>NC_081410.1:57790777-58469944 GCF_030272615.1 Cryptomeria japonica | reverse complement strand
TATAAGAAGCCTTCAAGTCACTCACCCTTGACCATCCTTCCTCTAAAAACCTTTGGCTTAGATTCCCAAGATGAGGAAACTGATCAAGGATGGGAGGATAACCATCCCAAGAATCATTCCAGAAAAGGACCTCTTCCCCCTTCTACAAATCCAAAAGAGCCCAGACTTAATGAGAGCAGCCCCCCTCTTGAGAGTGATCCAAATCATAGAGCCCTTTCCCTCAAGCGGATACCTAGGGATTTCCTCCTTCTTGATCCTCATCATATGTTTCTTGGCCAAAATCCTAGCCCAGCCGTGATCTTGTTCCACACACCACCTCCAATACAATTTAGTAGCTAGTGCTTCCCCAAAAAGAATAGACTGCCTCAAACGAAGACCCCCTAACTGCTTCGGGCTACACACTAAGTTCCAATTGACCAAACTCCATTTGGACGAGGAAAGATTGCCTGCCCATAAGAATTGCCTAGCTAGAGAATCCAATCCCTTCAAGAACCACTTAGGAGCCACATGAAGCATACAATGATAGATCGAAAGATCCTGAACCACAGACTAAATCAATTGGACCCTCCTAGCAAAGAATAGCCATCTATGAGTCCAGTGATCAACCTTTGAGTGAAATTAATCCAAAATGCCCTGCCAAGACTCCCTAGGAGGTTTGCCAAGAGAAATAGGAATACCCAAGTAGATCAAGGGCATGGAGCCAACTTGGAATCTCAATATAAGAGAAATCCTCCTTTGAATAGTTGTAGGAGTATTGAAGAAGATGATAGAAGATTTATCCTCATTGATTAACTAGCCCGAGGCCTCAAGATAAACATCCAAGGCCTTCCGTAGATTAGTAGCTTCTCTAACCCAAGCTAGCCCCATAAGGGTCATGTCATCCACAAACTGCAAATGTGACTGCGGCTGGAGGTCATTATCCCATTTCCAACCCTGAATAGTACCTAGACCCACATTTTGCTTAATCAGCCTCCCCAAACCCTCAACCAAAAGAATTAATAAATACGGTGAGAGAGGGTTCCCCTTGTGAAGACCCCTGGAAGCACCAAACAAGTCAGTATGGTCTCCATTAATAAGCACTAAGAAAGAAGTAGTCATAAGACAACTCATAACCCACTAGACCCACTCATCAGCAAAACCAAAGGCCCTGAGGATCTTCCAAAGGAAGGACCACAAGACTCTATCATATGCCCTAGCCATATCCAACTTGATAAACATAGCTTTTTCCTTGGATGAAGCCATAGAATGAATGGTCTCCATAGCAATGACCACACCATCTAGAATTTGGTGACCTTCCACAAAACCACTTTGCTCCTTAGAGATGACACTCCCCAAGAACTTCTTCAATCTATCTGCTATCAGCTTAGAGATGATCTTATAAACCACATTGTAGAGGGAGATAGGGTGTAACTATCCTAACTGATCACCCCCTTCACACTTAGGGATAAGAGAAATGAAAGCCACATTCAGCACCCTAAGCATCTGCTTGTTCCTTTGGGACTCCTAGAAAACATCAAATAAATCCAATTTGATAATATCCTAGATTCTTGAAAGAATTCCACCGAGAACCCATTCGGGCCAGGAGCTTTTCCTTTCCTCATATGAAAGACAATCCTTTCCATCTCATTTATTGAAATAGGACACAAAAGCTACTCATTCATCTATCCTGTGACCATAGATGGAATGCAATCAAGAACTTGATTATCCACCACTAAATCCCCCAGGGGATACTCCTTGAATTGGAGAACAGGAATAGAGTTACCATGTCTTCTTGCTTTCATAGAGTTGGAGAAGAAAGTAGTATTCTTGTCCCCCTCTTTCAGCCAATCAATATGAGCTCTCTGCTTCCAGTATATTTCTTCTCGAAGCTCCCATTCCTCAACCACCTTGACAGCCCTTTCCTCATCCCTAAGCAGCTAATTAGACAGGCCTTGCTCTCTGATTTCGCTGGTGATCCCATTAAACACTAGTTGAGTAGCATTCTTTGCATGAAAAATATTCCCAAAGCCCTGGTGGTTCCACTGCTTAAGCTAATACTTAACAAGTTGTAGTTTCTTGGAAAAGGAGTACATGGTAGTGCCAAAGGGTGGCTTCCCCCTCCTCCACCACTCCACAACAAGGACCTGAAGGGAAGGATCCCGAAGCCACATAAGTTGGAACTTGAAAGAGGGAGAGAAAGCAACCCAAGCCAAAGAAGATACCAACTTAATGGGCCAGTGATCTGACCCTCTCCAGTTGATAATCTCAGTACTTTTGGACCACCCTCCACCAATCTAGAAACTAGAGACCAGGAAATGGTCCAGCCTCTCTACAATCCAATACTCTCCCATCCTCCTATTATTCCAAGTGAACATACCATTGCTAGGCTTAATGTCAACAAGCTGCAATAAGGATATATTATTCTAGAACAAGGCAGAAGATGGTTCCAATCACATGACACCCCCTTTCTTCTCACTTAGCTCAAGGATAGCATTGAAGTCACCTACCATAATCCAAGGATGAAAAGAAGCTAGCCTTTGCATACAAGAAATATGAGACCATAGGTTTTTCTTACCCAGAAAATCTGTAAGGGCATAGATGTTAGAAAATAGAATGGGTTCCTCGGTCTCAAGACTAGAGATGACCCCAGATAAACAAGATCTAGATGCAACCCACCAGTCCAGATGAAATCTTGAAGGGTTCCAAAGACATGCCACCCCTCTAGTGGATCCAACCTCCCCAACACACTAACACTCACCTCTCTCCCACAGCTTTGGCACTAGACCCATCATACTCTCCATTGAGAGTTTAGTTTCTTGCAAAAATAAGACATCTGGAGAATGATTCCTAATCAAATCCTGAATAGCTTTTTGTCTAGGGCCACTGTTCAAGCCCCTCACATTCCATGAAAGCATAATCATTTAGGGGGATTAGAAAATGAGAATCGAAAGTCTTTACTGACCCTGACTCAACTAGGTTCTCCCCCATCAGTTTGATCTTGTCCAGGTCCTTCTTTCTGCTAGCCTTTGAGCTCTTCTCTAAAGCACTTTTCTTAATATCCTTTTGATGTATACCCAGGAGGGTGGGGGACTTATTACTTTTCACCCCAGTCGAGTCCAATTTCAAAGCTATTGGAGAACCCTTCCCCTCAACCAAATTTTCCTCCAAGCCAGGAGTGGGTCCTAGCTAGACCACTACTGGCTGATCCATCTCCATCTATTGGCTTCCAACCACTAGTAGGGCCTAGGTAGAGTCCTCAATTACACTTTTTGGTGCCCCCCCTGATGTAGCTTGATCTAGAGGGATAGACCCCGGATTAACTTCCTGCTGGCTAAGATCATCCAGGACCTCGAATCTATTGGAGGAATCCTCCCCTTGTCTATCCTGAAAGGGCCTCTTTTGACCTTGGTTCTTGTTCTTTATCTTAACTACAACAAAACCATTGGTACCCTCACCCTCGACTGACATGGCAGCTTTCCCTTTCTCAACCCTATCTGGGTTCGGGTCTGACTACTGAGATTGGCACACTATCGGTTTATATCTAGGACATTTATGTTGTAAATGACCATACTCATGACACAAATGACACCAAAATGGTAGAGTCTGATAACATAACTGTTGAACCCAAGAATAAGAACCTGTGCACATATCTATAGCATCTGGCAATGGTTTACTAAGATGAATTTCAACACAAATGCCCACGAAAATCATTACCTTTCTCCCTAGGGTTTACGTTGAAGATCCCACTAGCCTCCCTAATAGAGTAGCAAGCATCCATACCACATCCTCTCAACAACATTCCATAGGAAAACATGGTAGCCAAACCCACACTTGAACCCTATTTGGAAGCTCCTCTGATGGATTAAACCCAAAATGCCAAGGTTTGATGAATAGACCCACTTGGTTGTAAAAATATAGTTTGCCTTCAAATACCCTATGGCGATCCTCCATGCAGTTGAAAGTAACCATGAAATAGTTATTCGCCAATAGCATAATATCCATTTCTCCTTTCGGTGCCCAAGTCCTCTATGCCTAGTTTTCCAAAAACTTCAAGGACACCCTCTTTCCCAAAAACTTGCAATAAAGGGAGTGTTTTGAAAAATAATCAATGTCTTCAGCTATCATTTCAGGAGGAATGACCAACTTCAGCCTCTCGCTGCATCTCTCCAAACATCCATTAGTCTTCATAATGTGAGAACTACCAGCATTCCCATTCCCAGAATCAGATGAAAGAGATTATTTTTTAAAAGTCTTCATACTCTGAAGTGGGGGTTTTGAGCCCACCGTATCCCAAAAATTCATAGCTGATGCTGCCAGCGAAGCCTCACCACCAAGAGTCAGCATCAAAATAGCAAAAATAAAATACGAGGGCCAAGCACCCCCACCTCAAAGGGGCCACACAAGGAAGCACGACACCCATACCCCCGAAAGGAGGTCTTGTTGACACCCCAGACCCATGGGAAGAGAGCCACAGAACCCCAGAACCCCACCCCTGCGTAGCCAAAACCTAGCCCCGCCCCCGCGCAACAAAAGCTTCGGCCCCCAAAACCTAGCCCCGCCCCCCCGTAGCAAAAGCTTCGGCCCCCAAAACCCTCACAACACCCTCCTCACCAAGCAGCACCCTCGTAGCAGCTGAGCTCCCCCAACCCCTAGCAAATCCCTTCCCTGCCACACCTACAACTACTCCGCATGCGAGCTAGGGCCACGAAACCCTAGCTCGACCGCTCAGACGCCTTCGCATGCATTCCATTTATCGTTTTCCAAATAATTCAATTATGTTTTTTTTTTAATACATATATTTGTATTTAATTTAATTTAATGTAAACTCAATCATGTCCTTCTAATTGGATTTATTAACTATATTTTCAGATAAAATAAAATTATTAAAATTTATGTCTATTTGAAAAAACTATTTTATTTACAATATTATAAATAATTAAAAAGGAAAAAAAATTAAAATAGGAAAGTTAGTTTGTAAAATAGTAGAAATCCAAAAAAAACCTAAAAAATACATTATTCCTAAAAATTTAATCCTATAACACCAAAAATTTTAAACCAATCATAATGTAAATAAATAATATTAATAATATCTTAAATTTAAAAATATAAATCCCAACTTTACAAAATCCAAGTTTCTTTTTAAAGAAAAAATAATAATCACTTTTGATTGGTGCAAACTAATTGATTGAAGTGCTTCAGTGAATGCAATATTATTTCCTATGACAAGTCCTAATAAGTGCATGCTTTTGTTAGTTTAAAAACAAGCAGAGAAAACAGATAATAATGAACAAAAAATAGTATAAAGAATAATAGTCACAACAAAGAACTCGACACAAGATTAATGCGGTTCACCACTAAGTGGCTACGTCCACTAGAAATGTAGGGAGAATTCTTATTAACCAATATCCAATTACACAGTACATCATGTATGGGCTGCACACAACCATTTATATAAACATATCAAATATGAAATGAAGAGTCTTCTGGGGAAGACAAACAACCATGTGACTATTGGGCTTCATATACCCAACAACTTCACCTCATATTGGATTGCATTTGGCACAAAAATATGAATTCTAATATTATTTATTAGAAAAAGAATATGCATAAAAAAAATTCTAAGAAAAAATATTGAAAAAGAAAGAACTAGCTTTATTTAATTTTAATTTTTCTTCTTTTTTCTTTTTCTTTTTTACTTAAGTTTAAAATTATTTTAGTTATCTATTTCTTGTTATAATAATTAAAAAGTATTATAATTAATTTAATTTATAATTATTTGTTTTACTTAAATTTTAATTATGATAGAATAATTATATTTAAAATTAAAATCTTCCTTTTATTACTATTTTCTTATGATAAGAATGTCATTTATTATTATCTTATTTTATTTCTTACTATTTTTTTTTATTATTTATTCTAATTCTTTCACTTTTTTTTCAAGGATTAATTATTTTATTAAGTTAAAATTGTATTTTAATTATTTGTGTTTTTTTATGGAATTACAAATAATAATTAAAAGATATTAGAATTTAAACATTTTGTCTTATTAAAAATTTATTATTATAGAATAATTATATATAAATCTGTTTGGAAAAAGGTGTAAAGATTTATTCAAAAATCACAGAAATACAAAGATTAGGCCTTAGGCCCACCAAGACAACAAAAAAAACTAAAAGGATCCTGAAAAAACCACCAGCACCACCACTACAAAGTCCACTGACCATAGAATTAGATCCGACTGTCAAATTTTCAATGGTAATACCTTTTTGGAAAACCCTCAAATGGATGAGGTGGCACAAAGTAGGGCCAAAGGCCAACAACTTTAGAACAATTTCTCTTGGCCAAAGTGTAACTATTTTGTTTGGATTTTGGCTCTGAATAAATGTCTAACCTAGGACAATATTCCCAAGCATGGGTTCAAAGAACCTTCCATCTATGTTTTGTTTGGTAATGGAGAGGAGGATTCTTCACACATGTTCTTCAGATGCCCTTTCTCATTGCTTCTCTAGAATTACTAGTGGGGGTGTGGAAGCACCCTTGTGTTCACGTGGATTCTTTGGTGGAGTTTTTGAGTAGTTTGAGCAGGCTTCCCATTTTGTCCTCTTGTCTCCAGACTATCTGGCACATAAGGCCCATTTTCATACTTTAGCAGATCTGGCTAGAGAGGAATAGGAGGATCTTTAGGGAAGTTAGACTATTAGTTCAACAATTGTGGAATAGAATCATTGGAATGATCCAAGAGAGTGGAAGCTAAATGTTGGGTGTGTTTTCCTCTAGATAGAGGAGAGGCTGATATTGTTTGTAGGTTGGGTTTGTAGTAGATGTCTCATGTCTCAGCTTGTGTCAGGAGAGGTATACATGCTAAGAATAAGGTTCAAAGGTTGAGAAGATGGTTGCCCCCTCAGGATGAATCCATTAAGATTAACATCGATGGCTCCTCTCAGGGTACTTTAGGTCCTATTGGGATTGGGGGTGTTGGTAGGGATCATTTAGGGGATGTGGTTTTCTTCTTTTCAGTGCATAAAGGACAAGAACCTAATAAGTTTTTGGAGGGATTAGCAATTTTCTATTCCCTAGAGCATTCATATGAATTGGGGTGGCATAAGGTTATCTGTGAATTGGATTCATGGATTATTGTTAACCTGTTGACTGAGAAAAAGGTGAGTGAGATTACATGGCAGCTAGCAAGGATTGTGCACCAGGTTTTGCAAATTAGTTCTATGGTGGAGAAGTTGTCTTTCATCCACATTCCTCATGAATGGAATAGAGAAGCTAATTGTTTAGCTAAGTTGGCTTCGAAACATGGTGATGATTGGAAAGTTGAGGGCTGGGAGCATCTATCCCTTGTATATTGTCAAGACTTGCATAAGATCTTTGCTGAGGATATGGATAGTTATGAAGCAAGATGATAACTAGTTGGGTTTGTTGTTCTCTTCTCGAGCCTTGAGGCTCTGGTTTTCTTATGTAATGTTTATTTTTGATTATTAATAAAGTTTTTACCACGTTATTCAAAAAAATATTAAGTATAATTGGTTTTAATATGATAACTATTAATAATTATAGAAGCAAAAATAAACATTTTTAAATAACTTAATGAAAAATATTTAAATGTATGATTAAAAGTTATTAAATTATTTTGTATATATTAAAATGATTAAAATATTTATGATTTTCAAAATATATTAAAAAATAGAATGATTTAAAATATATATATATATATATATATATATATAATTATGAGAGTACATATAATAATTATGTTTATTTTTTAGATTAAAGATTTTCAATGATAATGCCTTTTCGGAAAGCCCTCAAATGGTTGATGTTGCTCAAAGTAGGGCCAAAGGGAAACTAATTTGGAATTACACCAAAAACTAGGCTCATTCGAAGCCTCAAAGGGCCTAAAAAATGACAATGAAAAGGAAACAAACATAAAAGGGAAATTGATCCTACACCACTGGGTGCTCTTGCATCATCCTGTCCTCTAGCATTACAATGTCTAAAGTTTCAATATAATTAGGAGGTAGACCATCCCTTCCACTATAATTCCAGCCATCAACATGCCTAGAAGCCCACTTGGCTAAACAATCAACCACTCTATTCCACTCCCTGGAAATATGACAAAAGGAGGCAAATTCCAATGTATTACATAGTTGTAAAATTTATCTAACCAAATAAGCTAATTGCCAACTCACATCATTCAAATTTTGTTTGTTCAACATGTCCACAATAATCTAAGAATCCAACTCACAAATAATCTTCTTCCATCCTAAAGAGTAGCCACACTCAACAACAATCTTAATAGCTAGGGCCTCCATAAGATTGTTAGAGTGATGCCCAATATAAATAGAGAAGAAAAAAATTGCACAACCATCATCACCTCTACCTATACTTCCAATACCTGCATGTCCAAGATTCCCATGGGAAGAGCCATCTGTATTAATTTTTAAGATTCCCATTAGAGGGGGAATCCACCTTCCATCTCTACTTATCTGTTGCTTCGCATGTCAAGATCTATTTCCAGCAGCATGGTCCATTTTAATGTTTTCCAATTGTAGATTCCTTACAATAGCATAATCACCCAGAACAATGTTTTCAAACAAATTGCACTTAGCTGAGATTGTCTCCTGAAGCCTATTAACTATCTTTTTCCATAGCTGAGGACTTCCTACATGTGAATTACAAAAGACCCTTTGATTCCTTTCTAGCCACAAATTCCAGATAATAAGGGTTGGCCCAATACCCTAGGCCACTTGAAGAAAAGAGGTCTTTGTTGGAGGTCTGCCCAAGCTATCCCAAAATTCAATTAAGTAGGTAGCATGAAAATAATCATGTTGTCAAGCCTCCCACCACTTGTGCCAAATCTCCCTAGAGAAAGGGCATAGAAAAAACAAGTGGGAGCAATCTTCCTTATTATGCATACCCAGGTAATAGATAGATGGTCCTTGGAAGCCTCTCTTATAAATATTCTTCCATGTGAGGCATTTCCTCTAAGAAACCAACCATAAGAAAAAATTACATTTCGGCCAAGAGAAGCTATTCCAAACCTTCTTCCACCAAGGAACATCCATCAAGCCATACAATTTCCTATCAAGTTGAGTATAACCTTCAACAATAGAAAACTTTCCTTTTGGGTTAGGACCCCAAGCCAAAATATCTCTCTCTATTAGGGAACTACATAACCTACCCTCCAAGATATTAACCAACACCACATGATCCTCATTTGAGCCACCTAAGGGTCATTCAAGAGGATCCTTCTAGCAAGTCACCTCAACGTATCCAATGTGCCTAACCATTTTAAAATTCTCCACCTTAACCCATCCAACATCAGTGAAAATGTTGCAAAGAGGTTGAAGCTATGGATAACTAGAAATAATAGGAGGGTGACCATCCCAAAAGTCCTGCCAAAAAAGAGCTTCAGAGCCTCTATTACAAATCTAGAAAAGGCCATCTTTAATAAGTTCAACACCTTTTTTAAGAGTGTCCCATATACAAGAGCCCCTATCCACTAAACTAAGATGAGGAGCCTCATGATCATTAGCACCAGGGAGATACTTGTGGGTTAAAATCTTAACCTATTCCTAATCCTAATTGTTACACCACCTCTAATACAGCTCCAAGGCCTTGCTAACCAGAGCAATAGATTTGAGGCCAAGACCCCCAGCATATCTTAGTCTACAAATAGAGTCCCATTTAACTAAACTCCACTTAGAAGAAAGAAAATTACCTGACCAAATAAATTGAAGGGAAAGAACATCGAACTCTCTCACAAATCTAGAGGAGGGAGCCTACACAAAACACCTATAAATGGGAAGCACTTGCACCACAGTCTTCCAAAGACTCAATATTCCAGCAAAGGATAATCCTACAAGTCCAATGATTAACCTTTCAAGGAAATTTATCCCAAATTCCTTGCCAAAAATATTCACCTTGAACCCCCAAATCTAAAGGAATCCTGAGGTACAAAAAAGGAAGGGACCCCATCTGAAATTTTAGGATCCTGACAATCCTATTCTAAATAAGCCAAGGAGTATTAAAGAAATACATGGATGATTTATCTTCACTAATTTTCTGACCTAAGGCTTTACAATAGATTTCCAAAGATCTCCTGAAATTCACTGCCTCATTGATTCTGGCCTTGCCCATCAAACTCGTGTCATCCATAAACTAAAGATGAGAGTAGGGAGGTAGATAATTTCTCCAACTCCAGCCCTAAAGAAGACCATGTCTCATTTGGGAAGTGAGAAATCTTCCAAGACCTTCAGCCATGAGAATAAATGAATAAGGAGATAAAGGGTCCCCTTGCCAAAGCCGTTGTGAAGTGCTAAACAATTCCTAGGGTTCCCCATTAATAAGAAATGAGAAGGAGGTAGAAGTCACACAACTAAGAACCCAATTCACACACTCTTTTCCAAAACCAAAATCCAAAAGGATCTTCTATAAGAAATCCCAACTCACCCTATCAGAAGCTTTGGCCATGTCAATTTTAATAAACATAGCCTTATCCTTAGAGGAATCCATCAAGTGAATAGCCTTCATTGCTATCACAACTGCATCAAGGTTCTATCTTCCATCAATGAAACTACCTTTATCCTTAGAAACCAAAGTGCAGAGGAGAGGTTTGAGTTGTTCAACAATCAATTTAGTGATTATATTGTAGACAACATTACATAAAGCAATAGGCCTATACTGATCCAAACTATTAGCCCTCTCCATCTTAGGAATGGGAGCCAAGATTGTAGAAATCATAGGTTTGAGCATTTGTTTATTCCTATGAGAATCCTGAACCACATCTAAAAGATCATAACTTATAATCTCCCAAAATTCTTGAAAAAACTCAATAGGAAACCCATCAGGGCCAAGAGCTTTACCTTTTTTCATTTGAAACACAACCTGCTCAAGTTTTGGCAACACAATGGGGTGCAAGAGAGAATCATTCATTTCAATAGAGACAAGAGGGGGAATACAATTCAAGATGGCCCTCTCTTACACCATAGCTTTAGGATCCTCTTTGGTACACAAATTAGAAAAATAACTGACAACTTCCCTAGAAATTTCTTCTTTAGATGAAATATGAACCCCATTTGACAATATGAGAGAGGTAATAGAGTTACCATACCTTCAAGCCTTAACATAATTATGAAAAAAAGTTGTGTTTCTATCACCTTCTTAGATCCAATCCGTACGAGACTTTTGTTTGCAAAAAATATCCTCACATAACTCCCACTTTTCTAGGTCCTATTGAGCAAGGGACTCAGCCATACTATGCTCCACAATCATCCCTTGATCCCTAATTTGATGCATAACCTCATCTTGCTTGGATTGAGCTGGCATCTTGTGTCTATGCAGATCCTTCAATGACTGATCATGAAGCCACATCAATTGGCATTTGAAAGAGGGATTTTTGGAGGTTGTCAACGATGTAATAGAAAGCTTAATTGGTCAATGATCAAAACCCCTCCAATCAATAATTTCCAAACTGGTGGACCACCTATCATGCACCTAATAGCAAGAAACCAAAAATCTACAAAGCCTTTCATAGATAGCCTCAACACCAAGCTCCTCCTATTATTCCATGTAAAGAAACCATTAATTGGCTTCATATCAATGAGATTCAAGAGACCAATATTATCCCTGAGTAAATTTGAGTAAGGAGACCAATATTATTCCATGTAAAGAAACCATTAATTGGCCCACTCCCTGCCAAAGGCCCTGGGGCCAGACACGTAAAACATAACTGGCCAAACCATCCAATGAAAGCTTGGTTTCCTGAATAAAAACAACATCAAGAGACTCAGTCAATTAATCTGTGAACAACCTTTTGTCTAGGGATGATTTTCAACCCTCTTAAATTCCATGAGAGAACAATCATTTGTGTGTTTGAGAGAAGTTGGAATCAATGGGCTTCACAGACTATGACTCAACCAAAGTATCACCAATATTCTTAACCTTTTCCTAATCCATTTTTTGTCAACTCCTTAAAGGTTTGTCTAAAAAAATCTTTTCGAGGGTCTTCTGTTGCAAGCCTAAAATAGGCGGGGCTTTGTTAATCTTCATACAATCTGAGGCCACTACAGTGGAAGGAGGATTAGACACCATGACCAATGCACCTCCAAGGACCTGTGACCCACTAAAATCTCTATTGTCCTGAACATGGGAAGGAAAATCCATAACCATTTAAACATCTCATTGATTCTCCAAAGATAGGGCCCAACCCTCTTTCTTTGAATCCGCATCCAACACCTCATACTGAAATTGGGCACCCAAGGACATTTCAACTAGAACTCCTTCCTCTTGGACCAAATCATCTAGAACATCAAACCTATTTAGGGTGACATCATTTTGTCTATCCAACTAGGTTCTCTTCTTTCCTTGGCCTTTATTCAGAGGTTTGATAGGAATGAAGCCTTCTTTATCAGCAAGACCATCAGACATAGGGGCTTTCCCCTTATCTTCCCCCCGAACAGAGTAAGGAGGATCAGAAATGGCCAATTTAGAAGATTTATTTCTGGGAGATCTCCACTGTAAATGACCATATTCATTACAAATTCTGTATCTAAATGGTAGGGTCTCATAGTCCAGTTGTTGGATCCAAGAAGATGTCCCCAAATATATTTCCATAGAGTCTAACAAAGGATTATTTAAATCAACTTCTACACATATACGAACATAGGAAATTACCTTTCGATCTTGAGTTTGGGAATTTCAACCCACAGGTTTACCAAGAAGTAGTGAGATTGAGTGAAGAATATCTTCTCTCCAGAATTCCAATAGAAGCCTCAACAATCAGATCCACATGGGCACACGAGAGGGAAGATCCTTAGCAGAATTAAAGCCAATATTCCAAGGTTTGATAAAGAGTCCCACCTGGTTGAAAAAATAAGGGCCACCCTTAAAAGCCTTTTTTCTGTCTGCTAGGTTGGAAAAAATAATGAGAAAATAGTTATTGGCTGCTATAAGTAGCTCCATATCTCCTTTAGGATTCCATACACAACATGCCCAATACTCTAAAATAGGTATAGAGAGGCAAGGACAAATAAATTTGTATATGAGAGAATGATTACAACAATATTCAACATCCTACAAAATTTGCTCAGGTTAATAACTAGAACTGGATGATCTTGGGATATCTCCAAACAACCATTCACCTTTTTCATGTGAAAAGGCTCTTTCGAAGAAGAGATGCATGCCCTTGATTGGGAATTACTAATTTGTTCCTTTCCACATGCATGCATCAAATGAGATAGATCCACCATATCCAGATCTCCAGAGATCATCTAAGAGGAGGATAATCCTCTATTCTCAATGGACCCAAAGAAAATACCAAAAAAATAAAAAGAAGAGGGGTGGAAAACCCAACCCCAAAACACCACACACCCCCAATGACAACCTAGAGCATAAGAAATAGAAAAGGGTTGCAAAAAAACCCTACAGCAACCTAGAAAACCCGACCATGGGCAAGCAAAAGCTGACCCCCAAAAAGCAAGAAAACCCCCACAGAACAAAGCAAGCAGAGCACAGGACACAGGGTAGGGCATGTCCACCCTAGCATGACACCCACACAAACACAAAGCCATCCTCCCAATTATATTTGAATTTTATTCTAATTTATATTGTAGACACCTAAAATTGTCATGTCTAATTAAATAAATATTTTATTTATTTAATTACTTTAGCCAAATTCTTCTATTAATTAAATAAATATTTATTTATTCATTTATCTTCTTCTAGCTTTATTTCTCATTTAAATAAATACTTTTATTTATTTAAATTATCATTTTCCTTAATTAAATAAATATTTTATTTATTTCATTGATCCCACTTCCTCTATTAATTAAATAAATCTTTATTTAATTAATTCATTAACCTTTTCTACCTATGACACATGTCATTCATCTCTTAATTCATACACTACCTACCCTCTTATTATTTTATTATTTTCTTTACCTACCCTCTAATCATAGCCGACCTCTTTTTACAGCTCTCAATCTTATCCCTCCATTTCATATAGTGTCTTCTATATCAGGAGATGCTTCCTTCATTATTAAACCCTAACTACCTAGCTAATGAATCAAGCTAACTAACTACCCAACTAGTTGACTACACTATGCTTTTCATATGCGGTCCTACTTGCAACCACATTCTGTTCTTTGTTGAGCTCTTGTCCACACATAAAATCTGAGAGCAAATATATCAAGCAAGATCAATGGAGATAGGAAGAATGGAGATCCAAACCCTATTGGACATGTGATGGTATAATCTTTGTGATTTTATTTGATTTGCATTGTCTTAGGTAATCTTCATATGTTATGGTGGATCTTGTGTTGTGGTTGAATCCAGTTACTCTTCCAATATTATTATTGTTTTATCCATTTCATCGTAAACATTTTGGCACACCTAGTGGGACTCTTGTCCCTTTTGCATTTAACATCCTTGTTGCAAATATTGTATTTTGAAGTTGCAGATCTGACATTTTCAATGGTATTTTGGTATTTTCATGTCTGCGTACTTTAGGATCACATTTATGGTTTTTTGCTGTGTTTGTGACATCTTGGATCGCATCTACATCCTCGACAGTATTTTATTTTTGCAGATTCTAAAAACCGCGTTTGTGTTCTTTAGTCACGTCTATGGTGTTTTTAGCTGCATCTGTGTCTAGAAGTCGTGTCTACGTTCTAAAACCGCATCTGTGTTTCATAGAAGCGCGTCTACATTAGAAAGCCACATCTATGTTTGGGGTAACCATGTCTGTGTACACTTATTTGCATTTTAGATTTTATTGATTCAAGTTTTTAGTCATTTTGTTTTATTTTTAGATCTGGTTTATTTTTAGCTAACATTTGTAGATCTAGCTAATTAAATTGGTGCAGCTTACCTTGAAAGAAAAATCATTTTGTTAAAGGCCCCTATTTTCAAAAAGTCTTTTGGATCTAAAATTTACCTAACTTGTGTGCTTGCAGGAAGGGGTGATTATTTCAAACAATCCAAACTACTAACAAATCTTTGTTGCAGGACCTTGGCAAGGGTTTTTGGATTTTTTTTTTATTGTGTGCCTTGTTTTCATAGATTACCAAACATTTCAATTAGTGCACTAAAATTGAATCATTATCTTTTGTGTCTTGAGCAATAGGCTCTTTTTGTTTCATCTTTAGAGGGCCTATCTCCTCGTGTGGTCATTAGGACTACTAGTGAGGAGAGAATGACCCAAGTGGTAGCAAAAGAAAAGCCATCTTCTTCCAAACAACTATAAATAACTGTATTCATGGTGAAAACTATGAATAATGTGTGCTGATTAGTTCATACTGACACTATGTCTCCCCATAAACCTGTTTGATCAAATTTATTTGATCATTTGTAGGGCATAACCCCTACTGGCTGGGAGCCTTCTATATTTACAGAGTTGAAAGTGCCACATGTATGGCCACACGAGCGGATGCCCTTACTAGCACCTTTTTGTTTTAGAAGCCCAAATCCTTCTAGTTGTTGGGGCAAGAGGTTGGACCTCTAGTAGTGGCCCACACACATACGGTTCTTAGTAGAGATACAAAGTTCACCATGGGGAGTTTTCATGGGGACTGATGCTTGGCTGACCCAAGAAATGAGTGTCGAGGCTGGAGCCAGTGAGGTCAAGCATCTAAGTATTTTCTCTGAATAGCATAGCCTTGGGGGTAAAACCCCATGTGGGATCAACAACTATTGTCTTGGCCAGCCATAAGAATTGTGCTTGACTTATTTTAAACATTCAAACATTCAAGACCAAACAACAAAACATTGTGTCTTTTGTGTCTTCAAGTGTATGCAAAATATTTTTACATCAAACAACACACTTTCTTTGAGTCATTTTGTCTAGACACTTACAAACATTGAGTCCTCACCAACATTGTGTCCTCTTGTCATGAAAAATAGTCAAACATTCAGATTTGGTCACAAAATAACTTCACAGATTAGAAAAAATTGCACAAATTTTGCAGAAACGCGTTTGTGTCTGATATAACCATGTCTGTGTTGTATAGCTATGTCTGTGAAGGGCAAAAATGCGTCTCTATTCTCAGTATAAACATTGCATTTACAAAGTCTCAGAATCATGTCTGTGTTAAACAAAACCATGTTTGCATCAGGAAATCACGTCTGTGTAGTATACAGGCACGTCTATGTCCAGAATTGAAAAACTTTTATAGTCCATCAAACAAACACAGTCAGTTTCAGAATTCTTGAGCTTCCTAGGTTATCTCTTCATGTTTTCACTTAGCATTCAACTTGTCTTTGGGTTGCACATAGTCCATCATTTCTTTACACCTTGCATTGCATTCACATTTGTCTAAACTTGAGTCAAAAGGTCACTTGCTTGTCCTCATCATACTTTATCAATACACTACATACAACAACATTTTGCTAAGTGGTCCCTCATCAAGGTCTATCACCTTTGGGTCTCATTTGGTCTTACTTAGAGTCAAGGTCAACTTACCTCATCAAGAGAAACTATCCTCTCTTTGGAAGCCACACCTCCTCTACTACATACATACTTGGTCTTACATTTTGGACATTGCAAGTAAACCTCAGATTCATTTACATTCCATCCAAACTCTTGGTCTTCCATACTCTTTCCATTTTCATCTAGTCTCACACATCTTCGTCAATACCTAGTTAATGGTTGAAACCCATCTTCAAAATTCTGGGAGAGAAGCTAAAGAGGCTCAAGAGTCTGCAAACATGAGTTCCTATGAGTATGACAATGATATCTTTTTCAATTCTGATCATACTACATTACTTGACATGGATGCCTATAGAACCATTCCAAACATTGAGAACATGGACACTAAAAACAACAATGATACACACAATGACAATATAGATAACTTCTCCATATATTCAGCAGATGTGGAAGAATCTATTATGGATCCCCGTTTCAATTGATTGGTTGATGAAATAATGAGGAGGGATAGACAATACTTCTTACAAATGATGGTACAAAGTGGAGCCAAGATCCCCCATGATTTTGATATGTCTCAAATAATGGAACATAGACCTTTGCAACAATCTCACTCCAACATGGATCAAAGGAGGCCTAATAGTGGAGGCAATAGAGGACCACATATGGTGCCTGAATCACCATCATCTTTGTTTCAAAAACCAGAGGTCCCATACACACATGGTCAAGCATATGATACTCACCTTCACAGACCATTATGGAAGTCTTATGCTGAGAAATATGCTCAACCACATACCAATGCTAAGGATCAACCACCAAAGCAATTGGATATTCAAAGGTATGCTCAAAATTTGGACACAAGGAAACCCCGCATCAAATTTGGGGACAACACATTAGAACATGACATGCCTGTAGAGTATGGTATACATGGACAAAGTAGATATTTCATTCCTCAACATGAATCTATACCAAGTGGTCCATATACGCAACATCATTATAGACCTCCTCCATATGAAAATGTGTATGATCAATATCATCCATATATGCAACATGCTCCTCCTCCAATTGGTGCCTCAAGCATGGGGTATGGTCCAAGGAGTCGATCTCCACCTAAGAGCAATTTGGAGCAATAAATCAAGGACTTACAAAAGAAAATGGAGGACATAAATACACCGAAGCCAACATACACAATGAGAGACATATGTCCTTATCCATTTGACAAAAGCATTCCAATGCCTCCATTTCCTACACACTTTGTGACACCTAAGTTTGATAAGTATAGAGGTAAAGGGGATCGTAAGGCACACATAAGATAGTTTTTCACAGCCTACATTGAGGTAGCAGTAGAAGAGACATATTTGATGTGATTATTCCTACAGAGCCTAGGTGATCAAGCTATGGAATGGTTCTCCCAACTTCCACCTGGAATTAAGTCATGGGGTGACTTAGCAGAGGCATTTATCCAACATTTCTCCTACAACATAGAGACAGACATATCAGTCACTACTCTGTGCAACACCAAGCAAAAAGAGGGAGAGTCTTTTGCATCATTTTTACAAAGATGGAGAAATCTAGCCAGCAGATGCTCTTATGAAATTCCACAAAAACAAATGGTAGAGATGTTCACTCAGAATGTTAACAAAGACATTGGTTATGACCTAAGGAAAGCTTGTTTGTCCACCTTTAAGGATGTCATTGAAAAAGGCTTAGCAATAGAAAAGGTCCTAATTGAACAAGGAGTCATCAAGATATTCAAGGAAAACAAAGATGACTTTAAAGGAAAAGATAAGCCAAGATTTTGGAATAAAAACAAGAACACAGTCAATGATGGTGTTGTTGATGCCAATACAGTGCAACCCAAATTCATTTTTTCGGGATCAAGTTCTACAAACAATCAAGTGAATACTCAAACAACTTCCAAATCATGGAGAAAGTACACTCCATTGGGAGAACCACTTGAGTCAGTTTTCAAAAAGCTAGTGGCAAACAAGATAATCACATTTCCAGATTTTCCTCCATATGAGCCAAAGGTCAAACCAAATTGGTGGAATGATGATGAGTATTGTGAATTTCATAAGAGCAAGGGTCATAAGATAGGAAATTGTCATCGACTGAAGAACATCATACAAGATCTCATTGATAGAGATAACATTGAGATTGAAGGACACTCATCCAATCAAGAACATGAAATGTTTAAGGAACCATTCCCAAAGCATGACAAGGGAAAAGCTAAAGCCATAGATGACCAAACCAACTATACCAGAGTATCTTATAACTATGATTCAACCATCAATCACATTTCAATGGATAATTATGTCTCTACCATTATCATCAAGGACAAAACTCCTGAGAATTCTACCCAGAGACCCAGGATCATTCTGAAAGGCATTGGATCTTCTTCTGAACCTACCTCTAAATGGCATGTTACAACTTGTCGAGGTAAATTCACTTTGCAAGATTCTCTAGCTAAAAATACCACTTCTTCATTAACCAAGCCTGAGTATGACCTTGTAGAATAGTTAGGAAAAACACCCACACTTATTTCCATCCTTGAGATTTTATGCATATCCCCCTCACTTAAAGCTATTGTTGACAAAATCTTGAGAGAAACTTTTGTCCCCACTGATTTGAACGTGGACTAGTTTCAAGCCATGGTGGGATACCTTTCCATTCCACACTCCCTTACATTCATAGAATCTGATGATGCCTCCATAAGTCAGCCACATAATGCACCATTACACATTGAAGCCTTCATACACAAACATCAAATCAAATGAGTCCTGATAGATGGAGGAGCAAGTATAAACATTTGTACATTGAGCACTATTCTACAAGGCTGTAAATTCTACAAATAAAATCACTATAAAAGCATATGATGATGAAGAGAGTTCATCCAAAGGCACAGTCACCTTACCTCTCAGACTTGGGCTAGTTACAAAGGATGTGGTTTGTCAAGTCCTAGATCTTGATCTCACATACAACATATTGCTAGGATGTCCTTGGATTCATGAAATGAGGGTAGTCCTATCTACATATCACCAATACATTAAGTTTCCCCACAATGGAGTTGAAATAATAGTTAATGGTGATCCTAATCCATTCATATATTGCAATAACTTGAGACCAAAAACTGAGACCATTATTCCCAATAATCGCGAAGCTGTTCCTTCTTCTGCATACATTGATCCTGAATCATTAAAACCTTCGACATCAACACAAGGTGAGCTTAAAGGGAAATTCCAAGACAAAGGCATGGGTGAATACAATTTGAATCAGACCATGTACTTACAACAAGTCATGAATTCACCAAAAGAGTATGGATGACCACATCCTACTAAGTGGGTATCTATCATTACACTTGAATGGGATCATACAATCTTACAAAAATGGGGTGAAATGGAAGAAGAAGACTTATAAAAAATGCTTTACAAAGACCTTGCAAATGATACACATGATCACATCAGTTTACCATGTGAGAAGTATGGCAAAGGGTTCAAGATTCTACAAAAAATTGGGTATGATGGCAAAATTCCTCTTGGGTTAAGAAAGGAAGGCATCATTGAACCTTTACAACCTGAATTGACATTCAAAAAGGAATGCTCCAAAGGACTTGGTTTCATGACTTCCAAGGTTCATACTCAAAAGATAGAAGAAGCATTACAAATCAAAGATGCCAAAATTCAACAAGAAAAGCGCTATTCCACAGACTCCAATGAATGGGAATGGGGTTCAGACAAATCCTCCAGTGACTAGGAGCTAACCAAGACATTCAGAGAACCAGATGAACCCACAGAAGAAGAGGAATTTTATGAAAAATTCAAAGTTGGTCAAGAAACAATCCCTGAGGATTCCACATAGTCCTTGTCTCTAGGTGCTAGGTCGAAATCACATAGAATGAGAACACCTGTCCTAGAATGCGCTACTAATGATAATTTGGATTCATTCATGATCGAGACTGATGAGGAGAGTGCCAATGATGACCTTGATAATTACCTTGACATACCAGAATATAACTGCATCTTCACTCTTAGCCCCGCTCACTTCGAAGACATTAAAGGCCTTCCCCTTGTCCACCACCAACTTATTGACTAGGATCATGAAGGACCTGCGTAGTTTGAGACATTCCAAAATGATGAAGCTTTTATTGACTATCTTGGCATATGAGATGATTTTCCCCCTGGGGACCATAAAGTGGGATACACTATAGAAGTCAATAGCGTGGTATATTTCGGTGAGGGTGTCGGGCCTTCTAGTCGCAAAAATATAAAAATAAAAACAAACAAGGGGCTTATGGTGAAAATCACACTATGGCATTGTCTAATCCCAAAAAAGTAAAAAGAATGGATGTATCTGAGGGTGAAAACCTCTCTGAGGCACCCAAAGATGGAAGGCTCGACATCCTCCCAACATCATATGAGGAAAAATCATCCATGTTGGTAGAGGAGACTATCAAAACAAACATTGGTACAGAAGAGGTTCCACACAACATATTCCTGGCCCAATCTTTGACGGAGTCAGAAAGGTCAAAATTCATAAGTTTCTTCAAAGAATGACAAATTAACTTTGCATGGTCATACTCCGATATGCTTGGATTGGATCCGAATTTGGTAATGCATCATTTGATAGTTAAACCGGGGGCAAAACCAATGAAATAGAAATTAAGAAAGATGCATCCACAAGTGGCATTACTAGTCAAAGTAGAACTTGAGAAATTATTGGATGTAGGATTCATATGCCCGATTGATTATCCTAAATGGATATCCAACTTAGTTCCTATCAGTAAACCAGACCGTAGCATCAGAATATGTACAGATTTCAGAGATATCAATAGAGCTTGTCCTAAGGATGATTTCTCGTTACCTAATATTGACTTGATTGTCGATCTCACAGCCAGTCATGTGATGCTATCCTTGATGGATGGATTCTTTGGTTACAATCAAATAAAAATTGCATCTGAAGACCAGCACAAAACAACATTCACTTGTCCTTGGGGAACCTTCTGCAGGAATGTCATGCCCTTCGGGCTAAAAAATGCAAGCGCTACATATCAAAGAGCCATGACTACTATCTTTCATGACCTCATGCACGTTACTATGGAAGATTATGTTGATGACCTCTTGGGCAAATCAGTAGATAGAGATACATATTTGGACATACTTTTAGTCATCTTTGATCAGTTGGAAAAATATAAAGTAAGATTAAACCCCAAGAAATGTGTCTTTGGAGTAACCTCCGGGAAGCTCTTGGGATTCATTATCTCAAAGAGAGGAATCAAAGCAGATTTAGCAAAAGTCAAGGCCATCCTAGAGATTCAACCACCATGAAACATCAGTCAACTTTGATCTTTGCAAGGGAGACTTCAATCCATATGAAGATTCATAGCGCAACTTGCAGATAATTGCAATCCTTTTTAGCACTTGCTACATAAAAACATTAAATTCAAATGGGATGATAATTGTCAACAAGCTTTCCAAGCACTCAAAGATTATCTTCTGAATCCACCAGTTTTGATTCCACCAATTCTAGATCAACCTTTATTACTATACATATCAGCTACTTCAACAGCATTGGGGGTACTCTTAGAACAACAAGTTGCTGAGGGCAAAGAAAAGGCAATATATTACATCAGTCGCACATTGGTGGGATATGAGCTAAACTACACACCAATTGAGCATGCATGTCTTGCCATGGTCTTTGCTTCACAAAAATTATGACATTACATGCTAAATCATAAGACTAAGTTGGTTGCAAGGATTGATCCGTTGAAATACCTTCTCAATAAAGAAACACTTACTACACGACTAGCCAAATGGGTAATGATCCTAAGTGAATTCGACATCGAGTATGTGGATGGAAAGAAATAAAAGGACAAGCCATCGCAGATCAATTAGCAGATGCTCCCATGATGGATGATGTTCCTCTAATTTCAAAATTTCCAGATGAATCCATTTTAACAGTGTCACATGCAAAACCATGGCAATTATACTTTGACGGCTCACACACATAGCATGGGGTAGGAGCTGGCATCCTCTTTATAACTCCTCAAGGGGATTCTATACCAAAATCATATCGATTATCATTTCATTGCACTAATAACATAGTAGAATATGAGGCATTAACAACTAGATTACGAATTGCTGTTCAGTGGAAGATCCGGGAACTTCATGTTTTTGGGGACTCTCAACTTGTAATCTACCAAGCATCTAATGATTACCAAACAAAGGATGAGAAATTAATGCCTTACAAAAGAATGGTGGATGACTTGAAACAAAGTTTCACAAAGATAGACTTTGAGTAGATACCAAGAGAGCAAAATCGAGTGGCAAATGACATGGCTACAATTGCTTCACTGATCAATCTACCTCCGAATGAGACCCGCTATGATTTCTTGGTGGATAACCTTTTGGTTCCTTCATATGAAATCACTCCTAATGAGACAATATGTGTCGTTGGTCCTGAGTCCCAGTTATATGGTTCCATTTTTACATACCTTCATGACAATACCCTACCTCTTGATCTATCCAATAACCAACATCCCACTTTCATTTGCCAATCTTCTCGGTACATCATTTTAGCTGATATCCTATACCTTCAAGGTCTAGATGGCACTATTCTTAGATGTTTGGAAAGCGATGAAGCTCAGATTGCGTTACGTGAAGTACATGAAGGGATATGTGGTCCACATTCTAGTGGTCGTACCTTAGCCAAGAAACTCATCAGGACTGGATATTACTGGCCCAGTATGGAAAAAGACTCATATCAGTTTGTCAAAAAATGTAAGCAATGTCAACTTCATGGAGACCTCATCCATGCACCCGCACAAGAACTTCAACCAATTGTGACTCCTTGGCCTTTTTGTCAATGGGGACTCGATCTCATAAGCAAGATTCACCCTCCATCCTCCAATGGTCATAAATTCATTATCACTGCCATAGAATATTTCACAAAATGGATCGAAGCCATACCTCTCATGCAAGTCATTGGAAGATAGATTTCTACGTTCATTCTCAACTATATCATTTGTCGATACAGTATTCCTGTTTCCATTATTACCGATAACAAGCGTCCCTTCAAAAATCAAGATGTTTGTGAACTCAGTGATCATTTCCATATTACCCATCATTTCTCCACACCATATTACCCCCAGGGTAATGGTCAAGCTGAGGCATCTAATAAAACAATCCTTAAAATCTTAAAAAAGACAGTCGACAACGTTGGTTGTAATTGGCATATCCAACTTAATCCCGCACTTTGGGCCTACCGCACAAGTGTCCGCACACCTACAGGAGATACACCCTATTCACTTGTCTACGACACTGAAGCTATCTTTCCTATTAAGGTCAAGTTGCCCTCTTTATGAGTCTCTTTATGAAACATTATTAGTGATGAAGACTACAAGGTCTCTCGCTTACAAGAACTTGAACTATTGGATGAATGAAGACAAACTGCTTTTAATCATCTCAAGGCTTATCAAAAATGAATGATTTGCAACTACAAGCATAAAGTCATGCCTCACACATTTGAAGTAGGTGATTTGATTCTCAGAGAAAACCCCAAAAATCAGCAAGACGGAGAGAAGAAGGGCAAGTTTGAACCAAACTGGCTTGGTCCTTACATTATTATAGCAGCATATGGATCTGGTGCATATCAACTCTCAACCATAGAGGGAAAACCTTTAGAGGATCCTATCAATAGAATGCACCTTTGCAGGTTCTACACATAGCTCTTTGGAATATCCTAATTCAAAAATACAAAAAAATCAAAGATTTCAAAAATACAAAAAAAAATCAAAAAATCAAAAAATAAAAAAAAATAAAGAGAAAACATTTCATCTAATGGTGAAAACCACTTCAGTGGCACCTTGGGAAAGTACCATGGTGAAAACTTGGTCACCAGTGCCATGCATAGAGACATTGCTCCTCCCTCCTTCAGGATTCACTTTCATCCTTCACTTTGCACACACTCACAGCCTATTCGTTCATAATAAACTTACCCATTCCCTTCATGGCTTGTTATTGATCTACCCAAGATTGGTTCACCATTCATAATAACCTTCATTTTCATCCCTTTCCATCCATAATAAATCAGCTTCTATCTATGGCTAAGGCAAATCCTATGTCTAGTGATGGGTGTGGAACTAAGAACATCACATGTTTCGAGGAGTACAGTTTCTTCCACCTTTCTTCAGTCTATTTGCGTACAATCCACAATAAAGAAGCATCTGCATCGCCGATCTACAATAAAGTTCCATCTTCTTTGTAATAAAGTATCAGTTTCATGGATTTAATTAGCTTCAAATGAGATAGCTGTAACAATGGGCTTCAACAAATCAAATCTTTCAACAGACTTAGACAACATATGGTTCAGTGCTATCTATCCTTTTTGTGAAAGTAAACATTGTGACCACAATCAAATATGACTTATACAAGTGACAAGAGACACTAAACTTGAGGACTTCAGTGGATGTTGGTGTTGAGTCTTGGTTTTATTTTGATTTTATCTTTTGGTGACATGCCTTTTAGCTTTCTAGGATGTCTCTGACTAGAGATTCTATCTCCAGGATGTCTTTGACTAGAAAGGTGAGGATGGGGTATTGTCACCTATTTCCTTTTGTTGTATGTGGATTGTCTCATAGTAATGCTATGACTTGTACAAGGATATGAGGACACTAAGAGTCTAGTATGAACTGGGGCATTCCTTGTTTACAACTATCTTATCTCCATGCAAATAGGTACAATGACTTTCTGGGTCTAACATATGCCTCGATTTTCATAACCTTCTTGCCATAATAAAGCTCAATGATGATAATGCACAAGAAGCTCTTTCACTTTCATATCTTCTATCTTCCATCCCCATTTCTTGATTGACCTCCATCATCCTTCTCCAGTCTGAGTAGCCTGCTATCACACGACTGAGTATAATGACACACCAAAAATATTTGTATTTCATGTATATTCCTCTACATTACCACATATAAGCATTTCATACATACATATAGATATCATATTTGCATCACATCCTGCACACAACACATATTAGCACATTTTACATTTTCATCATGTAAATAATCATTTGCATTATCATATTCATTTACATTTCATACATTCACAATTGCATTGGCATAATATATAAAACATAAAAGAAGAAAAATATTGCATTTCATTATGTACATATTTACATCCATATCATAATCCATCCCATAGAAACATACATCATGAAACATCTCATCACATAGGTACACATGCATATAGCTACCGCAAAGATGAATCATATTATATATCTCAAAATCATAAGTGTCATGATACAATGATGTCAAAATCATATGGCTACAATCACCCGCAGGTGTCTACATCATCATACAAAATGGTACAAAACTGATACAGAGGAACCCACTGATCACTCCTGCCAGTACCACTGGTAGCACCAATCCTATAGCTGTCATGGTGTTCCAAGCCACATGTCCTACCCTCATCTCCAATCCTAGGTCCTGGAACACTCATCTCAGGGCATCCTTATCTCTGTCTCAATTGTAAGGAATCAACTCCCCATCGATCGGTATCCATAAAGTCTTGTACACATCCTCCAAGGTGACTGTCATCTCAAGCATTAGCAAATGGAACGTGCAAGTCTCAGAGTGCCATCTCTCCACCAAGGCAGTCAACAAACCCATGTTCACTCGAAACTCAAGCACATACAAAATATGTCTCAATCCCATAGCCTCAATCATAGCTCGGTCCTCAAATGTCAACTCAGGTCACAACCTCTGAGTCGATAGGAATCTCTCCTCTGACTCTAGCATAGGCAGATACTCCTACAGTCAATCAAATCAATCATGTCAGTCATAGTGGCATTCCTTGTTCATCACAAAATGCTACTTTTTTTTATCTAAGTGCATATGGTACTCTATCCTAGTGACACTCACTATTCATCACAAAGTGTTGCTTCTATCCTAGTGACACTCACTATTCATCACAAAGTGTTGCTTCTATCCTAGTGGTACTCCCTGTTCATCACAAAGTACTACATGTTTTGCACTCCATGTTCATCACAAAGTGCTACTCATATTTGTACTCCCTATTCATCACAAAGTACTCTCTATGTCTTGGTACTGACTGTTCATCACAAAGTGCCTTGACCTATCCTCGTCTTCCCTAGAGGACCTACTTGAGGGTATTCTCTCAGCAGCTTATCCAATCGATAGTGTATGTTCATCATAGAACTGTTAGTTTGACCTTGAAGACACAAACACACTTTCATGACATAAACATCATAAATGTGCTTGCTCTGCACATACGCACTTGAAAAAAATAGACGTGCCTATGCTTTGCACAGACGCGCCTCCTTTACACAGATGTGCTTGAATTTCACAGACATGCCTGCATGACATAGACGTGACTGGATTATGCATAGATGCTTTTCCTAACATAGACACGCCTGGCACCAATGCAGATGTGCTTGGACATTTTTGACATTTTTTGGACCCTATCCTAGAGTGCATTTATTACCCTATCTAGCATGCATTAATTACAACAATTAATGTGACAAGGTACAAGGAGGTTTGTGCTACTTACCGACTCTCCTGCATCTATTGGCCTCTGAAATCAGTGAACGTGATCAAATCTATGAACCATTGCCATTGCTACTGACTGTTGCTGCTCTATCTCGCTCTGCACTTTGATCTCTTGGATGTGTGGATGACAATGAGGATGTATTTCCCTCGTGGTCTATCTTATAGACTACCCTAGCCCTAGCCCTCATTTCTTGAGTTAGTCTTTTTTATCCTGTGACTCTGTCACTCTATCCGGTCAGTCCATTCTAGCCATTCTTTCTTATCGAGAGATTATCTGCAATCTTTCCAGACATTTTCATCCAATCTCTCGAGGGGGCATATCAGTCCCATCTTGGGGCAACTTTGTATTAGTTAATCTTATCTTCTTTGAAACAACTTGACAAGCTACATTGTCTCAAACAGGGGCAAAATGTAGACACCTAAAATTGTCATGTCTAATTAAATAAATATTTAATTTATTTAATTACTTTAGCCAAATTCTTCTATTAATTAAATAAATATTTATTTATTTAATTAATTCATTTATCCTCTTCTAGCTTTATTTCTCATTTAAATAAATACTTTTATTTATTTAAATTATCATTTTCCTAAATTAAATAAATATTTTATTTATTTAATTGAACCCACTTCCTCTATTAATTAAATAAATATTTATTTATTTAATTAATTCATTAACCTTTTCTACCTATGACACATGTCATTCATCTCTTAATTCATACACTACCTACCCTTTTATTATTTTATTATTTTCTTTACCTACCCTCTAATAATAGCCGACCTCTTTTTACACCTCTCAATCTTATCCCTCCATTTCATATAGTGTCTTCTATATAAGGAGATGCTTCCTTCATTATTAAACCCTAACTACCTAGCTAATGAATCAAGCTAACTAACTACCCAACTAGTTGACTACACTACGCTTTTCATATGCGGTCCTACTTGCAACCACATTCCATTCTTTGTTGAGCTCTTGTGCACACATAAAATCTGAGAGCAAATATATCAAGCAAGATCAATGGAGATAGGAAGAATGGAGATCCAAACCCTATTGGACATGTGATCATATAATCTTTGTGATTTTATTTGATTTGCATTGTCTTAGGTAATCTTCATATGTTATGGTGGATCTTTGTTGTTGTTAGGCTAGGGTTTTGTGGTTGAATCCAGTTAGTCTTCCAATATTATTAATTTTGTATCCATTTCACCATAAACATATATAATAAAATAAATTTCGACTTAACACCTAAATTAAATATTTAGAGCAAGAAAAGAAAGAGCAACTATTGATTACTTAATTCATGCCAATAATTTAAGGATAACATATGTCCTTGGGGAGTTATGCTAATATTAGAATGTCATTTGATTATTATCTCCTTTTCCATATCTCTCCCTTATCTATATCTCCTTACCTCTCCCCATATCTCTCTCTTTTCCCCTTCTACCCTTCTCACTCTATCTATCTCTCTATCTCTCCCTCTCTCTCTCTCTCTCCCTCTTCCCTCTTTTTAAATCTCTCTACTTCTATATCATCTCTATCCCTCTACCCTCTCTCTATTTATTTGTATATCTTTCTCTCTCTTTATCTCTATCTCTATATCTCTTTTACTCACACACACATTCATGCTTTCTCCCTCCTTATCTCTATATCTATATCTCTCTCTCACTCACACAAACACACACTCCAAACTATTTCTCCCTCCCTATCTCACTATCTATAGATCTTATACACTACTCTTCCTTCATCTCTCTCACTCTCTTTGTATCCCTCTCTACCTCCCCATATGTCACTTCCTATATCTTTATCTTTCTATCTCTATCTCTCCCTCTCTAATTCTCACCCTCTTTCTATCTATATTTATCAATATATCTATCTTCTTCTCTATCTCTCTATCTATCTCTTTACTCATCTCTCTCTCACTCTTACCCCACTATATACACCTCTTTCTAGCCCTATCTCAACATCTCTCTCATGCTCACCCATTGCAAACATAAGATGAGCCTATTACTAATAAAACTTGATTATTTTCTCAGTTCAAAGGTTTCATTTCAGTTATGATTGAGTTCTTCTAAGTGGATGCATAGTTCATTTTAAGTTATCACCTCTCAATTGGGTCCTTTGTTGCACAAACAACATCATTGACACAAATTGACCTCATGAACTACATGTCAATTGACATTCCACACCTCTTTAGTGTACCCATTACACAACAAAGTGCAATTGCTAGTTTATATTATTTTATTAAAACAAGAGTTGTAGTTAGTATTACATAAATATAATTTTAAAATAACAATGACTCAAAATTATAATGATTTAAAATTAAAAAGAATATTTTTATTACAATTCAAAATTATAGGCAATACTATTACATTCACTGAAGCACTTTTATCAATTACTTTGCATGAATCAAAAGTTATTATTATTTTTTCTTTTAAAAGAAACTTGGATTTTATGAAGTTGAGATTTATATTTTTAAATTTAAGATATTATTAAAAATATTATGTACATTATGATTGTTTAAAAAAAATTGGTGTTATATAGGAGCAATTTTTAAGGAACAATAGGTTTTTTAGATTTTTTTTGGATTTCTTTCAATTTAAAAAAGTGAAATGTCTATTTTATTTTATTTTTCTTTTTTTATTGTTTACAATATTGTACATAAATAAATATTTTTTTATAAATAGACATATAAATCTTAATAATTATTTTTATCTCAAAATATAGATAATAAAACCAATTATAAGGACTTGATTTAATTTAAATTAAATTAAATATAAATATTTATATTAAAAAAATAAACAATTTTTTTTTATTGATAATATGTTGCTTTTTATTATATTATGAAATAAAGCACTACATTAATAGAGAGTCATTTAAGTCATCCACCCAAACCCACCCATCTAAACCCCCAAAGCACAAAAAAAAAACAATAATATCAAAACCCACCATCTAGCCACTCGCTCAACCAGCTTCCCCCACCCAAATAATAATTAACCAAGCACCAAAACCACTCATTACATCATTGCCATCATAAAAAAATTATTGGCAATTCAAGTTTAATAGACAACAACTAAAAGTATAAAAGATTCTAAACTAAAAACTAGGCTATGCACATGGTGAGAAAAAAATAGGGGTACTTGGGAACTCTTCTGGATCATTGGTGACCTTCGTCCTCCACCTTCACCATCATGGAATCTGAATCTCCACCCATGTCTTCCATCGCATCTCCACCTCCATTAAGAGCTATTACCAGATATGCATCTCTCGCTACCATGGCCCTAGACATACTTTTGGTTCATGGCCTCAACCTCCATACATTACTCTAAACCTCCCCTACTTCCACTCGTGCTTGTCGAAAAATCTCCTCCAGCTCCAAGATTTGAACATAAAGCTTCAATGCCTCCCAACCACACATCATTGTATCCCAGAACCAAGCCTTCATCATTTGTTCTCTCCTCCTGAGAAAGGAGATGTTCATACATCTATTTTGGAGTTTTGTCTGCTGATCCAAAATTCCTTTCGACACATCAAAGCCTCACTCGACATTGTCCACTCTACTAGTGAGTCCATGTTTAGAAGATAATCCTCTGACACAATTTCCTGCATAGATTTCCTAACCCCCTCACATAGAGTGCCCAACTATAATCCCAATGCCACAATGAGTGAATAAACATCCACCCTTGATCAATACCTGTGGCCTATAATCGCCACCTCCTCTCCTAGCACTAGCTACACAACTTTCAAGAACAAAGACTCCCTAGACTTAAACATGGTCATTATTCTTTTCTCCGAGATGGGGCCCCAAAAAGCTGGCATCAATTTATTGGATTTAACCATGAAATTAGCCTCCATATCATCTGCCACCTGCAAAACCACCTTCCTCTGTCACAAAGCCACTCTCCCGACCTCTAGCAATCTCTAATCATCCACAGTAACTAGGCATTCAATCTAAAACTTTCCATAAATGCATCCTCCACTACCATTGTATAATTGATTGGAATTAATTTCCAATGTTAGTGAAATTCACCTAGGCTCGCATGCAGGGGGTGGGAAATTAATCTCCCACACTTCATTCGAGCGGTTGTACAATATGAAATTAGGCATTCAAATAATGCCAATGAAATATGTCATCATTCTTGTCCCACCACTTTGTCATACCTTTTCCCAACTCACATGCCATGTTAGATAGAGTATCTCCTAACTCATTGACACCTCTTCTAATATGGGTTATGCAAAAATCATGAAAGTTGTTTAATTTTGAAACAATCAAGGCTATGAGCTTATTTAATCTCCAGCTTAGGGTTACCCCATTCATAATTGTGTTCATGACAACCTTAGAATCTCCTTCAAGGTGCACCTTCAGAATCTTCACGTTGACTACTAACTTTATTTCTAATAAAGTGACATGTGGCTCTACATCATTATTGGTTCCATCTTCTAGTCTCTATGCACACTTATAATAGATCATCCCACTTTCATCACGAGAAACACATCCCACCCCTAAGATGCCTGGATTATGCCTAGATGCACCATCAAAACTAATTTTAATCCACCCCTTCTCTGCCTTACTCCATGATTCCTCCTCCTTTCTCTACTCTACACCCGAAGGATGAACCCTTGGAAACCCATGAATAGGTATAAACATAATTCTTATATGCAATCTTATAATTATATTTTATATATTTTTTGAAATCATTCAATTTTTTTATACTTTTTGAAAATAATAAATGTTTTAATCATTTTAATATATATAAAATAATTTAATAACATTTAATCATAAATTTAAATATTTTTCATTAAGTTATTCAAAAAAAAATATTTTCACTTTTATAATTATTAATTGTTGTTTTATTAAAATGAATTATAATTAATAATACATAAATATAAAAATATAATTTTACACTACAAGTTAATAATTAAATTTGAGATTAATTTTATAGTTATAATTATAATTATATAAATTTTTAAAATTAAATTAGGATTATACCTTTAAGAAAAACATTTTTTTTAATTATAAAATGTGTATTATATTATAATCATTATGCCAAATCCATTCCCTATATGAAGTGAACCACCTACTCATTGAAATCAATGGTTCAAAATTGAGGAGATAGTCTTGCATTTTTCTCCTTGATTTTGAACCATTGATTTCAATTAATAGGTGGTTAAATTTATAGAGGAATGCCTTCAACATAAAATATGTATTTTAATATTATTTATTAGAAAAATAATATGCAGAAAAAAGAAAATCCATATATATATATATATATATATTTGAGTAAAAGGCTGAAGCCGATATATAATTTATTAAAATAAAGAGATTAGACCACCATTCGGTGTAGGCACTGGTAGGAAACAATGGAGGAAAGAAAACCTCCGGCCTAGCCCAGATCTTACTGAAGATCGGAAAAAAGAAAAAATAATACATAAACAACCACCACATATCATCAGATTCCCAAATATCCATACCCAAAAGAAAACATCCACCTCATTACATACTTCATACCCCAGTAGTATAATACAGGGTAAAGTAAAAATTGCATACATGTGCCATAAATGCTAAAGGAAGCAAAAAGACAATGTACCATAGCTAAGAGACTCATAAATAGTATGAATTAGGTTCCTTGAACACCGACCCAAATGTCATCTAACCTACGTACCTCCATATACACATCCTTAACATTTCTCCAAGATCATCATTAGTAGCCTTGAAATGAGTACACAATAAAGAAATCCATGACTGAAAAATCTACAACTTACCCTAAAAAATAGATGCATTTGTAAACGATATTTTCATACCAAAGTACCACTGAACCAACAAACATGAATCGATCAATTCCTCCACACAAGAGCAATAAGGATAGTACTCCAATATAGTCTAGAAATACGAGGGCTACATAGGCAAAATGGGCTAATGACTTCTCTATTAGAGGACTGTGTCATACACAACACATGAGAAGCATATGTTACATACAACACACCCACTAGCACATTGCCTTATATAAATCATGTATCAAAACTTACAAATATCTATGCATCATTCCAAGTGCATAAATAGCGATGTCAATAAAAGCATGGAAAGGAATTCCCATCCACTTCCTAAAGAACTGGATCATCACAAATTTCCTTATGAGCCAAAATATCTGCAAACATATTTACTTCACAATAGCAGTGTTTAAACTCAAAATACTAATAAAAAAAGTCAGTTTACTGAGAACCAGATCAAGTCTATATTGAAGATTCCAACAAGAAGATTTCTTCAATGAGATAATATTGAAAACAACCATAGAATCACCTTAAATGATATGATTGGAAATATTCATAGAAATAGCATATGATAAACCAAAGAGTAGGGCTTCAAACTCTACAACATTGTTTGTATCAGATGGAAATTTCTTACAGAAAACTTGTACAACTTTACCCTCTGAATACCTAATGACAACCCTAGCCCTTGAGAGGCCAGGATTTCCTCTCGCAACCCCATCATAATTAATCTTATGCAAACTAGAAGGGGAGGACCATTTAATCTGAGATTGAAACAAGAAAGAAGGATTATTAGATTGGCAACCATGGGTCAGAAGGGATTGGAGCAAAGGCTAATTGTCATGGGTGAATAAATCCCATTTGGAAAAAGGTTTAGCAGCTTTAATATTCTTAATATGATAAGACACCATTAATTTAGATATAGATATTTCAATTTTAAAAATCACATCATCCCAAGAGGCATGATTATTCTAAAACAACCTTCCATTATGCTCAAGCCATATATTCCTGATTATAATAGGAGGACTTATCTCCCAAAGGGGGGAAAAGGACAAAGAGCTATATAAAGAAGGCCATGCCTTAAAGTGATCACATAGGTTAGGACCAACAACTACAATCCAACCCAAACTGCCAAACAACTAGTACCAACAATCCATAGTAAAAGGGTAATGAAGAAACAAATGATTTGCAGATTCCATAAAATAACCACACAAGATGCATGGAAATACAATTGTTACCCCTAACCTGTCCAACCTAGCACCTGTTAAAACTTTGTCCTAAATGGCCAACCATGAAAAAGCCCTTGCCTTAGGAAGATAAGAAACACCCCACAATAATCTAGAAGGCCAATGACCAGTTGTGTGAGCAGAAAAATTAGATTCATAACCAGCCTTGACAGAATATTTCCAAGACTGAGAACCCAACCAAATGAGTTCATCTTCTTGAGGAGAATATATAATACTACAAGAACTCAACTCATGGCATAAATAAGATACCTAACCTAACAACATTAACCATAGAAAAATCCTTCCAAATAGTAGTTCCATCATTGAGATAAAAGTAATGACAAACTTCATTACCCCAAACAACTTTCAAATGAGAATCCAAAGGTGACCAATCCTAAATATAACACAATGGTTTATGCCCATTCCAAGAGTCTTCCAAGAAATGTGCCTTAGCACCATTATGTATTAACCAAGACAATGAAGGACAAATAAGTTCTCGACAAGAACTAACAAAAATCCACATTGTAGACCCATGAGGAATAAAAAAGGCACTAAAAATCCTCTCTTGATCATTAGAGTCAAGATACATAGCCCTTATAAGCTTAGCCCATTTGGAATCCAAAGAACAATACAATTTCCACAAAAGCTTAGCCCCAAGTGCTTTGTTTTGAAGAGAAAGGTGTCTAATACCTGCACCATGGACAAATTTAGGTGCACAAACCTTTTCCCAGACAAGTAAAGGAAGCTTTTTCTTTTGGGACATATTTTCTGCCCAAAGAAAATCTCTCAAGATAGACTAGAGTTCCTAAATAGAGCACTTTGGCATGTTTAAAATTAACATTAGATAAATAGGAATGGTGTTTAAAACTGATTTAATCATAAGAAACTTCCTAGATAAGGAAAACCATTTGTGTTTCCAAGAAAGAATCCTCTGAAAAATTGAGGAGATAATCTTATCCTAGAAACGGTATTTTTCATAACCAATGTAGAAAGGAATCCCAAGATAATGACAAGGGAATTCCCCCAAAAGAAATACCAAAAAACACAACAAATAGCATTGAACCAAAAGAGGGACATTAAAAAGAAGATCTTGGATTTTGCAGGATTAATCAATTGACTGGAAGCCAAAGAGTAATTATCAATAAATTGTTTAATATTGTGAGTTCATTCATAGAGGCTTCACCAAAAAGGAGGGTATCATCTGCAAATAAATTATGAGTATAAGCTTCATTACCAATCTCCAAAATGATACCCTTCCATATCCTAGTAGTCCTAGCATGACAAATTTCCCTACTTAGACCCTTTGCCATAAGAATGAAAAGAAAGGGGGAGAGGGGATCACCCTTCCTAATGCCACTGGATGATGAGAAAAAATCCCTAGAAGACCCATTGATAATGAAAAAATTTGAGGGAGAGGATACATAAGAATATATCTACTTTACCCAATTTGCATGAAAGCCAAATCTCTTAAGAACCTTAACAAGGAAATCCCAATCAACCCAATCGTAATCCTTCATTATATCTAATTTAGAATCATATCTAGAATATTTGGTAAATGAATAGAATGTAAAGACCCCTTCTAGGGTCTCCCTACCAAGAACAAACCCACCTTGTTCCTCAGAAATGATATTGGGGAGAATTTTTTTCCAATCGGACCGAAATAGCCTTAGTAAAAATCTTATAAAGTGAATTACATAAAGAAATAGGTTGAAAGTTTGCAAAATTTTTAGGATTATCTTTCTTCAGAATCAACATGATCTAAGTGTGATTGAGTTCTTTCAACATAGTTTTATTAATCTTTGCTTCTTCAAGTGCCAATAAGATATCAAGACCCAAAAAATCCTAGCATTTATGAAAGAAAAGAATGGTGAACCCATCAAGCCACTGGGGCCTTATCTGACGCCATACTGAAAATAACCTTTTTAGTTTCTTGAAGCATAAAAGGAGTGATAAGCATTAAATTGTCAGCATGAGAAACACAAGGAGGAATATCATCTAAAAATGTCTTCGAGCAATGAGTTTGTTGTTTAGATAATAAGTTATTAAAAAAGGAAATGCCTTCAGAAGAAATCTCATTCTCAACCTCCTACCTCCCTCGTGAGGATTCAATACAAATAATTTTGTTCCTAAGACATTTTAATTTAGTAGAGGCATGGAAAAACTTTGTATGTCTATCTGCATCAGCCAACCAAGTATCACAAGATTTTTGTTTTCAATAAATTTCCTCCTTAAGTAGGACTTCATCTAATACATATTTGAGATCCTTCTCTTGTGCAAAGGTCTGTGCATTCATGCCATGAAGAATAATGTGATCATTCAAAGCCTTGAGTTTAGATTGCAATCTTGTTTTTCATGTAATATGTTTTTGAAATGATGGACATTCGACTCTTTTATTATGGTTTTAAGGAGCTGCAACTTTTTCACTAGCATATAAAGATGGGTCCCCTCCATATAAGGAGAATTTTCCCATCAATACTTCAATAGAGGGATGAAAGATAGATCCCTGAATCACATTGGTTAAAACCTAAATGTGCCTTTACCATGAGAGGAAGAATCACCAATCTATAACAAAATAGGATAATAATTAGAGCTCGAGAGAGGTAAAATAATAGAGTGATAATCCATCTCAGTATTAAGCCAATGGTCAGCAAGAAGAAAGAGGTCAAGACATTTAGAAATCTTACAAAAATCTTCCTGTCTATTTGTCCAAGTGAACTTACCCTCTCTTGGTGAAACACCAAGAAAACTAGAGTCAACAATAAATTGATTCAAATCCATCATGACTTTTGCAATGGGAAAAATCCCACAATTTTTTTCACTATTATTTAGGATAGCATTGAAATCGCCACCCGAAATGAACAACTCCACTTGGATTCCCTAACCATTTCCCCAAGAAGAGACCATAATTTCTTTTTCTCAGTGATAGCACTAGGACCATAAATGTTAAATAATTGAAAGGACAAATTACAATAGCAACTCTAAACCAAATATAACATCTAGTATTTACCCATAGAGATCTATTCAACATATACCTTATTAGGATTCCAAAGGACCACTAGGCCCCCCTGAAGCCCCATCAGAAGGAGAAGATAAAAAATTACCCAACTGTCATGCAACAAATGTGGATACAGCAATAGAATCAGTCATTTTAGTTTCTTGTAATGGATCAATATCAAAATTGGAATTAAGCAATTGACTCTTAATGAGTCATTTCTTGTTAGGTGCATTTAAGCCCCTAATGTTCCACAAAAAGAATCTCATTGACCTAGAGAGGAAGCCTCACTTCCTCTCCTTTCTTGAGCCTTTTTAATCAAAGAGTTAGCACCCCCAACATACTCAAGCTGAAGGCTTCTCTTAGTTCTAGCAACCGTCATGATTGGTGGGTTGAGAGAAATTTGCATTTTCTTTCTCTTTTTAATAGGTTTCAAAGAAGAAGGTAAAGTGGATTTAATCCTAGAATTTATTTCATCCTAGGTCTTGGATTCACTGGAAGGTATCCCCACCCTCTTCACAACAGATGTAGGAGAGACCTTTGTACAGGGAGTTTGAAAAATGGAACACTGAGAATGGTTCTTATTATCTGTAATCACAAAAGGAGAAGATAAAAATATAACAAGAACCTCATGCAAAGAAGAATCATCATCCGAAGATAATAGATCAAAAGGGTTTTTGGACCTTGGAATCTCACCTTTACACTCTAACCAAGACAATGATGCATCAAAGCAGTCAATAACTGAATTGGTAATATTCTCATTTAAAACAACATTAGCTTCAGCAACAATTTCCTGTATTTGAGATATAACTTGATCAAGAGGCTTGATAAGAAATGGACTGTCCAAAAGAGGCCCACTGTGATCCAAATAAGGCTAGCTAATAGCAGATTGAGGACCTAGTGCAAAAGACTGAACAAAAGAGATCTCATTAGGAAGAGGATGAATAACAAAATTGGGGTGTAAGGGCAAAACCTCAGAATCGTTGGTAGTGGAGACATCAAACTAAAAAATATAGGCTACGTGGAGGAGACGGGCTACGCAAATGAGAAGATATCTGATGATGGCAAGAAGAAACATTGGAGGGCTCAACAATCTTAATCAATTCATCAACAACATGGCTTTTCTTAATCGAATAAAAAACTTTCAGATAAATCTTTAGGAAACTAAATAAATAGATCCAAATCAATGCTAATAATCGACTTAATTGAATATGAAGGGTCCCTAACAATGGGCTGTCTCTAGGAGCCAAAAGGAGAATCCATTTTACAAGTGTTCTGAATAGTAGATGAAGCAAGAAGTAAAAAACAAATTTTTGTGACCAATTTATTATCAATCAAGCTTCAATCAGACCTCACAAAAGTACCAATAAGATTCCCAATCTCTTTAAAAATTCTCAAATCATTAAACTCATAGCAAAAACCAGGTAGGATGAACCAAGTAGGAGTAGCATGAAACATAATTTGACCCACTTGGTAAAATGACTTCCATTTAGACATGAGAATCACATTGTCTTTAATATTATAAAAGGGTTTAGACAAAGCATGCATTTTAGCATCTAGAAAATCGAAAATAATGATAAATGTATGAGAAGATAAAACTTGAAAATACATCATGCCATAATATTGTGTTTTTCAACGATTTCAATAATTTTGATAAAGGAATGGCTTTACCCCAAACTTAAAAAATAATACCCCTATTTGTCAAATCAATTCCATGCCAGAGATCAGGAATATTATCAATAATAATGTGAGGGATCTAAACCCATACCTTTTTTGACTTAGGAAATTGATTATTACTTATAGTTAGAGATCGACGTGACTCGGAAGACTTCATTTTTGAGACAACCAGTCCATTTCCATCATTGCAGCCCATATCCTAAGTAATAAGTGGAGACTTTGGCAGTGACATGCCATGATGTAACCCATAATTGTTACCAATCATGGGAACTTGAGAAATATGTGAAGACTTCAACTGCGATTTGAAATGATACAAATCATTTCTTTTACAAGAACCATCCCATTCCATAGTGGGTTTTGACCCTCAACAACCATGACTAAGATTAATAGGATAAAAATGACTAAATCCACATTGCCTACCAGCCCTAGCCATGACCAGAGGGAACCGGTCTTTCATCTTAGCTCTAGAATGACAAACATCTTGCCAACTACCATCAATAAATGCCCATTAAGGATTAGGGAAATCATCCACCATAGCATTTTGAGAAGATAAACCCTAAAAATAGGTAGAATGTAGGCCCATATGCCTCCATTTCCCATCATGGAAGACCCATTGTGGTCGATAAAGAGAGTTCTCCTTCACAACAAACCTAGGAGGCTCGTACTGCGGTAGGTCAACCCACCGGAAACCCACCTTTTTCTTCGCCATCACCAAAAATTTAATTGATCTTCAACCATTATCTACTTTTAGTCAAATATCTCTTAATATTATTTATTTTTTTAGAATACTCTATCTTTTTTAAGTTTTCAAAGAAATAAAAGAAAAAATATTGAAAATGTAATAATCATCTTTATTTAATTCTAATTTTTTGTCTTCTTTTCTTTTTCTCTTTTTTGTTAGGTTTAAAATTATTTTAATTATTTGTCTTTTTTATAATAATTAAATATTATTATAATTAATTTAATCTATAATTATTTAGATTATTAAAATTTTAATTATGATATAATAATTATATTTTAAATTAAAATCTTTCTTTTATTAGTATTTTGTTTTGATAAGAGTATCTTTTAATATTATGTTCTTTTATTAGATATTTTATTTTTTATTATTTATTATAATTCTTCCACTTCTTCTTTTAAGGATTAATTATTTTATTAGGTTTAAATTGTATTTTAATCATTTATAGTTTTGTATGGTGAGATAGAGTTAGAGAGTTAGGGATATATATACAATCCCAAAATTATATTTATCTATAAGATCAATATTATATTTCTCTACTCCCAAAATAATTTGCACTATAGCATTCATACAAACAATTCTGGATAAAATTAGAAATATAGAGTGCAATTAAAAAAAATAAAAAAATACTACTTAATTAAGTGACTTGCAGGCGAAATGGCGATGTTGGAAGGCAACTAGATCGGCAGTGGCGATAGGAGCTGGTCTACTGATGTGCGAAGTTCTGGCGCTCAAGCCACTAAGGTTGGTTCATGGAGTGATGAAGCAGATATTGCCTTTCCCATCGAAATAGGTAGATTGCAATCAGCTCTGAAACCGTTTAATGCTCAAAAAATAGACATGTTCTAGGGTAATAGATATTCCAAACCACTGATGAACTATGAAAATCCATATTCAAGTGGTAACCAGTGCCCTATTGACCCACATAAATGGAAGGAAAATGGTTTTATTTGGAATAAAAAAGGCTGGTTTCACAAAGCTAAGCATCTTGCTTCTGAGGCCCCCCGAAACTAGTATCCACCGCTTGAATCTAGCATCCCCAGTGTGGCAATTAAGAGAGGCAATCCTCATTATAAACCTACTTCGGTCCCTCTGAAAGCTCATGGTAATTTCCAAATGCAGAATGGGTACTTCGGGCAAGATAACTCAAGGGTGGACCATGGTAGGTCTTGGTGATCCAACTTCTATTCTCTATTTTGGAGCCCTTGGTCGAACTGAGAGAGCTACCTTGACTTCTGAAGATGGACCTTCCTTCCTCAGCGAGCCCGTCATCCTAAACTAGTAATAAAAACCTCAAGACCTACCATATTTTGGGATGAAAATAAAATTAATTCAGCTAGGTCGAGTTTGCTTGAGTTTTGCCTTTTCATCAAGTGGGGTGGTGGAAAATGGGTTAAGGATAACTTTGAATCTTGGTGTAGAGCACAATGGGGAAAGGATATTAACATTAATATTCTCCAAAATGATTTCTATATGATTGAATTTATGAGCAATGAGGATAAATGGGAAGATAAAAACAAAGGTCCATATATCTTGGATGGCATTGAAGTTCACATCATTGATTGGCAACCCAATTTCAATCCTTGAATGCATGTATTATCGGATAGAAAAGGTATGGATGAGATTGTACAATTGTCCCTTGGATTATTGGCACATTGATGTCATTAAGGATATATGCAAAAACCTTGGCACCTTTGTATCAGTTGATGACATTTTGGAGGATAAATTATGGGGAAGCTTCCTCAGTATTTGCATTAGCACAGATCAAATAACCAAGATCCCCGATGAAGTCAAAATTATTGGTAATGGGAAGATCTAGATCTGAAATATTGACAAAGAAGATCAGTTGCATATTATTCCTAAATGCTTCTCCTCGGATCAGATCAGCATTAGTTGTGATGTTTTGGCTTCGATACAATGAAATTATTCTTTTATGGAATTTTCTATTTAAGAAAAGACACAACCGAAACCTCCTAGATCCACTAATACCAGGGAAGATTTTTGCAATGAAACTCATGATAATGAGAAAGTTACATTGACGAAGGCAACTCCTTTGAACATAGCTCCTCCCTCCTCTAGACAAAGCAAGAGACAACAAGATCTTCTCATGCTTCTAGAAAAGACTAAAACCTTATAGGCGGATATTGAATCCAAATCAGTGGATTTGCTTCCACCCTCTCCTCTTCTACCTAAGAATCAACTGGTAATTGAAGATTGCAATTTTCACACTCAGGGTATGGAGGCTAGTACTCTAGGGGAGTTGGGAGGGAATATTTTCTCCTCGATAGGTATTGAATTAGAAGATGGTGAAATTGAATCTTCCTCCTCGGAGGGTGATGAAGACTTTGAACCTGACTCTGAGCTTATATTGGAGGTTACTACAAAAGGTTTTGGGAACTTGGACTTGACTATTGACAAACCAAATTTTAAGCCAAAAGGTGTGCAGGGATGCAAATCAAAAAAAATTATGCTAGCAGTGGCTAGTGTTGCCGATGGTCAAACCAAACTTAACTTAGGGAAGGGAAATGCCCTTCCCTAGGAGCAATGATACTCTTATCTTGGAATGTTAGGGGCATCAATACCCCTAACAAATGGTGCTTGATTAAGTGCTAGATTGATGACACCAAAGGAGATATTTGGCTACTACAAGAAACTAAGTGGAGTAAGGCTAAAATAGATGCTTAAATCAGAGTTTGGAAATAGTGGAATGGGTTGTTTAGGCAATCAGTTGGAGCCTTTGGTGGCTTGGGAATCTTTTGGAATCCCATGATGGTTAGAATCTCTCTTATTGGGGAAGATAAGTATTGGCAACATTGCCTGGTAACTATTCTTGGTCAGAATTATAATTTCAATCTTTTCAATGTGTACGGACCATCTTTTGTTGGTGATAAACATGCTCTCTAGGATCTCTTAACCTTCAGAATGAACAGTATTATTGATGGCAGTTGTGTGGTAGCCGGGGACTTCAATGCAATCCTTCTCAAGAACCTCAATGTTAACATTCTTAAGATCATTTTCTATTAGGAGTTTTTTATCGAAAATATTTCCGAAATTAGTCATGTTCCATTATAAGAGCATCCTTTTGATAATCTTTAACTTGCTTGTGATAATAAACATCTTCGAACCAGAGGAAATAGAGCTTCTCCACTAGTCCTCAATTAAGTTTGAAAAGTTATCATCTCTGAACCACATGCTCTCAAATTTGAAGTGACATTTGTTAGGGGAGTGATCAGATAATAAGATTAGTTGGAGTGGGAAATGGTCAGATCATGCTAAAGGGAGGGGTTCTACATTCAGGCTAAAGTTAAGCTCTGAGAGCCCTCCATGGATAAAGAACCTATCTAGTTTCTCAGCAATGTTATAGAAACCAAGCCTTCTATTGTTCCAGGTGAAGGCATTATTTGCTGTTTGAATTTCCAATAGGGAGTTCCTATTGATCCAATGATTGAAATCTACAGCCACTGGAGGAAGTTTATTGCTACCTCCTCTTTTATCTGCTACCTTACTGATAGCATTGAAATCTCCCCAATGATGCATACCTCATTTGGGAAACTTCTAAGGAAAGACTCCAGTTCCACCCACACTCTAGCCTTATCCCTATTTTGGATAGGACCGTAAACGTTAATCAATTTGAATCTTAGGTTATTTTTATAACTTACTACTTCTCATCCCATCCAATTTTTCTTAATCTCTAAAGGTGTAAACGAGATGAATCTAGAGTCCCAAATGATGGCTAAGCCCCCTGAGGCCCCTGTAGTAGGGGAGTGCTTTAGCTATCTAACGCCTAGTTTTCTCTCAAAAAGGGCTATCTCAGAGGAGTTCATTTTGGTTTCTTGGATTAACATTATATCTGGTTTAGAATCAAAGATGCAGCACTTTAAGATGCACTATTTGTTAGGGGCATTCAAACTACTAACATTCCAAGTTATGATTTTCATGGCTCTATTGGGAGGAACTTCCCCTCCCCTACATTAAAAAGAGTAGATATTTTAGACTGGCCCTTGGTTGCTCCATCCTTTGATCTTAGTTCAGCAAGGGATCTCCTACCTCTTCTTTTACCATGTTTAGCACAGTCAAGAGAGACTTTACTTCTATCAGAGCTGAGAATGCCTAGATTATTTGGGTTATCATTTTCTAAGTTATCTAAAGCTACAAAGAGTTCATCTATTTCTAAGTCAACTCTAGTAACATCCACTAGATTTTTGACAAGGAGATTCCTTTGTCTTTCCAACTCCTCATGATCATAGATTTCATCAACCAATAGGTCCATGAGGTCATTTACTACTTCTTCCCCTACAAAACTAGCAATGATTTTAACTTCCCTAGCAACTCGATCATTCTCAGATTCTATAATTGGATCAGAAACAACCTTCAGAGATGGAGGGAAAACCTCTGCCTCCTTAAAGCCCTCCATACTTGAGACTAGAGAGATTGGTTGACCCTGTAAGGATGCCAATCTTGGATCCGGGGTACACCTAACCAGCTTTGCTGATTGCTTAGAGGCAATTAGTTCCATTAAAGGGGGAGACCCCAAGCGACTCAGCCTCTTTAGTGGAATGAGAGAGCTAGATGATGACATATTTGTCAGGCCGAGCTACTCTTTCTGGGGGATAACCTCATTGATTTCACCATCTTCCAGATCTTGATCCCCTAGAAGAGAGTCAGCTATAGGTGAATTTATAGTTAGTAGTGAAGGAAGAGGGGAGTGAGAGGGCTTAAAAAGGGAGCTATGAGAATATAGGTTCAAGGAAAGATGATTAGGGTTAATATCAATCTTATAGCCCTCTAGGGTAAAACCCCTTCCTTCCACAAATCTGAATGGAGCGCCATTAGACTTGAGCAATGATATAGGGAAAGGTTTCTCAGAGGGGATCTTCCTTGGCATAGAATCTTTGAAAGGACCATTATAAAAGGGTAATTCTAGGGTTAAACAAGATTTATCACATTTCAGAGTTATAGGCTTTAAAGATTTAATCTTAATATTCATATTAACGATTAAGAGCTAGTTAAAGAAGCTTAGGGCTGATTTTTTTACTTCTACAAATTTACCTATTTTGTTGCCTATTATTCTTAAAAAGTCATTATTGCACAATTCTATAGGGAATTTATCAAGTGAAATTTCTCTATTAACCATGCAGGAATTGAATTGAGATGGGAGAAAGAGAGGTTGCCATTCCTAGCAATCAAACCCTAGACCTTTAAATTTTAATATATCCCCATTAAGTAGTGAATTTCTAAGATTCTGATTACCACATTCAATAGATAAGAAATTATCAGGAAGGATGTCAATTTTTACCTTGTTATTGAAGGAAGATGACACCTAGTTAGCAATTTGTTCCGACGGGATCCCCCAACCTTTCCACCGAGCAAAGATCATTCTATCGCTGCAATGCATTTGATACCTAGCCTGGGTATAATTATAAATTTCAATGACCAATCTGTTAGGAGTAGCTAGGGAATTTGAAGGTAAATCCGATATAGGGTGCTTAATTTCCTTAGAATTGTGATGGCCAGAGGTTTCCATATCCTCTGATAATTTGCCCAAGGATTTTTGTGGTGGAATGTAGCAAGTAGAGGAACTATTTGGCTGGTTAGGTTTTACAAAACCATCCTCCTGACAATGATTGGAAACCCTTTTGAGGCCACTTGGTTGCCCAAATGCCCTTCTGTGGCTAACCAAATGCCAATCCTTATCCCAGCCCTTGTAAAGAGGAGGGGGATCCCTAGCTGCATTAACCAAAGAGTATTTTGTTTTTTGCAAAGAAGGCACCTTGATCACAGGTCTATGAAATGACCCTACAAAGATCCTCAGTCCCGGAATTATTAGCCAAAACAACAAATCAATTAGTAGAACCTCTGTAATTTCCCTGCGGTGGATAAGAGTGCTCAAAAAAGGAAGTCAATGCATTGCATGTCTTTTTCACACACAGGGACATATTTTTTCGCTCTCAAATCTAAGTAATTAGTCGAAATATTAACTATCACTATAGAAATAAACAGTTTTTTAATATCTTAATGAAAAATATTTAAATGTATAATTAAAAGGTATTAAATGATTTGGTATATATTAAAATGATTAAAATATTTATGATTTTCAAAATGTATTAAAAAATAGAATGGTTTTAAAAAAATATATAAAATATAATTATGAGAATACATATAATAATTATGTTTATTTTTTTAATACAGATATTTGTATTTAATTTAATTTAAACTCAATCAAGTCCTTATAATTGGCTTTATTATCTATATTTTTAGATAAAAAAAATTATTAAAATTTATATGTCTATTTAGAAAAAATATTTTATTTACAATATCATAAATAATAAAAAAAGAAAAAAAAATTGAAATACACATTTCAGTTTTTAAAAGAGAAAGAAGTCTGAAAAACCCTAAAAATTCTATTATTCCTAAAAATTTGCTCCTATAACACAAAATCTTTTTTGCCAATCATAATGTAGATAAAAAAAAAATTTAATATCTTAAATTTAAAAATATAAATCCCAAATTTGCAAAATCCAAGTTTCTTTTTAAAGCAAAAATAATAATCACTTTTAATTTATGAAAACTAATTGATTAAAGTGCTTTAGTGAATGCAGTAGTATTGCCTATGGCAAGTACTAATAAGTATGTGATTCACTTCATATTGGAATGCATTCGGCATAAAAATATGAATTTTAATATTATTTATTAGAAAAAGAATATACATTTAAAAAAATATAAGAAAAAGATTGAAAAAGAAAGAACGAGCTTTATTTAATTTTAATTTTTCTTTATTTTTTCTTTTTCTTTTTTCGTTAAGTTTAAAATTATTTTAATTATTTATTTCTTGTTATAATAATTAAAAATTATTATAGTTAATCTAATTTTAATTATTTGCCTTACTAAAATTTTAATTATGATAGAATTATTATATTTTAAATTAAAATATTTCTTTTATTACTATTTTCTTAGGATAAGAATATCATTTAGTATTATCTTCTTTTATTATATATTCTACTTTTTTATTATTTATTCTAATTCTTTCACCATTTTTCAAGGATTAATTATTTTATTGAGTTAAAATTATATTTTAATTATTTATATTGTTTATGGAATTAAAAATAATAATTAAAAGATATTAGAATTTCTACATTTTGTCTTCTTAAAAATTAATTATTATAGAATAATTATATTTGAATTTTTTTTTAAAAAAGGGGTAAAGATTTATTCAAAAATCACAGAAATACAAAGATCAGACTTTAAGCCCACCAAGATAGCAACGAAAACTAAAAGGATCCTAAAAAAGCCACCACTATAAAGTCTAGTGACCATAGCATTAGATCTTATAGTTAGATTCCCAATGATAATACATTTTTCGAAAGCCCTCAAAAGGATGACATGACACAAATTAGGGCCAAGGGCCATCTACTTTGGAATAATTTCTCTTGGTTAAAGTGTAACTATTTTGTTTGGACTTCTTTGATTAGATGTATAGCCTAGGATAATATTCGCAAGCATGGGTTCCATGGGCCTTCCATATGTGTTTTGGGTGGTTATTGAGAGGAGGATTGTCCATGCCTATTCTTCAGATGCCCTTTCTTATTGCTACTCTAGGATTAATTATGGGGGGTGCAGAAGTACCCTTGTGTTCATGCAGATTCTTTGGTGGAGTTTTGAATTTGTTTGGTTAGGCCTCCTATTTTGTGTTCTTTTCTCTAGACTGTCTAGCACATAGGGCCCATTTTCATACTTTGGCAGATCTAGCTAGATAGGAATAGGAGGATATTAAGGAAGTCAGACCTTTAGTTCAACAAGTGTGGAATAGAATCATTAGAATGATCTGGGAGTCAATGGAAGCTAAATGTGTGGTAAGTTTTCCTCTGGATAGAGGAGAGGCTGATATTGTGAGTAGGTTGGGTTTGTAGGAGATGTCTCATGTCTCAACTTATGTTAGGAGAGGTAGATGTGCTAAGAAGAAGGTTAAAAGGGTGGGAAGATGGTTGGCCCCTCAAGTTTAATCCATTAATATTAACACCTATGGATCCTCTTGATGTAATCTGGATCCTATTGGGATTGGGGGTGTTTGTAGGGATCATTTGGGGGATGTGGTTTTCTTCTTTTCAATGCATAAAGGGCAGCAGCCTAATAATTTTATGGAAAGATTAGAAATTTTGTATACCCTTGAGCGTGCATATGAGTTGGGGTGGCATAAGGTTTACTGTGAATCGAATTTGCTGATTATTGTTAACCTATTGATTAAGTAGAAGGTGAGTGGGATTAATTGGTAGTTGGTAGGGATTGTACACCAGATTTTGCAAATTAGTTCTATGATGGAGAAGATGTCTTTCATCCACATTCCTTGTGAATGGAATAGCCTAGCTGATTATTTGGCCAAGTGTGCTTTGGAACATGGTGATAATTAGAAAGTTGAGGGTTGGGAGCATCTTTCCCATGATTACTCTCAGGACTTGCATAAGATCTTTGCGTAGGATATTGCTAGTTATGACGCTGGATGATAACTGGTTGGGTTTGTTGTTCTCTTCTCGAGCCTTGAGGCTCTGGTTTTCTTATGTAATGCTTGTTTTAGATTATTAATAAAGTTTTTACCCTTTTATTCAAAAAAGTATTAATTGTAATTGATTTTAATATAATAACTATTAATAATTACAAAATAAAAAAATAAACATTTTTTAGTTACTTAATGAAAAATATTTAAATGTATAATTAAAACTTATTAAATGATTTTGTATATATTAAAATGATTAAAACATTTATGATTTTCAAAATGTATTAAAAAATATAATGATTTAAAGAAAATATATAAAATATAACTATGAGAATACATATAATATTTATGTTTATTTTTTTAATATAGATATTTGTATTTAATTTAAATTAAACTCAATCAAGTCCTTATAATTGGCTTTATTATCCATATTTTCAATAAAAAAGAATTATTAAAATTTACATGTCTATTTAGGAAAAATATTTTATTTCCAATATTATAAATAATAAAAAAGAAAAAGAAAATTAAAATAGACATTTCAACTTTTAAAATATACTCCTATAACAACAAAATTTTTGAACCAATCATAATATAGAAAAATAATTTTTATAATATCTAAAATTTAAAAATATAAATACCAACTTTAGAGAATCCAAGTTTCTTCTTAAAGAAAAAATAATAATCACTTTTTATTTGTGCTAACTAATTGACTAAAGTCCTTCACTGAATGCAATAGTATTGCCTATGGAAAGTACTAATAAATAGGTGATACACTTCATATTGAAATGTATTCGACATAAAAATATAAATTTTAATATTATTTATTAGAGACAGAATATGCATAAAAAATATTCTAAGAAAAAATATTGTAAAAGAAACAACCAGCTTTATTTAATTTTAATTTTTCTTATTTTTTTCTTTTTCTTTTTTTGTTAAGTTTAAAATTATTTTAATTATTTATTTCTTGCTATAATAATTAAAAATTATTATAATTAATTTAATTTATAATTATTTATCTTCCTTCAAATTTTAATTATGATAGAATAATTATATTTTAAATTAAATTTTCTTTTTATTACTATTTTCTTAGGATAATAATGTCATTTAGTATTATCTTCTTTTATTATATATTCTATTTTTTTATTATTTATTCTAATTCTTTCACTTTTTTTTCAAGGATTAATTGTTTTATTAAGTTAAAATTGTATTTTAATTATTTGTGTTTTTTTATGGAATAAAAAAATAATAATTAAAAGATATTGAAATTTATACATTTTATCTTATTTAAAATTTACTATTATAGAATAATTATATTTGAATTATTTTTTGGAAAAAGGGGTAAAGATTTATTCATAAGTCACATAAATACAAAGATCAGGCCTTAAGCCCACTGAGATAGAAACAAAAACTTAAAGGATCCTATAAAAACCACCAGCACCACCACTACAAAGTTCAGTGACCATAGCATTAGATTTGACCGTCGGATTTCCAATGATAATCACTTTTTGAAAAGCCCTCAAAAAGATGACATGGAACAAAGTAGGGCCTAAGGCTAGCTACTTTGGAACAATTTCTCTTGTGCAAAGTGTTACTATTTTTCTTAGACTTTGGCTTTGAATATATTTCTAACCTGGGACAATATTCAAACACATGGGTTCCACGGGCCTTCCATCTATGTTTTGTGTGGTAATGTAGAGGAGGATTATTCACACCTTTTCTTCAAATGCCCTTTCTCATTGCTACTCTAGGATTACTAGCGGGGGGTGTGGAAGCACCCTTGTGTTCACATGGATTCTTTGGTCAAGTTTTGGATTAGTTTGAGTAGGCCTCCTATTTTATCCTCTTTTCTCCAGACTGTCTAGCACATAGCATTTTCATACTTTGGTAGATCTAGCTAGAGAGGAATAGGAGGATCTTTAAGAAAGTCAGACTGTTAGTTTAGTTAGTGTGGAATAGAATCATTGGAAGGAGCTAGAAGACACTAGAAGCTAAATGTGAGGTGAGTTTTCTTCGGCATAGAGGAGAGGCTGATATTGTGATTACGTTGGGTTTGTAGGAAATGTCCCATGTCTCAACTTGTGTCAGGAGAGGTAGACATGCTAAGAAGAAGGTTCAAAGGGTGGAAAGATGGTTGCCCCCTCAGGATGAATTCATTAACATTAACACTGATGGCTCCTCTTAGGGTAATCCAGGTCCTATTAGAATTGGGGGTGTTGGTCGGGATCATTTGGAGGATGTGGTTTTCTTCTTTTCAGTACAAACCAGGTAGTAGCCTAATAATTTTATGGAGGGATTAGAAATTTTCTATTCCCCGGACCGTGCATATGAGTTGGGGTGGCATAAGGTTATCTGGGAATTGGATTTGCAGATTATTGTTAACCTGTTGATTGAGCAGAAGGTGAGTGGGATTAGTTGGCAGTTGGCAGGGATTATGCACCAGATGTTGCAAATTAGTTCTATGGTGAAGAAGGTGTCTTTCATCCACATTGCTCATTAATGGAATAAAGCATCTGATTGTTTGGCTAAGTGGGCTTCAGAACATGGTGATGATTGGAAAGTTGAGGGTTGGAAGCATCTTTCCCGTGATTACTGTTAGGACTTGCATAAGATCTTTGCTAATGATATGGAAAGTTATGAAGCTGGATGATACTTGGTTGGGTTTGTTGTTCTCTTCTGGAGCGTTGAGGGTCTGGTTTTCTTATGCAATGCTTGTTTCTTGTTATTAATAAATTTTCTAGCCCTTTATTCAAAAAAGTATTAACTATAATTAGTTTTAATATAATAACTATTAGTTATTATAAAAGTAAAAAAAAAACATTTTTTAATAACTTGATGAAAAATATTTAAATATATGATTGAAACTTATTAAATTATTTTGTATATATTAAAATGATTAAAATATTTATGATTTTCAAAATATATAAAAGAAATAGAATGATTTTAAAAAAACTATAAAATATAATTATGAGAATACATATATTTGTATTTAATTTAATTTAAATTCAATCAAGTTCTTATAATTGGCTTTATAATCTATATTTTAGATAAAAACAATTATTAAAATTTATGTCTATTTAGAAAAATATTTTATTTATAATATTATAAATAATAAAAAAGGGAAAAAAAATGCATTCATGGGTTCCCTAGGGTTAATCCTTTAAATGTCCCTTTGGATGGGGAGATGGTGAAATGGTCAAAACTAGAGAAAGGGTGGGTGAAAATAAATTTTGATGGGGTGTAAAAAGGCAATCCAGGGATTTCAGGGATGGGTTGTGTGGCTCGTGATGATGAAGGGAATATCCTCTTTATAGGTGCAAGAAGGCTAAGAGATGGCACTAATAATGAGGCGGAGGCTTAGGCAGCTTTACTAGCAATTGAACTGGCAACAAATATTAAGGTGATGAAGTGACACTTGGAGGGAGACTCAGAAATTGTAGTCTAGGCCTTGATCAAAGGCAACACATTGTGCTAAAAATTGAATAAATATGTACATAATATAAGTGAAAAGTTGAAATCTCTCCAAAGTTATTGCATCTCACAAGTGAAAAGAGAAGGAAATGTCATTGTGGATGGGCTATCAAATGATGCATGTGAGCTCATGCTAGGGGAATTAAGATGCCATGATTACAAAAAAGAAATAGTTAGATGAAGTTAATACTACTTCCCAAGTTGGTACATCAAAAAATTCAAATTCCACGTCACACAACTAGCTTTTCTTCTCTGTAAGGTCAAGTTAATGAGCATTTATTGTGAAATGATTTTTGAAATGTCAGCGATGGTTGATTGTTTTGCATTGAATACTAATTTTGAAATTCTTGCACATTTAATGAGGATAGTCATTCGTGAAGCAAATTTTTGACAGATTACATCAAAATTCTTTATATTTCTTCAGTGAGCTTCGAAATGGAAGCCAATTTCACCCTGCAGTATTCAAAACTTATGCCATCTTTTAGAGGACCCGTCTGCATCAAGAAGCTTGAGAAGTTATTCCTAGAAAAAGATCCATTGTGTCTAAAGGCAATTCCACTGATTTTGGGCGAAGAGGTGGCAGTTATTGGCCATCGATACATATGTAGAGAAGATATTTACTTGCATATCATGGTGTGGGGACTGGAGTTGGGATACGCCTGTGAGGAGGTGAGAAAAGTGTAGAAGAAAATAATTCCAAAAGCGTACTTGTTAAATTTAGAGTCCCTGTTGGAATGGGTTGTGCCAAGATGGGGTTTTAACCTTGCTGAAGGCATCTCTAAGTAGAATGAGGAGCTATGAGAGAGGCACTCATGAATTCAATTCCTTCACCATAATGAGGAATCCAGAGTATACATTAAAGACCATATGAAGTGAGGATGGGAAGGGCTGACAATCTTCATCTAGATTATGGATATTGAAGATGAAATTTAGTTGGAGGGTGGGGAGAGAATGGTGGAGAAGTTTAGAGATAGGAGGCCGATTACGCAAAAATTATTAGTGAAATTGATAAAACATGAGGCAGTAGGTGGTTTGGTGGGAGGAAGTGGGGGTGAGACAGAGAGACCAGATGCATGAGAATCAGTGGTCGAGGATGAAGAAGGAAGAACTGGAGATTTACATGTCTCAGTAGGAAGAAGAGGATCTCATTGAATAAGGGTTTCTCTGGGCACATCCTTTTTATGTAGATGTTTTATTTTTAGTTGATAAACTTAAAAATTTAATTTCTATTAAGCGGTAAACTTAATGACCAACTTTTGGCAAGATGTGATTTTGATTTTTGTTACAGATCATGTGGGGGTGGGGTAGGGTTTGAGCAATAAATATCTTGGAATACAATGGTATTAGACAATAGGACTAGATGGTGGTTGGGAGTGGTTTTACTTTTTGAATGTTTGATCCATATGTACGTTTTAGTTTAAATAAATAAAATATAACTATTACAGATAAAAAGAAAGACAGGAAAAAAAAATTAAAATAGAAATTTAAGTTTTTAAAATAGAAAAAAATCCAAAAAAAAAACACAAATAAATAATTTTTATAATATCTTCAATTTCAAAATATAAATCCCAACTTTACAATATCCAAGTTTCTTTTTAAAGTAAAAATAATAATCACTTTTCATTGGTTTAAACTAATTCATTAAAGCACTTCAGTGAATGCAATAGTATTGCCTATGGCAAGTACTAATAAGTATGTGATTCACTTCATATTGGAATGCATTCGGCATAAAAATATGAATTTTAATATTATTTATTAGAAAAAGAATATGCATAAAAAAAATAAAAAGAAAAATATTGAAAAAGAAAGAACAAGCTTTATGTAATTTTAATTTTTCTTCTTTTTTTCTTTTTGTTTTTTCCTTAAGTTTAAAATTATTTTAATTATCTATTTCTTGTTATAATAATTAAAAAATATTATAATTAATTTAATTTATAATTATTTGTCTTACTGAAATGTTAATTATGATAGAATAATTATATTTTAAATTAAAATATTTCTTCTATTACTATTTTCTTATGATAAGACTAACATTAAGTATTATCTTCTTTTATTATATATTCTATTTTTTTTTAATTTATTCAAATTATTTCACTTTTATTTCAAGGATCAATTGTTTTATTAAGTTAAAATTATATTTTTATTATTTTTGTTTTTTAAGGGAATTACAAATAATAATTGAAAGATATTAGAATTTATACATTTTGTCTTATTAAAATTTAATTATTATAGAATAATTACATTTGAATTTGCTCTGAAAAAAGGGGTAAAGATTTATTTAGAAATCACATAAATGCAAAGATCAGGCCTTAGGCCCAACAAGACAGCAACAAAAACTAAAAGGATCATGAAAAAACCACAAGCATAACCACTATAAAGTCCAGTGACTATAGAACTAGATCCGGTCGTCGAATTTCCAATGATAATACCTTTTTGGAAAGCCCTCAAATGGATGACGTGGCAAAAAGTAGGGCCAACAGCCAGCTACTTTGTAACAATTTCTCTTGGTTGAAGTCTAACTATTTTGCTTGTACTTTGGCTTTGATTAAATGTCTAACTTCGGACAATATTCACAAGCATGGGTTCCATGTGCCTTTCATCTGTGTTTTGTGTGGTAATGGAGATGAGGATTCTTCACACATGGTCTTTAGATTCTGTTTCTCATTGTTGCTCTAGGATTACTAGTGGGGGATGTGGAAGCACCCTTGTGTTCACATCGATTCTTTAGTAGAGTTTTGAAGTAGTTTGCGCAAGCCTCCCATTTTTTCCTCTTTTCTCCAGACTATCTAGCACATAGGGCCCATTTTCATACTTTGGCACATCTGGCTAAAGAGGAATACAAGGACCTTTAGGGAAGTTAGACTGTTAGTTCAACAAGTGTGGAATAGAATTATTGGAATGATCTAGGAGACGGTGGAAGGTAAATCTGAGGTGATTTTTACTCTGCATAGAGGAGGCTGATATTGTTTGTAGGTTGGGATTGTTGGATATGTTTCATGTCTCAGCTTGTGTTAGGAGAGGTAGACGTACTAAGAAGAAGGTTCAAAGGGTGGGAAGATGGTTTCCCTCTTAGGATGAATCCATTAAGATTAACACCGATGGCTCCTCTCGTGGTACTTTGGGTCCTTTTGGGATTGGGGGTGTTAGTAGGGATCATTTGGGGGATCTGGTTTTCTTGTTTTCTGTGCACAAATAGGATTTAGATTTGCAGATTATTGTTAACCTATTGATTAAGCAGAAGGTGAGAGGGATTAGTTGGCAGTTAGCAGGGATTGTGCACCAGATGTTGCAAATTAGTTCTATGGTGAAGAAGGTGTCTTTCATCCACACTGCTCATGAATGGAATAAAGCATCTGATAGTTTGGCTAAGTGGGCTTCAAAACATGGTGATGATTGGAAAGTTGAGGTTTGGAAGTATCTTTCCTGTGATTACTATCAGGACTTGCATAAGATCTTTGCTGATGATATGGAAAGTTATGAAGCTGGATGATACCTGGTTGGATTTGTTGTTCTCTTCTGGAGCATTGAGGGTCTGGTTTTCTTATGCAATGCTTGTTTCTTGTTATTAATAAATTTTCTAGCCCTTTATTCAAAAAAGTATTAACTATAATTAGTTTTAATATAATAACTATTAATTATTATAAAAGTAAAAATAAACATTTTTTAATAACCTGATGAAAAATATTTAAATGTATGATTGAAAGTTATTAAATTATTTTGTATATATTAAAATGATAAAAATATTTATGATTTTCAAAATATATAAAAGAAATAGAATGATTTTAAAAAAACTATAAAATATAATTATGAGAATACATATATTTTGTATTTAATTTAATTTAAATTCAATCATGTCCTTATAATTGGCTTTATAATCTATATTTCATATAAAAATGAAATTATTAAAATTTATATCTATTTAGAAAAATATTTTATTTATAATATTATAAATAATAAAAAGGGAAAAAAAACGCATTCATGGGTTCCCTAGGGTTAATCCTTTAAATGTTGCTTTCGATGGGGAGATGGTGAAATGGTCAAAACTAGAGAAAGTGTGGGTGAAAATAAATTTTGATGGGGTGTAAAAAGGCAATCCAGGGATTTCAGGGATGGGTTGTGTGGCTTGTGATGATGAAGGGAATATCCTCTTACAGGTGCAAGAAGGCTATGAGATGGCACTAATAATGAGGCGGAGGCTTAGGAAGCCTTACTAGCAGTTGAAATAGCAACAAATATTAAGGTGATGAAGTGACACTTGGAGGGAGACTCAGAAATTATAGTCTAGGCCTTGATCAAAGGCAACACATCGTGCTAAAAATTGAATAAATATGTACACAATATAAGTGAAAAGTTGAAATCTCTCCAAAGTTATTGCATCTCACATTTGAAAAGAGACGGAAATGTCCTTGTGGATGGGCTATCAAATGATGCATGTGAGCTCATGCTAGGGGAAGTAAGGTGGCATGATTACAAAAAAGAAACAGTTAGATGGAGTTAATACGACTTGGCAAGTTGGTACATCAAAAAATTCAAATTCCATGTCACACAACTGGCTTTTCTTCTATGTAAGGTCAAGTTAATCAGCATTTATTGTGAAATGATTTTTGAAATGTCAGTGATGGTTGATTATTTTGCATTGAATACTAATTTTGAAATTCCTGCACATTTAATGAGGATAGTCATTCGAGAAGCAAATTTTTGATAGATTACATCAAAATTCTTTACATTTCTTCAGTGACCTCTGAAATGGAAGCCAATTTCACCCTACAGTATTCAAAACTTATGCCATCTTTTAGAGGACCTGTCCGCCTTAAGAAGCTTGAGAAGTTGTTCCTAGAAAAAGATCCATTGTGTCTAAAGGCAATTCCATTGATTTTGGGCGAAGAGGTGGCAGTTATTGGCCATTGATACATATGCAAAGAACATATTTACTTGCATATCATGGTGTGGGGACTGGAGTCAGGATACACTATTGAGGAGGTGAGAAAAGTGTAGAAGAAAATAATTCCAAAAGAGTACTTGTTAAATTTAGAGTCCCTATTGGAATGGGTTGTGCCAAGATGGGGTTTTAACCTTGCTGAAGGCATCCCTAAGGGGAATGTGGAGCTATGAGAGAGGCACTCATGAATTCAATTCCTTCACCATAATGAGGAATCCAAAGTCCACATTAAAGACCATATGAAGTGAGGATGGGAAGGGCTGACAATATTTGTCTAGATTATGGATACTGAAGATGAAATTCATTAGAAGGGTGGGGAGAGAATGGTTAAGAAGTTTAGATATAGGAGGCTGATTACGCAAAAATTATCAGCGAAATTGATAAAACATGAGGTAGTAGGTGGTTTGGTGGGAGGAAGCGGGGGTGAGACAGAGAGACCAGATGCATGAGAATTAGTGGTCGAGGATGCAGAAGGAAGAACTAGAGATTTACATGCCTTAGTAGGAAGAAGAGGATCTCACTGAATAAGGGTACCTCTGGGCACATCCTTTTTATCTAGATGTTTTATTTTTAGCTGATAAACTTAAAAATTTAATTTCTATTAAGCGGTAAACTTAACGACCAACTTTTGGCAAGATGTGATTTTGATTTTTGTTTCAGATCATGTGGGGGTGGGGTAGGGTTTGAGCAGTAAATATCTTGGAATACAATGGTATTAGACAATAGGACTGGATGGTGGTTGGGAGTGGTTTTACTTGTTGAAAGTTTGATCCATATGTACGTTTTAGTTTAAATAAATAAATTATAACTATTACAGATTAAAAAAAAATAGGAAAAAAAAATTAAAATAGAAATTTCAGTTTTTAAAATAGAAAAAAACCAAAAAAAAAACCTAAATAAATAATTTTTATAATATCTTCAATTTCAAAATATAAATCCCAACTTTACAAAATCCAAGTTTCTTTTTAAAGTAAAAATAATAATCACTTTTCATTGGTTTAAACTAATTCATTAAAGCACTTCAGTGAATGCAATAGTATTGCCTATGGCAAGTACTAATAAGTATGTGATTCACTTCATATTGGAATGCATTCAGCATAAAAATATGAATTTTAATATTATTTATTAGAAAAAGGATATGCATAAAAAAATTATAAGAAAAATATTGAAAAAGAAAGAACAAGCTTTATTTAATTTTAATTTTTCTTATTTTTTTCTTTTTGTTTTTTCCTTAAGTTTAAAATTATTTTAATTATCTATTTCTTTTTATAATAATTAAAAAATATTATAATTAATTTAATTGATAATTATTTGTCTTACTAAAATTTTAATTATGATAGAATAATTATATTTTAAATTAAAATATTTCTTCTATTACTATTTTCTTATGATAAGACTAACATTTAGTATTATCTTCTTTTATTATATATTCTATTTTTTAATTATTTATTCTAATTATTTCACTTTTATTTCAAGGATTAATTATATTATTAAGTTAAAATTATATTTTTATTATTTTTGGTTTTTTAGGGAATTACAAATAATAATTAAAAGATATTAGAATTTATACATTTTGTCTTATTAAAATTCAATTATTATAGAATAATTATATTTCAATTTGTTCTAAAAAAAGGGGTAAAGATTTATTTAGAAATCACATAAATGCAAAGATCAGGGCTTAGGCCCACCAAGATAGCAACAAAAACTAAAAGGATCATGAAAAAACCACAAGCACAACCACTATAAAGTCCAGTGACTATAGAACTAGATCCGATCATCAAATTTCCAATGATAATACCTTTTTGGAATGCCCTCAAATGGATGACATGGTAAAAAGTAGGCCCAACAGCCAACTACTTTGTAATAGTTTCTCTTGGCTAAAGTCTAACTGATTTGCTTGGACTTCAGCTTTGATTAAATGTCTAACTTGGGACAATTTTAACAAGCATGGGTTCCATGGGCCTTCCATTTATGTTTTGTGTGGTAATGGAGATGAGGATTCTTCACACATGTTCTTTAGATTTTCTTTGTCATTGCTGCTCTAGGATTACTGGTGGGGCATGTGGAAGCACCCTTGTTTTCACATCGATTCTTTAGTGGAGTTTTGGTGTAGTTTGAGTAGGCCTCCTATTTTTTCCTCTTTTCTCGAGACTATCTAGCACATACGACCCATTTTCATCGTTTGACACATCTGGCTATAGAGGAATAAGATTACCTTTAGGGAAGTTAGACTGTTAGTTCAACAAGTGTGGAATAGAATTATTGGAATGATCTAGGAGATGGTGGAAGGTAAATGTGAGGTGAGTTTTCCTCTACATAGAGGAGGCTGATATTATTTGTAGGTTGGGATTGTTGGATATGTTTCATGTCTCAGCTTGTGTTATGAGAGGTAGACATACTAAGAAGAAGGTTCAAAGGGTGGGAAGATGGTTTCCCCCTTAGGTTGAATCCATTAAGATTAACACCGATGGCTCCTCTCGGGGTACTTTGGGTCCTATTGGGATTGGGGGTGTTAGTAGGGATCATTTGGGGGATCTGGTTTTCTTGTTTTCAGTGCACAAATAGAAATCAAATTTGTAGATTATTGTTACCCTATTGATTGAGCAGAAGGTGAGTGGGATTAGTTGGCAGTTGGCAGGGATTGTGCACCAGATGTTGCAAATTAGTTCTATGGTGAAGAAGGTGTCTTTCATTCACATTGCTCATGAATGGAATAAAGAATCTGATTGTTTCGCTAAGTGGGCTTCAGAACATGGTGATGATTGGAAAGTTGAGGGTTGGAAGCATCTTTCCTGTCATTACTATCAGGACTTGCATAAGAGCTTTGCTGATGATATTGAAAGTTATGCAGCCGGATGATACCTGGTTGGGTTTGTTGTTCTCTTCTGGAGCATTGAGGGTCTGGCTTTCTTATGCAATTCTTGTTTCTTGTTATTAATAAATTTTCTAGCCCTTTATCCAAAAAAGTATTAACTATAATTAGTTTTAATATAATAACTATTAATTATTATAAAAGTAAAAATAAACATTTTTTAATAACTTGATGAAAAATATTTAAATGTATGATTGAAGGTTATTAAATTATTTTGTATATATTAAAACGATTAAAATATTTATGATTTTCAAAATATATAAAAGAAATACAATGATTTTAAAAAAACTATAAAATATAATTATGAGAATACATATATTTGTATTTAATTTAATTTAATTTCAATCAGGTCCTTATAATTGGCTTTATAATCTATATTTCAGATAAAAAACAATTATTAAAATTTATGTCTATTTAGAAAAATATTTTATTTATAATATTATAAATAATAAAAAAGGGAAAAAAAATGCATTCATGGGTTCCCTAGGGTTAATCCTTTAAATGTCCCTTTGGATGGGGAGATGGTGAAATGGTCAAAACTAGAGAAAGGGTGGGTGAAAATAAATTTTGATGGGGTGTAAAAAGGCAATCCAGGGATTTCAGGGATGGGTTGTGTGGCTTGTGATGATGAAGTGAATATCCTCTTTACAGGTGCAAGAAGGCTACGAGATGGCACTAATACTGAGGCGGAGGCTTAGGTAGCCTTACTAGCAATTGAACTGGCAACAAATATTAAGGTGATGAGGTGACACTTGGAGGGAGACTCACAAAATGTAGTCTAGGCCTTAATCAAAGGCAACACGTCGTGCCAAAAATTGAATAAATATGTACACAATATAAGTGAAAAGTTGAAATCTCTCCAAAGTTATTGCATCTCACACCTGAAAAGAGAAGGAAATGTCATTGTGGATGGGGTATCAAATGATGCATGTGAGATCACGCTAGGGGAAGTAAGGTGGCATGATTACAAAAAAGAAATAGTTAGATGGAGTTAATACTACTTGCCAAGTTGGTATATCAAAAAATTCAAATTCTATGTCACACAACTGGCTTTTCTTCTGTGTAAGGTCAAGTTAATGAGCATTTATTGTGAAATGATTTTTGAAATGGTAGTGATGGCTGATTTTTTTGCATTGAATACTAATTTTGAAATTCTTGCACATTTAATGAGGATATTCATTCGTGAAGCAAATTTTTGACAGATTACATCAAAATTATTTATATTTCTTCACTGAGCTCCGAAATTGAAGCCAATTTCACATTGCAGTATTCCAAACTTATGCCATCTTTTAGAGGACCCGTCTGCCTCAAGAAGCTTGAGAAGTTGTTTATAGGAAAAGATCCATTGTATCTGAAGGCAATTCCACTGATTTTGGGTGAAGAGGTGGTAGTTATTGGCCATCGATACATATGGAGAGAAGATATTTACGCGCTTATCATGGTGTGGGGATTGGAGTTCGGATACACTTGTGAGGAGGTGAGAAAAGTGTAGAAGAAAATAATTCCAAAAGAGTACTTGTTAAATTTAGAGTCCCTATTGGAATGGGTTGTGCCAAGATGGGGTTTTAACCTTGCTAAAGGCATCCCTAAGGAGAATGAGGAGCTATGAGAGAGGCACTCATGAATTCAATTCCTTCACCATAATGAGGAATCCAGCATCCACATTAAAGACCATATGAAGTGAGGATGGGAAGGGCTGACAATCTTGGTCTAGATTATGGATATTGAAGATGAAATTTGGTAGGAGGGTGGGGAGAGAATGGTGGAGAAGTTTAGATATAGGAGACCTATTACGCAAAAATTATCAGCGGAATTGATAAAACATGAGGAAGTAGGTGGGGGTGAGACAGAGAGACCAGATGCATGAGAATCAGTGGTCGATGATGCAGAAGGAAGAACTAGAGATTTACATGCCTCAGTAGGATGAAGAGGATCTCACTGAATAAGGGTACCTCTGGGTACATCCTTTTTATCTAGATGTTTTATTTTTAGTTGATAAACTTAAAAATTTAATTTCTATTAAGCGGTAAACATAACGACCAACTTTTGGCAAGATGTGATTTTGATTTTTGTTTTGGATCATGTGGGGGTGGCGTAGGGTTTGAGTAGTAAATATCTTGGAATACAATGGTATTAGACAATAGGACTGGATGGTGGTTGGGAGTGGTTTTACTTTTTGAAAGTTTCATCCATATGTACGTTTTAGTTTAAATAAATAAAATATAACTATTACAGATAAAAAAAAATAGGAAAAAAAAATTAAAATAGAAATTTCAGTTTTTAAAATAGAAAAAAATCCAAAAAAAAACCTAAATAAATAATTTTTATAATATCTTCAATTTCAAAATATAAATCCCAACATTAAAAAATCCAAGTTTCTTTTTAAAGTAAAAATAACAATCACGTTTCATTGGTTTAAACTAATTCATTAAAGCACTTCAGTGAATGCAATAGTATTGCCTATGGCAAGTACTAATAAGTATGTGATTCACTTCATATTGGAATGCATTCAGCATAAAAATAAGAATTTTAATATTATTTATTAGAAAAAGAATATGCATGAAAAAATTAAAAGAAAAAATATTGAAAAAGAAAGAACAAGCTTTATTTAATTTTAATTTTGCTTCCTTTTTTCTTTTTGTTTTTTCCTTAAGTTTAAAATTATTTTAATTATCTATTTCTTGTTATAATAATTAAAAAATATTATAATTAATTTAATTTATAATTATTTATCTTACTAAAATTTTAATTATGATAGAATAATTTTATTTTAAATTAAAATATTTCTTCTATTACTATTTTCTTATGATAATACTAACATTTAGTATCATCTTCTTTTATTATATATTCTATTTTTTTATTATTTATTCTAATTATTTCACTTTTATTTCAAGGATTAATTGTTTTATTAAGTTAAAATTATATTTTTATTATTTTGGTTTTGTAAGGGAATTACAAATAATAATTAAAAGATATTAGAATTTATACATTTTGTCTTATTAATATTTAATTATTATAGAATAATTATATTTGAATTTGTTCTAAAAAAAGGGGTAAAGATTTATTTAGAAATCACATAAATGCAAAGATCAGACCTTAGGCCCACCAAGACAGCAACAAAAACTAAAAGGATCATGAAAAAACCACAAGCACAACCACTATAAAGTCTAGTGACTATAGAACTAGATCCGATCATCGAATTTCCAATGATAATACCTTTTTGGAATGCCCTCAAATGGATGACGTGGAAAAAAGTAGGGCCAATAGCCAGCTACTTTGTAACAGTTTCTCTTGGCTGAAGTCTAACTATTTTGCTTGGACTTCAGCTTTGATTAATTGTCTAACTTGGGACAATATTCACAAGCATGGGTTGCATGGGCCTTCCATCTGTGTTGTGTGGTAGTGGAGATAAGGATTCTTCACACATGTTCTTTAGATTCTCTTTCTCATTGCTGCTCTAGGATATCTGGTGGGGGGTGTGGAAGCACCTTTGTGTTCACATCGATTCTTTAGTGGAGTTTTGATGTAGTTTGTGTAGGCCTCCTATTTTTTCCTCTTTTCTCCTGACTATCTAGCACATACGGCCCATTTTCATACTTTGGCACATTTGGCTAGAGAGGAATATGAGGACCTTTAGGGAAGTTAGACTGTTAGTTCAACAAGTGTGGAATAGAATTATTGGAATGATCTAGGAGATGGTGGAAGGTAAATGTGAGGTGAGTTTTCCTCTACATAGAGGAGGTTGATATTGTTTGTAGGTTTTGATTATTGGATATGTTTCATGTCTCAGCTTGTGTTAGGAGAGGTAGACATACTAAGAAGAAGGTTCAAAGGGTGGGAAGATGGTTTCCCCCTTAGGATGAATCCATTAAGATTAACACCGATGGCTCCTCTTGGGGTACTTTGGGTCTTGTTTGGATTGGGGGTGTTAGTAGGGATCATTTGGGGGATCTAGTTTTCTTGTTTTCAGTGCACAAATAGGAATTGGATTTGTAGATTATTGTTAACCTATTGATTTAGTAGAAGGTGAGTGGGATTAGTTGGCAGTTGGCAAGGATTGTGCACCAGATGTTGCAAATTAGTTCTATGGTGAAGAAGGTGTCTTTCATCCACATTGCTCATGAATGGAATAAAGCATCTGATTGTTTGGCTAAGTGGGCTTCAAAACATGGTGATGATTGGAAAGTTGAGGGTTGGAAGCATCTTTCCCGTGATTACTATCATGACTTGCATAAGAGCTTTGCTGATGATATTGAAAGTTATGAAGCCAGATGATACCTGGTTGGGTTTGTTGTTCTCTTCTAGAGCGTTGAGGGTCTGGTTTTCTTAAGCAATGCTTGTTTCTTGTTATTAATAATTTTTCTAGTGCTTTATTCAAAAACGTATTAACTATAATTAGTTTTAATATAATCACTATTAATTATTATAAAAGTAAAAATAAACATTTTTTAATAACTTGATGAAAAATATTTAAATGTATGATTGAAAGTTATTAAATTATTTTGTATAATTAAAATGATTAAAATATTTATGATTTTCAAAATATATTAAAGAAATAGAACAATTTTTAAAAACTATAAAATATAATTACGAGAATACATATATTTGTATTTAATTTAATTTAAATTCAATCAAGTCCTTATAATTGGCTTTATAATCTATATTTCATATAAAAAACAATTATTAAAATTTATGTCTATTTAGAAAAATATTTTATTTATAATATTATAAATATTAAAAAAGGGAAAAAAATGCATTCATGGGTTCCCTAGGGTTAATCCTTTAACTGTCCCTTTGGATGGGGAGATGGTGAAATGGTCAAAACTAGAGAAAGGGTGGGTGAAAATAAATTTTGATGGGGTGTAAAAAGGCAATCCAGGGATTTCAGGGATGGGTTGTATGGCTTGTGATGATGAATGGAATATCCTCTTTACAGGTGCAAGAAGGCTACGAGATGGCACTAATAATGAGGTGGAGGCTTAGTCAGCCTTACTAGCAGTTGAACTGGCAACAAATATTAAGGTGATGAAGTGACACTTGGAGGGATACTCACAAATTGTAGTATAGGCCTTGATCAAAGGAACACATCGAGCTAAAAATTGAGTAAATATGTACACAATATAAGTGAAAAGTTGAAATCTCTCCAAATTTATTGCATCTCACATGTGAACAGAGAAGGAAATGTCATTGTGGATGGGCTATCAAATGATGCATGTGAGCTCGTGCTAGGGGAAGTAAGGTGGCATGATTACAAAAGAGAAATAATTAGATGGAGTTAACACTACTTGCCAAGTTGGCATGTCAAAAAATTCAAATTCCATGTCACACAACTGGCTTTTCTTCTGTGTAAGGTCAACTTAATGAGCATTTATTGTGAAATGATTTTTGAAATGTCAGCGATGGTTGATTATTTTGTATTGAATACTAATTTTGAAATTCCTGCACATTTAATGAGGATAGTCATTCGAGAAGTAAATTTTTGATAGATTACATTGAAATTCTTTACATTTCTTCAGTGAGCTGTAGTACCCCTACCCTAGTCTATTTCTAACCTTGGCTTAATCTTGATTAGTTAATCGTAATATTATGTTATAGTCAGATGTTGATTAACGCATAGCTATTGATGTGGTTTTCTCACTAGTTGTATGCAGGTTATTTAGTGTACCTATTTCGTGATTATAGTATCGGACTGACGCTTTCATTAGATTTTATAAATGTATGCATGTATGATCTTTTGTTGCAGGAGATTTCAGGTACGAAGTCGCATGAGTGCGAGGTTCGTCGTCACCTGGTTTTGCAGGTTTGAGCATACCTTTTAATCCCTAGAGTCGGATTAGGTGGTCGTAAGACCTTAGTCGACCTTAGTCGTGCTCTAGTGAGCATCGCCAGTCGTCGTCGGTAATCCCAGTTGGTTTGGGTTTGCGGGTCGTCTGTTTGGTTGGCCTTCTCGATTTGCATGCCTGGTGTGTTTGGTTAATTGATGAATTAGTCTGTAGCATTATTTTGAGTATTTATGCGTTTGTGCAGTGAAGATTAATGGATTAAATTGATTGAGAATTCGTTATGCGTTTTTTCGTTGTTAATGAACTGCTCGTTTTAGATTGGAAGTAAATTTGAATTTAATGGCGGATTTCGATTATTAAATGCATTATTTATATATGCTGATGAAAAAGAAGGATTTGTATTTAATTGCAAGAGGTTTAATTGCTTTCTGTTGGATTCTGGTATTTGAAAGGTTAAATTGAATTGATTGTGAAAGAAATCGATTTTTAATTGATTAAGCAAGTTATTTTGTTGATAGTTAAAAAAAGAAATAAATTTTGAGGAATTAATTGTAAATAAAAGTTTTTTATTCCAAAAAATGGAATTTTTTGGGTCAACTCCTCCATATTACCCAAATTTGGGGAAATTGGAAGGATGGAAAAATTTGGAGAAGATTTGGCTGGGAAGGGATTTTGGAGGATTTTTGGATGGAGAAGGAAGGATTTGGGCAGCTGGAGATTAGGATTCTTTGGCGGATCTTGCCAGGATTGCGTGTTAAGGTAGGATCCAACTCTCTCAATTTTGGTTTTGGTTTGGAATGATAATGGAGATTTTCTCTTGGTTTTAGACTCTCCTTCGAATGCCATGTTTATGTTTTGTTTTGGTAATTTAACCAGCTTGGCTGGAAGTGTTTGAGGTGTGATAATTCCTCTTTTTCCTTTGGGCGTTTGAAACCCTTGAGTGTTTGTTATGGATGAGCAAAACCATCAAAAAAAAAGAGATCCTAATGCAGTTCGTTTAAACCAAGATCATGGCAAATCGAAATTTATTAAAACATGTCTGGGTATGGCGTTTTTAGCCAAGTTCGAACTGTGTAAACAGAAAATATATTATTGTAGGTTCGAACTATATTATGTTATGTTCGAACTGTGCATTGTTATTTATTTTTTTTGTTCGGAACCAGATGGGCGTTTTTATTGTTTCGGACGAGGCGTGTTTATTTTTTTTAAACCCGTGGGTTTGGGGTTTGGAGGCGGGGAGCAGAGCTCCACCCGCTCCCTCTCCCCTCTCCCCCGCTCGCTCCCCCGCTGGTTCTCCTCCCCCGTGCTTGCAACAGGCTCGCAGTCCTTTTGTAGCCGCAGCGCCTGCGCTCACGACGGTGGCCGCAGGGGCCGCGGTGGCCGCAGGGCGCCGCGGCACCTGCGGGCACCGCCGTGGCGTCGCCTGCGCGAGGCCCTCCCCGGCTAGGGTTTGGGCACCCAGCCTTGGCCGTTGGGAGGTGGGCCCGCCCTAGTATCTTTTTTTAAATGTTTGTTTTTAAATTAGTTTTTATCAATGTTTTTTTTTATGTAATTTTTTTTTAAAAGGAAAAAAAATATATATATATATAATGTTTAATATTACTTAATGAGGATTTTTAATTGAGCCTTGATGATGAAAATGGGGCAAGAATGTATTGTTGATGCATTATTTTTTTGGTAGTGATTATGCAAGGCATAATTATAAGGGTGTGTAGTTGAGAAGTTAAAATATTTTTATATTGAATAATCTTTTTGGAGGTAAAACGTACTTTATTCTTTATTCATATTGGTTGAAGAATTTAAGGATATAAGTCATATGGAAAGGTTAGAAATGAGTAATTAACCATTGATCTTTAGAATTTAACGATATACTTTTGATAATGATTATCTTCTTTTAGACGTCCTTTTTATAATTATATCGGTTGTCTGAATTTTATTATTATAAATATGGTTTAAAACTCTCATGGCTTTATATGTCTGTTCGATGCTTTGAACTTTAGAGAGCTAGAAAACCAAGTATAACTTATCCCTTGACAAGGTAGATAACTGTAATATGTTTTAGATCTTGTAGAAAACTTGTTCGATTTTAATGATTAAATCAAATTGAGGGAATGTTGTCTTTTCTGATTATTGCCTTGCGAGTTTAATTTCTGTATTCGCCTTTAATTATGAAACGACATGTTTTGCTTTGTTTAAATAGGACCCTGTCGTATGAATTGACTTGGTGTACCTGTTTCAGTCCTCGAATTTTGAGTTGACTATTGTATTGGGATGTTGTCTTAGTTGGTTATACCCTCTTTGTGTGAGTCGAATGATGATTCATAGTTGACCTTAGTTGTCAGGTCTCTAGTTAGAGCACCGTCAGTAAGTGATTACCCTTGAGTCGTGTTTGACCTGATGATTGTATCTTCTTGAACTCCGTTCGTCTTACCATGTGTATTCCGTGGTTTGAGTTCGTTTGAGTCAGTCTAGTGTCGTATGGGAAAGTGGCTTTCGATTGGGGGCCGCGCCCAAAGTGGCCGCTGGGTAACCCGTCGAAAGTGAGTCTAATAAGTGATAACCTAAGTAGATTAGAAAATAATCTCTAAACAAGATAATTGTGCCTCACACATGAGACGAATGCTATCATAGATTCGACATGCTGTGAGAAGGCCTGAAATGGCAAACCATCTTCCTTGTCTTCACGAGAGGATGTGTGGGTCCACATGAGGCTTGGATGGGCCGGAAGTTCGGATTAGGTTGCCAGGGTTACCAGTGTATGGGCCGGGACCTATGAAGACTTGCCATGGTATCCATACCAGGTTGTGTGATGACACTTGTCCCTACGTTCGCTAGTGTGTTGTCGTTTGTCCTGTTTTGAGTACCTTTGTGAGTCGTCCTTTGTCGCTGCCCTTGTGAGAGTCGGTTCCATGTTAGACCTTGGGTGGTGATGGCTCAGTTTATGGATGCTCTTCTGGACCTCTTGTTTTAGCTTTGATTATGTTCAGCTGGATCCTGTTCTTTGTAAGGATCGTTTATGTATTATGGACCGATGTGGTCATCTGTATATTATTTATGTATCGCCTTGATGGCTGGATTGTATGGTGTAACCTTTTGTACTCTTAACCTTATTATTTATCCGAGGGGGTCTTGCAGTTGAGCAGACCCGGAGATGTAGCCCATTAGGGGTGAACTCCGAGATCACTATGGTGTTATGTGATGCGTTCTCTTATGTTCCTTTATTCAGCTTTATCATGTATGATTAATTTATGTTAGAATGGTTAAGTGGATAATGGAATTAACTTTAAATGCTTATATTCAGTTCTATCTTGAATGCCATGTGGATCGAATGCATAATTGGTTGAGATGCGGTTTATCGTAATGCATGTGTGAAATCGTCCTTTTAATGCAATGAATTGGATTATGGAACAATGTATCTTAGAGTACTGAATTATACTCAGTTGTTGTTAAGAAATTAAATATGCTTGGAAAGATCTCTTTTGTTTGATGAAATCCTAGTGTATTAGGATGTTATATGTATGGTTTGTAATTTTAAATGAAAAGATTGAATGAAGTTTATGAATGGATCTTAAATGATGAATCTTTGTTATGATTTATATTTCCATCCTTTGAAAGAAATTATCCTGATTGTGAATTATCTCGTTATTAAGATATTCAGCTTTTGGATTAATTGTGTGTGTAAAGTGTATTGTGAAAATTTAAGTAATCTCGTTGGGAAACTCTTTAGGAGATTGTCGTTAATGTCTTCCGCTATGTTATCTGAATCTTTGTTATCGTGTTGCATCTTATGTGTTGTAACTTTAAAAAAAAAAAAAAAAAAAATTGCACTGTATTCTTGTGTTATTTTGGCTTATCCCTTCGGGGTTTCCTGGCGGGGCATTACATTTGGTATCAGAGCCCATGTTGCAAACATTGGGATCTCTGGTGTCGCGTGTGCCCTCTATTTGTGTGAGGTGTATCGACCTTATGTGTATGCTTGTCCTCCTTTTGCATGTGAGTGATTGAGCAGACCTTGTCAGGTGTGTAACGTGTGTGTTCACACCTTGTTTTCGCCTTCTTGATGTTGGTATTTGAGTGCTTATATGTGCATTGTGCTTATTGGTGTCTTGGTCTATGATTACTCTAATTTTGATAGAGAGTCGTATGTACCTTCCCTTCTTGAGTGTTGTACTCTTTAGACTAATCCGTTTGGATTGGTCCGTGCTTGTCTTGAATCTGAAAGTGCGAATTGTGTTTGTTTAAAGACTATGATATAGCTTAATGATGTCCACTTGAAGGACTTGTATGGCAAATTATTGAATGCTTATTTTGTAGAAAATTGAATGATGATCACCATTCCTCTCTCTCTTTCTGGAAATTGAAATGAATAAGATATGTGTAATTATCTTTGATTTGAGTTTCTTGTTGCAAGAGAAAAGGTTGTGACTTCTTGAACCCTTGTGCGAGCCTTATGACGTTTATGTTTTTAGATTATTAAAGAGGGCTATGGGTTTAAAAATTTATATTGGTTTTGGGAGAAAACTGCATGTGTATGTTTAAAGAATTCTCCATATGTATGTTGTAGGAGTAGCATGATTAAATTCTACCTTAGTAAGGTGCATTGATATGCGAATAAATGAATTATGTGAAACTGCTTGGTTTGTAGAATTATTAAAAAAGAGCATGTTATTGTAGTTTCGAGAGAGTAATAATGTGTTTTCCGAAAGATTGTCTTATGTGTTTCATTAAACCAGTTTGACTGAAGATGTATTTTAGCAAATGCTCCATTGAACTCGCTGTTGGGTATGTGGAATTACCTTAATGTGTTTAGAAAGTGCGAATGGAAAAGCTTGTTTGATGTGCGTGCATTAATATGTTCTATTTGGTTAATAGCTCTTTACTTATCTTTGATCGTAATGTGATCTTCTCTAGTAGGTTGCAAATTATGACATGTGTCTATATTGTATTATTATAAGTGAGTGTTCTTAAGAGGTCTTGCATTATCGAAAAGATTGCCTCTTCTGATCTCTGTTTTGTTTGGAAAACTAGAACCTCTTGTTGCAACCATAATCATTGGAAATGGTTTTGTTAGACTGATTGTCATCCTTCTAACGGTAGCAAAATGAAAACCGTGTAATTAAATGATAGGCTTTTAGTGGGAAATTTTATAATGTAGCGTGATCTGTTGATCTTGCATTTTTGTAGGAAATGGTTTGGTTATCAAACTCCTTTTCCCTTCTCTTTGCCTAATCGTAAGAATTTTAGAAATGGTATTGAGAGTGCATTGATTAAAATTGAATGTTTTTAAAACATGTGAAATGGTGTGTTTGCCTTGGCTTCATAGTGATAGATGAAAGTCTTAAGCTTTAGAAGTGAATTTGCTTAGCTAGTGATTTAATTATGAATGTTTAGTGAGATTTGAGAAAGCTATAGGATTGATGTTACTTCCTTATGTAACTGTGAATTGTTAATAATTTCAGTACTTGAATCTAGAGTAAACGTGATTCAGTTATTTATGTAGAAGCATAATTGAATCTTCCTTGTATAGATGTTAGCGTACTGAAAAGTACTCCCCGTAAATGTGATTAAACCAGTGCTGGTGTAATTGTGTGTATTGTAAGAAACCAGTGCGTATTCTATGTGCCCATGGATTGGTGAAGTAATCAACCATGGAGGATATGTTGCTTATGAGTATGGGAAACCATACTGTTTATGTAATGTTGCTTATTTGTTTCCCTACTGAGTACCAAACCTCGGGTTGTGGGTAACTCGGTATGTTAAGGGGTAGTATTCGAAGCGACTGTTCCTTGAATAGTATGGATTGGCGTGCGAGTAATGTCGACGCGAAGCGACTTTAGCTTCTCTACTTCGAGGAATGATATAGTTGTACTACTAAACTGTATCAAGGTGTACTCAATACTTTCCCTTTGATGAACCTATTTATAGGTTTATGTGTGTCAGCCTATTCTCTTCCTTATCTGAGCATATAGATGGTAGTTTTTGTGCATATTGTTGGATTCTATTGGAGTATCTGTTGCCTTGTCTTCTTGAGAGGCGCGTTATTGTTCTTACATAAGTTGCCAACTGGCCTGTGTTGGTAGACTTGTGGGAAGACCAGAGTCATGTATACCTCTGACTTACGGCGAGTATCCTTCTAGATACGTCGCTATGCGGGATGTGGCTTGCGCGTGCTTTTTCCGCGAGGTGCACTACCATGCGGGATACATCCATTGTGTGTTTTCTCCACTTGGGGTATTGCCATGCCACGTGACGACGTGATGCGGGGTGATGTCGAGGTGCACACCGCCATGCCATGTGGATAGTGTGACTATGTCGCACCACATGATGAGCTACTGCAATAGCTAGTCAGTTGTTCCTTCCTTCCTCGTTGGTGGCTAGATGCTAGTCACACAGTGCTGTTATGTGCAGTTGTGATATTCTTTATATTTCTTTGGGGATCAGCAATTTATTTTACTTGGACTTTGAAGGTTTAGCCACGATCTTGTGATCTTTTGCACTTTGATTTGGTGTTGAAATTCCGGATTATTTTCTTACCTTATTGTTGGAATTGATGATTTAGTATCTTTATTCATCTGTGCTTTGGTGGCTAAACTGGTTTATCATTATTGTTTTCGGATGCTGGTCTTGTGTCGATATGTGAAATTCCTCTCCAAGGACGTATGATACGGAATTGGTAGAGTGTGTGCGAGGAAGTAGTTGTAGGGAACCATGAGGATAGGGGGTATGTGAGGCTGTAATACAGCTAGTATCTACTACCTACCTATGTGTGATGACTATCTCTTGGAGGCTAAACACCTTACACAACAAGGGATATTCACAAAGGTCTGGTATGGAAGGTAGCACCGCTATGGTGTGCCTAGCACCATCGAGCCTTTGAGCGAGATATTGGATATTTATGATCATATTGTTGTTATGAGATCAGGCATAGAGATGCTGATCGTGCATGTTATCATTGACCGAGCATTAGACATGCTCACATGTGGCCTTTTCTATTATGCATTCCAGTCATGTGGATGGTTATTATTTGTATCATGGAGTAAATTGTGTTAGCTTGTCGCTATGTTATGGGACATAGTCTTTGGAAAGGTTTTCTTATGCCTGGCAAGTGTAACAATTGAGTTATTTATGTCGCTCTTATCTATTGGAAGTTAATCTGGTTGTAGAAATTGATATTTTGAGCTAGTTCTATGTTATTAAATCTTATGATAAAGATGGATTGGTAAAGGAAATTGATCTTATGGCATGTTTTTCTGTCATTTGTGATCGATGATTCTGGTAATTGTGGTTTACCTCTTTAAAATGCTTTAATTTGATGTTATGAAAGGAAGAAAATTCTTGTTTCTTTGCTATGACTGTGGATAATTCCTGGAATATTGTAAGGAATGTATAGTTTTGGATGTATCTTGCCAATGGATAATGGCGTTTGTAAAGGATTTTGCAATAATATTTCATTTATTTATGAAAAGTTTTCTATGTGCAATTTGATCTTTGTTGAATGAGTTTCAGGGCTAATGCGTACGACATGTTCTCCATCTAGCCTTACGACTTCCAGGAGTAAGTCGGAACCTAGGGGGGGAGAATGTAGTACCCCTACCCTAGTCTATTTCTAACCTTGGCTTAATCTTGATTAGTTAATCGTAATATTATGTTATAGTCAGATGTTGATTAACGCATAGCTATTGATGTGGTTTTCTCACTAGTTGTATGCAGGTTATTCAGTGTACCTATTTCGTGATTATAGTATCGGACTGACGCTTTCATTAGATTTTATAAATGTATGCATGTATGATCTTTTGTTGCAGGAGATTTCAGGTACGAAGTCGCATGAGTGCGAGGTTCGTCGTCACCTGGTTTTGCAGGTTTGAGCATACCTTTTAATCCCTAGAGTCGGATTAGGTGGTCGTAAGACCTTAGTCGGCCTTAGTCGTGCTCTAGTGAGCATCGCCAGTCGTCGTCGGTAATCCCTGTTGGTTTGGGTTTGCGGGTCGTCTGTTTGGTTGGCCTTCTCGATTTGCGTGCCTGGTGTGTTTGGTTAATTGATGAATTAGTCTGTAGCATTATTTTGAGTATTTATGCGTTTGTGCAGTGAAGATTAATGGATTAAATTGATTGAGAATTCGTTATGCGTTTTTTCGTTGTTAATGAACTGCTCGTTTTAGATTGGAATTAAATTTGAATTTAATGGCGGATTTCGATTATTAAATGCATTATTTATATATGCTGATGAAAAAGAAGGATTTGTATTTAATTGCAAGAGGTTTAATTGCTTTCTGTTGGATTCTGGTATTTGAAAGGTTAAATTGAATTGATTGTGAAAGAAATCGATTTTTAATTGATTAAGCAAGTTATTTTGTTGATAGTTAAAAAAAGAAATAAATTTTGAGGAATTAATTGTAAATAAAAGTTTTTTATTCCAAAAAATGGAATTTTTTGGGTCAACTCCTCCATATTACCCAAATTTGGGGAAATTGGAAGGATGGAAAAATTTGGAGAAGATTTGGCTGGGAAGGGATTTTGGAGGATTTTTGGATGGAGAAGGAAGGATTTGGGCAGCTGGAGATTAGGATTCTTTGGCGGATCTTGCCAGGATTGCGTGTTAAGGTAGGATCCAACTCTCTCAATTTTGGTTTTGGTTTGGAATGATAATGGAGATTTTCTCTTGGTTTTAGACTCTCCTTCGAATGCCATGTTTATGTTTTGTTTTGGTAATTTAACCAGCTTGGCTGGAAGTGTTTGAGGTGTGATAATTCCTCTTTTTCCTTTGGGCGTTTGAAACCCTTGAGTGTTTGTTATGGATGAGCAAAACCATAAAAAAAAAAGAGATCCTAATGCAGTTCGTTTAAACCAAGATCATGGCAAATCGAAATTTATTAAAACATGTCTGGGTATGGCGTTTTTAGCCAAGTTCGAACTGTGTAAACAGAAAATATATTATTGTAGGTTCGAACTATATTATGTTATGTTCGAACTGTGCATTGTTATTTATTTTTTTTGTTCGGAACCAGATGGGCGTTTTTATTGTTTCGGACGAGGCGTGTTTATTTTTTTTAAACCCGTGGGTTTGGGGTTTGGAGGCGGGGAGCAGAGCTCCACCCGCTCCCTCTCCCCTCTCCCCCGCTCGCTCCCCCGCTGGTTCTCCTCCCCCGTGCTTGCAACAGGCTCGCAGTCCTTTTGTAGCTGCAGCGCCTGCGCTCACGACGGTGGCCGCAGGGGCCGCGGTGGCCGCAGGGCGCCGCGGCACCTGCGGGCACCGCCGTGGCGTCGCCTGCGCGAGGCCCTCCCCGGCTAGGGTTTGGGCACCCAGCCTTGGCCGTTGGGAGGTGGGCCCGCCCTAGTATCTTTTTTTAAATGTTTGTTTTTAAATTAGTTTTTATCAATGTTTTTTTTTATGTAATTTTTTTTTAAAAGGAAAAAAAATATATATATATATAATGTTTAATATTACTTAATGAGGATTTTTAATTGAGCCTTGATGATGAAAATGGGGCAAGAATGTATTGTTGATGCATTATTTTTTTGGTAGTGATTATGCAAGGCATAATTATAAGGGTGTGTAGTTGAGAAGTTAAAATATTTTTATATTGAATAATCTTTTTGGAGGTAAAACGTACTTTATTCTTTATTCATATTGGTTGAAGAATTTAAGGATATAAGTCATATGGAAAGGTTAGAAATGAGTAATTAACCATTGATCTTTAGAATTTAACGATATACTTTTGATAATGATTATCTTCTTTTAGACGTCCTTTTTATAATTATATCGGTTGTCTGAATTTTATTATTATAAATATGGTTTAAAACTCTCATGGCTTTATATGTCTGTTCGATGCTTTGAACTTTAGAGAGCTAGAAAACCAAGTATAACTTATCCCTTGACAAGGTAGATAACTGTAATATGTTTTAGATCTTGTAGAAAACTTGTTCGATTTTAATGATTAAATCAAATTGAGGGAATGTTGTCTTTTCTGATTATTGCCTTGCGAGTTTAATTTCTGTATTCGCCTTTAATTATGAAACGACATGTTTTGCTTTGTTTAAATAGGACCCTGTCGTATGAATTGACTTGGTGTACCTGTTTCAGTCCTCGAATTTTGAGTTGACTATTGTATTGGGATGTTGTCTTAGTTGGTTATACCCTCTTTGTGTGAGTCGAATGATGATTCATAGTTGACCTTAGTTGTCAGGTCTCTAGTTAGAGCACCGTCAGTAAGTGATTACCCTTGAGTCGTGTTTGACCTGATGATTGTATCTTCTTGAACTCCGTTCGTCTTACCATGTGTATTCCGTGGTTTGAGTTCGTTTGAGTCAGTCTAGTGTCGTATGGGAAAGTGGCTTTCGATTGGGGGCCGCGCCCAAAGTGGCCGCTGGGTAACCCGTCGAAAGTGAGTCTAATAAGTGATAACCTAAGTAGATTAGAAAATAATCTCTAAACAAGATAATTGTGCCTCACACATGAGACGAATGCTATCATAGATTCGACATGCTGTGAGAAGGCCTGAAATGGCAAACCATCTTCCTTGTCTTCACGAGAGGATGTGTGGGTCCACATGAGGCTTGGATGGGCCGGAAGTTCGGATTAGGTTGCCAGGGTTACCAGTGTATGGGCCGGGACCTATGAAGACTTGCCATGGTATCCATACCAGGTTGTGTGATGACACTTGTCCCTACGTTCGCTAGTGTGTTGTCGTTTGTCCTGTTTTGAGTACCTTTGTGAGTCGTCCTTTGTCGCTGCCCTTGTGAGAGTCGGTTCCATGTTAGACCTTGGGTGGTGATGGCTCAGTTTATGGATGCTCTTCTGGACCTCTTGTTTTAGCTTTGATTATGTTCAGCTGGATCCTGTTCTTTGTAAGGATCGTTTATGTATTATGGACCGATGTGGTCATCTGTATATTATTTATGTATCGCCTTGATGGCTGGATTGTATGGTGTAACCTTTTGTACTCTTAACCTTATTATTTATCCGAGGGGGTCTTGCAGTTGAGCAGACCCGGAGATGTAGCCCATTAGGGGTGAACTCCGAGATCACTATGGTGTTATGTGATGCGTTCTCTTATGTTCCTTTATTCAGCTTTATCATGTATGATTAATTTATGTTAGAATGGTTAAGTGGATAATGGAATTAACTTTAAATGCTTATATTCAGTTCTATCTTGAATGCCATGTGGATCGAATGCATAATTGGTTGAGATGCGGTTTATCGTAATGCATGTGTGAAATCATCCTTTTAATGCAATGAATTGGATTATGGAACAATGTATCTTAGAGTATTGAATTATACTCAGTTGTTGTTAAGAAATTAAATATGCTTGGAAAGATCTCTTTTGTTTGATGAAATCCTAGTGTATTAGGATGTTATATGTATGGTTTGTAATTTTAAATGAAAAGATTGAATGAAGTTTATGAATGGATCTTAAATGATGAATCTTTGTTATGATTTATATTTCCATCCTTTGAAAGAAATTATCCTGATTGTGAATTATCTCGTTATTAAGATATTCAGCTTTTGGATTAATTGTGTGTGTAAAGTGTATTGTGAAAATTTAAGTAATCTCGTTGGGAAACTCTTTAGGAGATTGTCGTTAATGTCTTCCGCTATGTTATCTGAATCTTTGTTATCGTGTTGCATCTTATGTGTTGTAACTTTAAAAAAAAAAAAAAAAAAATTGCACTGTATTCTTGTGTTATTTTGGCTTATCCCTTCGGGGTTTCCTGGCGGGGCATTACATGAGCTCTGAAATGGAAGCCAATTTCACCCTACAGTATTCAAAACTTATGCCATCTTTTAGAGGACCCATCCGCCTCAAGAAGCTTGAGAAGTTGTTCCTAGAAAAAGATCCATTGTGTCTAAAGGCAATTCCATTGATTTTGGGCGAAGAGGTGGCAGTTATTGGCCATCGATACATATGCAAAGAACATATTTACTCGCATATTATGGTGTGGGGACTGGAGTTAGGATACACTTGTGAGGAGGTGAGAAAAGTGTAGAAGAAAATAATTCCAAAAGAGTACTTGTTAAATTTAGAGTCCCTATTGGAATGGGTTGTGCCAAGATGGGGTTTTAACCTTGCTGAAGGCATCTCTAAGGAGAATGAGGAGCAATGAGAGAGGCACTCATGAATTCAATTCCTTCATCATCATGAGGAATCTAGAGTCCACATTAAAGACCATATGAAGTGAGGATGGGAAGGGCTGACAATCTTTGTCTAGATTATGGATATTGAAGATGAAATTCGGTAGGAGAGTGGGGAGAGAATGGTTAAGAAGTTTAGATATAGGAGGCCGATTACACAAAAATTATCAGTGGAATTGATAAAACATGAGGCAGTAGGTGGTTTGGTGGGAGGAAGTGGGGGTGAGACAGAGAGACCAGATGCATGAGAATCAGTGGTCGAGGATGCAGAAGGAAGAACTAGAGATTTACATGCCTCAGTAGGAAGAAGAGGATCTCACTGAATAAGGGTACCTCTGGGCACATCCTTTTTATCTAGATGTTTTATTTTTAGCTAATAAACTTAAAAATTTAATTTCTATTAAGCGGTAAACTTTATGACCAACTTTTGGCAAGATGTGATTTTAATTTTTGTTTTAGATCATGTGGGGGTGGGGTAGGGTTTGAGCAGTAAATATCTTGGAATACAATGGTATTAGACAATAGGATTGGATGGTGGTTGGGAGTGGTTTTACTTTTTGAAAGTTTGATCTATATGTACGTTTTGTTAAAATAAATAAAATATAACTATTATAGATAAGAAAAAAACAGGAAAAAAAAATTAAAATAGAAATTTCAGTTTTTAAAAAAGAAAAAAATCCAAAAAAAAACCTAAATAAATAATTTTTAAAATATCTTCAATTTCAAAATATAAATCCCAACTTCACAAAATCCAAGTTTCTTTTTAAAGTAAAAATAATAATCACTTTTCATTGGTTTAAGCTAATTCATTCAAGCACTTTAGTGAATGCAATAGTATTGCCTATGGCATGTACTAATAAGTATGTGATTCACTTCATATTGGAATGCATTCAGCATAAAAATACAAATTTAAATATTATTTAGTAGAAAAAGTATATGCATAAAAAAATTATAAGAAAAAATATTGAAAAAGAAAGAACAAGCTTTATTTAATTTTAATTTTTCTTCTTTTTTTCTTTTTGTTTTTTCCTTAAGTTTAAAATTATTTTAATTATCTATTTCATGTTATAATAATTAAAAATATTATAATTAATTTAATTTATAATTATTTGTCTTACAAAAATTTTAATTATGATAGAATAATTATATTTTAAATTAAAATATTTCTTCTATTACTATTTTCTTATGATAAGACTAGCATTTAGTATTATCTTCTTTTATTATATATTCTATTTTTTTATTATGTATTCTAATTATTTCACTTTTATTTCAAGGATTAGTTGTTTTATTAAGTTAAAATTATATTTTTATTATTTTTGTTTTTTAAGGGAATTACAAATAATAATTAAAAGATATTAGAATTTATACATTTTTTCTTATTAAAATTTAATTATTATAGAATAATTATATTTGAATTTGTTCTTAAAAAAGGCATAAATATTTATTTAGAAATCACATAAATGCAAAGATTAGGCCTTCAGCCCACCAAGACAGCAACAAAAACTAAAAGGATCATGAAAAAACCACAAGCACAACCACTATAAAGTCCCATGACTATAGAACTAGATCCGATCGTCGAATTTCCAATGATAATACCTTTTTGGAATGCCCTCAAATGGATGACATGGCAAAAAGTAGGGCCAACAGCCAGCTACTTTGTAACAATTTCTCCTGATTGAAGTCTAACTATTTTGGTTGGACTTCGGCTTTGATTAACTGTCTAACTTGGGACAATATTCATAGGCATGGGTTCCATGGGCCTTCCATCTGTGTTTTGTGTGGTAATGGAGATGAGGATTCTTCACACATTTTCTTTAGATTCTCTTTCTCATTGTTGCTCTAGGATTATTGATGGGGGATGTGGAAGCACCCTTGTGTTCACATCAATTCTTTAGTGGAGTTTTGGAGGAGTTTGAGCAGGCCTCCTATTTTTTCCTCTTTTCTCTAGACTATCTAGCACAGAGGGCCCATTTTCATACTTTGGCACATTTGGCTAGAGAGGAATATGAGGACCTTTAGGGAAGTTAGACTGTTAGTTCAAGAAGTGTGAAATAGAATTATTGGAATGATCTAGGAGACGGTGGAAAGTAAATGTGAGGTGAGTATTCCTCTGAATAGAGGAGGCTGATATTGTTTGTAGGTAGGGATTGTTGGATATGTTTCATGTCTCAGCTTGTGTTAGGAGAGGTAGACATACTAAGAAGAAGGTTCAAAGGGTGGGAAGATGGTTTCCCCCTTAGGATGAATCCATTAAGATTAACACCGATGGCTCCTCTCAGGGTACTTTGGGTCTTGTTGGGATTGGGGGTGTTAGTAGGGATCATTTGGGGGATCTGGTTTTCTTGTTTTCAGTGCACAAATAGGAATCAAATTTGTAGATTATTGTTAACATATTGATTGAGCAGAAGGTGAGTGGGATTAGTTGGCAGTTGGCAGGGATTGTGCACCAGATGTTGCAAATTAGTTCTATGGTGAAGAAGGTGTCTTTCATCCACATTGCTCATGAATGGAATAAAGCATCTAATTGTTTGGCTAAGTGGGCTTCAGAACATGGTGATGATTGGAAAGTTGAGGGTTGGAAGCATCTTTCCTGTGATTACTATCAGGACTTGCATAAGATCTTTGCTGATGACATGGAAAGTTATGAAGCCGGATGATACCTGGTTGGGTTTGTTGTTCCCTTCTGGAGCGTTGAGGGTCTGGTTTTCTTATGCAATGCTTGTTTCTTGTTATTAATAAATTCTCTAGCCCTTTATTCAAAAAAGTATTAACTATAATTAGTTTTAATATAATAACTATTAATTATTATAAAAGTAAAAATAAACTTTTTTAATAACTTGATAAAAATATTTAAATGTATGATTGAAAGTTATTAAATTATTTTGTATATCTTAAAATGATTAAAATATTTATGATTTTCAAAATATATAAAAGAAATAGAATGATTTTTAAAAAACTATAAAATATAATTATGAGAATACATATATTTGTATTTAATTTAATTTAAATTCAATCAAGTCCTTATAATTGGCTTTATAATCTATATTTCAGAGAAAAAACAATTATTAAAATTTATGTCTATTTAGAAAAATATTTTATTTATAATATTATGAATAATAAAAAAGGGAAAAAAAAAATGCATTCATGGGTTCCCTAGGGTTAATCCTTTAAATGTCCCTTTGGATGGGGAGATGGTGAAATGGTCAAAACTAGAGAAAGGGTGGGTGAAAATAAATTTTGATGGGGTGTAAAAAGGCAATCTAGGGATTTCAGGGATGGGTTTTGTGGCTTGTGATGATGAAGGGAATATGCTCTTTACAGGTGCAAGAAGGCTACAAGATGGCACTAATAATGAGGCAGAGGGTTAGGTAGCCTTACTAGTAGTTGAACTAGCAACAAATATTAAGGTGATGAAGTGACACTTGGAGGGAGACTCACAAAATGTAGTCTAGGCCTTGATCAAACGCAACATGTCTTGCTAAAAATTGAATAAATATGTACACAATATAAGTGAAAAGTTGAAATCTCTCCAAAGTTATTGCATCTCACATGTGAAAAGAGAAGGAAATGTCATTGTGGATGGGCTATCAAATGATGCATGTGAGAACACGCTAGGGGAAGCAAGGTGGCATGATTACAAAAAAGAAATAGTTAGGTCGAGTTAATACTACTTGCCAAGTTGGTACATCAAAACATTCAAATTCCATGTCACACAATTGGCTTTTCTTCTTTGTAAGGTCAAGTTAATGAGCATTTATTGTGAAATAATTTTTGAAATGGCAGCAATGGTTGATTTTTTTGCATTGAATACTAATTTTGAAATTCCTGCACATTTAATGAGGATAGTCATTCGTGAAGCAAATTTTTGACAGATGACATCAAAATTATTTATATTTCTTTAGTGAGCTTTGAAATTGAAGCCAATTTCACCCTGCAGTATTCCAAACTTATGCCATCTTTTAGAGGACCCGTCCGCCTCAAGAAGCTTGAGAAGTTGTTCCTAGAAAAAGATCCATTGTATCTGAAGGCAATTCCACTGATTTTGGGCAAAGAGGTGGCAGTTATTGGCCATCGATTCATATGCAGAGAAGATATTTACTCGCTTATCATGGTGTGGGGACTGGAGTCGGGATACACTTGTGAGGAGGTGAGAAAAGTGTAGAAGAAAATAATTCCAAAAGAGTACTTGTTAAATTTAGAGTCACTATTGGAATGGGTTGTGCCAAGATGGGGTTTTAACCTTGCTGAAGGCATCCCTAAGGAGAATGAGGAGCTATGAGAGAGGCACTGATGAATACAATTTCTTCACCATAATGAGGAATCCAGCGTCCACATTAAAGACCATATGAAGTGAGGATTGGAAGGGTTGACAATCTTGGTCTAGATTATGGATATTGAAGATGAAATTCGGTAGGAGGGTGGGTAGAGAATGGTGGAGAAGTTTAGATATAGGAGGCTGATTATGTGAAAATTATCAGTGGAATTGATAAAACATGAGGCAGTAGGTGGTTTGGTGGGAGGAAGTGCATGTGAGACAGAGATACCAGATGCATGAGAATCAGTGGTCGAGGATGCAGAAGGAAGAACTGGAGTTTTACATCCCTCAGTAGGAAGAAGAGGATCTCACTGAATAAGGGTACCTCTGGGCACATCCTTTTTATCTAGATGTTTTATTTTTAGTTGATAAACTTAAAAATTTAATTTCTATTAAGCGGTAAACTTAACGACCAACTTTTGCCAAGATGTGATTTTGATTTTTGTTTCAGATCATGTGGGGGCGGGGAAGCGTTTGAGCAGTAAATATCTTAGAATACAATGGTATTAGACAATAGGACTGGATGGTGGTTGGGAGTGGTTTTACTATTTGAAAGTTTGATCCATATGTACATTTTAGTTTAAATAAATAAAATATAACTATTACATATAAAAAAAAAGATAGGAAAAAAAAATTAAAATAGAAATTTCAGTTTTTAAAGTAGAAAAAAATTCAAAAGAAAACCTAAATAAATATTTTGTATAATATCTTCAATTTCAAAATATAAATCCCAACTTTACAAAATCCAAGTTTCTTTTTAAAGTAAAAATAATAATCACTTTTCATTGGTTTAAACTAATTCATTAAAGCACTTCTGTGAATGCAATAGTATTGCCTATGGCAAGTACTAATAAGTATGTGATTCACTTCATATTGGAATGCATTCAGCATAAAAATATGAATTTTAATATTATTTCTTAGAAAAAGAATATGCATAAAAAAATTATAAGAAAAAATATGAAAAAATATTGAAAAAGAAAGAACAAGCTTTATTTAATTTTAATTTTTCTTCTTTTTTTCTTTTTGTTTTTTCCTTAAGTTTAAAATTATTTTAATTATCTATTTCTTGTTATAATAATTAAAAAATATTATAAATAATTTAATTTATAATTATTTGTCTTTCTAAAATTTTAATTATGATAGAATAATTATATTTTAAATTAAAATACTTCTTCTATTACTATTTTCTTATGATAAGACTAACATTTAGTATTATCTTCTTTTATTATATATTCTATTTCTTTTTTATTTATTCTAATTATTTCACTTTTATTTCAAGGATTAATTGTTTTATTAAGTTAAAATTATATTTTTATTATTTTTGTTTTTTAAGGGAATTACAAATAATAATTAAAAGATATTAGAATTTATACATTTTGTCTTATTAAAATTTAATTATTATAGAATAATTATATTTGAATTTGTTCTAAAAAAGGGGTAAAGATTTATTTAGAAATCACATAAATGCAAAGATAAGGCCTTAGGCCCACCAAGACAACAACAAAAACTAAAAGGATCATGAAAAAACCACAAGCACAACCACTATAAAGTCCAGTGACTATAGAACTAGATCCGATCGTCGAATTTCCAAAGATAATACCTTTTTGGAATGACCTCAAATGGATGACATGGCAAAAAGTAGGGCCAATAGCTAGCTACTTTGCAATAGTTTCTCTTGGCTAAAGTCTAACTGTTTTGCTTGGACTTCAGCTTTGATTGAATGTCTAACTTGGGACAATATTCACAAGCATGGGTTCCATGGGCCTTCCATCTATGTTTTGTGTGGTAATGGACATGAGGATTCTTCACACATGTTCTTTAGATTCTCTTTCTCATTGCTGCTCTAGGATTACTTGTGGGGGATGTGGAAGCACCCTTGTGTTCACATTGATTCTTTAGTGGAGTTTTGGTGTAGTTTGAGCAAGCCTCCCATTTTTTCCTCTTTTCTCCAGACTATCTAGCACATAGGGCCCATTTTCATACTTTGGCACATCTGGCTAGAGAGAATACGAGGACCTTGAGGGAAGTTAGACTGTTAGTTCAACAAGTGTGGAATAGAATTATTGGAATGATCTAGGAGATGGTGGAAGGTAAATGTGAGGTGAGTTTTCCTCTGTATAGAGGAGGCTGATATTGTTTGTAGGTTGGGATTGTTGGATATGTTTCATGTCTCAGCTTGTGTTAGGAGAGGTAGATGTACTAAGAAGAAGGTTCAAAGGGTGGGAAGATGGTTTCCCCCTTAGGATGAATCCATTAAGATTAACATTGATGGCTCCTCTCAGTGTACTTTGGGTCCTGTTGGGATTGGGGGTGTTAGTAGGGATCATTTGGGGGATCTGGTTTTCTTGTTTTCAGTGCACAAATAGCAGCAACCTAAAAATCTATGTTTTGTGTGGTAATGTAGAGGAGAATTCTTCACACCTTTTCTTTAGATGCCCTTTCTCATTGCTACTCTAGGATTACTGGTGGGGGGTGTTAGGAGAGGTCGATGTACTAAGAAGAAGGTTCAAAGGGTGGGAAGATGATTTCCCCCTTAGGATGAATCCATTAAGATTAACACCGATGGCTCCTCTTGGGGTACTTTGGATCCTATTGGTATTGGGGGTGTTAGTAGGGATCATTTGGTGGATCTGGTTTTCTTGTTTTCAATGCACAAATAGCAGCAACCTAATAATTTTATTGTGGACCAGGTTTTGGAAATTGGTTCTATGGTGGAGAAGGTGTCTTTCATCCATATTCCTCATGAATGGAATAGAGAATTTGATTGTTTGGCTAAGTCAGCTTTGGAACATGGTAATGATTAGAAAGTTGAGGGTTGGGAGCATCTTTCCCTTGATTGTTGTAAGGACTTGCATAAGATCTTTACTAAGGATATGGATAGTTATGAAGCTCGATGATAACTGGTTGGGTTTTTTGTTCTCTTCTCGAGCCTTGAGCCTGTGGTTTTCTTATGTAATGCTTGTTTTGGGTTATTAAAAAAGTTTTGACCCCTTTATTCAAAAAAATATTAACTATAATTGGCTTTAATATAATAACTATTAATAATTATAAAATAAAATTGAAAAAATTATCTAATGATAGTATGGATGAAATCAATCTTGATATTTATTGTCAAATTGCAGGTGAGGTGGGGGATATGAATCTTATCCCTGAAAAAGATGTTGGTGCGAAAGTCTGGGGTAGTTTGGAAGAAAACGGTTCCCTCTTATCATTAGAGGCTCCTGACAGATTGGAAAAGGCTGAACAAGAGGAGGATCTGGTTACACCAGATTGTGCAAAACATTGTAAAAGAAGAGGTAGGAAATCCCTATTGGAGTTGAGAGCAAATGATGGAATAGCCGAAGGTCAAGTTAAACTTACAGATATGTTTCATATAGGGAAAGGGAAGGTCCTTCCCATAGCACCATGAAAGTATTATCATGGAATTTTAGGGGTTTAAATGACCCTACCAAGCAGCGGATAGTTAAATGTTGTTTGTCTACCTATAGTTATGATTTAGTTATGTTACATGAAACCAAACTAGAGATAGATGTGGGATCCTCTAGAGGTCTAGCCATGATGTGGGATCCTCGCAATATTGGGTTCTCATTATTAGAAACTCATGACAATTGGATCAGTTGTAGAGTCACCAGTTTTAAACATCAACTAAATTTTCTCATTATTAATGTTTATGGATCGACACTAAATGAGGACAAAAGAAGAGTTTGGAAGGATATCAAGGAGTTCACAAGTATTACCCAGGAACATATTTGCATTATAGGAGGTGACTTCAATGCTATTATGAATCAATCTGAAAAATGAGGAGGCAAAGGTAAAACCTCTAGAGCTACTTTAGACTTTGTAGATTGGATCCATCGCAGTGGCTTGGTAGAGATTAACATGGTTAAGGATACCTTTACGTGGAATAATAGAAGGTTAGGTTTAGTAATATTGCAGAAAAATTAGATAGGTTCTTTGTATCAGGCAGTCTCATCAACTTTCCGTATACCTTAGAAGCCTCAATTTTACCCTTCTTAGGCTCATATCATTTTTTGATTCAACTCAGTATTCTTGTGGATTCAAGACCAAGAAGATATCCTTTCAAATTCAAATAGATGTGGTTGAGAGATGATAATATTCTTAGGCTTTTAAAGGAATGATGGAAAGAGGCAGAGGTCTCTAGGTTTGGGAGCTAAAAGGTAGTCAATAAGCTTAAGATAATTAAGTAGAAGCTCTTACTATGGAATAGGGAACACTTTCGCCATATATTTGACAAGAAGGCAGAGGTGGAAGCAGAGTTAGTGGAAGTAAATGAAGTTGTCATGTTTAAAGGGATGGATGAAGCTCTATTTCTCAAAGAAAAGAAACTCCTTCTTGAGCAAGAAAATATTCTTGCAAAAGGGAGGTCTTTTGGAAATAAAAATCTAGGGAAATGTGGTTGGATGAGGGGGATAAGAACACTAAATTATTTCACAATAGTGTCAAACTTAAAAGAGTCATTAGTAGAATCTCTAAGATTAACATTAGTAATGGCTCTAAGGTGGTAGATCCTGAGCTCATCTCTAGGGAGGCAGTATATTTTTTTTCCAATATTCTCAACAGAGATTTGAGTCCTCATTGCTCAAGCCAAGACAAGTTTCTAAAGATTATACCCAAATTACGAAGTAAGGAAAAAACTCATAATCTGACTACAAAATTTTCTTTATCAGAAGTAGAAGCAGCTCTAATGTAGATGAATCCAGGTAAATCCCTCAGTTTGGATGGATTTCTAAATATTTTTTTTAGAAGTGTTGGCCTTTCATAGGGGAGGAGGTGACAGGTGCTCTTGAGGGCATGAGGAATTCAGGAAATATTCTCAAAGAAATCAATAATACTTAATTTTCCCTTATTTTGAAGAAGAAAAAGCCTGAATATTTTGATGAGTTTAGACTAATTACACTATGTAACACCATCTATAAGCTTTTTTCTAAGACATTAGCTAATAGGCTTCACAAAACTCCTTCCTCTTTTGATTAGTGAGGAACAAATGGGGTTGTTTCCTAGAAGGTCTATTTATGATGGGGTTATTATAGCAAGGGAGGCCATTCATTCTGTCCAAAACAATGGAACCCCTAGAATGTTCTTAAAACTACACATTAGAAAAGCCTACGACAAGGTAGACTGGAGATTCTTGTGTAAATGCCTAGAAGCCTTTGGATTCCCCTCTTCATCGATTAACTTGATATTTGAATGCATTTCAACACCTAAATTATCAATGTTAATTAATGGAACTCAAGAGGGATTTCTTACCTCTTCCAGAGGTCTAAGACAAGGAGATCCATTATCCCCTTTCCTTTTTATCATCATGGTGGAATCACTGGGTAGAGCTATTTCTAATGCAAGGGAAAGTGGTTAGATCTCAGGAATTAGAATTAGTAGCAACTGAGATCCTACCAAACACCAAAAATTTGTGGATGATACTATGTTATATGGGCTCAGTGATATAGGAGAAGTGAAATCTTATAAGAAGATCCTAGACACTTAGTATAAGGCTTCTAGACAAGAAATTAACCCAACTAATCTGAAGTATTCTTTTTTAACACTAAGGTCTACTTTAAAAAAGACATCTGCAAAGTTTTTAATTTTAGTATATCTTAAAAGTTGTGGGATTTAGTGATAGATAGGATTAAGAAGAAGTTAGCAACCTGGAAAGGTAAGTGGCTATCCTCTGCTGGAAGAACGACCATGGTTAAATCGGTTTTGGCATCAATGCCAATCTATCAATTATCATGTATTAACCTTCCATAGTCCAAAAAGGAAGAATTGAGTAGACATCTTAGGTCTTTTTTCTGGCAGGGTGTTGAGTATAAGAAGAAGATCTTTCTCATGGCTTGGGATAATATTTGCAGGCCAAAGTTAGAAGGTGGTATGGGGTTTAAGAATATTAAGGATAGAAGTAGAGCACTAGGGGAAAAATTAGTCTAGAGAATGTTTAGATCCCCCCACCTTAAGTGGGCTTAGATCTTATTCCATAAATATCTTAGTGGTAGGGAACACACTAGCCTCTTTAAGGAAATTTCTCCTCTGAAAGGTTCTCGCATTTGGAATTCGATGATGGATTGCAGGAAAATAATCTTAGACAAATTATATTGGAACTTGGTCAATGGAGAGGAAGCCCTTTTTTGGATGTATTCTTCGAGAGGATCCAAGGCACTACATAAGAGTGCTAATCTAGAGACATCTAGACTAGTTCTAGAATCCACATGGGGTAGGCATGTCAAGTACTAAATACTGCCAATTGACAAGGACCTAGCTAAGGGTTCGGAATGGAAATCTCTAGATCATGTGGATATCCCAGAAATGGAAAAATAGGAGCTCCAAGACATCCTTAAGAATAGAATGGTCTTCTTCAACTTGAGGTTAGATACTCTTGTTTGGGATGGATCAAAATTGAGAGAATACACCTCTAAAGATGGTTATAGTCTCCTCCTTAGTTAGCAGCTCTTCTTATGCATTTATGTCCCCTCAATCTTGTTTTGGGACAAGATGTGTTTTCCAAAGGCATGGTTGTTCTCATGGTTTTCTCTCCAAAATAAGATTCTTAGTGTGGATAGATTTAGGGAAATGGGCTTTGAGGGACCCAACAAATGCCCTTTATGTGTATAGGCAGAAGTAGATAAGGATCATATCCTCCTTAATTGTAATTATGCCTCCAAATGCTAGCTTTGGTTATGTAACAAATTAGGATGGAGCTTAGCTCTCCCTAACTCCATTCTTTATCAACGTTCCCTCTCTGGAGGTCTATGGAAATTGGCCCCTTATTTGGTAATTTGGGAACTTTGTAAGAAACACAATAGGAGACTCTTTAAGGAAAAGAAAATGGAATTGATCAAACTTGTGAATGAAATTGAGGCCTCAGTAGTAGAAAATCTTAATAGCAAGACATCTAAATTTCCTAGTAAACTTTCTGAGATGACATACTGGGATGAGAAAATGAGAGGTAGGTGGTTAGGTATAAAGATCTCTACCTTTGTAGGAGTAAGAAACTCTAATAAAAAGGATTTAAGAGAAGATTGCAAATGGAAGGTCCCCAAAAAAGGGTGGGCTAAGCTTAACTTTGATGGAGCATCTCATGGGAATGTGGGTCTTGCACGGACCGAATGTTGTCTGCATGATGATACTGGTAGGGAATCAGCTAAGTTGGCCAAGCCCATACATATTGAATCCAATAATAAAGCAGCTATTTTAGCTTTAGTTGAAGGCCTCCTCTTATGTCAAAACATGGGTATAACTAAGTTCACCATAGAAGGAGATTTAGCTATTATTATAAATGGCCTTAGAAAAGGTTTTCTTCCTAATTGGAAGCTAAATGTGAATTATCAAGTTCTCCAAGCCTCCTCAAGGATTTCAAGAAAACAACCTTCAATCATATTTAGAGAGAAAGTAACCCTAGGACAGATGAATTAGCCAATGCAGGGGTTGATGGGATATTTTTTAGCTAAGACAGAGCCCTTTTTTTATTTCCTAAGATCCTACTGTAAGGTCTAGATTTCTTAGGATTTTGTTCTCCAAAAGTCAGGATTTGGTATCTCTTCGGGGATTCTTCCTATAAACCAGGCTACCCTCTTAAGAATGAAGGTAGATATGTCAGTGTTAGATGGTAAGGGCTAGTCTTCAGTTAGTAGAGAAATATTCTCTGTTGTCTAGATGTCCATCCCACATCCATCTTGGAAATCTCTACTCAGTCTTAATTCCTAAATGAACTGGGAGAAGCTGGATATTAGAGGATGGTCCTCTTCATTATTTTTTGTTTATTCATATTTGTCATATTCAGGATAAATACACAATGAAACTGTAGTATATGTGCATATATATATATATATATTTACACATACACACACACACACACACATATATATATTTACATATATAAATAATATATACATATATGAATAAGTGATATTTTCATTAATAATGATGAAGATGTTGTCAAAGTTGTATATATATAAATAGGTGTATATGTATATATATGGGTGTATATATATATAGAATTATATATATATGGTTATATATATATAGATATGCATATCTATATATATATACAAACTTTTAGGGATAGTTAAATGCTTATAGACATATTTATAATGTCATCGACTTGTCAGCACATTTTCTCAAACATATCCTTTCTTCTACTTAAATTAAAACCTCTTTTTTGGTAGCATACTTAGAGTTGATGATGCGACCTTCCTTGCTGCATGTGCCAGCTATAACTAAGTAGCTCGCTCAACTAACGACAAAAGTATTAATAACCTTGATCTTGGAGATCGTATATCTCCATTGTCCCTACATCATGACCCTTCATTCTTGCTCCTCTAACACTCTTAAGTGATCAAATCGGTCCTTTACCAAGATAGATGAGTTGTATTTTATGGTACCTTTTGAAACTCAATTAATATAAGTAATGGCTCTGTTTGTAAAGCAGTTGTTTATCTGAGAAAGTTAAGCTCATTATGGATACTCTGCTAAGGCTTGTAGGGCTTAAGCGTCAAATAGCTTTACAAGGGACATCAAGAAAGATAGACTAAAAGGCATTCTAGTCTTCCTAAATTTATTAGTTATTCGGGAGGTCAAGAAAATTATTTGGGAGGAGTATTATTAAGAATGACGATTACACTAGGACCAATTCTGATATAGCAGCAATGTTCTTAGCAGTGGCCTTGCACTGTGAGAGGGACAAGGAGGTGGTGATGAAATTATGTAGAAGCATCTTTAAGAAAGAACTGCTGGGTGAACTGGAGAGGGTGGTCTTCAACGTAGATGAGGAGTTAACTATCCCTAAGCCCCACAACTATGATAGACTCATATGGAAAAACAACCCGCTGCCCAGATTTCCAATCTTGGAAATTGAAGATGAGTCTACCTTTGTGGCCTACAATCCAATAAGGCAGAGGAACTTTTCCTTTCTTATGTGGCTTTTCCTGTCTTTATTTCACTAGCTGATCTGAAATGATTGCATCTTCAGAAATTTTGCATGATTTGATAGGTCTTGCTTGTGGGTAAAGCAAATAATTTTGTGAGAACAAAGTTCCCTACAATAATTTTCAATTTTTAGCTTTCTGCGGTGAGCCATATCTCATTCCTTTTATATCATATATAAATTCATACATATATATATATATATATATATATATTTACATATATATAGATATATATGTATATATACATATATATATATATATATTTATACATACATATATATACATATATCTATACATACATATATATATACATATATATATATACAAATAAATATATACAAAGGCATAGATGATATATACAAATGTATTTAAATGTATAGGAAGAGGTAGGAAGGGTTGGCTGCTACTATTATAAAGTCTCTAAGATTTGTTTGAGAAACCTGGGATTGAAACTCATTTTTAAAAAAATAGCAGATATATCTCACAATGAATGTTTGGCTAATTTTGAATATCAATCTACATAATTACCTTTCCTTCTTCTGGTTATACTTGATTCTGGTATAAAGGTGGATAGTTGTTTTCAAATCTTTCTTGATGACTCAAATATGCTAGTACAAAGGAAAAGGAATTTGTTTAAGAAAATAAAATAGGATTGAAACTTGTTGTGGGGAGTGATATGATTTTAAGCTCTTTTAGGACTAAAGATTCCTTTCCTCTTAGATCCATGCTCTATTTTATATTAAAGATGATAGCCTAAAGCTTATAGTTTGTGTTAAAGATCTAGGTAGGGCTACTTCCCACACTACTATTGTAACCTGGGTAATCTTTCATCTTGTAGTCAACATCAAAAGGACTGATGTGCTATCTCAATATAAAAGATACCATGGTTGTAGTAGCAGTTTTGGAAATTTTTAGGCAAACTAGGCTATCTAAAAGTTGTATGTTTATGGCTAACAATTAATGAAGTGGTTTGTTGTAGGACAATGTTGAGATTTTCTTGCAGGTATCAGAGATAGTAGATAGTCTCGGTGTTAAGATAGCTGAGGATAACTATCAACGAAAGAGATGATAGAATGTTGATAAAAGTAGTCCCTCGAGGGATGACCATTGCTACAAAACATGACAAGGGAGAGTAAATCATCTGGGCCTACAGGTGTATGCTTAGTTCAGGAAGATAGATTCAAATGGTCACGATGTAATCACAAATGCTGTTAAGATATTATGATTTAATCATAAATGGTCTTTTTCTAACTGGACTTAATGTCCTCGAAGATCAAAGGTTTTCTCCTCTCCACTCTTTCCTACAGATGCCCACACTTAGCGCACAATGTAATGTAATGTAGTTTTGTTTATAATCTAATAAATTATTATGGCTTCAGCCTTTTACCGATAAAAAAAAAATAGAAATTTGAGTTTTTAAAATAGATTTAAAAAAATTTAAACTCAATCAAGTACTTATAATTGGCTTTATTATCTATATTTATAGATAAAAAAGAATTATTAAAATTTATATGTCTATTTAGAAAAAATATTTTATTTACAATATTATAAATAATAAAAAAAGAAAAAAACAAGTTAAAATTCAAATTTCAGCTTTTAAAATAGAAAGAAAAACAAAAAAACCTAAAAAATATATTATTCCTAAAAAATTGCTCCTATAACACCAAAATTTCTAAACCATTCATAATGTAGATAAATAATTTTTATAATATCTTAAATTTAAAAATATAAATCCTAACTTTACAAAATCCAAGTTTCTTTTTAAAGCAAAAATAATAATCACTTTTGATTGGTGCAAATTAATTAATTAAAGTGCTTCAATGAATAAAATAGTATTGTCAATGGGAAGTCCTAATAAGTACGTGGTTCACATCATATGGGAATGCATCTGGCATAAAAATATGAATTCTAATATTATTTATTAGAAAAAGAATATACATAAAAAAATTCTAAGAAAAAATATTGAAAAAGAAAGAACTAGTTTTATTTAATTTTTATTTTTCTTGATTTTTTCTTTTTCTTTTTTCCTTAAGTTTAAAATAATTTAAATTAATTTTATTTCTTGTTATAATAATTAAAAATTATTATAATTAATTTAATTTATAATTATTTGTCTTACTAAAGTTTTAATATGATATAATAATTATATTTTAAATTAAAATCTTTCTTTTATTACAATTTTCTTATGATGAGAATGTTGTTTACTATTATCTTCTTTTCTTATATATTCTATTTGCTTTTTATTTATTCTAATTCTTCCACTTTTTTTTCAAGGATTAATTATTTTATTAATTTAAAATTATATTTTAATTATTTGTGTTTTTTTATGGAGTTTCATATAATAATTAAAAGATATTAGAATTTATACAATTTGTCTTATTAAATATTTACTATTATAGAATAATTATATTTGAATTTGTTTTGGAAAAACTGGTAAAGATTTATTTAGAAATCACAAAAATAAAAAGATCAAGGCTTAGGCCCACCAAGACAGCAACAAAAACTAAAAAGATCCTGAAAAAACTAGAAGCACCACCAATATAAAGTCTAGTGACCATAGAATTAGATCTGATCATCGGATTTCCAATGGTAATACCTTTCCAGAAAGCCCTAAAAAGGATGATGTGGCATAAAGTAGGGCCAAGGGCCAGCTACTTTGGAACAATTTCTCTTAGCTAAAGTGTAACTATTTTTCTTGGACTTCGACTTTGAATAAATGTCTAACCTAGGACAATATTCACAAGTGTGGGTTCCACGAGCCTTACATTTGTATTTTGTGTGGTAATGGAGCAGAGGATTATTCACACATGTTCTTCAGATGCCCTTTATCATTGCTTCTCTGGGATTACTAGTGGGGGGTGTGAAAGAACCCTTTTTTTTGAATGGATTCTTTCATGGAGTTTTGCAGTAGTTTGAGCAAGCCTCCTATTTTTTCCTCTTTTCTCCAGATTGTCTGGCACATAGGGTCCATTTCATACTTCGACAGATCTGGCTAGAGAGGAATAGGAGGATCTTTAAGGAAGTCAGATTGTTAGTTGAGCAAGTGTGGAATAGAATCATTGGCATGATCTAGGAGACAGTAGAAGCTAAATGTGAGGTGAGTTTTCCTCTTGATAGAGGAAAGGCTAATATTGTTTGTAGGTTAGGTTTGTAGGAGATGTCTCTTGTCTCACCTTGTGTCAGGAGAGGTATATGTGCAAAGAAGAATGTTTAAAGGGTGGGACAATGGTTTCCCCGTTAGGATGAATCGATTAAGATTAACACTGATGGCTCCTTTTAGGGTACTCTGGGTCCTATTGGGATTAGGGATATTGGTAGGGATCATTTTGGGGATGTGGTTTTCTTCTTTTCCATGCATAAAGGGAAACAACCTAATAATTTTATGGAGGGATTAGAAATTTTCTATGCCCTAGAGCATGTATATAAGTTGGGGTGGCAGAAGGTTTCCTATGAATCAGATTTGTGGATTATAGTTAACTTGCTGATTGAGCAGAAGGTGAGTGGGCTTGATTGGCAACTGGTAGGGATTGTGCACCAGGTTTTGTAAATTAGTTCTATGGTGGAGACGGTGTCCTTAATCCACATTCCTCATGAATGGAATAGAGCTACTAATTGTTTGGCTAAGTGGGCTTCAGAACATGGCGGTGATTGAAAAGTTGAGGGTTGGGAGCATCTTTCCCTAGATTACTATCAAGACTTGCATAAGATCTTTGCTGAGGAGATGGATAGTTAAGAAGCTGGACGATAACTAGTTGGGTTTTTTGTTCTCTTCTCGAGCCTTAAGGCTATGGTTTTCTTATGTAATGCTTATTTCTGATTATTAATAAAAATTTTACCCTTCTTCAAATTTTTTTTAACTATAATTGGTTTTAATATAATAACTATTAATAATTATAAAAGCAAAAATTAATTTTTTTTAATAACTTAATGAAAAATATTTAAATTTATGATTAAAAGTTATTAAATTATTTTTTCTTTATTAAAATGATTAAAATATTTATGATTTTCAAAATTTATTAAAAAATAGAATGATTTTACAAAAATAAATAAAATATAATTATGCGAATACATATAATAATTATATTTATTTTTTAATACATATATTTGTATTTAATTTAATTTAAACTCAATCAAGTCCTTATAATTAGCTTTATTATATATATTTTCAAGTCCTTTAATGATGTCAGATATCCAATGGTAATATCTTTTTGGAAATCCCTCAAAAGCATGATGTGGCACAAAGTAGGGCCAAAGGCTAGCTACCTTGGAATAATTTCTTGTCGTCGAAGTGTATCTATTTTGCTTGGTTTTCAACTTTGAATAAATGTCTAACGTGGGACAATATTTGCAAGAGTGGGTTCCATGGGCCTTCCATTTGTGTTTTGTGTAGTAATGGAGAGGAGGATTCTTCACACATGTTCTTCAAATGCCCTTTCTCATTACTACTGTCGGATTACTGGTTGGAGGGTGGAAGCACCCTTGTGTTCATATGGACTCTTTGGTGAAGTTTTGGAGTAGTTTGAGTAGGCCTCCTATTTTGTCCTCTTTTCTCTTGACTGTCTAGCACATAGGGCCCATTTTCATAGTTTAGCAGATCTAGCTAGAGAGGAATAGGAGGATCATTAGGGAAGTCAGACTATTAGTTCAGCAATTATGTAATAGAGTCATTAGAATGATCTAGAAGATGGCGTAAGATAAATGTGAGGTGAATTTTCCTTTGGATAGAAGAGAGGTTGATATTGTTTGTAGGTTGGGTTCATAGGAGATGTCTCATGTCTTAGCTTGTGTTAGGATAGGTAGATATGCTAAGAATAAGTTTCAAAGGATGGGAAGAAGGTTGCCCCATCAAGATGAATCCATTAAGATTAACACCGATGTCTCCTCTCGGGGTAATCTAGGTCATGTTGGGATTGGGGGTGTTGGTAGGGATCATTTGGGGAATGGGGTTTTCTTCTTCTCACTGCATAAAGCATGGCAGCCTAATAATTTTATGGAGGGATTAGCAATTTTCTATGCCTTGGAGCATTCATATGAGTTGGGGTGGCATAACATTATCGGTGAATCAAATTTGCAAATTATTGTTAACCTATTGATTGAGCAGAAGGTGAGTGGGATTAACTGGCAGCTGGCAGGGATTGTGCACCAGGTTTGGCAAATTAGTTCTATGGTGGAGAAGGTGTATTTCATCCACATTCTTCATGAATGGAATAGAGAAACTAATTGTTTGGCTAATTGGGCTTAAGAAGATGGTGATGATTGGAAAGTTGAGGGTTGGGAGCATCTTTCCCCAGATTACTATCATGACTTGCATAAGATCTTTGCTAAGGATATGGATAGTTATGAAGCTGGATGATAACTCGTTGGATTTGTTGTTCTCTTCTCGAGCCTTGAGGCTTTGGTTTTCTTATGTAATCCTTGTTTCTGATTATTAATAAAGTTTTTACCCCTTTCTTCAAAAAAATATTAACTATAATTGGTTTTAATATAATAACCATTAATAATTATAGAAGCAAAAATAAACATTTTTTTAATAACTTAATGAAAAATATTTAAATATATGATTAAAATTTATTATATTATTTTTTATATATTAAAATGATTAAAATGTTTATGATTTTCAAAATGTATTAAAAAATAGAATGATTTTAAAAAAATAAATAAAATATAATTATGAGAATACTTATAATAATTATGTTTTTTTTTTCATAAATCTATTTGTATTAATTTAATTTAAACTCAATCAAGTCCTTATAATTGGCTTTATTATCTCTATTTTCAGATAAAAAATAATTATTAAAATTTATGTCTATTTAGAAAAAATATATTTTTTATAATATTATAAATAATAAAAAAAGAAAATAGAAATTTCAGTTTTTAAAATAGAAAGAAATCCAAAAGAAAATCTAAAAAATATATTATTCCTAAAATTTTTCTCCTATAACACCAATATTTTTAAACCAATCATAATGTAGGTAAATAATTTTTACAAAATCCAAGTTTCTTTTGAAACAAAAAAATAATAATCACTTTTGACTGGTGTAAACTAATTGATTAAAGCACAAAATTCAACATACAAATATGAACTCTAATATTATTTATTAGAAAAAGAATATGCATAAATAAAATTATAATAAAATAAAGTTAAAAACAAATAACCAGCTTTATTTAATTTTAATTTTTCTTATGTCAAGAAAGGTAGATGTGATAAGAAGAAGGTTCAAAGGGTGGGAAGATGGTTGCCCCTTCAGGATGAATCTGTTAAGATTAAATCCAATGGCTCCTCTTGAGGTACTCTAGGTCCTATTGAGATTTGGGGTGTTGGTAGGGATCATTTGGGGGATGTGGTTTTCTTCTTTTCCAGTGCATAAAGGGTAGAAACCTAATAATTCTATGGAGGGATTAGCAATTTTCTATGCCATGGAGCATGCATATGAGCTGGGGTGGCATAAGTTTATCTGTGAATTGAATTTGTAGATTATTCTTAACCCGTTGATTGAGTAGAAGATAAGTGGGATTAATTGGTAGCTGGTAAGGATTGTGAACAAGGTTTTGCAAATTAGTTCTATGGTGGAGAAGGTTTCTTTCATCCACATTCCTTGTGAATGGAATAGAGCAGCTGATTATTTAGCTAACTAGGCTTCGAAAGATGGTGATGATTGGAAAGTTGATGGTTGGGAGCATCTTTCCCCTGTATACTGAACTAGGACTTGCATAAGATCTTTGTTGAGGACATGGATAGTTGTGAAGCTGGATGATAACTGGTTGGGTAGGTTGTTCTCTTCTCAAGCCTTGAGGCTTTTCTTTTCTTGTGGAATGCTTGTTTCTGATTATTAAAAAAGTTTTTACCCCTTTACTCTAAAAAATATGAACTATAATTGGTTTTAATATAATAATTATTAATAATTATAGAAGCAAAAATAAACATTTTTTTAATAACTTAATGAAAAATATTTAAATCTATGATTAAAAGTTATTAAATTATTTTTAATATATTAATATGATTAAAATATTTATAATTTTAAAATGTATTAAAAAATAGAATGATTTTAAAAAAATTAAAAAAAAATAATAATTATGAGAATACATATAATAATTATGTTTATTTTTTTAATACATATATTTGTATTTAATTTAATTTAAAATCCATCAAGTCCTTATAAGTGGCTTTATTATCTATATTTTTAGATTAAAAAAATTATTGAAATTTATATGCCTATTTTTAGATTAAAAAAATTATTAAAATAGAAAGATATCCAAAAAAAACCTAAAAAATATATTAATCCTAAAGATTTGCTCCTATAAAACAATTTTATTTAAACCAATCATAATGTACATAAATAATTTTTATAATATATTAAATTTAAAAATATAAATCCTAGTTTTACAAAATCCAAATTTCTTTTTAAAGCAAAAATAATAATCACTTTTGATTGGTGCAAACTAATTGATTAAAGCGCTTCATTGAATGTAATAGTATTTCCTATGGCAAATCCTAATAAGTAAGTGGTTCACTTCATATTGGAATGCATTCATAGAAAACTATGAATTCTAATATTATTTATTAGAAAAAGAACATGCATAAAAAAGTTTGAAGAAAAAATATTGAAAAAGAAAGAACCAGCTTTATTTAATTTTAATTTTTCTTATTTTTTCTTATTATTTTTTCCTTAAGATTAAAATTATTTTAATTATTTATTTCTTGTTATAATAATTAAAAATTATTATATTTAATTTAATTTATAATTATTTGTCTTATTAAAATTTTAGTTATGATAGAATAATTATATTTTAAATTAAAATCTTTCACTTTTTATTATTTTCTTATGATAAGAATGTCATTTATTATTTTCTTTTATTAAATATTCTATTTTTTTATTATTTATTCCAATTGTTTCACTTTTTTTTCAAGGATTAATTCTTTTAGTAAGTTAAAATTGTATTTTAATCATTTGTGTTTTTTTATGGAATTACAAATAATAATTAAAAGATATTAGAATTTATACATTTTGTCATATTAAAAACTTATTATTAGAGAATAATTATATATATTTTTTTTTTTGGAAGAAGGGGTAAAGATTTATTTAAAAATCATAGAAATATAAAGATCACGCCTTAGGCCCACCAAGACTGCAACAAAAACTAAAAGGATCCTGAAAAAACCACCAACACCACCACTACAAAGTGAAGTGACCATAGAATTCGATCCTATCATCAAATTTCCAATGGTAATACCTTTTTGGAAATCCCTCAAAAGGATGATGTGGCACAAAGTAGGGCCAAAGGCTAGCTACATTGGAGCAATTTCTCTTGGCTAAAGTGTAATTGTTTTGCTTGGACTTTGGCTTTAAATAAATGTCTAACATGGGATAATATTCACAACCATTGGTTCCATGGATCTTCCATCTTTGTTTTGTGTGGTAATGGAGAAGATGATTCTTCACACATGTTCTTCAGATGCCCTTTCTCATTTCTACTCTAGGATTTCTAGTGGGGGGTATGGAAGCACCCTTATGTTCACATGGATTCATTGGTGGATTTTTGGAGTAGTTTGAGAAGGCCTCATATTTTGTCTTCTTTTCTAACTTTTACACTTCTTTTCCTTCCAGCGAGATGTTCTTCACTGGCACTTGGTGAGAGAGCTGGTGTGGAAAATTGTTCTGTGCAGTCAAGGTTGGATTTTCTATGCAGGGTGCGCCACTCCAAATTCCTAGGGGGCATATGCCTACAAAATGGATGTCTTTGAGTGGCCTTACAATTGAGGTGGCCTCATGCACAATGCATTTCTCATAGATCTGCCATTCACGAGTTGGTTTGACTTTGAGACTGAGGGTAAAGGGCTCTGTATGGGATGTTCTTCCTAGGTGCCTATGAACCGAAGGTCCCTATCATCCCTCGCTGGCCTGCATTAATTTTTTCCTCACTTTGGTTCTAGAGGAGAACAATTCTCGGTTCTTGCATCTCCATCCTTAGTTTACTTCAGGATACGGGTGAGTTTTTGTTTGATCACAAGGATGGGCCGCATGCTTTCTAATTTTGGTTTCCCATGAGGGTGGGTATGCCTCATAGTCTATGGAAAAGGCCCATGGTGGCTCGCTCATGGCCAGAAGCTACCTGGTCAATCCTTCAAGTAGTCATATGCTTGTCTCAAAGATTAAGCCATGCATGTCTAAGTATGAACTATTTCAAACTGTGAAACTATGGATAGCTCATTAAATCAGTTATAGTTTCTTTGATGGTAATTTTCTACTCGAATAACATAGTAATTCTAGAGCGAATAATAAATGACATTCCTATCATAAGAAAATAAAAATATATTTGAATTATTTTTGGAAAAAAGGGTAAACATTTTTTTAGAAATCATAGAAATACAAAGATCAGGCCTTAGGTCCACCAAGACAATAACAAAAAGTAAAAGGATGCTTAAAAATCCATTAGCACCACCACTACAAAGTCTACTGACCATAGAATTAGATTTGACCATTGGAATTCCAATGGTAATACATTTTCAGAAAGCCCTCAAAGGATGACGTGGCACAAAGTAGTGCCAAAGGCTAGCTATTATGGAATAATTTTTCTTGGCTGAAGTGTAACTATTTTGTTTTGACTTCAAATTTGAATGAATGTCTAACCTAGGACAATATTCGGAAGTGTGGTTTCCACGGGGCTTCTATATGTGTTTTGTGTGGTAATGGAGAGGTGGATTCTTCACACATGTTCTTCAGATGCCCTTTCTCATTGCTACTCAGGGATTATTGGTGGGGGGTGTGGAAGCACCCTTGTGTTCACATAGATTCTTTGGTGGAGTTTTGGAGTAGTTCGAGCAGGCCTCCTATTCTGTCATCTTTTGACCAGACTATATGGCACATAGGGCCCATTTTCATACTTTGGCAGATCTAGCTAGAGAGGAATATGAGGATCTTTAGGGAAGTTAGAATCTTAGCTCAACAATTATGGAATAGAATCGTTGGAATGATCTAGGAGAGGGTGGAAGCTAAATGTGAGGTGATTTTTCTTCTAGATAGAGGAGAGGGTGATATTGTTTGCAGGTTGGGTTTGCAGAAAATGTCTCATGTCTCAACTTGTGTCAAGAAAGGTAGATGTGCTAAGAAGGTTCAAAGGGTAAGAAGATGGTTGCCCCCTCAAGATGAATCTATTAAGATTAAACCCGATTGCTCCTCTCAGGGTACTCTGGGTCTTGTTGGGACTGGGGTGTTCGTAGGGATCATTTGGGGGATGTGGTTTTCTTCATCTCAATGCATAAAGGGTAGTAGCCTGATAATTTTATACAAGGATTAGCAATTTTCTATGCTATGGAGCATGCATATGAGTTGGGGTGGCATAAGTTTATCTGTGAATTGAATTTGCAGATTATTCTTAACCTGTTGATTGAGCAGAAGGTGAGTGGGATTAATTGGTAGCTAGTAGGGATTGTGCACAAGGTTTTGCAAATTAGTTCTATGGTGGAGAAGGTGTCTTTCATCCACATTCCTCCAGATTGGAATAGAGCAACTGATTGTTTGGCTAACTAGGCTTTAGAACATGGTGATGATTGGAAAGTTGACGGTTGAGAGCATCTTTCCCCTATATACTATCAAGACTTGCATACAATCTTTGTTGAGGATATGGATAGTTATGGAGCTGGATGATAACTGGTTGGGTAGGTTGTTCTCTTCTCAAGCCTTGAGGCTATATTTTTCTTGTGTAATGCTTGTTTCTAATTATTAATAATATTTTTACCCCTTTATTCAAAAAAATATGAACTATAATTGGTTTTAATATAATAACTATTAATAATTATGGAAGTAAAAATAAAATTTTTTTTAATAACTTAATGAAAAATATTTAAATGTGTGATTACAAGTTATTAAATTATTTTTTATATATGAAAATTATTAAAATATTTATGATTTTCAAAATATATTAAAAAATAGAATGATTTTAAACAAATAAAAAAAATATAATTATGACAATACATATAATAATTATCCTTATTTTTTTAATACATATATTTGTATTTAATTTAATTTAAAATCAATAAATTCCTCATAATTGGCTTTATTATCTATATTACCTACAATATTCTAAATAATTAAAAATATATATATATAGAAATTTCAGTTTTTAAAATAGAAAGAAATCCAAAAAAACCTAAAAAATATATTATTCTTAAAACTTTGCTCCTATAACACAAAAAAATTTACACCAATCATAGTGTAGATAAATAATTTTTATAATATCTTAAATTTAAAAATATAAATCCCAACTTTACACTATCCAAGTTTCTTTTTAAAGAAAAAATAATAATCACTTTTGATTGGTGCAAACTAATTGATTAAAGCACTTCAGTGAATGTAATATTATTGGCACTACAATGTCCACTAACCATAGAATTAGATCTGAGCATCAAATTTTCAATGGTAATACCTTTTTGGAAAGCCCTCAAAAGGATGATGTGGCACAAAGTATGGCCAAATGGCACTTACTTTGGAACAATTTCTCTTGGCTGAAGTGTAACTATTTTGCTTGGACTTCGACTTTGAATAAATGTCTAACATGGGACACTATTTGCAAGTGTGGGTTCTACGGGCCTTTCATCTATGTTTTGTGTGGTAATGGAGAGGAGGATTGTTCACACATGTTCTTTAGATGCCCTTTCTCATTATTGCTCTAGGATTACTGGTCGAGGTGTGGAAGAACCCTTGTGTTCACATGGATTCTTTGGTGGAGTTTTGGAGTAGTTAGACAAGGCATCCTATTTTGTCATCTTTTCTCTAGACTGTCTAGCACATAGGGCCCATTTTCATACTTTGGTAGATTTGGCTAGAGAGGAATGGGAGGATATTTAGGGAAGTTAGAATGTTAGTTTAGCAATTTTCAAATAGAATCATTGGAATGATCTAGGAGATGGTGGATGCTAAAAGTGAGCTGAATTTTCCTCTGGATAGAGAAGAGACTAATATTGTTTGTAGGTTGGGTATGCAGGAGATGTCTCATGTCTCAGCTTCTGTCAAAGGTAGAAGTGCCAAGAATAAGGTTCAAAGGGTGAGAAGATGGTTTCCCCTCAAGATGAATCCATTAAGATTAACACTAATGGTTCCTCTCAGGGTACTCTAGGTCTTGTTGGGATTGGGGGTGTTGGTAGGGAATATTTTGGGGGATGTACTTTTCTTCTTTTCAATGCATAAAGGACAATAGCCTAATAATTTTATGGAGGGATAGGCAATTTTCTATTCATTGGAGCATGGATATGAGTTATGGTGGCATAAGTTTATCTACGAATCGGATTCACAAATTATTGCTAACCTTTTGATTTAGAAAAAGGTAAGTGGGCTTAATTGGTAGCTAGAAGGGATTGTGCACCAGGTTTTGCAAATTCGTTCTATGGTGGAGAAGGTGTTTTTCATCCACATTCCTCATGAATTGAATAGAGCAGCTGATTGTTTGGCTAAGTGGGCTTTGGAACATGGTGATGATTGGAAATTTGAGGGTTGGGAGCATCTTTCCCCTGTATACTATCAGGACTTGCATAAGATCTTTGCTGAGGATATGGATAGTTATGAAGCTGGATGATAACTGGTTGGGTTTTTTGTTCTCTTCTCAAGCCTTGAGGCTCTACTTTTCTTATGTAATTATTTTTTCTAATTATTAATAAAGTTTTTACCCCTTTGTTCAAAAAAATATTAACTATAATTGGTTTTAATATAATAACTATTAATAATTATAGAAGCAAAAATAAACAATTTTTTAATAAGTTAATGAAAAATATTTAAATGTATGTTTAAAAGTTATTAAATTATTTTGTATATATTAAAATGATTAAAATATTTATGATTTTCAAAATGTATTTAAAAATAGAATTATTTTTAAAAAATATTTAAAATATAATTATGAGAATACATATAATAATTATGTTTATTTTTTTAATATGTATATTTGTATTTAATTAAATTTAATTTAAACTAAATTAGGTCCTTATAATTGGCTTTATTGTCTATATTTTTAGATAAAAGAGAATTATTAAAATTTATGTCTATTTGGAAAAAATATTTTATTTACAATATTATAAAATAATTAAGAAGGAAAAAAAAATTAAAATAGAAATTTCAGTTTTTAAAATAGTAGAAATCCAAAAAAAACTAAAAAAATATATTATTCCTAAAGAATTTCTCGTATAACACAAAATTTTTTAAACCAATAATAACTTTTGATTGGTGCAAACTAATTGATTAAAGCGCTTCAATGAATGCAATATTATTGCTTATGATAAGTCCTAATAAGTACGTGGTTCACTTCATATTGCAATGCATTCGGTACAAAATTATTAATTCTAATATTATTTATTACAAACAGAATATGCATGAAAAAAATTCTAAGAAAAAATATTGAAAAAGAAGGAACCAACTTTATTTAATTTAATTTTTTTTTCTTTTTTTCTTTTTCTTTTTTCCTTAAGTTTAAAATTATTTTAGTTATCTATTTCTTGTTATAATAATTAAAAATGATTATAATTAAGTTAATTTATAATTATTTATTTTACTAAAATTTTAGTTATGATAGAATAATTATATATATATATATATATATATGTATATATATATATATATATATATATGTATATATATATATAATATTAGAAATTGAGAGAATACAGAACAAGGAGGCCAGGCCTCAGCAAAACAAAGTTGTTACCGCCACAGGACAACAAAAACCAAAGTAACAATAGGGTGCGTAATCCGCACAAAAGAGTACTAACAAACTAATTGCATCATGAGAAGTCAACAAAAGCATCAAGAGAGGATGTCATCATGGGGTTCAACCCATGTTGTCCATCCCTGAGGTCCTTCCATCCAAACAATGGTCTTTTGACTCTGAATTTGTGCCAACATCTCAACTTGGGCATAGGAGGGCTCCCTGTTATCTTTAATTTTGTTGTTCAGCTTCTTGAGAACCCCCTTAAAGGAGGATAGGTTGTCCTCATTGCGCCTCCACACATAACCATCCTTCATCTCATTGATGAACATGGTGGCATGACCATCCTTGAGGAACCTCAGGAGCTTGTGCCTCTTAGCATTCATAGTAGAGGCGACCTACACGGCAATTTTGAAGAATGTGAATCTTTGAAAGGATTCAGTCAGGGCCCTAGCTAGGCCTTCAAACCTATCAGCATTCCTTATTTTCTAAATATAACAAAGAATATTGGCAGATAAATTAAACACAAAGATATTAGCATTCTTTTTCAATCCTTTAATGTGCCTAGAAATAATTTCCATAGTATTCACAAGATTAGGGATAGAAAAGCCAAACATTAACTAGATTTCCTTAGCAATGGAGCAATCAAAGAAAATATGCCTGCCAGTCTCAGGAAGTTTACAAATAGAGCACAAATCATTGTTATCATAATTCCTCCAAAGAAGAAGTCTATTAAGTATCATAAGCCATTTAAGGAACTTGATTTTTGGCTCGATCAAACTTTTCCATAGCATTTTGAAGGTCTTTTGCCACTGCATAATAGGCAAATTAGAATACCATAAAATGTTAACATGCTTAATGATTGAAGCCTCATAAGCTAAGATAGAGTAAGTGTTACGAGCCTTAATTTTGGTCAAAATAGTACCATCAACCCATTTAAAAGATAGAAATCTATGAGAATCAGCACCACAGTCTTTAGGAAGATCGAAATCAATACAAGCTCTCTTAATCATGTTGTAGGTTATTTTTTGAGAGGTGGGGAGGTTAAATTTTAAACTAAGATCTTCCCACGTGATAAGAGTATCATGTTCCAAAACATCAATAAGACATTTTATCCCTTTGTTGGCCCAGGCTCTAGCCGAGCATCCCTGAGTAAGGGCCAAGGGTTTGCCAGCATGGAAGAGGTTCCACCATAAGGATCTCTCGCCATGAATCAGGTCACCATTGACCAAAAACCCCCTAACATGTTCTCAGGCTTTCCAAATAGACTTGAACACACAAGTTCCCTAGACAAAAATAGGAAACCACTGGCCACAAGGTTGGTAAGAGGTAAACCCTTCCAAGACTTAGCATTCTTAGGGACAACCCTCTCAATATTGTGTCTGATTAAAACCTTCCAAGGTTCCTATCCTTCAAGAGAATGGAAGATCCATTTAGCTGCAAGGGAAATACCTTGGATCCTAAGATCCTTTAATCCAAGGCCACCAAGAGATTTCTCAATATGGCACCACTTCCATTTAACAACATGTGATTTATTATTACCTTTGCCATCAGACCAAAGGAAGCGTCTAACAACCTTTTGAATTTCTAATATCTGATAGCTGCTAAACATCCAAGCAAAGGAGTAGTAGATATTATAGGAGGAGAGGACTTTTTGGCATACTTGAACCCTACCAACTAAGGAGAGGAATCTATTGTTCCATTTACTAAGTTTCTTATCAATTTTCTCCTTAACCTAGAGCCACATATCTTTGAGGGAAGGGGCCACTGAGAAGGGAACTCCAAGGTATCTAATGATTTTGTTAGGACCACCCCATTGGTAGCCAAGGTGTCCAAACAAGTCAGGGGGGTGATCCATCCAGCTAAGGAAGGTAGACTTGGTCTAGGAGATCTAAGCTCCAGAAATTGTTCCGAAGCATTGGATTTTAGGGTTAAGGTTATCTATGTTTTGCTTGGTGAGCTCAAGAAAAAGAGCCATGTCATCGACAAACTAAATATTCATCAATTCATTATCATCAGGGAGCCTAATCCCATTAACCTTTGGGGAGAGGGAGTTATCCCTAAGGAGGTAGAATAAAGCATCAGAGGCAATAACAAAGAGAGCAGGGGCCAAGGGGCAACCTTGTCTAATGGACCGAGAGAGCCTAATGGAAGAGGAGAGGGAGCCATTAACTTCAATCTAAGTAGAGGCATCTTGGAGGACCTTAACATAAGTACAAAATTCACTAGGAAAGCCAAAGGCTTCAGCATCATAATAATAAAGTCCCATTCCACCCTATCATAGGATTTCTCAAAGTCAAGGAGAAACATAGTAGTGTCTTGACTAGAAATTTTGGACCATTCCATTGCTTCCCATCTTGTGATGAGATTTTCCAAAATATACCTACCTTTAATGAAGTCGGTTTGGGTGGGGTAGATAAACTTGGGTAGGATCTTTTCTAGTCAGACAACCAACATTTTAGCTAGGATCTTATAGGACACATTAACAAGGGTAATGGGTCTCCAGTTCTTAATGAGGGCCTTGTCACTATCCTTGGGTATGAGTTTAATAATGCCCTTATTGATAACATTTCCAAGGGAACCCTTACCTAGAGCCTCAGCATATATATCAAGAAGATCATAGCAAATCTAGTTAAGGTTCTCTTTGTAGAACTCAACTGGGAGCCCATCAGGCCCCAAAGCTTTGTCATTGCGGAGGGAGTTGATGGCTTTTCGAATTTCATCAATTGTGATATTCTATTTAAGGAGGCTAGATTCCCCCTTGAAGATCCTATAGGGAATGATGGATTTGCATTTAAGTCTGAGGGTTTTTGTAGCCTTAGAGTCTTCAGAGGTGAAAAGTTTCTGGTAGAAGAGGGCAAAGGCTTCTTTAATGTTGTCCAAACCAACAATTTCTTGATTATCAACAATAAGTCTATGAATCTTTTCCCAGATTTGCTTATGTTTAATAATATTAAAAAAAAACTTGGATCCTTTATCACCAAATTGGAGCCAATGGCTACGGGTTCTAATTATGGCCCCCTTGATCTTAACTTGTTGATGTAATCTAAGGGCATCCCTAGTTTTTGCCACTTGGTTGGCAAGGTCAGGGCAAGAAGGAGTCAACTGAATTTCATTTTCAAGGTGAAGAAGATTAAGATTAAGAGTCTTTTCTACAAATCTAGAGTCTTTGGCCCTTTTTTAACCAATAGTTTGCAAGTATTTTTGCCAGGAAATAACATTATAATTCCACCTATCAATATGCAGAGCTAAGTTCTTATTATCCTTATTTAGGAGTCTGATGAGGTTAATGGTAGCAAGAACATTAAGATCTTTCAGTAAATTAGTGTTAAGAATAAACTTCTTAGGCCCCACTACATTAGCAGGTAAGGAGTTAGCAAGTTTGATGTGAGCAGAAATAGGGTGGTGATCTGAGAGAGTAAAAGGCCAGACAACAACAAAACTGCCATGGTTACTAGGGATAAATGAAAAAACATCTTTATTGGCATAAAAATGGTCAAGTCTACAATAAATTCTATTACAACCTTTTTGGAAATTGCACCAAGTGTTCCAGAGACCCCTTGTATCAGCCCAATGGGATTTTTCAGAGCCTTTCCATTCAAAAGCATTACCCCCCATTTTATCATCACAATTCTCAATCATATTAAAGTCTCCTCCAAGGATCCAGGGAATATTAGGTAAGGATGCAATCCAATCCCAAAGGGTACTTCTTTCCTTATAGTCATTGGATGCATAGATAGAGCACACCCTAATGAGGGTGTTGTCAACATTAATAGAGGCCCAAACAACCTTGTTATAGGGGGAAAAACCCTTGTTAGTAATATGGTTTGATCATTTGGGGTTAATGAGCAGTCCAACACCACCTTTACCCCTGAGGTGATTGGATAAAATTTTGATGGAGTCTTTCCTTATGAAATTAAGGTTAATATCTAAGGTAAAATTAATAGTTTTAAGCTCTTGAAGCATCATAAAGTCCAAGTCTTTATGAGAGTCCAAGAAAAATTTAACAATTTGCTTTCTATCTGGGGCTTCCATCCCTCTAACATTCCATGAGATGTACTTCATGGTAAACAAGGGGGAATTACAAGTGCTTAGCAGCATGAAGGCTTCTATCATAGGCAGGGAAACCCTTGCCCTTCTTCTTGTTAGAGGGAGTCTTGTTCTTTGAGCCCATGGGGTGTCCTCTTCTATTAGGTTTGGAAGAGCCCTCAATTTGATCATCATGGTCTTCACCAGAATCATTATCTCCTTGAGAGACATTTTCAGAAGGAGGTTTTGTGTAGGTATTAGGCTGTATCAAGGTATCATTCATTGCCATCTAAGGTATTTGTGTGGAGGATGGGTTAGAGGGAAAAAAAATAGAATTTATATCAGCCCTAGTATTAGCATTGATGACCTGAATCATGTCATCAACATCAAGTTCTTTGAAGACTTTCGGAGGTAAACTCACACTAGATTCACTAGTAATACCGATATAGGGGGTGGGATCAATGAAGTCGAGGTTATCAGAGATGTGATTAGCCCTCGGGGAAGTCACATAGCCATCACCCATATGGAAATCACTAGTGCACCTATCGGGGGTTTCAAAATTATTAATGATACTCTTAACTTTTGAAAAACTAGCATCAACTATAGGTGGGGTGAGATTGACATTATTTTGAGCAGGGTTAACACTGACATTATCAGACCTAATCTTATCAATGGCTAATTGTTACACATTCTTCCTTCTGCACTTCTTAGACTTGTTTGAAACCATTAGAAAACTATCTTGTTGTTCCACACCTGGTTGTTCTATGTTATCTATAATAGGGGAGTAGGGGGGGAGCCGTATTGGTTTGAGAGATTTTAGGGCACGTATCTGATATGGGTAGGTCAGCAATAGTTTTAAGGGTGCTTCTCGTGATAGGCTAGACCACAAGGGAGGATTTAGAGGGGGGACCACTATTATCCATATGGGTTCTTCGCGAGTTCAAACTTGAGGATTTATTATTAAGAATAGGGAAATTTTTACAAACATGGCCATCTTTTTTATAGAGGAAAAACATGTTTAAACCCCCTAAAATTTCCAAAGGGCAAGAGAAGATTTCTCCCTCAATATTGAGATTGAGAATATTAGGAAGATCAATCCCAGGTTTAATGGAGATGAGTACTCTGGCATTGAGATGGGGCATGAGCCATGGAGAGTCATCCATACGGATGAATTTACCAATGTGTTCCACAATTTGAGGGATAAATTTCCAAAAAAATGGAGGAATGTTTTTGATAATTACCCACCTATGGCATGAAAGAGCCAAGATTTCTTCAGAAATCACCTCAGGAGACCAACCTAGGGAGCGAAATGAAGTTTTACCAACATTCCAGTATAATTTCTTAAGAACCTCTAACTGCATTTCATGTGTATTAAAAAAAATAATGAATAGTCCTTTCTGGATTTGCCTACAGAAGGAGATTCAAAATCCTAATTTTAAACTCTAGTAGTTATGAAACCAATCATCCATAAATTTTTGAGGAGGGCATTTATCAACATCCACACAGGCAAAAAAAATTGTAGTGTCTTTCAACCTAATTTTTTCAATAGCAATTTCATTGCCCATAGAATCATTAGGAAAAATGGAGATAGTGTTGGAGTCGAGGCCAAGGTCCATACCATCTGGACTTGCTCCACCATCTCCATCGACGACAACGAATCTGGCATCCCGATCAATTGCCGATGAAACCCTACCCACGGCTTCACTCAAGGTTTTTTTGGTTGCAGAGGGGGTTGGGAGGAGGTAGGCGAAGGATGAGACTGAGGGTCTCCATCCGTTTCCACCTCCATTAGGGCAGACAAAGATTCACACGTAGAAGAAGTAATTAAAATAGAGGGTGCAAAGTAAAGAAGAGCATGAAATGAAGAGTATAAGGAAGAATTGTTTGCAAACCAGATGGAGGAGGGAGTCCTCCTCCAAAACCACCAAGTGTTCATGCACCTCAATTGAGATTTGATGATCCATTTTTAGCAGTCCTCTATTGGATTTCATCTTCATGCAATTCACATTTTTTGCTCTTCACGCATTCACTGTCTTCATGCAGAGCTGAGAGATTAATCAATTTTTGCTCTTCACGCAGAATCCAGTTCGCACTTTCCCCGCATAGCAGACATGTCGCATTTTATTATGCAGAGAAGACATATCACAGAGCAGACATATTTGGTTTGATGCATTGGATATTCGATTTAATGAAATGCATATTGCACTATCACAGAGCAAACATATCATAGAGATTTTCCATCAATCCATGTTTCAATTTCATTCCATCTTTGTCAATCGCAGAGCAGACATATCGTAGAGTTTTTTCCATTGAATGTACACTCTATAATTATATTTTAAATTAAAATCTTTCTTTTATTACTATTTTCTTATGACAAGAATGTCATTTATTATTATCTTCTTTTATTATCTATTATATTTTTTTATTATTTATTCTAATTCTATCACTTTTTTTTTCAAGTATTAATTGTTTTATTAAGTTAAAATTGCATTTTCATTTTTTATTTATTTTTATGCAATTGCAAATAATAATTAAAAGATATTATAATTTATACATTTTGTCTTATTAAAAATTTATTATTATAGAATAATTATATTTAATTTTTTTTTTAAAACTGGGTAAAGATTTAATAAAAATTTATCAAAATTCAAAGATCAGGCCTTAGGCCCACCAAGATAGCAACAAAATCTAAAAGGATCCTAAAACAAACACCAGCACCACCACTACAAAGTCTAGTGACCATAGAATTAGATTTGATAGTCATATTTTCAATGGTAATATGTTTTCAAAAAGCACTCAAAAGCATGTTGTGGCATAAAGTAGGGCCAAAGGCTAGCTACTTTGGAACAATTTCTTTTGGCCGAAGTGTAATTATTTTATTTCAACTTCGGCTTTGAATAAATGTCTAACTTGGGACAATATCTGAAAGCATGGGTTCCATGGGCCTTCCATCTTTCTTTTATGTGGTAATGGAGAGGAGGATTATTCACACATGTTCTTCAGATACCCTTTCACATTGTTGCTTTGGGATTACTAGTGTGGGGTGTGGAAGCACCCTTGTGTTAGTATGGATACTTTGGTGGAGTTTTGGAGTAGTTTGAGCATGCCTCCTATTTTTTCCTCTTTTCTCTAGATTGTCTCACACATAGGGCCCATTTTCATACTTTAGTAGATCTAGCTAGAGAGGTATAGGAGGATCTTTAGGGAAGTCAGACTATTAGTTCAACAATTATGGAATAGAATCATTGAAATGATCTAGGAGATGGTGGAAGCTAAATGTGAGGTGAGTTTTACTATCAATAGAGGAGAGGGTGATATTATTTGTAGGTTGGGTTTGCAAGAGATGTCTCATGTCCCAGCTTATGGCAGGAGAGGCAGACGTGCTAAGAAGAAGGTTCAAAGGGTGAGAAAATGGTTGCACCCTTATGATGAATCCATTAAGATTAACACTGATGGCTCCTCTCGGGGTACTTTGGGTCCCATTGGGATTGCAAGTGTTGGTAGGGATCATTTGTGGGATTTGGTTTTCTTCTTTTTAGTGCATAAATGGCAGCAGCCTAATAATTTTTTGAAGGGATTAGCAATTTTCTATTCCTTGGAGCGTGTATATGAGTTGGGGTGGCATAAGGGTATCTGTGAATCAGATTCATGGATTATTGTTAACTTGATGATTGAGCATAAGGTGAGTGAGATTACATGGCAGCTAGCAAGGCTTGTGCACTAGGTTTTGCAAATTAGTTCTATGGCGGAGAAGGTGTCTTTCATCCACATTCCTTGTGTATTGAATAGAGAAGTTGATTGTTTGGCTAAGTGGGCTTCGAAACATGGTGATGATTGGAAAGTTGAGGGTTGGGAGCATCTTTCCCCTATATACTATTTGTAATGCCCCGCTAGGAAACCCCGAAGGGATAAGCCAAAATAACAAGAATAGAGTGCAAAATATATATTTTTTTTAAAAGTTACAACACATAAGATGCAACAAGATATCAAAGATTCAGATTACATAGCGGAAGACATCAACTACACCTAAAGAGTTTCCCAACGAGATTACTTAAATTTCACAATTCACTTAACTCACATAATTAATCCAAAAGCTGAATAACTTAATAACGAGATGATTCATAATCAGGATAATTCCTTTCAAAAGAGGGAAATATAAATCACAAGCGAAGATTCATCATTAAGATCCATTCACAATCTTCATTCAAGCTTTTCATTGAAAATACAAGCCATATATCTAACATTTGAATATACTAGAATTTCATCATAACATATGAGATCTTTTCAAGCATATTTAGTTTTCTAACCACAACGGAATAGATTCCATAACTCTAAAATACATTCTTTCGTACTCCATTTTATGGCATTTTAAAAGACGATTACGTACATGCATCTACGATAAATCACATCTAAAACAGTTATGCCTTCGATCAACATGGCATTCAAGAAAGAACTGAATATAAGCATTAATAGTTAATTCCAATTATCCACTTAACCATTTTACATAAATTAATCATACATGATAAAGCTGAATAAAGGAAACATAAGAGAATACACCACATAACACCATAATGATCTCGGAGTTCACCCCTAAAGGGCTACATCTCTGGGTCTGCTCAACTGCAAGACCCCTCTGATAATTAATAAAGTTAAGAATACAAGAGGTTACACTATACAATCCAGCCATCAATGTGATACATAAACAATATACAAACGACCACATCGGTCAATTAATACATAAACGATCCTTTAAAAAGAACAGGATCCAGCTGACATAATCAAAGCTAAAACAAAGGTCCAGAAGAGCATCCATAAACTGAGCCATCACCACCCAAGGTCTAACATGGAACTGACACTCACAAGGGCAGAGACAAAGGATGACTCACAAAGGTACTCCTAACAGGACAAAATGACAACACACTAGCGAACGTAGGGACAAGTGTCATCACACGACCTGGTATGGATACCATGGCAAGTCTTCATAGGTCCCGGCCCCATACACTGAGTCATCCTGGCAACCTAATCCAAGCTTCCGGCCCATCCAAGCCTCATGTGGACCCACACATCCTCTCGTGAAGACAAGGAAGATGGTTTGCCATTTCAGGCCTTCTCACAGCATGTCGAGTCTATGCTAGGACCCGTCCCATGTGTGAGGCACATTATCTTATTTAGAGATTATTTTATAATCTACTTAGATTATCACTTATTAGACTCACTTTCGATGGGTTATCCAGCAGCCACTTTGGGCGCGGCCCCCAATCGAAAGCCACTTTCCCATACGACACTAGATTAAACTCACACGAACTCAAAAACCAAGGAATAGGCATGGTCTGACGAACGGAGTTCAAGAAGAGAGAAACAATCATCTGGTCAAACACGACTCAAGGGTAATCACTTACTGACGGTACTCTAACTAGAGACCTGACAACTAAGGTTAACCACGAATCATTATTCAACTCACTCAAAGAGGATATGATTAAAATGACACTACCACAATACAATCGTCAACTCAGAATAAAGGACTGAAACAGGAACACCAAATCATCCATACGACAGGGTCCTACTAAACAAAGCAAAACATGCCATTTCATAATTAAAGGCGAATACAGAAATTAAACTCGCAAGGCAATAATCAGAAAGGACGATATTTCCTCAAATTGATTTAATCATTACAGGTCAATCAAGTTTTCTACATGATCTAAAACAGATTTCAGTTATCTACCTCATCAAGGGATAATTTGTTCTTGGTTTTCTAACTCCTTAGGTTCAAAGCATCGAATAGACATATAGAGTCATAATGAGTTTTTAAAACCAAATTCATATTAATTAAACTTAGACAACCATTAATCCAATTAAAATAAGATATTTAATCTCCAATCAAAACATCATTAACATGCTGGTCTAAAACTGACCTCTACAGTTTCGTATTATATCTCAAGCCCAGATGCATTATACGGATTACGGAAATAAAAATGTAGAAAGAGAATCTAAGGAAGATAATCATTTCCAAAAGCACATCGTTTCAGTTTCTAATGATCAATGGTTAATTATTCATTTCTAACCTTTCCAGATGACTTATACCCTTAAACTCTTCAAACAATATAAATCTAGGGATAAAGTACATTTTACCTCCAAAAGGATTATCCAACATAAACAAATTTTATCTTCTCAAGCTACACACCATTACAATTATGCCTTGCATAATAACTACTAAAAAAAATAATTCATCAACCAATACATTCATGACATATTTTCATCATCAAGACTTAATTAAAAATCTTCACTAAATAATATTAAAACATTATATATTTTTTTCTTTTAAAAAAAAAATACATAAAAAAAACATTCTTAAAAACTCATTTTAAAAACAAACATTTTTAAAAGGATGCTAGGGCGGGCCCACCTCCCAATGGCAAAGGCAGGGCGCCCAAACCCTAGCCGGGGAAGGCCTCGCACAGGGGGCGCCACGGCGGTGCCGCAGGTGCCGCGGCGCCCTGCGGCCACCGCGGCCGCCGCCGTGAGCCGCGACCCAAGCCGACTGCGAGGGAGGAGCATGAGAACGGGTGGGGGAGGAGTAAGGGCGAGCGGGGGAGAGGGGAGGAGCAAGGGGAACCCCAACTCATCGCTCGTCTAAAACAAAACCTCCGCCCAGTTTGGTAGACAAAAAAAAAAATAATGCACAGCTCGGTTTCAAACAAAAACGCCCAGCTCGACAAAAAAATAATATATATTTCCTTTTTCTTTTTAAAACACACAGTCTGAAATGAACACAAACGCCCAGCATGAAATTAAATGTTTTGTTTTCCCCTTTAAAAACACCGTTCGAACTTGGCTAAAAACGCCATACCCAAATTTCATCAAGAATATAAATTTCAAATTCACTATGAGTTCGGTTTAAACGAACTGGGTCTGATATCAAATTTTCTTGATGGATTTCCCATCCCTTCCAAAAACAAAGGGTTTCAAACACTCTAACAGCAATGAGGAAATACACATCTCCATTAAAAAAACTCCAACCAAACTCATATTGAACAATCAAGTTGATTTTCCAATCACAAATTCATTTCTTTCAATCAAATAGTAAATTCTTTGGCAACAAGAAGACAATTCAGAATTCCTACCTTCATTCGCAATCCTGGTATAGCTGAGGGAGAGCCCAATCCTGCCAGATCTAGGCCAACAACCTTCCTCTCCAAAACCCCCAAAATCTTTCCAACCAAAATCTTCTCCAAAAAATTCCATCCTCTCCAATTTTCCCAAATTTGGGTTATATGGAAGAGTTGACCCAAAAATTCCATTTTTGGAATAAAAATTTTATTTACCAATAATTCACAAAATCTAATCCTTTTCCAATTAAAACAACAAATTGACTTGCCTTTTCAATTAAAAATTCGATTTCTCATTTAATTAAATTTAACCTTTCAATATTCAGAATCCAATAGAATGCAATTAACTCTATTGCGATAACATACAAAACTTTCCTTTTTCAATAGCATATATATAAAGCATTTAATAATCAAAATCAATCATTTACTCAAATTCACTCTCAATATAAAATAAGCAATTCATATCAACGAAAATCGCATAATGAATTCCCGATTAATTTAATCCATTATTCTTCAATGCACAAATGCATATTTAATCAGATAATTATTAAGAACTACTTAATCGATTTAACCAGGCACACCAAGCACGCAAACCAAGAAGGTCAACCAAACAGACGACTCGCAAACCCAAACAAAAGGGATTACTAATGATGACTGGCGATGCTCGCTGGAGCACGACTAAGGTCAACTAGGGTCTTACGACCACCTAATCCAACTCTAAGGATTAAAAAGGTACACTCAAACCTACACATCCAGGTGAAGAAGAACCTCGCACTCATGCGGCATTGTACCTGAAATGTCCTGCAACCAAAGATCATACATGCATACATATATACAATTTAATGAAAACGTTAGCTCAATATTGATACCACGAAATAGGTACACTAAACAACTAGCATATAACTAGAGTGAAAATCACATCAACAGCTATGCGTTAAATCAAACACCTAACTATAATCATTATATTACGATAAACTAATCAAGATTAAACCAAGGTTAGAGATCGATTACGGTAGGGGTACTACACTATTAGGACTTGCATAAGATCTTTGATGAGGATATGGATAGTTATGAAGCTGGATGATAATTGGTTGGGTTTGTTGTTCTCTTCTCAAGCCTTGAGGCTCTAGTTTTCATGTAATGCTTGTTTCTGATTATTAATAAAATTTTTACCCCTTTATTGAAATAAATATTAACTATAATTAGTTTTAATAGAATAACTATTAATAATTATAGAAGCGAAAATAAACCTTTTTTTAATAACTTAATGAAAAATATTTAAATGTATGATTAAAAGTTATAAAATTATTTTGTATATATTAAAATGATTTAAATATTTATGATTTTGAAAATGTATTAAAAATTAGAATGATTTTAAAAAAATAAGTAAAATATAATTACGAGAATACATATAATAATTATATTTATATTTTAAATACATATATTTTTATTTAATTTAATTTAATTTAATTTAAACTAATTTAGGTCCTTATAATTGTTTTTATTATCTATATTTTCAGATAAAAAAGAATTATTAAAATTTATATGTCTATTTGGAAAAAATATTTTATTTACAATATTATAAATAATTAAGAAGGAAAAAAAAATAGAAATTTGAGTTTTTAAAATAGTTGAAATACAAAAAAACCTAAAACATATATTATTCCTAAAAAGTTGCTCCTATAACACGAAAATTATTAAACCAATCATAATGTAGATAAATAATTTTTATAATATCTTAAATTTAAAAATATAAATCCCAACTTTACAAAATCCAAGTTTCTTTTTAAAGCAAAAATAATAATCATTTTTGATTGGTGCAAACAAATTGATTAAAGGGCTTCAGTGAATGCAATATTATTGCCAATGACTAGTCCTAATAATTACATGGTTCATTTCATATTGGAATGCATTTTGTACAAAAATATGAATTCTAATATTATTTATTAGAAAAGGAATATGCATATAAAAAATTCTAAGAAAAAATATTGGAAAAGAAATAACCAGCTTTATTTAATTTTAATTTTTCTTTTTTTTTCTTTTTCTTTTTTCCTTTAGTTTAAAATTATTTTAGTTATTTATTTCTTGTTATAATAATTAAAAATTATTATGATTAATTTAATTTATAATTATTTATTTTACTAAAAAATTTATTATGATAAAATAATTATATTTTAAATTAAAATATTTATTTTATTACTATTTTCTTATGATAAGAATGTTGTTTATTATTATCTTCTTTTATTATATATTATATTTTTTTATTATTTATTCTAATTCTTTGACTCTTTTTTAAAGGATTAATTGTTTTATTAAGTTAAAATTGTATTTTCATAATTTATGTTTCTTTATGGAATTACAAATAATAATTAAAAGATATTAGAATCTATCCATTTTATCCTATTAAAAATTTATTATTATGGAATTATGTTTTTTTTTTAATTTGGAAAACGGGGTAAAGATTTATTAAAAAATCATAGAAATTCAAAGTTCAGGACTTAGGCCAACCAAGACTGCAACAAAAACTAAAAGGATCTTGAAAAAAATACCAGCACAACCACTGCAAAGTCTAGTGACCATAGAATTAGATTCAACAATCAGATTTTCAATAGTAATATGTTTTCGGAAAGCCCTCAAAAGGATGATGTGGCACAAAGTAGGGCCAAAGGCCAACTACTTTAGAACAATTTCTCTTGGCCAAAGTGTAACTATTTTTCTTGGACTTCGGCTTTGAATAAATGTCTACTCTGGGACAATATCTGCAAGCATGGGTTCCACTAGCCTTCCATCTATGTTTTGTGTGGTAATGGAGAGGAGGATTCTTCACACATGTTCTTTATATGCCCTTTCACATTGTTGCTCTGGGATTACTGGTGGGCATGTGGAAGCACCCTTGTGTTCACATGGATTCTTTGGTGGAGTTTTGGAGTAGTTTGAGCATGCCTCTTATTTTGTCCACTTTTCTCCAAACTATCCAACACATAGGGCCCATTTTCATACTTTGGTAGATCTGGCTAGAGAGGAATAGGAGGATCTTTAGGGAAGTTAGACTGTTAGTTCAGCAATTGTGGAATAGAATTATTGGAATGATCTAGGAAATGGTGGAAGCTAAATGTGAGGATTTTTCCTCTAGATAGAGGAGAGGCTTATATTGTTTGTAGGTTGGGTTTGCAAGAGATGTCTTATGTCTTAGCTTGTGTTAGGAGAGGTAGATGTGGTATGAAGAAGGTTCAAAAGGTGAGAAGATGGTTGCACCTTTAGGATAAATCAATTACAATTAACACTAATGGCTCCTCTCAGGGTACTCTAGGTCCTATTGGGATTGGGGGTGTTGGTAGGGATCATTTGGGGTATGTGGATTTCTTCTTTTTAGTGCATAAAGGGCAGCAACCTAATATTTTTTTGGAGGGATTAGCAATTTTCTATACCCTAGAGCATGCATATGAGGTGGGGTGGCATAAGGTTATCTACAAATAGGATTCATGGATTATTGTTAACCTGTTAATTAAGAAAAAGTTGAGTGAGATTAATTGGCAGCTAGCAAGGATTGTGCACCAGGTTTTGCAAATTAGTTCTATGGTGTAGATGGTATCTTTCATGCACATTCCTCATGAATGGAATAGAGAAACTAATTCTTTGTCTAAGCGGGCTTCAGAACATGGTGATGATTTGAAAGTTGAGGGTTGGGAGAAACTTTCTTCTATATACTGTCAAGACTTGCATAAGATCTTTGCTAAGGATATGGATAGTTATGAAGCTGGATGATAACTAGTTGGGTTTGTTGTTCTCTTCTCAAGCCTTGAGGCTCTGGTTTCATATGTAATGCTTGTTTCAGATTATTAATAAAGTTTTTTATTTTTTTTTATCGGTAATGCTTGTTTCTAAATATTAATTAAGATTAACACCGATGGCTCCTCTCGGGGTACTCTAGGTCCTGTTGGGATAGGCGGTGTTGGTAGGGATCATTTGGGGGATCTAGATTTCTTCTTTTTAGTGCATAAAGGGTAGTAGCCTAATAATTTTTTTGAGGGATTAGCAATTTTCTATTCCCTAGAGCATGCATATGAGTTGGGGTGGCATAAGGTTATCTATGAATTGGATTCCTAGATTATTGTTAACCTATTGATTGACCAAAAGGTGAGTGAGATTAATTGGCAACTAGCAAGGATTGTACACCAGGTTTTTCAAATTATATCTATGGTGGAGAAGGTGTCTTTCATCCACGTTCCTCATGAATGGAATAGGGCAGCTGATTGTTTGGCTAAGTGGGCATCTTTCCTCTATATACTATCAGGACTTGCATAAGGTCTTTGCTGAGGATATAGATAGTTATGAAGCTGGATGATAACTAGTTGGGTATGTTGTTCTCTTCTCAAGCCTAGAGGCTCTGGTTTTCATATGGAAGGCCAAGAGTCACAACTTAGAATTCCACTTCAGATGTCCCTATTGGGAATTGAACTTGCGTCTCCATAGCGAGAACCTAGTGATTTAAAAAATAGAATGATTTTTAAAAAATAAATAAAATATAATTATGAGAATACATATAATAATTATGTTTTTTCTTAATACATATATATGTATTTAATTTAATTTAATGTAAACTCAATAAAGTCCTTCTAATTGGATTTATTATCTATATTTTCAGATAAAATAAAATTATTAAAATTTATGTCTATTTGGAAAAAATATTTTATTTACAATATTATAAATAATTAAAAAGGAAAAAAAATTAAAATAGGAATTTTAGTTTGTAAAATAGTAGAAATCCAAAAAAAACCTAAAAAATATATTATTCCTAAAAATTTACTCCTATAACACCAAAAATGTTAAACCAATCATAATGTAAATAAATAATATGTATCATATCAAAAATTTAAACATATAAATCCCAACTTTACAAAATCCAAGTTTCTTTTTAAAGAAAAAATAATATTCACTTTTGATTGGTGCAAACTAATTGATTGAAGCACTTGAGTGAATGCAATATTATTGCCTATGACAAGTCCTAATAAGTACATGCTTTTGTTAGTTTAAAAATGAGCAGAGAAAACACATAATAATGAACAAAAAATAGTAGAAAGAATAATAGTCACAGCAAAGAACTCAAGACACAAGATTAATCCAGTTCACCACTAAGTGGCTACGTCCACCAGAAATGCAGGGAGAATTCTTATTAACCAATATCCAATTACATAGTATATCATGTATGGGCTGCACATAGCCATTTATATAAACATATTAAATATGAAATGAAGAGTCTTCTGGGGAAGACAAACAACCATGTGACTGTTAGGCTTCATATACCCAACAACTTCACCTCATATTGGAATGCATTTGGCACAAAAATATGAATTCTAATATTAATTATTAGAAAAAGAATATGCATAAAAAATATTATAAGAAAAAATATTGAAAAAGAAAGAGCCATCTTTATTTAATTTTAATTTTTCTTCTTTTTTAATTTTTCTTTTTTACTTAAGTTTAAAATTATTTTAGTTATCTATTTCTTGTTATAATAATTAAAAATTATTATAATTAATTTAATTTATAATTATTTGTTTTACTTAAATTTTAATTATGATAGAATAATTACATTTAAAATTAAAATCTTTCTTTTATTACTATTTTCTTCTGATAAGAATGTCATTTATTATTATCTTATTTTATTTCATATTATATTTTTTTATTATTTATTCTAATTCTTTCACTCTTTTTTCAAGGATTAACTATTTTATTAAGTTAAAATTGTATTTTAATTATTTGTGTTTTTTAATGGAATTACAAATAATAATTAAAAATATTAGAATTTATACATTTTGTCTTATTAAAAATTTATTATTAGAGAATAGTTATATTTAAATTTGTTTGGAAAAAGGTGTAAATATTTATCCAAAAATCACATAAATACAAAGATTAGGCCTTAGGCCCACCAAGACAACAAAAAAAACTAAAACGGTCCTGAAAAAACCACCAGCACCACCACTACAAAGTCTAGTGACCATAGAATTAGATCTGACTATCAGATTTTCAATGGTAATACCTTTTTGGAAAACCCTCAAATGGATGAGGTGGCATAAAGTAGGGCCAAAGGACAACACCATTAGAACAATTTCTCTTGGCCAAAGTGTAACTATTTTTCTTGGACTTTGACATTGAATAAATGTCTAACTTGGGACAATATTCGCAAGCATGGGTTCAACGTGCCTTCCATCTATGTTTTGTGTGGTAATGGAGAGGAGGATTCTTCACACATGTTCTTTAGATGCCCTTTCTCATTGCTTCTCTAGAATTACTGGTGGGGGGTGTGGAAGCACCCTTGTGTTCATGTGGATTCTTTGGTGGAGTTTTGGAGTAGTTTGAGCAAGCTTCCCATTTTTTCCTCTTGTCTCCAAACTGTCTAGCACATAGGGCCCATTTTCATACTTTGGTAGATCTGTCTAGAGAGGAATAGGAGGATCTTTAGGGAAGTCAGACTGTTAGTTCAATAATTGTGGAATAGAATCATAGGAATGATCCAGGAGATGGTGGAAGTTAAATGTTAGGTGAATTTTCCTCTGGATAGAGGAGAGGCTAATATTGTTTGTAGGTTGGGTTTGTAGGAGATGTCTGATGTATCAGCTTATGTTAGGAGAGGTATACATGCTAAGAATAAGGTTCAATGGTTGAGAGGATGGTTGCCCCCTCAGGATGAATCCATTAAGATTAACACTGATGGCTCCTCTCGGGGTACTTTGAGTCCTATTGGGATTGGGGTGTTGGTAGGGATCATTCAGGGGATGTGGTTTTCTTCTTTTCAGTGCATAAAGGGCAACAACCTAATAATTTTTTGGAGGGATTAGCAATTTTCTATTCCCTAGAGAATTCATATGAGTTTGGGTGGCATAAGGTTATCTATGAATCGGATTCGTGGAATATTGTTAACCTATTGATTGAGTAAAAGGTGAGTGAGATTACATGGCAACTAGCAAGGATTGTGCACCAATTTTTGCAAATTAGTTCTATGGTGGAGAAGTTGTCTTTCATCCACATCCCTCATTAATGGAATAGAGCAGCTGATTGTTTGGCTAAGTGGGCTTCAAAACATGGTGATGATTGGAAAGTTGAGGGTTGGGAGCATCTTTCCCCTGTATACTATCAGGACTTGCATAAGATCTTTATTGAGGATATGGATAGTTATGAAGCTGGATGATAACTGGTTGGGTTTGTTGTTCTCTTCTCGAGCCTTGAGGCTCTGGTTTTCTTTTGTAATGCTTATTTCTGATTATTAATAAATTTTTTACCCCTTTATTCAAAAAAATATTAACTATAATTGGTTTTAATATAATAACTATTAATAATTATAGAAGCAAAAATAAACATTTTTTAATAACTTAATGAAAAATATTTGTAGGATTTTGCCAAGATCAAGGGCACAATGAAAAGAATAAAAAGAGACAATAGAATGACAAGAACAAACTATACTCTCATCAATATGCAAAATGATCAACTAGATTTACCAATACAATGAATATAGGTCTGCTTATATAGGAAAGGCCATATGGATGTATGAGCACACAAATATGACATGTGGCTCAATGAGAAACAAGCGTAGGTAAGAAATACTAGGGGTAGGTAGGAGAAATAATATAATATTCCACAAGAGGTGGATGACCCACCGAATGTGGAGTGTAATAGCAAAATAAGACAACAAAAGGTGGAATTTCTCCTACAAGCTCTATCCCTATGTGCACACTTCCCTAAGTGTCTCAAATCCAAACTACGAAGAGATGTATTATCCTAGGTTAACTTAAGTAAAGTGTACTAATATCCAAAATGAATATTTATTTACACCAACACCCACCCTTAAGTGCAACTTAGGGGAATGAAGACTCAAGTCAACAATGCAAGATGGGTCCCGGCTACTAGGCCATGATAGGTACCCATGTACAATATGCAAATGCAAGCAAAACTATGCAATGCAATCTCTCACAAATGGAGAAAGGGAGAAAACTCCGTGGGAAAAAACTCCCCCCCAAAAGACAGATGAATGTACAAAGGACTCTCAAAGAAGAAGGACAAAACCTCAAAGAGAAAAAGTCCCCCCCATAAGAAAGGAAGGAGAAGTTAGCTGACCCCCCCTAATGACACATCTCGCACCCCCAAGAGAGCTCGCAACTGCTAGAACTTACTCTTGGTGAAAGGTTTGATGAATATGTCAGCAACCTGCTCTGCTATAGGACAATACTGCAAATCAATGACATACTCTTGAATGAGCTCTCGGATATAGTGCATATGAATCTCGATCTGTTTGGTCTGCTGGTGCTAGACTAGGGATTTCGAGATCGCAATAGCACTCTGATTGTCGTAATGTAGAACTATCGGCCGTGGAGTGGTGAATCCAAACTTTGTGAGAATTTGCTAGAGCCAAATGGTCTTAGTCGCTGCATTAACAGCACCTTGATACTTAGCCTCAGTTGAAGAGAGAGTGATACCATGTTGCTTCTTACTCTGCCAACAAATGGGGCCCAAACCAAGGTGAAAACTGTAACCAGAAGTAGACTTATGATCATCAAGATCACCATCCCAATCAGAGTCTATGTAACCAACCAAGCGAAGTCCTGTACCTGCTGCATAGTGAATCCCATAGTGATGTGTACCCTAAATGTAATGAAGGATGCATTTGGCGGCTTTCCAATGAAGCTCATGTGGTTCTTGCATGAAGCGGGAAACCATGCCAACTGCAAATGAAATATCAGGGTGTGTATGAGTCACAAGCTGACAATACAAAGTGGCATCAACTGGTGGAGAAGAACACTGAGCCTCAAGCTTGACTCTTGAAAGAAAGGGAGTCGGGGTAGGCTTACAATCAGCCATATGAAAGCGTGCAAGTAGATCAAGAGCATACTTGGGCTGCGATAGTGTAATCCCGAAAGGTGACTATGAAATCTCTATCTTGAGAAATTAGTGCAAAAGACCCAAGTTAGTCATAGCAAATCTATCATGCAAAGTAGATTTGACCCTACTAATGATGGATGAAGTACTCCCTATAATGATCAAGTCATCAACATAGAGCACAAGTATCAAGTGAGAGTCATCCTATCGCAAAATGTAGACATTCGGATCAGAATGACACCTAGTGAAACTTGCGGAGAGAAGAAAGGAATCCATCTTGGCGTACCAAGCCCTGGGGGCCTGCTTAAGGCCATAGAGAGATTTCCTTAGTCTGCAAACCAAGGAAGTATCCTGGATGAAACCCTATGGCTGCTCCATATAAATCTCCTCATTAAGGTCACCATGAAGAAAAGCACTCTTCACATCCATCTGATGTGCAACCCAACCATGAGCTGCAACAATAGCAAGTGTCAAATGAATGGAGTTCATCTTGGCTACAGGTGAAAAGGTCTTAGTATAGTCAACACTTGCAACTTGAGAGAAACCTTTCGCAACAAGCCAAGCCTTATACTTATCCACACTACCATCCGCTACAAACTTGGTCCAATAGATCCACTTACATCAAACCATCTTTCTCCCCTTAGGGAGATCGACTAAATCCCATGTGTTGTTCCTCATCAAGGAACTATACTCTTCCTCCATAGCTTGGTCCCACTCAGGAACCCCTGATGCTTCCCTAAATGTTTGTGGATTGGAAGTGGTAGCAATGAATGCATGTGGAAGATCTTGATGTTGTGATCAAGTTCTCCATGTATCTGAAGGATCCCCAACAAGAGAACCTGCAGACTCAAGTGTTTGTTGAGCCCAATGAGGTCTTGGTGGAGGTGGAGAACAAGGCTCCTCAACTGCAAGTGGACCCTGTGGAGGTGTAACCCTATGAGTTGGAGTTGAAGGAGTCTCATCATCTGAATCACTAACATCACTATCCATAATGGAGGAAGGTGGAGGAGGTAGAGAGGCTAAGCTAGGAGAGCTTTCCTCAAAGTGAACACTCCTCTCAATGAACACCTCATGTGTCTCTAGATCCATCAATCTGTATGCCTTAACACCCTCAGGATATCCAACAAATAGGTAAGGCTGACTCTGAGGTTCCAATGCCTTTCCTGTGGAGGTATGCGAGCCCATGCTAGACACCCAAAGACTCTGAAATGTCTCACAATCGGTTTCCTACCAGCCCAAGCTTCAAAAGGAGTAATACCTTGCAAAGCTTTGTGAGGAACCCGATTCTGGATGTGTGTGGCACAACTGATAGCCTCTGCCCAAAAGACGGGATCAAGAGAACGTGCATGTATCATACAGCTAGCCATTTCTTTGAGAGTTCTATTCTTGCAATCTACAACCCTGTTCTGCTGTGGAGTGTATGCTACAGAATGCTGAAGATCAATCCCCTCAAATGTACAAAAATCCTTAAGTCTTTTGTTCACATATTCCCTTCCATTATCTGTGCAAAGAATCTTGACTACTTTCCCTGATTGCTTCTCCACACGAGTCTTGAAGTCTTGAAATCTGTCAAATACTTCACTCTTATGAATAAGAAAGTAGACCCAAGTGAAGTGGGAGTAGTCATCAATGAAGGTGAGAACATAGCAGGCCTTACTAAATGAAGGTGCTGGAAATGGACCTACTACATCATTGTGAAAAAGTTGAAGAACTTCCAAAGCTCTCCAAGCTTTCCCCTTATCAAAATTCTCTTCGGGATGCTTGCCCATGGAATAACCTGAACATACACCCTCTGAAAAACTGATTCGAGGTAGACCTGTGACCATGTCTTTAGTGCTTAGCTGCTGAAGATAGCGGTAGTTGAGGTGACCAAACTACTCATGCCATAGCTTACTTTCTAAATTTGAATGAGTAAGCAAGGCCCTAGAAGGTGAACTTGGCACAAAGTGGGAGAATGAATAAAGTCTTGAGTTGTCATTGACTTGTCCCACTACTACCAAGGCATCATCATCAAGTTCCTTTACCACAACTGAATCTGGTGTAAACTCAACCTTTTCCCATTCCCATAGTGAGTGATTTGGTAGATGGAGAGAAGGTTGGTAGACAAGTTAGGAACATAGAGAACATTCTCAAATGTTCCATCATCCATGTCAACTGAACCTTTCCCTTCAACCTCTACTTGTGTATCATCACCTATGTAAATGTGAGGTACCTTAGATGGCTCCAATGAAGAAAATTGCTCCTTTGTAGAACCCATGTGATATGAGGCACCTGAGTCAAGTATCCATTGCGGTGAAGAACCTGTTGTTGCCACAAATGCTTGCCCTTTTCCCTTAGACTGTGAGGAAGAGGAAGGAGATGAATCCTTCTTTGTGTAGGTAGATGGCAAGTTGATGTTGTTTTTCTTGAGAAGATTAGTTAACTCATCAACTTGCTTTGTGTGGCATCGATGCTCATCATGACCATACTTCTTGTAATATGCACAAGTTGGTTTACCTTCTTAGGTGGTGTCCCCTTCTTGGAAGAGGATGAAAAATTTCCTTTTGATGGAGAGGATGATTGTCCTTTTTCTTGGTGTGGCTTAGACTTAGAGTGCTTCTTCTTGTTTTTGGAATCTTTTCCTTGACTTCCTTGATTCCCTTGATTAGCCACCAAAGCCTTGGACTTTGAAGACTTGAGAAGCCCCATGTTCAATAACTTAGATTGTTCCAATATCAACATTTCTATGAAAGCATCAAATGAAGGCATAACATAGGAACTCCCCACTGTCAAACGATGAGTTTGGAAGCTAGACACAAATGCTGCATATTCTAGTGCAAGCTTGTCCAACAAGTTGAATATCAACTGAGCATCCTTTTTGTCAATTCCACAATCCTTAAGCTTTGCTCTTAGCTCATTTGCTTTGGTGACATAATCTTGGATTGTATCAAAACTCTTGGGATCCAAGTTGGTGAGCTCATTGTCAATCTGATAGCCTCTGATTTCATCAATTTGACCATACAATTTCTGAAACATATCCCAAGCCTCTTTGATTGTTTTACACTTCTCAATGTGAAAAAAGAGGTCATCTGATACATACTTGCGCAAAGTTCCAAGAGCCATGCAATTCTTTGTGAGCCATTCTAATTGAGCATTTGGATCAGCCTTAGGATCAGGTGGTGTTGTTATTGTTCCATCTATGTAATGTGTGAGACCCTTTTCCATTAATTTACTCCATACTTTAATTTTCAATGATGCATAATTATGTGGAGTTAAAGGTGGAAATTTATTAGGACTCATTGCAACAAAAATGGAAAGAGAACAAAGAGAGGCACAATCACACAAGACACCCCCCCAAATTCACTCAATCAAAGACCCCCCCCCCCCAAAAGTGATGATTTGGCACTTTATAAGTAGTGCATATACAATGGGCCACTTTGCAAAAAATGGCAAAGTGGACTTCTGATTACAATTGTACAATTGCCTCAATAAGGCCAAAAGAGTCTCAAACTGATAATGCAAGATATCTAACTAAGATCCAAGCAATTTACAAGTACCTAATAGGCCAAATAAGACCAATATCTGAAAGTACAATTTCTACTCAAAATCTCTGAAATCTGATCATAGATTATGAAAGTAGATGAAAAATATGCACTTTCAAAGAAAATGACACCTGAAAAGGAGGTCGTATGAGCTCAAACGAGGCCTTTGAAGTTGCAGAATTGAGGATTGGATAGGTACAGCTAAGAGAATCCCAAAATTCTGAAAACCCTATGCACCAAAATCATAAAATAACTACACCACTGTGAAGACCATGAAATTTTAGCCCATTTCAAAAAAAATTACACCAAAAAAGGAGCAAAAATGAGCAAGATATGGCCTTTCAAAGTTGGACTGCAAAACTAAAAAGCTCAATGGAGAGGGGTAAAAAAAATTTCAAATGGCTGCTGATGTGGTGCTCATGTCATCAATTCACTATCTTAAATTTGACAGCCATATGACCGTCACGAAAACTTTGCCTCCCTGCTGACTGGGCGTCCGTATTGTATGGACTGCTAACTAGGCGTACGATCTGATGACATGGCGGTCTGATAGTGGCTCTGCATGGTGGGTGACATGGTGTATGGACTGCTGTGTGTAAGCCACATGGTGGGGTTATGGTAGCCGACTGGGCTCCACGTGGTGGGGTCTGGATCTGGCGGTTTAGAGGTACACAACGACCGACGGTGGTGGTTGGAGGCTGCCGGAAGTCCTGGCCGGTGGCGGTGGCTGGGTCCTGGCCGACAGGAGGAGACCTGGGTGCCGGTGACTGAGGAGGCCGGTGGGAGTTTGGGCTGCTGGCCGTGAGACTGGTTGGTGTGGGTCTCGGCGGTGGTTCCAACAGCAGCGTACAACCTGCAACACCTGCAACATGCAAGTACAAAGGGCACGGGGGGGTCTGCGGACCTCCCAATTTTTTTTTTTAATTTTTTTTTTGATTTGATTTTTTTTTGTCGCTATTTTTTCTATTTTCGAATTTTTTGTTTTTTCAAAAAATAAATTTTTTTTGAAATTTTTTTTTCAAAATCCATACGATAATAGCCAAAATGGGGAAAAAACATTTCTCACCAAAATAGGTTGACTTTATAGTCAAAATTTATGGAAACGGCCTCCCGGATTCAACGGTGATGTCCAAATGGCTATATGACGCCCCCAAAAAATGAAGATCCCCAAATCCTAAAATAGAAGCCTCCAAAGTGTCTCCAAAAAACTAATCAATGAAGCCCCAATAGCTCTGATACCATGTAGGATTTTGCCAAGATCAAGGGCACAATGAAAAGCATAAAAAGAGACAATAGAACGACAAGAACAAACTGTATTCTCATCAATATGCAAAATGATCAATTGGATTTACCAATACAATGAATATAGGCCTGCTTATATAGGAAAGGCCATATGGATGTATGAGCACACAAATATGACATGTGGCTCAATGAGAAACAAGGGTAGGTAAGAAATACTAGGGGTAGGTAGGAGAAATAATATAATATTCCACAAGAGGTGGATGACCCACCGAATGTGGATTGTAACAGAAAAATAAGACCACAAAAGGTGGAATTTCTCCTACAAGCTCTATCCCTATGTGCACACTTCCCTAAGTGTCTCAAATCCAAACTACGAAGAGATGCATTATCCTAGGTTAACTTAAGTGAAGTGTAATAATATCCAAAATGAATATTTATTTACACCAACAATATTTAAATGTATGATTAAAAGTTATTAAATTATTTTGTATATATTAAAATTATTTAAATATTTATGATTTTCAAAATGTATTAAAAAATAGAATGATTTAATATATATATATAATTATGAGAATAAATATAATAATTATGTTTATTTTTTTAATAAAGATTTGCACTGATAATACCTTTTTGGAGAGCCCTCAAATGGTTGATGTGGCTTAAAGTAGGGCCAAAGGGAAACTACTTTGGAATTACACCAAAACCTAGGCTCATTCGAAGCCTCGAAGGGCCTAAAAAATGACAATGAAAAGGAAACAAACATAAAAGGGAAATTGATCCTACACCACTGGGTGCTCTTGCATCATCCTGTCTTCTAGCATTAACATGTCTAAATTTTCAATATAATTAGGAGGTAGACCATCCCTTCCACTATAATTCCAACCATCAACATGCCTAGAAGCCCACTTGGATAAACAATCAACCACTCTATTCCACTCCCTGGAAATATGACAAAAGGAGGCAAATTCCAATATATTACATACTTGTAAAATTTATCTAACCACATAAGCTAATTGCCAACTTACATCATTCCAATTTTGTTTGTTTAACATGTCCACAATAATCTAAGAATCCAACTCACAAATAGTCTTCTTCCATCCTAAAAAGTAGCCACCCTCAACAACAATCTTAATAGCTAGGGCGTCCATAAGATTGTTAGTGTTGCCCAATATAAATAGAGAAGAAAAAAACTACACAACCATCATCACATCTACCTATACCTCCAATACCTTCATGTCCAGGATTCCCACGGGAAGAGCCATTTGTATTAATTTTTAAGATTCCCATAAGAGGGGGAATCCACCTTCCATATCTACTTATCTGTTGCTTCGCATGTCAAGATCTATTTCCAGCAGTATGGTCCATTTTAATGTTTTCCAAGTGCAGATTCCTTACTGTGTGGGGGAAAAAGCGAGACTAAGCAAACATGCCCTAATCTCACTTTCAATCACACACTTGTGGAACAGGAATGAGCCTAGAGGTATCACACAATTGGCTACTTCTTTTTGTGGAAGAGAGAGCCACGGGCTACCTATTAGGATTTCTATTCCTTTGTTGCAAATGATAGATAGAATGATACAAGTTCAACTATTAACCCTAAAGTGTAAGTATGAACTAGTAACTTTGAGCAGAAGATTGTAGAATTGAGATTTAAACAATGGAAAGCTGTAAACACAAGGACAAGACAAGAATGCAGATGCGTACCTGGGGTTAAAATCTGAGTGGAAATGTTCAGGATGGGGATGCAGGCGCCACTGTCCTGATTCTGCACCTAAAATTGTTGTTTTGCAACCTGAAAAGCTATCAGAAAAATGCTGAAACTGTTGTCTAACAGAAGGACTAGGGCGCCCAGAGCCCCTGTCCCATGGACCAGGGTGCCTAGCACCCTTGTCCTAGCAGGACCAGGGCGCCCCACGCCCCTGTCCTAGTCTTTTGCTCTGCAATTTGGTGTGAAGTTCAGTCTCCATCTGCTTCCATTGGATCTGCAACTTGCGGCGTCATCCGAATCCTGAAACCTGCACTTATATCTGAAAAGGTATGGTGGGCGGCTATATAGGGTTTTGCCTTAGTCAAACCCCCACTTTGGTGATTTCCACCTCCATGAATAGCCAAGTTGTATTGTAAAAGTAGTGTGTGCAGACCTTGTGTGTGTGCAAGATCCTAAAATGCAAGTAAGAAAACTAGAGCAACCTAGAAAGTAAACCCTAATTGCTTGCAAATGATAATGTAAATGCTCTAAATCAAGACGCAAAGTGATCTAAAGCATGAATACAAATTATATAATGAGGCTTATGCAAAGACATGAAAACAGCATGAAATCATACCCAACCCCAAGGGAGGGGTACAAGCCAATCTTCAGTCGGTGATCCCCTATTGCTCTTCAATGTCTTCAAAGCCCTAAATGGATGAATGAAATTGATGAATGCTTGATAGATGGATGTTGAATGTTGTTGAAGTCTCCAAAGATCTGCTCTTTCGCTGCATAGAAGGTCCCTGAAACCCAATTCCCATCCTTTCAAATGAAGAAAGAGAGCTCTTATATATGAAACCCTAGGTCTTAATTTCAACTTTTGGCTGACCTAGAGATTGAATCTCTTGCCAATTTCTTGGGGTTAAGCTTTATTTTATGATTGGATTGCGCTCCTAAAATTTCAAGAAAAATGTCCCGGACCATGTGCACTCCGAGCGCCATGGTCCTCTCTGGGCGCCATGGTCCCGACAACTTTTCACCAAATTTTCAGGGTCGTCGGATATGATGATTTTAGAGAGAATCTCGAAGTTATAGGTGATTTCGAGATGTTTTGACCCCCGAAATCAAGCCCCCAAGTTCAAAATAGGACCTAATTAGGGTTTTTGATTAAATGATGTATTGGAAGAATAAAATGAAAGGGGCACACTTTAATGAAAGGGCCCAACTTTATAATGTGGAAGATGATGAAATAGGCCCTTAGACCTAATTAATTTGATTAATTAAGTGCTAAAGGGGAAATGCAATGCAAAATGCAAAATGCACCAAGGCGGGTGCTAAACTAGGTGTGAAATTGTACCACCCTAGCAAGTGCGTACAATTTACGATGCTACATTTAGCCCCCACTTTAGCGGTCATATGAACACTACGTGCATATGCAAGCTAAAGTACAGAAAAGTAAACATTATTTGAAAAAGGATATATCCATAAGTCTGTTGAACGAAGCCCCCAGCGGTATCTGCGGTACATACTTAGGAACTGCACCCTACAAAACACACATTAGATCACAAAATCACCTAATTCTTACTAAGGAAGGTGATGAAAATTCGAGGGTAGCTATATGCCCCCCCTGTTTCGGTTTGCTAATTTTAGTGAGTTGAAACAGGGCATCATGTTTACCACTTTGAATTATTAATGAATATTGATGACAAATGCTCACAAGAAGATTTGATATGAGATCAAAAACTAATGGAGAATCATTTGGTAAGAAAGAGGACTAAACCTCAATTCCAACACAACAAAGAGTGTGAGGATTCGAGAGTTCTCTAACACAAGATGAAGGATGTAAATGGAAACAAAATGCAAAGAGAAGAAAAGAAAGGAAAAAACCATGAATACACACATTGGTGATCCATGAGAAGAATAGTGAGAGAGAAAACATGGACTTCTCACCCCTAGATGTTGTCTAGGTGATCCATGGGACAAAGGACATGGAAAACTAGCCCCTAGAGTCTATCTAGGTGATCCATGTAAGGGAGGAGAGTGAGAAAGTCTAGCCTTATGCCGCTAGTTCCACTCAACCTCGTGCATGTGTGTGTAAGTGAGGTTAGAAGAACCTCATAGGAGTCTATGCCCGAGTATGCTACAACTTGTATATGTATAGTACAAAAGCGTGACATCTCTCTCTAAGAGTCTGTGCTCTAGTTCCAAGAATAATCATCTTGCATAAAAAATGGAGACATCTCACTCTAAGAGTCTATGCTCTAGTTCCGAGAATGACCCATTGCTCAAAAAGTGTAATGTTTATGTCATAAGTAAAGTAGAACAAGGATACCTACCTTCATCACAAAAGAAGATACCCCAAAAATGCAACAATGTCATAGATCCAAGCAAGAGAGTTTTGCACTCTTTAAGCCAGGATAAGATAGTTGAAAAGGGATATCTTGTAGTATATGTAAAGGAGATCCTTAGAGGAGAAGAGATCTTTGTACAAAAGACACCTATCCCCGAGAGGAATTATCTTAGACAAATATAACATCTTCTAGAATAAGACAAAGAGGAGAATAAGAATGCAATACTTCCTTCTTTTTCAAGGTGAAAGTGATTCTTAATGAAGGATGACGCTCTTTTTAACCCAATTGGGAGAGTGAATTCATTATGGATGTATTTTACCAAGTGCAAAAGAGGTTGTAGTCAAGGACTTACACCTCTTGTAAGAGAGAATCCTTGAAAAAACAACAACAAATGCATACAAGGAATAACATCAAGTAATAAAGTTCACACCATCCACAAAAATAGGAAAAAGTGGATCCTTAGATAAAAATAAGAAAAGGTCATTGCCTCCCAAGGATAAGGTCAATGAGAAGGACTTACACAATCTTCCAGGGAGAGATTTAGACATAAGCAAATTGCAAGACATTAGTGTATGTAAAATGCTCCTCACAAGAAGTGGGTAGGATAAGAAAGAGAATACACATCTTCTCCCATATCTAGGAAAAGAGGATTCTAAAGAAAAGATGATCAATATTTCCACACTATTACCCCATAGGAACAAGAGATAACATAGAAAAATTAGGCTATTATGTTTCTTGAAAAATATGATTGCACTTGAAATTGTACCATCATGAATGACAATGAGCCCCCAGTAAATGAGCTACCAATGTCACATAATGATGAGCAACATAATAGCCATTAATGTTATTTAAAGACATGATAGATTGGATGAGGTATTTGAATATGGTATGCTAAATGCTCAACTATAAGTGAGATCAAAAAAATTGAAGAAGAAAAGTCACAAGAAATCTTAGAAGAGGGATGAGTGTAATTTATTAGAGCCTTATCCCTGGAGGAAAGGACTTTATGATGAATAGGAGATAAAGATTCATAAGTGGATTTAGAAATTTGAGGGGAGTCATAAAGAGATTTTTTCATTGCCAAAATTTCCTTATGAGGGGAATGAGAGTTGATAGAAGTAGAAGATGATTTAGTTGAAGAGAGATCATCATCACTACTAAATATAGCATTCACATTGAGAGATGGTCTTTTAGATGCTTTGGTGGGCTTAGAAAGATTATATCCAATTCCAAATGAATATTCATGCATGTTATGTTCTAAAGGAACTTTAATTCCTTGTCCATTTGTGCCACAACCATTTCCACTATAGCCACTCTTAGCCAAAATGTGAAAACAATGACCATAACGATTAGCCATTTTGGAAAGAAAAGGTGGTTTTTCATAAGACAAAGAATCAAATTCTTCAGAATTAGAGGTGTGAGGAGAAGAAGTTTGAGAAGCGGCCACAAAATTATTGCTCATAGGTTCAGGTAAGACTGATTGATCTCTAGTTTCTTCCTTCTTTTTAACTTTAAGCTCTCTAGGAGGAACCCTATACTCACCTACAAAGGTGGGATTGAAATCAAGAGATCCCGAATCGTCTTCTGCGAGAACCTTCTCAAGATCAAAAGCCTTTTCATGTTTAGATTTAAGTTGAGAAGAATCTTCTTCAGGAACTTCCGACTCATCCAAAGAATTTTGATTATTAGAGGGTGATGATTCATCCATAGGTATCTTGTTTAACGAGTCATCACTAGAAGAGGAAGGCTTAGAAGAACTCCCTTTGGAAGTAGATGTTTGCAAACAAGCTTGAAAATTAGTATCACCTATCAAGGTATATGTCTTATTATTATAAATAAATTTAACTTGCCTATGCAATGTAGAGGGGACAGCTTGCATACTGTGAATCCAAGGTCTCCCTAATATCAAGTTGTATGTTAGATTTCCTGACATAACATGGATAGGAGTAGGCAAAGTAACAGGTCCCACTATGATGGGTAAGGTGATAATACCTAATGAAGACTTAGCCACATTATCAAAGCCTCAAATGGGACAAGAGTCAGGCTCAATAAGGGATGTATCCACATTCATCTTATGCAATAGATTAATGCTACACACATTAAGGCCAAAACCATTATCTACCAGTGTTCATCTTATAGCAGTGTCATTTATGATAACCACAATCATCAAGGGATCATATTGATGTTGAATTTCACTAGTAGGTAATTCATCTTGAGTAAACACAATTTGAGCTTTAGGATTCATCACAGAGTTAACCAAAGACACTATATTACTAGATATATTAGGTGGAGGAACATTCAAATCTTTCAAGGCATCTTGTAACATTCCATGATGAGCGGAAGAAGTTTGGATCAAATCCCAAAGGGATATCTTAGCAGGGGTAACTTTAAGTTGTTCTATGAGATCATATTCCTTACTAAGCATTTGTGAAATATGAGGAGCTTGAGGAAGAATAGGTTGGGAAGGAGGAAGAGACACTGGAGTAACAGGAGGAAGATTAGGCTACCTATTATTTCTAGTATTATAAGTATGGGCAACTGCATGATAACTCTCTCTAGTCAGTTGCTTAGCATACTCATAAGGCCTCTTAGTAGAATAACCTCCTTGCACAGTAATAATAGGTTTCTTAGGAGTGAAAAAAGAATCATTATCATAACCACCTTGAACCACTAAGATAGGCTTATTTAAAGGTTGAGAATTTTGAGAAGGACAAGCACCTTGGATAGTGAAGAGAGGTTTGTTAGGTGTTTCATTCACATGTATCAAATTAATTGAGGATGGTTTAGAGGAATGAACAAAAGTGTTGGAAGAATTGTTGATAGTCTTCTCTTGCACTAAAATCTCATCACAGATTAAATCAATTTTAGGAGAGAGACAAGGGGTAGGCATTGATGTTCTAGTAGGTAGAGTAATACTAGGAAAGGTCATATAATCCTCTATCATCAAAGGATTTACATGGGGAATAAACTCTCTAGGAGAAGGATCAACATTACTCTTTAAAGTCTCACTTTTGAGAGGGAGATCTTTGAAAGAGATGTTAACCATCTTGCTTTGAACTAGGGTATCCTTATGAGTAGAACCAAGTTGAGGAGAGGGAGAATAATTGAGATTCAAGGAAGGTGAGAAACTATCAAGGGAGTTTTCAATCTTGATTTCATCCCCTTTGGCTAGGGTTCCCTCATGGGGTAGAGAATAATCTACACCTTCTTCTAATGGTTCATCCCAAATAGTGAGGTTGTTCAAAGGAATGTTTGAAGTATTGTCAATTTCAGGAGAGGAGATAACATTGTTTATTAATTCCTCATCCTTAGGAGGGAGAGCCTCAATAGATGTGTTAAACTCATCCTCTTTCCTCAAAATATGTTCAATATGATCTTTAGGGGAGAGAGAATTAAGGAAATTTCTTATTATTTCATCTTCTTTCCCTAAGGGATGCTTATGGGTAAGACAAACTTTAGGAGAAGGGTAAGCATTTATCATTAATTCATCATCTCTAGTGGGAATTTTGTTGGAAAAGGAAATGCCATCACTAGGGAATGTAGGGATAATGTCATCTTCTTGCACAAAAGGATCCTCATGAAGGGAGTGCTTTTTAGGAGGAACATGAACATATTTCTCCAAAGATTCATGCTTAGGAAGGAGATCTTTGAAAGAAGTGTTCATAACCTCTTGTTGCACTAACATGCCCCCATTGGAAGGACCAGCTTTAGGAGAAAATAAATCAATGTTCATCAATACCTTTTCACTTAGAGAGGCATCATGTAGGGAAGGTGAAGTAACATTAAGAAAGGTGTTTATGATATCATTCTCTTCCTCTAGGATAGCTAAATAGGAAGGGCACATCTTAGGAGAATTGTCAAGATCACTCTTAAAGTCTTCATCCTTAGAGCATGGGAGAGTCTCAAAGGGATTGGTAGCAACTCTTTTAGGCAGTAAAATGTTGTTATAGATGGGGGGAGGTTCTTTAGGAGAAGGAAAAATTGAAACAAGGGAAGCTAACCCATTATCACATCTATGAAATGAATGCATCATGACAACAATTTTCCTCTTTCAAATGATAACACATGCAAAATAGAAGGAAATGTTTAATTTTAACTAATACAAGCACTTAGAATGTAGATTTAGAAAATGAAATTTATGATTCAAATGAGTTCCTAAATCAGATTTGAAATTATTGATCCCAATTAAGCTATCCACAAGTTCAACTTTGAATTGAAAAATTAGGGTTTTAGCAAAAATTTCCTCTTAATTTTTGAATCTTGCAAGAAATTAAAACTTGTAAATATAAATTTGAATTTGAAATAGCATAAACACTCAAATTTGAAAACATAAATCAGAATTAGAGAAGATTGGAGTTCACATCGGGTTCACCAAAATGTGTGGGGGAAAAAGCGAGACTAAGCAAACATGCCCTAATCTCACTTTCAATCACACACTTGTGGAATACGAAAGAGCCTAGAGGTATCACACAATTGGCTACTTCTTTTTGTGGAAGAGAGAGCCATAGGCTACCTATTAGGATTTCTATTCTTTTGTTGCAAATGATAGATAAAATGATACAAGTTCAACTATTAACCCTAAAGTGTAAGTATGAACTAGTAACTTTGAGCAGAAGATTGTAGAATTGAGATTTAAACAATGGAAAGCTGTAAACACAAGGACAAGACAAGAATGCAGATACGTACCTAGGGTTAAAATCTAAGTGTAAATGTTTGGGATGGGGGCATAGGCGCCACTGTCCTGATTCTGCACCTGAAACTGTTGTTTTGCAACCTGAAAACCTGTCAGAAAAATGCTGAAACTGTTGTCTAACAGAAGGACCAGGGCGCCCAGCGCCCCTATCCCAGGGACCAGGGCACCAAGCGTCCCTGTCCTGGTAGGACCAGGGCACCCCGTGCCCCTGTCCTAGTCTTTTTCTCTGCAATTTCGTGTGAAGTTCAGTCTCCGTCTACTTCCGTCGGATCTGCAACTTGCAGCGTCGTCTGAATCGTGAAACCTGCACTTATATCTGAAAAGGTATGGTCGGCGGCTATATAGGGTTTTGCCTTAGTCAAACCCCCACTTTGGTGATTTCCACCTCCATGAATAGCCAAGTTGTATTGTAAAAGTAGTGTGTGCAGACCTTGTGTGTGTGCAAGATCCTAAAATGCAAGTAAGCAAACTAGAGCAACCTAGAAAGTAAACCCTAATTGCTTGCAAATGATAATGTAAATGCTCTAAATCAAGATGCAAAGTGATCTAAAGCATGAATACAAATTATATAATGAGGCTTATGCAAAGACATGAAAACAACATGAAATCATACCCAACCCCAAGGGAGGGGTACAAGCCAATCTTCAGTCGATGATCCCCTATTGCTCTTCAATGTCTTCAAAGCCCTAAATGGATGAATGAAATTGATGAATTCTTGATAGATGGATGTTGAATGTTGTTGAAGTCTCCAAAGATTTGCTCTTTCGCTGCATAGAACGTCCCTGAAACCCAATTCCCATCCTTTGAAATGAAGAAAGAGAGCTCTTATATATGAAACCCTAGGTCTTAATTTCAACTTTTGGCTGACCTAGAGATTGAATCTCCTGCCAATTTCTTGGGGTTAAGCTTTATTTTATGATTGGATTGCACTCCTAAAATTTCGGGTAAAATGTCTGGGACCATGTGCACTCCGGGCGCCATGGTCCCAACAACTTTTCACCAAATTTTCAGGGCCATTGGATATGATGATTTTAGAGAGAATCCCAAAGTTACAGCTAATTTCGAGATGTTTTGACCCCCGAAATCAAGCCCCCAAGTTCAAAATAGGACCTAATTAGGGTTTTTGATTAAATGATGTATTGGAAGAATAAAATGAAAGGGGCACACTTTAATGAAAGGGCCCAACTTTATAATGTGGAAGATGATGAAATAGGACCTTAGACCTAATTAATTTGATTAATTAAGTGCTAAAGGGGAAATACAATGCAAAATGAAAAATGCACCAAGGCGGGTGCTAAACTAGGTGTCAAATTGTACCACCCTAGCAAGTGCGTACAATTTATGACGCTACACTTACAATAGCATAATCACCCAGATCAACATTTCTAGACAAATTGCACTTAGCTGAGATTGTCTCCTAAAGTCTATTAACTATCTTCTGCCATAGGTGAGGACTTCCTACATGTGAATCGCAAAAGACCCTTCGATTCGTTTCTAGCCACAAATTCTAGATAATAAGGGTTGGCCCAATAGCCTAGGCCACTTGAAGAAAAGAGGTCTTCACTAGGGGTCTTCCCAAGCTATCCCAAAAGTCAATTAAGTTGGTAGCATGAAAATAAGCATGTTGTCAAGCCTCCCACCACTTGTGCCAAATCTTCCTAGAGAAAGGGCATAGAAAAAACAAGTGGGAGTAGTCTTCCTTATTATGCATACACAGATAACAGATAGATGGTCCTTGGAAGCCTCTCTTATAAATATTCTTCCACGTGAGGCATTTCCTTTGAGCAACCAACCATAATAAAAAATTACATTTCAGCCAAGAGAAGCTATTCCAAACCTTCTTCCATCAGGGAACATCCATCAAGCCATGCAATTTCCTATCAAACAAAGTATAACATTCAACAATAGAAAACTTGCCTTTTGGGTTAGGAGCCCAAGCCAAAATATCTCTCTCCTTGAGGGAACTACATAACCTACCCTCCAAGATATTAACCAACACCACATGATCCTCATTTGAGCCACCCAAGGGTCATTCAAGAGGATCCTTCTAGCAAGTCACCTCAACCTATCCAATGTGCCTAACCATTTTCAAATTCTCCACCTTAACCCATCCAACATCAGTGAAAATGTTGCAAAGAGGCTGAAGCTATGGATAACTAGACATAATAGGAGGGTGACCATGCCAAGAGTCCTACCAAAAAATAGCTTTAGAGCCTCTATTACAAATCTAGAAAAGGCCATCTTTAATAAGTTGGGCACCTTTTTTAAGAGTATCCCAGATACAAGAGCCCTTGTCCACTAAACTAAGATGAGGCACCTCATGATCATTAGCACCAGGGAGACACTTGTGGGTTAAAATCTTGGCCTAGTCCTGATCTTGATTTTTACACCACCTCCAATACAGCTCCAAGGCCTCGCTAACCGGAGCAATAGATTTGAGGCCAAGACCTCGAGCATATCTCAGTCTACAAACAAAGTCCCATTTAACTAGACTCCACTTAGAAGAAAGAAAATTACCAGACCAAATAAATTGAAGGGAAAGACCATCAAACTCTCTCACAAAGCTAGAGGGGGAGCCTACACAAAACACCTATAAATGGGAAGTGCTTGCACCACAGTCTTCAAAAGAATAAATATTCCAGCAAAGGATAATCCTATAAGTCCAATGATTAACCTTGGAAGGAAATTTATCAAAAATTCCTTGCCAAAAATATTCATCTTGAACCCCCAAATCTAAAGGAATCCCGAGGTACAACAAAGGAAGGGACCCCATCTGAAATTTCAAGATCCTGACAATCCTATTCTTAATAAGCTGAGGAGTATTAAAGAAATACATGGATGATTTATGTTCATTAATTTTCTGACCTAAGGCTTTGCAATAGATTTCCAAAGATCTCCTAAAATTCATTGCCTCATTTATTCTGGCCTTGCCCATCAAACTTATGTCATCCATAAATTGAAGATGAGAGTAGGGAGGTAGAGCATTTATCCAATTCCATCCCTAAAGAAGACCATGTCTCATTTGGGAAGTGAGAAATCTTCCAAGACCTTTAGCCATGAGAATAAATGAATAGGGAGATAAAGGGTCCCCTTGCCGAAGCCCTTGTGAAGTGCTAAACAATTCTCAGGGTTCCCCATTAATAAGAATTGAGAAGGAGGTAGAAATCACACAACTAAGAACCCAATTCATGCACTCTTTTACAAAACCAAAATCCAAAAGGATCTTCTGTAAGAAATCCCAACTCACCCTATCATAAGCTTTGGCCATGTCAAGTTTAATAAACATAGCCTTCTCCTTAGAGGAAGCCATTGAATGAATAGCCTCCATTGCTATCACAACTGCATCAAGGTTCTATCTTCCATCAATGAAACTACCTTTCTCCTTAGAAACCAAAGTGCAGAGGAAGGGTTTGAGTCATTCAACAATCAATTTAGTGATTATCTTGTAGACAACATTATATAAAGCAATAGGCTTATACTGATCCAAACTATTAGCCCTCTCCATCTTAGGAAAGGGAGCCAAGATTATAGAAATCATAGATTTGAGCATTTGTTTATTCCTATGAGAATCCTGAACCACATCTAAAAGATTGTACTTTATAAACTGCCAAAATTCCTAAAAAAACTCAATAGGAAACACATCAGGGCCAAGAGCTTTACCTTTTTCATTTGAAACACAACCCCCTCAAGTTCAGACAACAAAATGGGGTGCAAGAGAGAATCATTCATTTCCATAGAGACAAGAGGGGGAATATAGTTCAAGATGGCCCTCTCTTACACCATAGCTTTAGGATACTCTTTGGTACACAAATTAGAAAAATAACTGACAAATTCCCTATAAATTTCCTCTTTAGATGAAATATGAACCCCATTTGACAATATGAGAGAGGTAATAGAGTTAGCATGCCTTCAAGCCTTAACATAAATATGAAAAAAATTTGTGTTTCTATCACCTTCTTGGATCCAATCCATACAAGAATTTTGTTTGTGGAAAATCTCCTCACGTAACTCCAACTTTTCTAAGTCGTTAAGAGCAAGGTACTCGGCCATACTATGCTCCACAATCATCCCTTGATCCCTAATTTGATGTGTAACCTCATCTTGCTTGGATGGAGCTGCCATCTTGTGTCTATGCAGATCCTTCAATGACTGATCATGAAGCCACATCAATTGGCATTTGAAAGAGGGATTTTTGGAGGTTCTCAATGATGTAATAAAAAGCTTAATTGGTCAATGATTAGAACCCCTCCAATCAATAATTTCCAAATTGGTGGACCACCTATCATGCACCTAATAGAGAAACAAAAAATCTATGAAGCCTTTCATAGATAGCCTCAACACCAAGTTCCTCCTATTATTCCATGTAAAGAAACCATTAATTGGCTTCATATCAATGAGATTCAAGAGACCAATATTATCCTTGAGTAAATTTGAGTAAGGATCAAGCCTAAATAACCCACCTTTCTTTTCCTCCAAACCAATAATGACACTAAAATCTCTAGCCAAAATCCAAGGGAGAAAAAGATCTTGAGCCTAAACAAGATTGATGTGAGCCTGAAGATGTGACTTACCTGCAAGATCAGTAGCAACATAAATATTAGAGAAGAGGCATCCTTCTCTAGTCTCAAAACTAGAAGCGACCATAGAAATGAAAGACCTGCTAGAAAACCACCACAAACGGGAAACTTTCCTCGGATTCCAGAAATAAGAAACCCCCCCTAAACTTCCATGAGAGCTCCCTCCCTGCCAAAGGCCCTAGGGCCAGACACGTAAAACACAACTGGCCAAACCATCCAATGAAAGCTTGGTTTCCTGAATAAAAACAACATCAGGAGACTCAGTTAATTAATCTATGAACAACCTTCTATCTAGGGGTGATGTTCAACCATCTTAAATTCCATGTGAGAACAATCATTTGTGTGTTTGAGAGAAGTGGGAATCAATGGGCTTCACAGACCCCAACTCAACCAAAGTATCACCAATAAGCTTAACCTTTTCCTAATCCATTTTTCGTCCACTCCTTAAAGGTTTGTCTAAAAAAAACTTTTTGAGGGTCTTCTACTGCAAGCCTAAAATAGGTGGGGCTTTGTTACTCTTCATAAAATCTAAGGCCACTATAGTGGAAGGAGGAGTAGACGGCATGACCACTGCACCTCCAGGGACTTGTGACCCACTCAAATCTCTATTTTCCTAAACATGGGAAGGAAAATCCATAACCATTTGAAAATCCGGTTGATTCTCCAAAGATAGGGCCCAACCCTCTCTCTTGGAATCCCCATCCAGCACCTCATACTGAAATTGGGCACCCAAGGACATTTCAACTAGAACTCCTTCCTGTTGGACCAAATCATCTAGAACATCAAAAATATTAAGGGTGACATCATTTTGCCTATCCAACCAGGTTCTCTTCTTTCCTTTGCCTTTATTCAGAGGTTTGATAGGAATGAAGCCTTCTTTATCAGTAAGACCATCAGGCATAGGGGCTTTCCCCTTATCTTCACCCAGAATAGATTAAGGAGGATTGAAAATAGCCAATTTAGAAGATTTATTTCTGGGACATCTCCACTATAAATGACCATATTCATTACAAATTCTGCATCTAAATGGTAGGGTCTCATAGTCCAGTTGTTGGATCCAAGAAGATGTCCCCAAATAGATTTCCATAGAGTCTGACAAAGGATTATTTAAATCAACTTCTAAACATATACAAGCGTAGGAAATCACCTTTCGATCTTGATTTTGGGAATTTGAACCCACAGGTTTACCAAGAAGTAGTGAGATTGAGTGAAGAATATCTTCTCTCCAGAATTCCAATAGAAGCCTTGACAATCAGATCCACATGGGCACATGAGAGGGAAGATCGTCAGCAGAATTAAATCCAATATGCCAAGGTTTGATAAAGAGTCCCCCATGGTTGAAAAAATAAGGGCCACCCTTAAAAACCTTGTTTTTGTCTACCAGGTTGGAAAAAATAACAAGAAAATAGTTATTGGCTGCCATAAGTAGCTCCATATCTCCTTTGAGATTCCATACATGACATGCCCAATACTCTAAAATAGGTATAGAGAGGCAAAGACTAATAAATTTTTATATGAGAACATGATTACACCAATATTCAACATCCTCCAAAATTTGCTCTAGTTGAATAACCAGAACTGGACGATCTTGGGATATCTCCAAACAACCATTCACCTTTTTCATGTGAAAAGGCTCTTTCAAAGAAGGGATGCATGCCCCTGATTGGGAATTACTAATTTGTTCCTTTTTACATGCATGCATCAAATGAGATAGATCCACCATATCCAGATCTCCATAGATCATCTGAGAAGAGGATAATACTCTACTCTCCATGGACCCAAAGAAAATACCAAAAAAATAAAAAGAGGGGTGGAAAACCCAACCCCAAAACACCACACACCCCCAATGACAACCCAGAGCAGAAGAAATGGAAAAGGGTTGCAAAAAAACCCTATGGCGGTGTAGAAAACCCAACCACGGGCAAGCAAAAGCCGACCCCCAAAAAGAAAGAAAACCCCCACAAAACAAAGCAAGAAGAGCATAGGACACAAGGTAGGGCATGACACCCACACAAACACAGAGCCATCCTCCCAATTATATTTGAATTTTATTCTAATTTATATAATAAAATAAATTTTGAATTAACACCTAAATTAAATGTTTAGAGCAAGAAAGCAAGAAAGAGAAGCTATTGATTACTTATTTCATGATAATAATTTAAGGATAACATATGTCCTTGGGGAGTTATGCTGATATTAGAATGTAATTTGATTATTATCTCCTTTTCTATCTCTCTCCCTTATCTATATCTCCTTACCTCTCCCCATATCTCTATCTTTTCCCCTTCTACCCTTCTCACTCTATCTATCTCTCTATCTCCCTCTCTCTCTCTCTCTCCCTCTTGTTCTGTCTTTTTTAATCTCTCTACTTCTATATCATCTCTATCCCTCTCCCCTCTCTCTATTTATTCGTATATCTTTCTCTCTCTTTATATCTATCTCTATATCTCTTTTACTCACACACATATTCATGCTTTCTCCCTCCTTATCTCTATATCTAAATCTCTCTCACTCACACAAACATACACTCCAACCTATTTCTCCCTCCCTATCTCACTATCTGTAGATCTTATACACTACTCTTCCTTCATCTCTATCACTCTCTTTGTATCCCTCTCTACCTCCCCATATGTCACTTCCTATATCTTTATCTTTCTATCTCTATCTCCCCCTCTCTAATTCTCACCCTCTTTCTATCTATATTTATCACTCTCCCCCTTTTTTTTTCTCCTTCCTTCTCTCCCTCTTTCTCACCCCCTTTATATTTTAAAGGTTATATTTACTTTCAATATCCATTCTATCCCTACATCTATCTCTTTATATCCCTACATATCACTTCTCTCCCTCTTTCTATTTTATCTCTCGCTATCTCCCTATAACTCCCTCTTTTTATATCTCTCTACTTATACTCTCTAATGTATATACACACATTCCATGTATCTCCCCCCCCCTCTCTCTCTCTCTATATCTCTATCTTTCCCCATATTTATCTATCTTCCTCTCTCTAAAGTCTAAACCTTTCTCTCTATCAACTGTCTTTGTTAGGTCCTTTCTCTCACTCTTTCCTCCCCCTCTCTCTCATTCCTAATTCTTTATCTCTATCTCACTACCTATATATATCTCTCATCTCTCCCTCTTCCTCTTTATATCTCTCTATATCTTCCTCTTTGTCTCTCCCTCTTTATCTCTTCCTTTTCTATCTTAATATCCCCCTCTCCCATGCTCCACCATTTTTTCCGTCCTCTTTTTCTCTATCTTCATCTCTCCCCCTAATATCTAGACATGCCTCCTCCTATCCATCCATCTCTCTCTCATTATCCTTCTTTTTGGACCTTTATATCCATATCTCTTTTCCTCTCTATATTTATCTCTCCCTATCACTTCTTTCATCTATCCCCCCATATCTATCTCTCTCTACCACTATATCTCTCCCTCTATCTATATATCACTTCCTATCTCTATCTTTATCTTTCTATATCTTAATCTTTCTCCAACTATTTATTTTTCTCTTCCACATCTATATATTCCTCTCCCCTCACCCTCTTTGTCTCTCTCATATCTCTCTCCTTTCCATTTTCCTTCCCCCATTCTCCATCTCTATCTTTGACTCCATCAATATATCCATCTTCTTCTCTATCTCTATATCTATCTCTTTACCCATCTCTCTCTCACTCTTACCCCACTATATGAACCTCTTTCTCATGCTCACCCATTGCAAACATAACATGAGCCTATTACTAATAAAGCTTGATTATTTTCTTAGTTCAAAGGTTTCATTTCAGTTATGATAGAGTTCTTGTAAGTGGATGCATAGTTGATTTTAAGCTATCACCTCTCCATTGGGTCCTCTGTTGCATGACAAACAACATCATTGACACAAATTGACCTCATGAACTACATGCCAATTGACATTCCACACCTCTTTAGTGTGCCCATTACACAACAAAGTGCAATTGCTAGTTTATTTTATTTGATTAAAACAAGAGTTGTAGTTAGTATTACATAAGTATAATTTTAAAATAACACTAACTCAAAATTATATTGATTAGAAATTAAAAAAAAATATTTTTATTACAATTCAAAATTATAGGCAACACTATTGCATTCACTGAAGCACTTTTATCAATTACTTTGCATGAATTAAAAGGTATTATTATTTTTTCTTTTAAAAGAAACTTGGATTTTATGAAGTTGAGATTTATATTTTTAAATTTAAGATATTATAAAAAAAATTATGTACATTATGATTGTTTAAAAAATTTGGTGTTATAGGAGCAATTTTTTAGGAACAATAGGTTTTTTTGGTTTTTTTTGGATTTCTTTCAATTTAAAAAAGTGAAATGTCTATTTTATTTTATTTTTCTTTCTTTATTGTTTACAATATTGTACATATATAGATATTTTTTTTTAAATAGACATATAAATCTTAATAATTTTTTTTTATCTCAAAATATAGATAATAAAACCAATTATAAGGACTTGATTTAGTTTAAATTAAATTAAATACAAATATTTATATTAAAAAAATAAATAATTTTTTTTTTATCGATAATATGTTGTTTTTTATTATATTATGAAATAAAGCACTACATTAATAGAGTCATTTAAGTCATCCACCCAAACCCACCCATCTAAACCCCCAAAGCACCAAAAAAAAACAATAGTATCAAAACCCACCATCTAGCCACCTGCTCAACTAGCTTCCCCCACCCAAATAACAATTAACCGAGCACCAAAACCGCTCGTTACATCATTTCCATCATAAAAAATTTATTGGCAATTCAAGTTTAACAGACAACAACTAAAAGTATAAAAATTTTGAACTAAAAACTAGGCTATGCACATGGTGAGCAAAAAATAGGGGTACCTGGGAACTCTTCTAGATCATTGGTGCCCTTCCTCCTCCACCTTCACTATCATGGCATTTGAATCTCCACCTGTGTCTTTCATCGCATCTCCACCTTCATTAAGAGCTATTACTTGAGATGCATCTCTCGCTGCCATGGCGCTAGACATACTTTTGGTTCGCGGCTTCAACCTCCATCCATTACTCTAAACCTCCCCTGATTCCACTCATGTCTGTCAAAAAATCTCCTCTAGCTCCAAGATTTGAACATAAAGCTTCAATGCCTCCCAACCACGCATCGCCGTATCCTAGAACCAAGCCTTTACTTCTTCTCTCCTCTTGAGAAAGGGGATGTTCATACATCTATTTTGGAGTTCTATCTACTCAACCAGTATTCCTTTCGACAAATAAAAGCCTCGCCCGACATCATCCACTCTAGTAGTGAGTCCATGTTTAGAAGATAATCCTCTGACACAATTGCCTGCATAACTTTCCTAACCTCCTCACACGGGGTACCCAACTATAATCCGAATGCCACAATGAATGAATAAACATCCACCCTTGATCAATACTTGTGGCCTATAATCACCACCTCCTCTCCTAGTACCAGCTACACAACTTTCAAGAACAAATGCTCCCTAGACTTAAATATGGTCATTAGTCTTTTCTCCGAGATGGGGCCCCAAAAATTTGGCATCAATTTATTGGATTTAAGTGTGAAATTAGCCTCCATATCGTCCGCCACCTGCAAAACCACCTTCCTCTATCACAAATCCTCTCTCTCGACCTCTAGAAATCTCTAATCATCCACACTAACTGGGCATTCAATCTAAAACTTTCCATAAATGCATCCTCCACTACCATTGTAGAATTCATTGGAATTAATTTCCAATGTTAGTGAAATTCACCTAGGCTCACATGCTGGGGGTGGGAAATTAATCTCACACACTTCGTTCGGCTGGTTGTACTATATGAATTAGGCATTCAAATAATCCCAATGAAATATGTCATCATTCTTGTCCCACCACTTCGTCATACCTTTTCCCAACTCACTGGCCACGTTAGATAGAGCATCTCCTAACTCATTGACACCTCTTCTAATATGGGTTATGTAGAAATCATGAAAGTTGCATAATTTTGAAACAATCAAGGCTATGAGCTTATTTAATCTCTAGCTCAGGGTTACCCCATTCATAATTATGTTCATGACAACCTTAGAATCTCCTTCAAGGTGCACCTTCAGAATCTTCATGTTGACTGCTAAGTCTATTTCTAATAAAGTGACATGTGGCTCTGCATCATTATTGGTTCCATCTTGTTGTCTCTATGCACCCGTATAGTAGATCATCCCACTTTCATCATGAGCAACACATCCCACCCCTGAGAATGCACCATCAAAACTAATTTTAATCCACCCCTTCTCTACCTTACTCCACGATTCCTCCTTTCTCTACTCTACACCTGAAGGATGAACCCTTGGAAACCCATGAACGGGTATAAATATAATTATTATATGCAATCTTATAATTATATTTTATATATTTTTTGAAATCATTCAATTTTTTTATACTTTTTGAAAATAATAAATGTTTTAATCATTTTAATATATATAAAATAATTTAATAACATTTAATCATAAATTTAAATATTTTTCATTAAGTTATTCAAAAAAAAAAAATTCAGTTTTATAATTATTAATTGTTGTTTTATTAAAATGAATTATAATTACTAATACATAAATATAAAAATATAATTTTACACTACAAGTTAATAATTAAATTTGAGATTAATTTTATAGTTATAATTATAATTATATAAATTTTTTAAATTAAATTAGGATTATACCTTTAAGAAAAATATTTTTTTTATTATAAAATGTGTATTATATTATAATCATTATGCCAAATCCATTCCTATATGAAGTGAACCACCTACTCATTGAAATCAATGGTTCAAAATTGAGGAGATGGTCTTGCCTTCTTCTCCTTAATTTTGAACCATTGATTTCAATTAGTAGGTGGTTAAATTTATAGAGGAATGCCTTCAACATAAAATATGTATTTTAATATTATTTATTAGAAAAATAATATGCAGAAAAAAGAATATATATATATATATATATATATATATATATTTGAGTAAAAGGCCGAAGTTGATATATAATTTATTAAAATAAAAAGATTAGACCACCATTCGGTGCAAATGCTGGTAGGAAAGAATGGAGGAAAGAAAACCCCTGGCCTAGCCCAGATCTTACTGAAGATCGGAAAAAAAGAAAAAATAATACATAAACAACCACCACATATTAGCAGATACCACAATATCCAAACCCAAAAGAAAACATCCACCTCATTACATACCTCATACCCCAATAGTATAATACAGGGTACAAGAAAAATTGCATACAACTACCATAAGTGCTAAAGGAAGCAAAAAGACAATGTACCATAGCTAAGAGACTTAGAAATAGTGTGAATTAAGCTCCTTGAACATAGACCCAAATGTCATCTAGCCTAAGTTCCTGCATATACACATCCTTAACATTTCGCCAAGATCATCGTTAGTAGCCTTGAAATGAGTACACAATAAAGAAATCCATGATTGAAAAATCTACAACTTACCCTAAAAAATAGATGCATTTGTAAATGATATTTTCATACCAAAATACCACCAAACCAACAAACATGATTCGATCAATTCCTCCACACAAGAGCAATAAGGACAACACTCCAATATAGTTTAGCAATACAAGGGCTACATAGGCAAAATGGGCTAATAACTTCTCTATCAGAGGACTGTGTCATACACAACACATGAGAAGCATATGTTACATACCACACACCCACTAGCACATTGCCTTATATAAATCATGTATCAAAACTTACAAATATTTACACATCATTCCAAGTGCATAAATAGCATATGATAAACCAAGGATTAGGGCTTTGAACTCTACAACATTGTTTGTGTTAGATGGAAATTTCTTACAGAAAACTCGTACAACTTTACCCTCTGAATATCTAATGACAACCCTAGCCCTTGAGAGGCCAGGATTTCCTCTAGCAGCCCCATGATAATTAATCTTATGCAAACCAGAAGGGGAGGACCATTTAATCTGAGATCAAGACAAGAAAGAAGGATTATTAGATTGGCAACCATGGGTTGGAAGGGATTGGAGCAAAGGCTAATTGTCATGGATGAATAAATCCCATTTGGAAAAAGGTTTAGCAACTTTAATATTCTTAATATGATAAGACACCATTAATTCAAATATAGATTTTTCAATTTTAAAAATCACATCATCCCAAGAGGAATGCTTATTCTGAAACAACCTTCCATTATGTTCAAGCCATATATTCCTGATTATAATAGGAGGAATTATCTCCCAAAAGGGGGCAAAGGTCGAAGAGATATAAAAATAAGGCCATGCCTTAAAGTGATCACACAGGTTAGGACCAACAACTACAATCCAGCCCAATCTGCCAAACAACCAGTACCAACAATTCATAGTAAAAGGGAAATGAAGAAACAAATGATCTGCAGATTCCATAAAATAACCACACAAGATGCATGGAAATACAACTCTTACCCCTAAATGGCCAACCATGAAAAATCCCTAGCCTTAGGAAGAGAAGAAACACCCCACAATAATCTAGAAGGCCAATGATCAGTTGTGTGAGCAGAAAAATTAGATTCATAACCAGCCTTAATAGAATATTTCCCAGACTGAGAACCCAACCAAATGAGTTCATCTTCTCAAGGAGAATATATAATACTATGAGACCTCAACTCATGGCATAACTAGGATACCAAACCTGACAACATTAACCATAGAAAAATCCTTCCAAACAATAGTTCCATTATTGAGATAAAAGTAATGACAAACTTCATTACCCCAAATAAATTTCAAATGAGCATCCAAAGGTGACCAATCTTGAATATAACACAATGGTCTATGCCCATTCCAAGAGTCTTGCCAGAAACGTGCCTTAGCATCATTGTGTATTAACCAAGACAATAAAGGACAAATAAGGTCTCGACAAGAACTAATAAAATTTCACATTGTAGACCCATGAGGAATAAAAGAGGTACTAAAAATCCTCTCCTGATCATCAGAGTCAAGATACATAGCCCTTATAAGCTTAGCCCATTTGGAATCTAGAGAACAATACAATTTCCACAAAAGCTTAGCCCCAAGTGCTTTGTTTTGAAGAGAAAGGTCTCTAATACCTTCACCATGGACAAATTTAGGTGCACAAACCTTATCCCAGACAAGTAAAGGAAGCTTTTTCTTTTGGGACATATTTTCTGCCCAAAGAAAATCTCTTAAGATAGACTAGAGTTCCTAAATAAAGCACTTTGGCATGTTTAAAACTGACATTAGGTAGATAGGAATGGCATTTAAAACTGATTTAATCATAAGAAACTTTCTAGATAAGGAAAACCATTTGTGTTTCCATGAAATAATCCTCTGAGAAATTGAGGAGATAATCTTATCCTAGAAATGGTATTTTTTAGAACCAGTGTAGAAAGGAATCCCAAGATAATGACAAGGGAATTCCCCCAAAAGAAATACCAAAAAACACAACAAATAGCGTTGAACCAAAAGAGGGACATTCAAAAAAAGATCTTGAATTTTGCAAGATTAATCAATTGACTAGAAGCCAAAGAGTAATCATCAATAAATTGTTTAATATTGTGAGATTCATTCATAGACGCTTCACCGAAAAGGAGGGTATCATCCACAAATAAATTATGAGTATAAGCTTCATTACTAATCTCCAAAATGATACCCTTCCATATCCTAGTAGTCCTAGCATGACAAATTTCCCTACTTAGACACTTTGCCATAAGAATGAAAGAAAGGGGGAGAGGGGATAACCCTTCCTAATGCCACTGGATGATGAGAAAAAATCCCTAGAAGACCCATTGATGATGAAAAAACTTGAGGGAGAGGATACACAAGAATATATCTACTTTACCCAATTTGCATGAAAGCCAAATCGCTTAAGAACCTTAACAAGGAAATCCCAATCAACCCGATCGTAATCCTTCATTATATATAATTTTAGAATCATATCGGGAATATTTGGTAAACGAATAGAATGTAAAATTTCATGAGCCAAAATGACCCCTTCTGGGGTCTCCCTACCAGGAACAAACCCACCTTGTTCCTTAGAAATGATATTGGGGAGAATTTTTTCCTACCGGACTGAAATAGCCTTAGTAAAAATCTTATAAAGTGAATTACATAAAGAAATAGGTCGAAAGTTTGCAAAATTTTTAGGATTATCTTTCTTCCGAATCAATGTGATCCAAGTGTGATTGAGTTCTTTCAACATAGTTTTATTAATCCTTGCTTCTTCAAGTGCCAATAAGATATCAAGACCCAAAAAATCCCAACATTTATGAAAGAAAAGAATGGTGAACCCATCAGGCCCCTGGGGCCTTATCCGATGCCATATTGAAAACAACCTTTTTAATTCCTTGAAGTGTAAAAGGAGCCATAAGCATTAAATTGCCAGCATGAGAAACATAAGGAGGAATATAATCTAAAAATGCCTTTGAGCAATGAGTTTGTTGTTTAGATAATAAGTTATTAAAAAAGGAAATGCCTTTAGAAGAAATCTCATTCTCAGCCTCCTACCTCCCTCGTGAGGATTCAATACAAACAATTTTGTTCCTAAGACGTTTCAACTTAGTAGAGGCATGGAAAAACTTTGTATGTCTATCTGCATCAGCCAACCAGGTCTCACGAGATTTTTATTTTCAATAAATTTCCTCCCTAAGTAGGACATCATCTAATGCATATTTGAGATCCTTCTCTTATGCAAAGGTCCATGCATTCATGCCATGAAGAATAATGTGATCATTCAAAGCCTTGAGTTTAGATTGCAATCTTGTTTTTTCATGTAAAATGTTTTTGAAATGATGGACATTCCACTCTTTTATTTTGGTTTTAAGGAGCTCCAACTTTTTCACCAGCCTATAAAGATGGGTCCCCTCCATATAAGGAGAATTTTCCCAATACTTCAATAGAGGGATGAAAGATGAATCCCTGAATCACATTGGTTAAAACGTAAATGTGCCTTTACCAGGAGAGGAAGAGTCACCAATCTATAACAAAATAGGATAATAATCAAAGCTTGAGAGAGGCAAAATAACAGAGTGATAATCCATCTTAGTATTAAGATAATGGTCAGCAAGAAGAAAGCAGTCAAGATGTTTAGAAATACTACAAAAATCTTCCCATCTATTTTCCGAAGTGAACTTACCCGCTTTGGGTGAAACATCAAGAAAACTAGAGTCAACAATAAACTGATTCAAATCCATCATGACTTTTGCAATGGGAAGAATCCCACAAATTTTTTCACTATTATTTAGGATAGCATTGAAATCCCCACCCAAAATGAACAACTCCCCTTGGAGTGCCCTAACGATTTCCCCAAGAAGGGCCCATAATTTTTTTTTCTCAGTGATAGCAGTAGGACCATAAATGTTAAATAACCAAAAGGACAAATTAGAATAGCAACTCTAAACCAAAGATAACATCCAGTATTTACCCATAGAGATCTGTTCAACATATAGCTTATTAGGATTCCAAAGGACTGCTAGGTCCCACTGAAGCCCCATCAGAAGGAGAAGATAAAAAATTATGCAACTGTCATGCAGCAAATATGGATGCAACAACAGAATCAGTCATTTTAGTTTCTAGTAATGGATCAATATCAAAATTGGAATTAAGCAATTGACTCTTAATGAGTCATTTCTTGTTAGGGGAATTTAAGCCCCTAATGTTCCACGGAAAGATACTCATTCACCTAGAGAGGAAGCCTCACTTCCTCTCCTTTCTTGAGCCTTTTTAATCGAAGAGTTAGCACCCCCAACATACTCAAGATGAAGACTTATCTTAGTTCTAGCAACCCTCATGATTAGTGGACTGAGAGAAATTTGCATTTGTTTTCTCTTTTTAATAGGTTTCAAAGAAGAAGGTAAAGTGGATTGAATCCTAGAATTTATTTCATCCCAGGTCTTGGATTCACTAGAAGCTATCCCCACCCGCTTCGCAATAGATGTAGGAGAGACCTTTGTATAGGAAGTTTGAAAAATGGAACACTGAGAATGGCTCTTATTATCCGTAATCACAAAAGGAGAAGATAAAAATATAACAAGAACCTCATGCAAAGAAGAATCATCATCTGAAGATAATAGATCAAAAGGGTTTTTGGACCTTGGAATATCACCCTTACACTCTAACCAAGACAGTGATGCATCAAAGCAGTCAATAACTGAATTGGTAATATTCTCATTTAAAACAACATTAGCTTCAACAACAAATTCCTGTATCTGAGATATAACTTGATCAGGAGGCTTGATAAGAAAGGGATTGTCAAAAAGAGGCCCACTGTGATCCAAAGAAGGTGAGGTAATAGCAGATTGAGGACCCAGTGCAAAGGACTAAACAAAAGGGATCTCATTAGGCAAAGAATGAATAACAGAATTGGGGGGGTAAGGGTAGAACCACAGAATCATTGGTAGTAGAGACATCAAACTAAAAAAGATGGGCTACGTGGAGGAGAAGGGCTACTCAGATGAGAAGATATCTGATGATGGCAAGAAGAAACATTAGAGGGCTCAACAATCTTAATCGATTCATCAACAACATGACTCTGCTTAATCGAATAAAACACTTTCAGAGAAGCTTTAGGAAATCGAATAAATAGATCCAAATCAATGCTAATAATTGACTTAATTGAATATGAAGGGTCCCTAACAATGGGCTGTCTCCAGGAGCCAAAAGGAGAATCCATTTTACAAGTGTTTTGAACAATAGATGAAGCAAGAAGTAAAACACAAATTTTTGTGACCAATTTATTATCAATCAAGCTTTAATCAAACCTCACAAAAGTACCAATAAGATTCCCAATCTCTGTAAAAATTATCAAATCATTAAACTCATAGTGAAAACCAGGTAGGATGAACCAAGTAGGAGTAGCATGAAACATAATTTGACCCACTTGGTAAAATGACTTCTATTCAGACATGAGAATCACATTGTATTTAATATTTTAAAAGGGTTTAGACAAAGCATGCATTTTAGCATCTACATAATCAAAAATAATGATAAATGTATGAGAAGATAAAACCTAAAAATACATCATGCCATAAAATTGTGTTTTTCAACAATTTCAATAATTTTGATAAAGGAATGGCTTTACCCCAAACTTCAAAAATAATACACCTATTTGTCAAATCAATTCCATGTCAGAGATCTAGAATATTATCAATAATAATGTGAGGGATCTGAACCCATACCTTTTTTGACTTAGGAAATTGATTATTACTTATAGTCAGAGATCCACATGACTCAGAAGACTTCATTTCTGAGACAGCCAGTCCCTTTCCATGATGGCAGCCCATATCCTATGTAATAAGTGGAGACTTTGGCCATGACATGCCATGATGCAACCCATAATTATTACCAATCATGGGAGCTTGAGAAATATGTGAAGACTTCAGCGGCGATTTGAAATGATACAAATCATTTCTTTTACCAGAACCATCCCACTCCATAGTACGTTTGACCCTCAACAACCATGACTAAGATCAAAAGGATAAAAATGACTAAATCCAGATTGCGTACCAGCCCTAGCCATGACTAGAAGGAACTGGTCTTTCATCTCAGCTCCAGAATGACAAACATCTTGCCAACTACCATCAATAAATACCCACTGAGGATTAGGGAAATCATCCACCATAGCATTTTGAGAAGATAAACCTTTAAAATAGGTAGAATGCAGGCCCATATGCCTCCATTTCTCATCGTGGAAGACCCATTGTGGTTGATAAAGAGAGTTCTCCTCCACAACAAACCTAGGAGGCTCGTACTGCGATAGGTCAACCCACCGGAAACCCACCTTTCGCTTCGCCATCACCGAAAAAATTAATTGATCTTCAACCATTATCTACTTTTAGTCAAAATATTTCTTAATATTATTTATTTTATTAGAATATTCTATCTTTTTTAAGTTTTCAAAGAAATAAAAGAAAAAATATTGAAAAAGTAATAATCATCTTTATTTAATTCTAATTTTTCGTCTTCTTTTCTTTTTCTTTTTCTGTTAAGTTTAAAATTATTTTAATTATTTGTCTTTTTTATAATAATTAAATATTATTATAATTAATTTAATCTATAATTATTTAGATTATTAAAATTTTAATTATGATATAATAATTATATTTTAAATTAAAATCTTTATTTTATTAGTATTTTTTTTTATAAGAGTATCTTTTAATATTATGTTATTTTATTAGATATTTTATTTTTTACTATTTATTATAATTCTTCCACTTCTTCTTTTAAGGATTAATTATTTTATTAATATATACAATCCCAAAATTATATTTATCTATAAGATCAATATTATATTTCTCTACTCCAAAAATAATTTGCATCGTACCATGCATACAAACAATTCTAGATAAATTAGAAATATAGAGTGCAATTAAAAAAATAAAAAAAATACTGCTTAATTAAGTTACTTGCAGGCGAAATGGCAACGTTGGAAGGCAGTTGGATCGATAATGGTGATAGGAGCTGGTCTACCGATGTGCGAAGTTCTAGCGCTCAAGCCATGAAGGTTGGTTCATGGAGCAATGAAGCAGATATTGCATTTCCCATCGAAACAGGTAGATTGCAATCAACTCAGAAATCGGTTAATGCTGGGAAAACAAACATGTTCCAGGGTAACAGATATTCCAGAGTGCAGATGAACTATGGAAATCCGTATTCAAGTGGTAACCAGTGCTCTATTGACCCACATAAATGGAAGGAAAATGGTTTTATTTGGAATAACAAAGGCTGGTTTTGCAAAGTTAAGCATCCTTCTTCTAAGGCCCCCCAGAACTAGTATCCACCGCCTAAATCTACCATCCCCGGTGTGGAAATTAAGAGAGGCAATCCTCATTCTGAAACTACTTTGGTCCCTTTGAAATCTCATGGTAATTTCCAAATGTAGAATGGGCGCTTCGAGAAAGATAACTCAAGGGCGGACCATGCCAGGTCTTGGAGATCCAACTTCTGTTCTAAATTTTGGAACCCTTGGTCAAACCAAGAGAGCTACCCTGACTTCCAAAGATGGACCTTCCTCCCTCAATGACCCTACCATCCTAAAATGGTAAGAAAAACCTCAAGACCTACCATCTTTTTGGATGAAAATAAAATTAATTCAGCTAGGTCGAGTTTGCTTGAGTTTTGCCTTTTCATCAAGTGGGGTGGTGGAAAACGGGTTAAGGACAATTTTGAATCTTGGTGTAGAGCACAATGGGGAAAGGATATTAACATTAATATTCTCCCAAATGATTTCTTTATGATTGAATTTATGAGCAATGAGGAGAAATGGAAAGCTAAAAACAAAGGTCCATATATCTTGGATGGCATTGAAGTTCACATCATTGATTGGCAGGCCAATTTCAATCCCCAAATGCATGTATTACCAGATAGAAAGGTATGGATGAGATTGTAAAATTGTCCCTTAGATTATTGGCACATTGATGTCATTAAGGATATATGAAAAAACCTTGGCATCTTTGTATCGGTTGATGATATTTTGGAGGATAAATTATGGGGAAGCTTCCTCAGAATTTGGATTAGCATAGATGAAATCACCAAGATCCCTGATGAAGTCAAAATTATTGGTGTTGGGAAGATCTAGATCCAAAAGATTGATAGAGAAGATCAGTTGCATATTTGTCCTAAATTCTTCTCCTTGGATCACATTGGCATTAGTTGTGATGTTTTCGCTTCGATATAGTGAAATTATTCTTGTATGGAATTTCCTATTCAAGAAAAGCTGCAACCAGAACCTCCTAGATCCACTGATACCGGGGAATATTTTGGCAATGAAACTAATGATAATGAGAATGTTCCATTGATAGAGGCAATTCCTTTGAACATAGCTCGTCCCTCCTTTAGACAAAGCGAGAGCCAAAAAAATCTTCTCATGCTTCTAGAAAAGACTAAAACCTTATAGGTGGATATTGAATCCAAATTAGTGGATTCACTTCCACCCTCTCCTCTTCTACCTAGGAATCAACTGGTAATTGAAGATTGCAATTTTCACACTCAGGGTATGGAGGAGTACTCTAGGGGAATTGGGAGTGAAGATTTTCTCCTCGATAGGTATTGAATTGGAAGATGGTGAAATTTAATCTTCCTCCTTGGAGGGTGATGAAGACTTTGAACCTGACTCTGAGCTTATATTGGAGGTTACTACAAAAGGTTTTGGGAAGTTGGATTCAACTATTGACAATCCAAATTTTAAGCCAAAAGGTGTCTAGGGACGCAAATAAAAAAAAATTATGCTAGCAGTGCCTGGTGTTGCCAGTGGTCAAACCAAACTTAACTTAGGGAAGGGAAATGCCCTTCCCTAGGAGCAATGATACTCTTATCTTGAAATGTTAGGGGCATCAATACCCCTAACAAATGGTGCTTGATTAAGCGCTAGATTGATGACACCAAAGGAGATATTTGGCTACTACAAGAAACTAAGTGGAGTAAGGCTGAGATAGATGCTTAAATGAGAGTTTGGAAATAGTGGAATAGGTTGTTTAGGTAATCGGTTGGAGCCTCTGGTGGCTTGGGAATCTTTTGGAATCCCATGATGGTTAGAATCTCTCTTGTTGGGGAAGATAAGTATTGACAACATTGCCTAGTAACTATTCTTGGTCGGAATTATAATTTCAATCTTTTCAATGTGTACAGACCATCTTTTGTTGGTGATAAACATGCTCTCTAGGATCTCTTAACCTTCAGAATGAACAGTATTACCAATGGTAGTTGTGTCATAGCCGGGGACTTCAATGTGATCCTTTCCAGCATTGAGAAAAGTGGGGGTATTCAGAGGACTCGTATGTCTCAGAAGGACTTTTTGGAATTTGTTGAGAGGAATCACCTTCTAGACATTATTCCTAAAAATGGAGTTTTCACATGGACGAACAGGAGAGTGGGTTTTACTAGAATTGCTAAATGGCTTTAATGGTTTCTTGTTACTGGTGAGTGGCTAAGACAAAATCTAGCTTTAGTGTTGTCGATTCTCCCGCTTATTGGATCATATCATTACCTGATCTGTCTGGAGGTTGCTATGGGACAAGTGGAGGGAGGTACTCCTTTCCAATTTGAGAAAATGTGGTTCAGAGTGCCTAAGCTATATGATCTTATATCTGTTTGGTGGAATGAACTGGTTCTTGGGAACCATTTGAGATTATTCATACTCAATAAGAAGCTCAAGTATATTAAGGTTAAGATCAAAGAATGGAATAAGAGCCAATTCAAGAATATTCATATGGAGAAATTAAGAATTAAGGCTGAGCTCGAAGAAATAACCAACTCTGTTATTACTTCAGGAATGAATGAGGATTTATTTATCAAAGAAAATACTCTCAAATCTGATCTAAATGAAATCCTTCAGTGTGAGGAAATCCATTAGCATTAAAAATCAAGGGAGTTATGGCTAAAGGAAATTGATAAAAACACCAAATTCTTCCACTGATCGGCCATTGCCATTCGAAATAGAAACAAAATATTAGAGATTTTGAGACCGGATGGAGTCATTGTCAGGAACTATGAGGACATTGCGCAAGAAGCTTTAAGATTCTTTGATTCCTTGTTGAATGGTGATCACCAGAACAATCATGAAGCAAGAGCCATAATTCTTAACTCAATCCCATCCGTAATATCTAATAGTCAAAATATAGCTCTCTATACTCCTATTTAAATTGATGAATTAAGGAAAACTACCTTTCAACTGAAACCTGATAAGACTCCTAGCCTTTATGACTTCCCTGCTACTTTTTCCATCATTTCTGGGATATCATCGCTCGAGATCTACATCTTGCCATAGAAGAATCAAGAAAGAAAATGACTATATTAGGTTCTATTAATCACACCTTTTTTACTCTAATCCCAAAGAAGCAAAACCCTTAACAAATGAGTGATTTTAGGCCCATTGCTCTATGCAACATGGTATATAAGATTGTAACAAAGATCATAGCCAACAAATTGAAGCCCCTCCTTAAACACATCATATCAGATGAACAAAGTGGTTTTACCCCTAGAAGATCCATTGTGGAAGGCATTATCATTGCTCATGAAACGCTTCACACCACCAGGAAAACCAAGGATTCCTATATGATTTTAAAACTAGATATTCTGAAAACTTATGATATGGTGGACAGGGATTTCTTATTTGATGTTCTTAATAAATTTGGCTTTTACAACTTGGAATTATCTATCCTCCCCCAAATTCTTTGCTTTGGTTGATGGATCATCTCATGGCTTCTTTTCCTCAACAAGTGGAATTCGACAAGGTGATCCAATATCACCATTTAGGTTTATCATAATGGTTGAAGCCTTAGGTCAATTAATAAGATCTCTTCAGCTCGATGATCATTGGATTGGAGTCAATGTGGCATAGGGGTTGAGAAAATGACTCATTTGTAGTTTGCGGATGAATTGATCTCTCTAATGAGAAAGTTCCTTTGGAATGGTTCAGATGACAAAGGGAATTTTCCTTTGGTAGCTTGGAAAAATATTTGCCAACCAAAGAAGGCAGGGGGTGCTGGCATTTGCCAAATCTTGATTATTAATTTAGCTATGGGTGCAAAATTGGTTTGGGAAATTTGCAGTGGTGGGAACCAAAAATGGGCAAGGCTTCTAAAACATAAATATCTGGACTCCTTGGAGCCAAAAAGGATTCTCACTATAAACAACCCCCCCAGAGGCTCAGTTATATAGAATTTTATTGTGGATAGCAGGGAAATCATAAGTGATCAGGTTACCTGGGATGTCAGGAATGGCAGGGATGCCTCCTTTTGGATTGACTCTTGGGCTGGTGAAGATGCTTTATGTCTCAATCCCTCAATGCAACATATTATGGTAGAAACCTGTCACCTTTGGGGGCATAATATCTATGATTATGGTTATCCTATCCAAGAAAATGGTATTGCTAAGTGGCAATGGAACTCCTTGGATCCCCTGGACTTGGATCAGCATTAAAAAGACTTGTTTGCTAACATTCTAATCAAAAGGATTATTTTCCCTTCCCCTGAAAAGAATATTATTAGGTTGTGTGGTTCCTTTGATGGTAAATACAAAGTATGTTTTGGTTACAAATTGAAAGAATCAGCCATAGACAAAAAAGATTGGCTTGTTAATATTTTTTGGCATCAACACCTCCTTCCCAAAGTAGGCTCTTTTGCTTGGTTGGCTTGTTAGAAAAATATCTTAACTAAAGAAAGGCTCTCTTAAATGGGCATCAATGGACCCAATAGATGAACTCTATTTCTAGAGCATGAAGAGACTACGGATCATCTACTTATCCACTACAAATTCTCCAGCCACTGTTGGTGGCATTACATGGGAAAATTGAGAATCTTTGGCCCCTTCCCATTAGGGCTAGATAAGTGGTTTTCACAATGGCCTAAACTGATAGGAAAGGCTATTTTTTCTGATTTGCTTAACATCCTACCATCGCTTTTGATTTGGGAAATTTGGAAAGAATGGAATCATCGAATCTTCTAGGGTAAAGAGATGAGCTTAATGTCTCTTTGTGGGAAAATTGAGATCCACCTGATTGAGCTCCTAAATGAGGCTACTCAATCCAAATCATTAAAGAAGAATTTATACATGGACTGGGATTGTTAGATTAAGCTAGGTGTTCCAAATTTACTCATTCCACCACTTTTTGGCTTGGAAACCCTGGTGGATCAGGTCAATCCAAGAGTGAGGGTGAAATGGGCTGCACCTAAGCCTAGGTGGAGAAAGGTAAAATTCAATGGTACTTCTGCAGGAAATACGGGTCAAAGTGGTATTGGTTGTATTTTGAGGGACTCTAATGGTTTCTATATAAAAGAAATATATGAAAAGATTGGAGTTGCTACTAACAATGAAGTTGAATTCAGAGCAACTTTAAGAGGTCTCCAGTTAGGGAAGGAGCTTAGGGTGCAGAGAATTCATCTAGAGGGAGACTCATTAAATGTGGTTAATGTGATCCGTTGTAATAACATCCCTAGTTGGTGCCTTAAGTAGTGGCTTCAACTGATTATGGTGCTATTAGCCACCTTTGATGAATTTAGGGTTAGCCACATCTATAGGGAAGGTAATGGAAAGGCTGAGAGACTCTCTAAATTGGTGTTAGCCATTGGTGACCCCCCTGATCTTCCATTGATGTTATGGAATGTTTATCCTTCAAAGAAATGATGGTTTCTGGTTGAGTTTGTCAGCAGTGGCTTCTACCGATTGTCTGCTCCTTACAGATGATGGTTCTCTATTGGGTCAGTTTCTGATGTTGTATTACCTCCACCGGTTGACATGGTATCCTCACTATCTCATTGAGGGGGGTGCTCTCCGGTTGGGTCTCTTGCTGGTTGCGCTCTTCTCTCTTTTTTCGATTAAGTTTCTCTCCATATTAATCACCAGTTGTGGTGTAAATGGGTGCATTGCTCCCCAGTTGTCACTTTACTCCTTCTCAACCTAATGATCATGGTTTCCGATGGATAGACTGACTGACTGACTTGATATCCTGTTAAGGTTTCTTCTTGTCACTAAGATGTGACACATTGTTATCATCATTGATCTATGTTTGGGCCCCGTGGCAATTGGAAATAAGTGTACTTTAATTAATATCTAGTTACGACTAGATCCTTTCAATATTTTCTCATAATCACCTGATGGTTAAAGTCAGTCAACATTAAGTTGATGAGCTTTGGCTCAAATATTGTTTGGACACTAGCATTTCATGCATGTGTGTATTCATTTTGCATGAACTACTTGTAGGGTGTCGTATTTTCTGGTTTGATGTCTTTCTATTTGACAATGGAATGCCCTCTTTTTTCCATCAAACAATTGCTTTCTTTACTTAGTGAGTTGCTATGGAGACCCAATTCTCCTTGAAGCTACTTGTCGCCAGATGGCTTTCTTGGGTAAAATCATGGATAGATGTTTGCAAGAGGGCCTCTTCTCTGGACATCCTCTTATTCTCCATAGCCTTAAGAGGATTCTGGGAAAGGAATTCCTTACGGTTTATCACACGTACAAAGCCAATGCCGATATCTTGGCATTTTTCCTTGCAATAATATTATGCATGGGTACTAGCAAGTAAAGAGAAAAACTGTTAACTCAAATGATGTTTAAACATTGCCTTTTGGGGGAGGTTGATCTTGTATTGGATAATATTGATGCCAATCTATGAATTCCGCTTCCTCAAAATTACTATATGACCTTAGTCAACAGGGAAGAGGTGAGGAAGCTTGTGATTGTTAACTCCCTAGACTTTGATACTCTTCAAGCAACCTGGCTTGTCATTACCAAGAACATTGAATTCCTTCTTAAAGCAGCTGGCATCCAAAATGGCTTCACGTCGGAATGGAGGATAAAATTTCTTCATGATGAAGAGCTAGTAGGTGTTGATGATTTTGGGATTTTGGAGAATGGAGACTTGGTGGTTGGTAATGACTGGGGGTTTGGGATTGGAGAGGAGTGGTTCCCAAATGACTATCAACTCCCTAGGGAGAAGGAAGAATCAGTGACTCACTTGAACTATGGCACTAAATGCCCTATTGTACTGGATGCGGCTCATGCTCCTGTGGATAATGCTTCTGAAGACTCCCTTTAACTCCGGTTGTCATTGTTCTCTCCGGTATCTCTGATTTTTTTATTATTTGTATTGTTTTAAAGCCTTTGTTATCGACCTTTAAGAGATTGGTATCTGATGTCTTGTAATCATCCAACCTTCATTGTTAGTTTTTCTTTTTTTAAGGAATAGGACTAAGGTAGGGAGTTTTCTTCCTAGTTCTTTCCCCCTATCGCTCTCACTGAATCAGGCCTTGTATTCTCTTTTTTTGATTAATACAAGGGTCCTGCCCCTCTGTAGCTATTTATTTATTTAAAAAAAACAATTCTTGATAAAATTCACTTTTGCACTCACAAGAATATTCTACCTAGAAATAGTAAAGATTTAGGATTGGTTTTATCCAAACAAAGGAAACATCTTGGAATAATTATCTTGCAAAACAAGCACATTATCTCAGACTACCTTTTTATTCTTTATTTTTCGAGTGTAACATCTCGGTCCTATGTTTATATTTATTATTAGTGTAATTGATGAGACTATTGCACATTGCTCATGTTGTTTGGTTATTTTAATTTTAACATGTGCATGATTGATTAAATTAGATGGTTAAATTAAAATACATTTGAAATTGAACTTGAAATGATCTTAAGATATGATTATGAATTTTATCTTTCATGTGCTTTAATTATTGTTTATGGTACAAACCTACTGCTGTAAAGTTGATTGCAAGTTAGTGTAGGTACCCTTCAAAGATGATAACTTGGCTAAGGTAGAAGTGCACTAGCCACTTGGAAAGAACATGCATGATGGAACCCAAAGTACTTGCACACACTCATGTAGTAAATTTATACTGCATGTGCATTATGCATTCATGACATTTTGCATTCATGAATGAAATAATGTTGCATACATGTGTTTTTATGAGTACATTGTTTAATTTGAATGTTTTGTTAATTGATGTTTATTATCGTGTTTTTTTTAGATGTCTTGTTGTGAAGATCGAAACTATGTTACTCCTTTTTATCTAATTTGCATACTCCTTTTTATTAGAAAAATAAAATGCCCATATTATCTATGAATTCAATTAATTCAAATAATTAATATATATTAAATTTGATAATTATAAATATTTATATTTTCTTATTTTATTTATTTACTTTTAAACATAAAATGTTTCTAATTTAGAATAAAATAATTTTTAATTAAGACACTTCTTTTATTAAATATTATTATTTCAATTATAAAATAAATAAATAAAAGCTTCTATTTATTTATGCATGTTTAATTATAAAACTAGAAATAAATTAACTTTTATTTACTTATATTATAACAACACTTTCCAAATTCATAGAATTTTGGAATTTAAATACAAATTCATTACAGAATACCATTGGAAAACATAAATAATTATGGAGGCATGATTTCCAACCAAGCTTAACAAAATAAGAACAAACTAACACTACCAACCTGGTATGCTTTCCAGGAAGAAAATTTGGAGCTGAGCAAACCTCTAGCCAACAAAACCAAAATCTCCAAGCAACCAAGTTTAGCCAAAAAACCACACAGACAAAATTTCTCCCCAAAAATTCTTCTCCCAAAGTGCAAAAGACTCCCCAAAATTGGAAAAATTGGAGCATATGAGATATTTTCCCACCCACAAAACTTTTGCATTCAATGCACTCGATAATCCATTTTTTTCAAATTTTAAATTCAAATAGAATTTATTTCCCCAAAACAAAACATTTAAATTTAAATTTCCTCATGACCAAAATTCAACAAGAGGATATTTTATTTTCACAACTTTAATTACCTTTTTCTAACAAAAACATATAACACAAAATTAAACCACCATATGATTTTCAGGAATAAAAATTGACTATTAATTTAATTTGCTAACTTGGTGAAAATGGTTTGTTTGTTTTAATAGAAAAGGGGGTCGTTTTAGTTTAACCCTAATTTAATTTATTCCTGACAATACACTTTAATCCATAATTACCCTAAGGTAAAATAATAAATTTCACAATTAATATACTAGAAGGATTTAACAAATCACAAAATGATACACACACAAACTCAACCAAACATCGTAAAGACATGACTCACATACCAAAATTGGCAGAGATGACTGGAGATTAACAACGGTCACCATTGAGCAAGACTAGGGATGATATGAAGGCCAGGTGGAGTCGGTACCCCGTACCTACATAGCAGTAGTACCTGTAATTCCTACATTACCGAGCCATGCATGCATTTGTATATATATATATATTCAATAAAAGTGTTATCTCAGGGTCACTAACACAAATTAAATTAACAATTAATCATACATAAGAGTTAATGTGTAATCAACATTCACCGATACACATATCAAGCATAATACCTAAATATAACATCACAACACGGTATATCAACCATCCAAGTAAGCCACTAAAAGTCAACCAGGGTCAAACTGGGTTTAAAAGAGTTTGATCAGGGGATGGGTATTACAAGCCACCCAAAAAGAAAAATACACAATTGTTTTTTTACAAAGGCACATAATATTAAAGATAAACAAATATTAAGATAATTTCAAGAGAGTATGTCAAACCTAATGTCTCTTAGTTGTTCAAATAGCTCCAATGTATACATTATATCATCATTTACAAAGTACACAATGCCATCAAGTTGATGTTGCTTTATGTGAGCAAGAGTTGTATTTCATTGATGAATACCACAATCTTTGATATTTGTCACATTCTTTTCACAAACAAGGTGCCTATACATTACTCCTGTTATCCTCAACAAGTCTATTATTTCCATGGACTAAGCAAGCATCTCAACAATTATTTAAACAATAGGTGGTCCAAGAAGCCTTAAAGTGTGAGCAATCCTATTCAAATAAAATACGTAAAACACATAGTTGTAGTTTGGAGCCACAATAATGAGCAATTTCTAGGGAACAAAATCTAAGACCTATATAGAATGATTTCTCTTCTACATCAACACTTGCCTCTGCCATAAAGTCCCTACTCCTAAATATGTGAGTCTAATCTAGTGTTGAAATACAAATGTAGCTTAGAATAATAGCATATAACATAAACTATGACCTCTAAATGCCCATGTTTTCTTTCCTTTTAAAATATAAATTTCAACCTAACATTCTACACGTGTCAATAGAGGCCAATAATAGGCCACCATATTTTTCCTTCATTAATCTTTGAGCATGTTTCAATTTCCAAACTTCAGATTCTAAATTTTCAATAGTTTAAACAATTTGTTTTGATTAAATTAAATTGGGAAAGGATCCAAACCAAAAATGTAACATGGAAGAACTCACTAGAAGTGAGACAATCAACACCAAAAAAGAGGAAACCCCTTTTTTGAAGGAGAGGCTTTTGGACAAAGCAGCCAATCGGCAAGAACAAGGGTCCTGAACCATTAAAAAGATTACAATCTCAGAATAGAGGGGTTTAGGAAAGAACCATGAACCAAATACCAATAAAAAACCCTTGAACTAACTGACCAAACAAGGAAACAAAAAGCAACCAACAGGTTTTGAAAGGTCTCCTGCAACCCTTTTCCTAAAGGACCGTCACAAACAAAGACATTCTTAGTCATGGATGGAGACCACAAGGATCGAGGGACATCTAGGGACCTTATGAGCTCAAGAAAAATAATCCCCACAAAAGAAATAATACAAAAAATAATGAGGGACTAGACATGAGCTAAAAGACTCCAAGGGTTTCAAAAGGCATCCCATAACCTTTTGTTAGAAGAAAAACATGCACACTTGAAGACCACCTTGATAGATCCTCTGGTAATAGTAGATCAATAACCATAGTGACCCTTGCAAACACAAGCTTCATTATTGCCTCAATACGCCCATTTTTAACAAGGTAGCAATCATTGTCTGGCACAAGGGAGCCACCAAAAGAAAGCAATATCTCCATAGACCCATTGTATTATAATTACAAACCATAACAACTTGTATAGGCACAAGCAATAGGGCCCCCTCAAAAGGCCCATTAATAGTGCTCATTCAAAGAATCATTGACAACCTATATTGCTATATGGTGAGCTACATCAATGGACATAAAGAGAAAATCCTCACTAAAATAGTTGTCATCCTCCTTCAGAATATGCTTAGCCAGAGGAGCCCACAAACTCCTTCCTCCGAAACAAAGAATCACAAACAAAGCAGAAGGAGAGAAAAATAATGAGAAATACAAATCCCAACTCAAAATTCAGTCTCCACCAAGACAAGAGAGTGAGATGAAGTATGGGTTGAGAAAGCACAACCACAAACAGAGGTAAACAACTAGAGGAGGGTTTCCAACCTAAATCCCATGCACATGAAGACCAAGTAGCTTGTATACACACAATCCATGAAGAGCGAGGGAACTAAGCCCAACCAAACATCCATATACCATAGAAACAAAGATGTCGTACCAAAAGTAGGGGCAAAGTATAAATGAAGCCACTAACCAAAGCCACAACAAAGAGAAACCACCATAGCCAAACTCTTTGTCCACACAAGCTTAAGCCAAGGCCCAACCAGAACAATGCACACCCCAACAAACACTCCCATAGAAAGGGAAAGAAGAAATGCCTCCCCAGAACCCTAGACAGGGAAACACCAAACACATGGGTTTATAGATAACAACTTAATAATTACATATGGGTTTGAATAATTTGTGTCTCTAAAATTATAGTTGGACTTATTTCTATGAAATTAATGGTTACTTGTTCACTTGAAAATCAAAGCTCAGAGAATTGTAATAATTTTTAGAAGAAAGTGGGCTTCTAGAAGGACTTTGTGGGTTTGAGTAATGTGGATGACATGAATTGCAGGGATTGAGTATTGTTTGGGAAAGCCCAATTCACAAACTACAAAGTCCTTATAGAAATTCCTTGTGCTCAAATAAACAAATCACCAGATTCCAAAGACTATAAAATAACATAAAATAGTAAACACACTTACAATAAATTCATATTCTTGTTTTTATGATGTTTATCATTGTCAAGAGATGTTTGTTATTGAATAGGTGTATTTGCATCAATCTATAAAATAATATAAGTATTGCAAGTTTGGGTAGAATGAGCTATGGATGTGTTTTCATTGATGTGAACATTATTTGCTTGTCATTAGTGACTGGTTGGTAAATTTGATGTTGATTTTCCTATGTAGTTGTGTTGAGAGTTTTTCTCTGCATTTCTTCTATATTGAACATGTATTTCATGTGGTTTGGATATGTTGTTAAGAAGTGTTTAGAGATGTTAAACTCAGGATTTTGTGCTTCGGATTCTAGTGCTAAGGAGGTTGTGTTCACCAGCATGTGGCAATGTTTGATAGTGTTTCTGTGTGAAATGCATGTTTCACATTTCTCCACTTTATGGTTTCTAGTGTTGTGATTTTGTAGATAAGTTGATAATGTCCTTAGCTTCATTCTATTCAATTGGCACATGTTCTTTGACTTTAGAAGCGTGGTTTCAAAGTTCAATGGTGTTTACTCTAGGTTTGGCTGACCTTGAGTGTTTACACTTCATATTATTGCTCCAATGATTATGGATCATTGGGTAGCATTTATTATGTTTATTTTGGTCTCAATTAATATTTTTGTGGTCCACTTTACATTATTTCCCACTAAGAGAATGTTTAGTGCTAAAATAATTTGAATTTTGTTTGGTCAAGAAGCTTAGCTAGCCTTTGGAGATTTTACATTTATGATATAAATAAATGATAATTTGTTGAGGCTGAAAAGAGGAAGGGGAAGTGTGTGTGAAATATGAAATGGAAAGGAAGTGATTCATGGCATATGTGTATGTGATGAAGGTGTGTGAAAGAGGATCTATCTCCTTGATCATTTTGATATGTGTTGTTTGAGTTGGTGAAAAATGTTGAGCAATGTAGAATTTCATTTGTTATCTACCCAAAGTAGTGAGCCAAAGGTATCTACAAATCTTATGGTTGGAGAGGTGCATCAGTGGTGGATTATTTCTCTTTTATTTTTCTTCATCTAGGCAGTGAGCCCTCCAACAGTTGGCCTTTCTTTCTTTCTTTCTTTCAGGTAGTGAACCTTTTTTAATAAAACTAACCTTAACTAGTGTCACCCTAACAAGTGTTCATATATTGAGAATAACATTCTCCATGGTTTTTTCTTTGACAGGGTTTTCCATATAAAATCTAATGTTTTATTATGTATGATGTGTTATGCTTTTCATGGACTTTCATGCTCATATACTTTTGTGGATTAAGTGATAAAGTTAAGTTACCATGGATCTGATTTAACGAAAAAAATTTAGATTTGTTTGTACAATTGATTAAACCCCCCCCTCTTATTTGTCTTGTGTGTAAGTAACACTCAATAGAAAGTGACATATATTGATTATTTTCAAAATATCTCATTATGTCAATTGAGATAAACTATATCATAAATGTATAATGTTAATTCAATTCTACAATTAGAAACAATTTTTAAAATTTTAATGCATAATAATTTCATATTAAAATACTTGTATGTGATCACTATACAAGTTATGTAATAAATCGTCATTGATCAACATACTATTGACTTCACCACACTATATTGTTTGATTGCCCTCTAGATACTCCTAATAGTGAGTGCACTCATGGGAGTCAAAACTTTGCACTTTATTGATCATGGTCTCATCCAAGAATTTTTTTGTAGTAACTATAACATAGGTAGGGTCCATCACCCTATACTCTCTCAATGGTCTTTCTTCTTGATCATCTATTGGATCACAAGGCCAGTACATCTACATGAAAAAGTTTATAAGGTTGTATGTGAGACTGAAATGGCATGGAGACTCCACACCTCCATAGACTCCTTGATGGCTAATGGCACCATCACATCATTTATAGATGTTTTGGCCAATAGCTTTCATTCCAAGTTTATTATTCAACCATCTCTTGGCCCATCCTCAATAGAGCCTCTTTCTCTACCCTAAAATTATTTCATACCAAAATAATTGAGATTTTTTTTAAATACAAACTCACAATGATTCTTTTCTCAAAATAATATTGGCACCTCATGGTTATTACATGGAGGATGGTCCAACACTACTAACCACATACTCAAAAAAATATCTATATCAAGACAAATACATCACCGAATTGAAATTTTCTTTGAAGTCATTGGAAGAGGTGCATTGGTTTTGGAATCAATAAAAAGATCACAAATTTTGGATTGAGTTATAACCTTTCTTTTTTTTAATTTCATTGTAAGATAACTATGCTGCATGAAATTGATGACATTAACCTCCATAAAAAGTTACTGATTAATTTGAGTCATGATTGAGTCAACTTGCTTTATCATTACTTCAAATTTGATGAAGCAAATAATGCATGGTGTGTGTTTTCTATCCATACCTTCAATGATGCAAATACCTCTATAAATTGAAATGTGTTTTGTTTCAAATCCCCTAATAATTTCTTTTGAATTATCTTAAGGCTCAAGTCAAAAGGATTGTAGGAGATTAGGGTGATGTACAAATATCTTCAAATATTGCTTTAACTCCCTGTTATATGGTTACTCATATATTATGTAAATTCTCATTGTTATAGATCAGAGGTTTTTTGTCATATATGTGTGTGTGTGTGTACATACACATACAGACATACATATACATATAAATATACATAGACATATATATATACACACACACACATATATATACATACATGTATGTATATATATATACATGTATACATACATATATATAAGCATACATGTATATATATATACATACATACATCTACATATATATATATACATACATATACATATATATACATACATATACACATATATATACACATATATATATATACACATGTATATATACATATATGTATATATACATATGTGTATATATATACATATACATATATGTATATATAGATGTGTATATATATATGTATATATCTTTATACATACATATATATATGCATACATGTACACACACACACGCACACACACATATAAATAAATATTTATATAACCACTATTTTAGTGATAATTGAAGAAAATAATCGTGTCTTCATCTTGATGTTTATTAATAATGTCTATGCAACATGATAGATGCACATTTTTACTAAAATAATTATTAACTAAGATTGTAAAGAATGTTGTATTAGATATTTGATAAATTAATAATTGTTTTGGTAATACATAGAAAATTCTAGATAGTGATAAACATTTAAAAATAGTTTGTAAACAAATAAGCATTTGATAATTTATTTGAATGGATCAAAATTATTAGAGTTTATTATTGCTTGCTAGTGAGATGACAAATAGAAGGTAAAATAAACACATTATCTCTATTCTCAAAAAAGTCAAACATAATACAATAAAGTATCCATTTTACAACAACTTACTAGTACAACAGATACCTACACATTTAATTTTCACGATTTAAAAAAATAATTCCCACCTTTAATATACAAAGCTTATTGAAAACTTCCTTTAAATATATAACCTATTAAAAAAATCTAATAATTATTTATTTGTATCCTTGTGGGTAATTTGCATTCCACTAAAACACTACTTTGATGCTCACTATAACATAGGGAACATGATAGGTTTTGATCTAATGCATTATATTATTATTCTTATGTGAGTGATTGATGACATTTGTCCACACTAGGAAACAATTGGACGCATCTATTCTGGCTCCAAAAAGACAGTACGGATTGACTAACATACGTGTTAGTCGCGCGTTTTACACCGTCAATTTTGCAGTTAACGATTTTGATTGACTAACCTGTCACTAACATGCTGTACGACAAGTCTGTTTTGGAGCTAGAATAACTGCAACCGAAACAATTATCATTGTATACTCTCTCTCATAATTAGGTTTTAAAAGCACCGATGAAATTGCCCAAGTAAAATAAGCCGACTTCCAAATAGTAATAGAAAAGTCTCGAGACTGTGCAAATCATCTTCTGTCAATCAATCCACTGACTTTGCCGACTTTAAACATGAAATTAAAATCTAATGTCGAAGTAGGGCAGAATTCCGGAAATAGACAGAGACAAGAACATACGTAGCTTATGTTGAAGATAAAAAGAGCATGGAAAGAAACGGTGTAAGACAATTTCTAGCAAAGATACACCATTGTTCAACTAAAGGACAAGCAGGAAAGTATTGATAGAGAACACGACTACATTTACAATCTGAATTTCACTTCTGAAACGCTTCATATTAGTAAAAAGAGAAGATTTTTGCCAGTACCACATAAGGAGGAGCAGAAGAAAACAAGAAGAGAGTTGAGTTTTTACTGCAGTTGATCATCTTGCGAGATAAGCGATAACCCTCTCACCATTTGTTCATGGAAAACGGTTATAATCCTATATCTGGTACGCCACAACTAAGATTGGTTGTAATTCTAAGAATTTGAGTTTTATTATAGGCAAGTCTAAAAGGAAATATTTCATTTTATAGCATGTCAATATTTGTGGCTATCTGAGTGTTTTTATCTTTGTCATAAATTTACACATTCACTATTTTTAAATGTCGCAGAATATCTTTTTTCAAGAGGTTCTTTTATTATTTCCTCTGTTGTTTCTTCTAATATTAGTGGTGTCAAGGACTGTAAATGATGGTATTGTTGTTGTTTCTAATAATATTGTTCTTTGTAACTGTTTTTCGGATGACCCACCCGTTTCGATGAGTAAACGTTGTTCTGATTGTACTAATAGATCTATCTGGACAATTGTACAACGTAGAAAGAGATTTTCTCGGATTAAGATGCTAGATTTACAGTCTCAAAGTTCCATTTCAAAATAAGATGTTTCTCTTTCCAGACTCCAATTCTGTTGTTTCTCTTTTGGTTGCTGCCCTATTTTGTTGTTTTTTTATGGTTAGTGACTGATCAGTAATGGCGTTGGGCCCTTCCCCACTTAATAAAAAGTAATTGGTTCTACATTCAATAAGTTATCTATCAATCTAAGTAAATACAAGACATCATACATATACCTTTTTTATCGTCTTATGTTTTAACTTAAATTCCCCCTTTATCTATGACTTCAACTACTTTGTCACCACCAAGTTGCACTTGTATTTTATATTTCCTATCATGTGGCTATTGCAACCATTGTCAAGAAGCCATCAATTTGCTTGAATCTTCTTTTGTAGCATTGTATGTAAAAACAAATTGTTTTTCAAGTTTTTTTTTCTTTAGAAAAATTTATATGTTGTTTATTCATTTTTCAACACTCACATTCATAATGGTCTGCATTTTTGCAATAGTAACACTATACATGTGATTTGTCATAGTTTGTATTGCTTCTTTTATTATCATTAAAGTTTCTTTGTCCATTATAAGCTTTACCTTTCCACTATTAACTCTTCTATCAAAATTGTTATTTTGTCCACTATCTCTAAACCTTGTTATACCTTTCTAATCTATTCCTCTTTCAATATTTTTTCCTTTTTATTTGAAATACCCATCTTAGTATGAAAGGCTTATTCAACATTTTTAAAAAACTTGTTCATTCTTTGCTCATGTGTCCTAAGAGAATATATAAGGTCATTTAGAGAGAAGGCTAAAGTCCTTTTACTCTTTAATAGCCACTACAACAAGATCAAATTGAAGAAGGACATATTAGAATTTTTTTCATAGTATTTTTAATAGTTAACTTTTTCCCATAAAATCTAATGTAATTAACGAAACTCATCATAGTAGTAAAGATATCTTGCATAGGTTAAAATTATTTCATAACAAGGTTTTCAAAATCTCTTGGAAAAGAAGTTTTTTTTTCACTTTGTTCATTCCCTTATGCATTTTGTAGCAAACCATAGGCTTCTTTATATTATCTAGTTGTCACTATTTGTCAATAATTTGATTCATGTACAACTTGTTCAATGATAAAAAAATTCTTTTCAATTCATTTTCCCATTTTCTTGAATTGATATTTCTACACTAGAGTTACGACAGAAAAAGCTTTAACATCTAAAGCTTTAAATAACTATTTTCTGCAATCTCTCATAAATCCTATGAAAAAAATAGGATTTTTCGTTTTATACTGTATAAGTTATAATTTTCACCTTTGAACACAATTGTTTAAGGTTGGGTTAAATTTTGAATATTGGCTACCATAATTATTTCTCAAAATGAAAATTCAAATTGATCTTCTGTAACAAATTTCACACAAAATATTACCTCTTTTATTCTACATTCTACAGATAAATCACACCAAACCTTTCTTCTCTATCACAAACAAACTAGTCAACCCACTTTCTACTTGAAGGAAGCCCAAAATATAAACAAGGTTCTTAATATCTAGTTGCTCTAGTACCAATAATTTGTTTATTGTACACAATACTACAAAGGAAGTTTCAAAAACTAGATGGCTTCTACAAATCTATTGGAATAGCAACATCATAGGGAATACATATATTTGTATAAATATGAATTATTATGTAAGTGCCATTTTTAACTTGTAAATTTTGTATTCCTTACTTGAAATCTCATAGCCTACTGGTAGTTCTACAAACACTTCTTCATTCAAATAACTGTTCGAAAGTTTTATTTAACATCAATTTGATATTAAAAAAATCATATATTTGACTAATAATGTTACATGCTTAATTGTAGTATCTAATAGATAACAACAATAGGCTATGTTCTGATTAGATTAAACTAGGAGAGGCCTACACCAATACATAACCACTACATAGATGAAAAGGCAAGAAAAATCATGACACTCACAAGGAGTGAGAGTAAAAAACCTCAGTGTCAATTGCCAAAAAGGAACAAAAACAAGCGGTCATCCAAAAATAGCCACCACAAAACCCAAAGATAGATGAGACTAAAGACAAATGGAACAAAAAACACACAAACTGATGGCCTACCTAGTTGGGGGCTTCTAAATCTTTCATTCTTGATACAGATATCCTTCACCTTATTAGAGAAGGAGAGTCATTTGTTAGATCCTTTGCCAAATAAAATAGTAGGTGAATCTAGAGTTTCTTTCAACCTCAACACTAACACCTCCAAATTGGTAGTAGGGGAAGAATCCAAATGCCTCTTCTTTTGAGCCTGCTTCTTCTTGATCTCTTCTTGGATGGCCTATACAGTTGTCAAATTCCTTTTAAACATTTTATTATTTTGCACAATCACATCCCCTATTTTTGTTTTGAGATACACTTTGCTAATTTGAATATTTTTAATTGTTTCCTTCCTATCCTCTTTTTGTTCAATCTTCTCATAGACTCCCTTTATTTCCTCCTCCATTCCTTCCATTTTATCAATTTTCTTTTCTGAATCATTAGCCGTTTCCCAAATTCTCTAGTCTTTGTCCTCCACTGCTCAGCTAGAAGCTTTGGAATTTGTTTCAGTGAGGACATCCAATCTATTAAAATTTTAATTATAGCCACATTAAGCTAACTCAGAAGCCAATGGATGATACCTTCTTGTTTATTATAGTCATCATAGAGTTCATTAACATTATTTTCAAACATAGGGAAGTCCCATTTTCTTGGTGAATTCTCTAGTGAGGGGCAAGGGATAACTAAAAGAAGGGTTGGAAGGGGTACTTGACAACAAGAGATTATTTTTTAGTGTAATCAATACCTAGTTGTTGAGAAAATCCCTTTATCACCAATGTTCATTTATGACTTTCAATGGCTCCATCAAGTATATATATTTTATTTTCAGAGAATCAACCATATGTACAAAAATATGTGTGTTCCTTGTCATGTGCCTATTGTAACCACTTTCAATAAGTCATACATTTTATGAATCTTTCCTTATAGAATTGCCTGCACAAAATAATTTATTTTCATGTTCTTTTCCATTACAAAATTTTTAATTTTATTTATTCAAGTTTGTAATAGCTTTATTTTCACCTTTCATAATCATTAGAGTTTCTTCCTCCATTATAACCTCTACCTTGTCCACTATTCACTCCTCTATTAAAAATTATATTTCACCCTCTTTTATTAAACCTTTCTTTACCTTTATAAGATTACTCTTCTAATCCTTTTCCCTTTTTCTTCGATATATTTATTTTAGTTTGAAAGTACTATTGAATGGATTTTCTTGTTTGATGTATTCATTCTTTTCTTGTGGGTTTGAGACAATCCATTAGCTCCTTCACAAAGAGAAGGATTGAGTTTTTTGGCTCCTCAATGATAATTATAACAAAATCAAGTTAGGGATAGAGAAATCATGGATATTTTTCCATGATTTTCTTGTTAGTTAGTTGCTACATTGATACCTATTGTAAACTTTGCTTCATTGTCTAATATTCAAGTTGAACTAAGGTAGTTTGAAAAAGTAATAAAATAAGAACTCTAGATTAAATTTACGAATGAAGAATTTGATTTTGTTTAAAAGAATGAAATATGGGAGTTAGTTAATCATATTCTTGTATAATATGTTATTTGGTTGAAATGGATCTTCAAATATAAATATAGAGCTAATGGATCCATTGAAAGGCATAAAGAAAGATTGGGGGAAAATGGATTTTCTTAGTAACCATGTACTATTACACTAACACATATTCTCATTTTACTATATTAGACACCATAATAAAAATTGGTGTTAGTGGCCTGGTATAGGTGCAAATTTTACAATTTTGTGTTAAATCGACTCTTTTGAATGATTGTATATAAATAATTGATAGTTTTATGAAGGAGAAACTCATAGAATTTTTTTCTTAAAAGATAAACTTGAAATCATATTGTTATTACATGGAGGATGGTTAAATACCATCCACCATCTATACCAAAAAAAATAAATTATATCAATTTAATAGTTGCAACAATAAATCCAACATATCTTCAAAGTCAATCAAAGTGGCACAAATTAGTTTTGGGATCAATAGATGGTCATAAATTTAGACTTTACTCATATCTTTCTTCTTCACTTCATTGTATGATAGCTTTATTGCATAAAATTGGCAACATGAATCCCTATGACGATCAGTCTGACTCATGATTGAGTTAAATTTCTTCACAATTACTTTCAATGATGAATCAAGTAATGGATGTTGTGTGTTTCCTATGGATTCCTTCAATAATCAAACTAGTTATGTATGTTCATTTTTGTTGTTTCAAATTCCCTAAAAATTTCTCTTGACTTTCTCCAGGGTTGTTAAAAATAGTAGGAAAATATTGGAACTTAATGTAGGGATGATGTAGGGGCATTGGGTTATTCTCTTTAGTTTTATTGTTTCATTTTATTTCAGTATTATTGGTAGGAATTAATTTAGGTAAAGGTGGATCCTATCGCCAAATGGGTAAAAAGTTGGATAAATCAATATAGTCACCTTGAGTCGGAGGAGATGAATGATTAAAGATTAATGAGTATTTTTGGAGGAGAAGGGGTTAAAATAATTAGTCATGAATAGTTGGAAAATGGTTAGGAATGGAAGAGGTTGGTTGAAGGAAAATGAAGTGTAATAAATATTTCCACATGAAGGCAACATGAAGGGAAACATTGAGAAGCCTCAAGGTTGGACATAGAATATAAGGGGATGCAAAGGAAAGAGGAAAGACCTTACATTATTGTAGAAGATGGATGGTGACAACTGATTATCAATCCAAAAAATTCAACAAATAATCCATAAAATAAAGAACTTGTTATATAAGAAGGCATCAAGAAAATGAGCCAATAGTGTGTTGGGGTTTCATAAAGAAATGAATGAGTTTTTGGCTATGTGGTGAAACTTGTTACTACTTACTAAGTTGCCATTAGTTTTATGTCCAAAGTCACTTTATATACTTTCGTCGGTTACTACTACCGAAATATTCATTCGGTAAGCACAGAGCAGTCGGTTATAGAAGAAAGTAGTCACAGAGCCTAGTATACACCGAGCTGTCTACCGAGTAACATTCTATGTCTATCGAGTCGCAATAATGATACACTGAGTTGATATACATCGAGTGAAATATGTTATCAGATTCATTGAACCTAGACACGTGTGGAAACATGTTACAAGATCGAGGAACAAAGAACCGTTATCACAATGGAAATTGCACTTAAGGATTGTGTATGATTTTGAGGTCATCTATCCAATGAAGTATTTTGTATAGTTATTCATTCGATAAATCATGTTTGTAAGATACCATGGGATTACAATACAAGGATATGGTGTGAATGTTGTGGAAGATATGGACATATAAGTACCAACTACTTTATAAGGTTTGGAATGAACAACCAAAGATCATGGAGAAATCCTGGTATGGCATGTTTTCATTGTCACAAAGTTGGAGACTTGGCTAGAGATTGCAGAGATCAACCTAGAGGAGACATTGAAGAAATAAAAGGCAAATTAAAGATGATTTGGGAAAAGAAGGAAATTGTGTCAAATGAAGAAAGAACCTTACCCACCGAGTTAGGTGCACCTATTCCAAATTAGTTGGTAAAGGTATGAAGGGACTGCATTCTCTCAAAGGTTAAATCTTAACAGTTCCTATTTTATCATGCATTTAATTCAAAATCTGCATAGCTAAAGATGCATTAGAAAATTTGAAATTCTATCAAGTCTTTTGGAAGCCTGTCTAGTCGGTAAATACAGGAAGTCTGGCTACTCGGTAAAAGCATAAAAAGGAAGTGGTACCGAGTGCATTTAATGTCTCCTGACCTAACTGCATGAAGCCCAATAAGGTACATTGTGTACTTAAAGCACTTTGCACGATTATTTTACACTTACCAAGTTTTCAAGAAAGCAGAGAAAAGCGATTCAAAGGCAATCAAACCACCTCCCGAGCGAATTTAAAGGTATTTACACATCGATCTCAAGCATTTCTTAGAGCTAGCTACTGGGAAATATCAGTTGTGATTATCTATTTTATATCTGTTTGACGTTTGAAAGTCTTCAAACCCTAAGAATCTTTTATTAAGAGATTATCCAAAATTTGCAATGGCACCTAAGATCTAGAAGCCCATTGTTGTTGAGAACATTGAAAACCCCTCACTGAAATACTCTCTAACTCCCAAAGTGGCATCTGAACCAGATGATAAAACTGCATTGTCACTCATTCTGGATAGGGTTTTACTAGTTGAGGATGTCAGATTCTTCACTAAGTGTCGTGTTGAGGAACTTGGTCATGTTGAAATCAAGGACACATATGATGAATTGTGTACCGATGGGAAATTGGATAGCAAGTATGAACACATCAAAATCAAGGGATTGACCAAAGCCCTAACCTATCCCCGTATCTTCAAACCCCAATGGGTCAAGTTTGTTCTGAGTAGAGTTCATGATGATTTTATGTGGTTAATGGAGAAACCATTCAAAATCACCAAGGAAATCATTCATTTGATCACCGGTTACCCTATTTTTTATCATGCCCAAGCTCAGAAAATGATATCACAGAAGGAATTGATCACTCTAACTGGAGTTGAATCAGATTGCAGAGGATTGAAATTGAACAATGTGACAGATGCAGAGTTGAAGTTTTCCATTAGAGTAATGGGTTATTGTTTCTTCCAATCGGCAAGGGAAAACAATGTACCCTGTGCAGCAGTTGATTTAGCATATAAAATTGTGAAGAAAGGAATGAAAATTGATCTTTGTGAAGTATTGTTGAAAAACCTATTTGAGAATCTAAACACCATAAGAAAGCCGAAGAAGAACAACTCGGCTAACACACTAAAGTTTGGATCACTGTTAGTATGCATGTTTTTCTATTTTGAGAAATTCTTTCCATGAGTCAGTAATGTAGTTTGGGAGATACACCGACCAATCACCCATCAAATCAATGACTTCATCAAATGACTAGGTGACAGCAGTAATGATATTATGGATGATTATTTCAGCAAGTTTCAAGAAAAGATGCATAACAGGTATAGAATTCCACCCCAGTTAGTGGAGAAATACAAGGATGACATATGCTTTGAAGTAGACACCGACTACTACTATGTTAATGCTATGGAACCAAAAACTCAATCTTTGCCACCTATGGGTTATGAGATTGACTTTGACATCACACAACAGTAGATAGATGCTTTTCTTACATTACCAAGGCATGCTATCGAGCTGAGATATGGTACATGTGAAGAAGTGAAAGAGAAAGTTAAGATGAGCATTGTAGTACCCAAGGCTACAAGGAAAGCAACAAAAATGATCAAGACATTAACGGAGAAATTTGGTGAAGGTTCTTCCTCCACACCTATCAAGGGCACTATAGTCATCACCAAGGAGGAATCTGAAGCTCAAGAGGTAGCTATTACATTGAGCACCAAATTGCCTAAAGGGAAAGTTTCGAAAAGAAAGAAATAGGATACATCAAATGTATCACTGACTCCTTCAGTAAAGCACCCAAATAGAAGATCATCTGCAGTGTCACCGAGTAAGAAACCAAAGAATGTTGCCGCACCCAAGGTAACAAAAACTTATAAGAAATCTACTTGGAAACTCATTTAGACTAAAGAGTCCAGTGACATCGAATCTAATGATGCAAACAAATTTCACATTGTCAAGAGTAAAAAGGTAGATATACATAGTGTTGACAATTTTTGTACTAATCTGAAGCAATATGGTGGATTTGGAGCATTCAAATAAGTTAAGTATGAATCCAGATCTGATGCAGAAAAGAGACAAATAGAAGAAGGTGTCATCTGCACACTTCTGAAATTTTGATTGGTCCCATTTGAAGTATCCAAATCTCTTCCAAATGAATTATATTTGCATATTGATAATAGGTGGAAATATGCCATGGACTCGGAAATGAAGATGAGAGAAAGAAGTCTGGTACATCTCTTTCCAGACATGTCAGTAAATGACATAAGTGAACATATAAAAAACTACCACTCAAGCTTCCTATTCAAGCAAAGAGCCTTGAAATTGATAAATGGCCTTTACTTGGATGTAGAAAATGAGACCAAAGAAAAATGGCAGGAAATCTTTCGAATCAAGAATGCTGGTGAACAAGATGAAGTTGAAATAGTTGATGTCACCAACCCAATAGTGTTGCCGAATGCTGGTGAACAAGATGAAGTTGAAATAGATTTGTCAAAACCAATAGTGTTGCTAAATGTTGACATTTCTAAATTAAAAGGGCAAGAAATCATTGAATTCGGTGAACTATGCAAAGCCAAAGCAGAACAAGAAAAAAAAATGGCTATTCAAAAGAAAAACAAAGTAATTCAGAAGGTGAAAGCACTATTAATAGATATGCTACTTGAAGCTACAGTGACAATAGATGTAGCCATCCTTGATGAACTCCTAACTAAAATTGAGACATCTAGAGTAGATGCATCTGAATATTTGAGCAAATTAAAGGACAAACAACTCACTGCTAAAATGATTGAAGAGGTATAGAAAGCTATTGCTATTGGCAAAGTAAAACTTGTCAAATTTATTGCTGAGTTGTCCACTCAACTCAAGCACATTCTTTATTTATTTCAGAAACTCTATACATTCTCCTTATTCATTAAAGATATCAAAAATAAAATAGAAGTGACTGAGAAAAAGATCACCAATCTCTCAAATAAGTTGACCACTGAGCCAAATTCTATTCAACATTTTTATACAAAGTTACAAAAGCTCATGGCTCAACAATTGGAACTCGGGAATGAAGAGCACAAGATTAGGATGGATATAATGACTCTACAAACATTATTCATTCCTCATCTTTCATCTGTCCAAGATCAGATCAACAAGGCTACCTCCCTATCCACTCAACTAGAGGGAAGCACCTTAGATGGACTAATTTCACTGTTAGCTGACATTACAACTCAAAATTCATTCATGGACAGTGTCAAGAATGCCCTCTCTGCCACTCTCACTGATGCCAAGACAAAGTATAAATCCATTTTTGACCAATTGCCACCACTGAATGGTAACTAAATTTTGATGTTTGTCAAAAAGGGGTAGTATAGCATCAAAGAATCCAAGGGGGAGTGTAGTATACAGGGGGAGTACACCGAGTAGGATAGAGTATCTAGATGCACAACATAAGTAGTAAATATAGAACATTGATCACCGAGCATGCAATCATAATTTTTGTACAGTATATTGTTAAGGGGAGTATATCTGAATATACTATTTTATTGACAATTGTCTATACTGTCAGTTTATTCAAATTTTGTAAGTATATAGATTTTTGAGTTATGACTTTGAAAGTAGTTTTGTCAAACATCTCAACTAATGTCAAAAGGGGAGATTGTTACTACTTACTAAGTTGCCATTAGTTTTATGTCCAAAGTCACTCTATATACTTTAGTCGGTTACTACTACCGAAATATTCAATCGGTAAGCACAGAGCCCAGTATACACTGAGTTGTCTACCAAGTAACTTTCTATGTCTACCGAGTCGCAATAATGATACACTGAGTTGATATACACCAAGTGAAACGTTTTACCAGATTCATTGAACCTAGACACATGTGTGGAAATGTGTTACAAGATCGAGGAACAAAGAACCGTTACCACATTGGAAATTGCACTTAAGGATTGTGTAGGATTTTGAGGTCATCTATCCAATGAAGTATTTTGTATAGTTATTCATTTGATAAATCATGTTTGTAAGATTGAAGAAATGAACCAGAACACTGACATAAGAGATCTATTTATACAACATGGATTGGGATTAGATAGATATATAGATATATGTGTGTATGAGTGTGAAGACAAAACATATGTGAAAAGAAAAATCATGAGAAAGCACTGAGTATTGTGACTGTCAGAGACACAGAGGTCACCGAGAAGGATTTCAGAGAATAGTCAAGGAATAGAGTAAACAGAAGGGTTTACTAAGTTATTCTATGGGTTACCAAGGTATGCTATAAGCAAGGTAATTTCATTTTGAGCACATCAAATCTTCTATAACATTCCAGATGTAAAGTTGCAGATATTTGTAAAGATTTTATTGTAATATCTTGAGTTGTAAGAGAAACCTTTAACAAGGTAAAAGACTCTAACAAAGTCTATAAATTGTAAAGCCTTTAACCAGGTGCAGCATTTAGAATAAGTCTTGTAAAATCCTTTAGCAAGGTAGATCTAATGATCTTAATACTCCTAACAGGGTAAGCTATTAGAAATAGCTAAACATGTAGCTCTAACCGAGCACTCTTTATTATTGCAGTAGTGAATTTGTGGGTACCATCCCCACCTTAGTTTTTCTCTCTAAACAAGAGTTTCTGCATAACCAAAATATATGTGTTATGGAGTGAATCATTTATGATTGTTATTTATTTGTTTTAGCTTTATGTTATGTTACAATAGTTTTTGCTTTATACATAATAGTAAAGTTATTGTTAAAGAAAGGATTTGAATTACTGATTCACCCCTCCCCTCTCAGTACATTAGCTTTCCATATTGGGCCTAACAAAACTATCAAGTGTTTGTGAGAATCAATCATACGAGAGGTCATGAGCTACAACCAATTATGTGTGAAGAAGAGTTGGAGAGTAATAATAGGGAGGAGTGTGTGAGGGAAAATGTAGAGGGCATTTGTGTTTGAAAAAATTTGAGAAGGTGACCATTTCAAGGCCAAGAATTGTAAGAGGTTTTATTATTTGAATAAATAAAATTGCAAAGATGAAGTTTCCTACTATAGTCTTATTGTGATTTGAGTGTTTTTCGAATGAAGAGGGGATTTCTCTTACATCATTTGGTATTAGGGCCAATGGTTCTAAGTGTGTAGGCTGAACACTGAATCAGAGGCATCCTACGCCAAGACTTGTGGGTAGAGGAGAGAAGAAGTGTGAGTGAAAATTGATGAGTAAGAGAAAAAGATTGCAATAGTGAGAAGGATGAGGATTAGTGTAATAAGATCCATAGAATATCATCTTGGGATGAGTACTAGGATGAAGTGGAGAAAAGGAAATGCCATGAGACATTGAACAATGGATGCATTGGAAAGGAATTTATTTTCCTAATCAAGTTGTGATTGTAGAAAATATAAAAGAGGAAGTAGATAGTGTGTATGCAGTACGGACATGTTTCTTAAAAGGCATGCAAGAAAAGAATGCAAATAAGGAAATAAGTGCAGCAAGAGCTGAAGGAAAATGAGTAATTAAAAAGAAAGAAGCAAAACTTGCAATAGAGGCAAAGGTTGTCGAAATTGTAGAAGAAGTAATTGTGACTGTGGAAAATTTAACTACTCTTGCAATAAAAGAATCTATGGAAGTTGTTGTGAATAATGAATGCAAAAATGATTTGTTTTTGCAATTATTGGCAATAGAAAAAGAATAGCTGAAAATGATGGTTTATGAAGGTCAAAAGATGAACATTGTAGGAACAGATGATGCCACAATAGTAACACAACAAGTGGTAATTTTATTTACATGTAGTGAAGATGATATTTTATTTTTCATTTGGGATGTTACGAGAAGAGCATGGGATAGTAATGCAAATTTATGTATCTTGAATGCTATAAATTTTGATGTAGTTGATGAGATGATGATAATGAGAAAGAGGTGTGTAGAAGGAGATATGGAAGACTGTAATGTCCATACAATCATTTGTATTGATATGTATAGAGTTAAGTGGGAAATAATAATTTGGAGGAGCCAAAAACATTGTGAATAGAAATTTATTGCAAGGCGAGAAGAGAAGTGTTTAACAGTGCTAGAAAAAGATAATAGGCATTCCAAAGAAATGTTGGAAGAGGAGAAATAAAATGAAACAATTATTTATGGTTCATGATGTCATGTGTAGGATAAAATGCTTTCTTTTGTCCCCTGGGGAGTCTAATATAGGGGCATCAGATTATTCTCTTTCATTTTCTTATTTAATTTAATTTAATTTTTATTGGTAGGAATTAGTTTGGGTAAAGGCATATCCTATCACCACATACCCATTAGTCTTTAAAGGAAGAGGTTCGTGGGAGGAAAAAAATGTATAGAGGGAAAATGGTCAAGAAAGGAAGAGGTTCATGAGAGGAAAAAAATGTATAGAATAAAGATTTCCACTTAAAGGCAATATAAAGGGAAACATTGTGAAGCCTTAAGGTCACACAGAAGATAAGGGAATGTGAAGGAAAGAGGGAAGACCTTACATCATTATAGAAAATGGATGGTGATAGTTGATGATCAATCCAAGAATGCAAAGAGGCATCCACAAAATGCATAACTTGCTATATAAGAAGACATCAAGGGAATGAGCCAGTAGTGTGGTGGGGTTGCGTAAACAAATGGATGAATGTGTGTCTACATAGTGAAATTATCAAGTGTTTGAGAGAATTGACCATGGGACAGGTCATGGGCTATAGCCAATAGTATATAAAGCATAGTTGGAGAGTAAGAATAGAGAGGAGCGTGTGAGGGCAGAAGTAGAGTGCATTTTCCTTTGATAAAATTTGAGAAGGTGGCCATTTAAAGGAAAAGAAATCTAAGAGGTTTTTGTATTTGATTAAATAAAATTACAAATAAGAAGTTATTTACTATAGTCTTATTGTGATTTGGGTATCTATGGGAGTGAGAGGGGATTTCCCTTGCATCAAGGGACCTCTTCATTTTTATTCAACTATTTTAGGTTTGGGGTTGTGATTTATGGGAGATGTCACTAAAAAATAACATATAAAAAATGTATTACAAAACAACCAAATTTATAAAAATACAAGCATGATTTGAATAAAAATCTCCACTACTTACAAGTCTCCTTTGGTGCGACATTACCATAAAACTTGGGGTAAGGTTCAATTTATTGAATGTGATTGCATTTTTATTACAATTCTAGTATTCTTCTCTTGGTTGTGCTTGTAAATAGAGAGTTAAGTTTTTGTATGGTAATAAGATATGATCATATTTTATATATCATAAACGTGAGATCATATTTTATAATGCGAGTGTATTATAGACAAAATAAGTGATGGACTACTTTTTACCCTCATTTTGTTATGTACCTAGTGACATGATATTATAATATTCATAGGTGGATGGTGATGCCAACATGTGGCATACATCACATTAGCTATAATGGGTTATGTTTACAACTTGTGTAATTAATTATATTACATATTGAGTAGATCTTCATTATAATTGCACATCATTGTATTAATAGGAGCATGTTTATATAAAGGAGGTGATTATCATTGTAAGGATATGTATTAAGTATAATATTATATTTTGGACCTCCTAGAGATATAGAGTGGAACTTTGCTTCTTTTGTAAGGAGTATTGTATCATATTATGCAAACTCAAGTGTTTATTCTATTTATTCAAACATTAGGGAATATTGACCCACAAATATATCTTGTGCTTTGTGAGATCTATATTATTCTTTATATCTTTTTCATTATTATATGTGTGGATATTATCAATTTGTATTAGATCTATGATTTGACTAAGGTAAACAAAACCCTAGATTTGAATATTTGCTTATATTTAGAAAATGTTTGTGAATTCATTTTTTAAATTGTTTTACTAAAGCTAGAAGATCTATTTAAGGAATTTATAGTCCAAAATATAGGTTTATATTATCAATAAATTCAGTTATCAATAAATGTGGTTGAATTCCATCAAGTTGCCTCATAACCCTCATAAGGGAATAGCTCAAAGTTGAATTCTATAGTTCTCTTCTACTCAAACTCCCAAATAAAAAACACAAAATTATTAAACAATAACCCATATTGAGATATGCACACATAGAGCTCCATCAAATTTTCTCTTGATCATCATAAAGGTATAATTCTTTATAACAATTATATGAACTCATTTGGAGACAATACATAATGAATTCAATACCAAACCCCTTAACTAATTATAAAAGTAAACAACACAATATATGCAAGATGTATCCTAATTCTTAATTTTTGGGGTGCATATGAACTACTAGATTCAATTTCCAAAAACAAATTTGAGGATTTTATGGCAGATTTTAAAAATAAAAAATGTGATAAAAGATTTGAACTTATTTTGGTATGGTTTTATATTTCTTTAATGTGTCGCTATTTTGAACTAGTATGCAAGTAAATTATTTTATTATGTAGTTACAATCTTTTATTATGTTAATAGACTACTTTGATTTCTTATTGGGTTGAGTTTATTTTGGTGTATATTAAGAACTCCTTTGTCATGGTATTGTGGGATAGTTTGATAAGATGTGATCATAATTAGTGGTACTTTTTTTAATGAGGAGATATCCTTAGTCCTATTTTTCTTTATGGAGTTTAATTGTACATATATATAAATTTAATTCTTATATGAACCATATTTGTATACTACATCCAATATTAATTTTTTTTTAGCAAATATATCATCAATATTAAATAACAAATATGATGTATTTAAAAATATAAATTAAACTTTCTTAATATATTTACACTAGCCTAGAATTGATTCTGTAGGACATGCGATTGAGTTTAGAAGGAGTGTATGTATTAACAATGAGTCAACCCCTATATACAATGTAATCAACTATATGTATGGTGTTAACATTTATTTTAAAACCACTACTATTTTAGTTATCATTAAAGAAGATAATCGTGTCTTCATCTTGATGTTTTTTATAGTTTCTACAATTAATGTCTATTCAACATGATAAATGCATTTTATTCCAAAATAATTAGTAATTAGAATTTAAAAGAATCATGTATTGAAAAATTGATGATTATTTTGATAATACATACAACATTCTAGATAGACATATAGTCATTTTAAATAGTTTGTAGATAAATATGTATTCCATAATTTATTTGTATTTATCAAAGTTTCTAGAGATTATTAGTGCTTATATATTAAATAAAAAATAGAAGGTAATACAAACATGTGATCTCTATTCTCAAAAATTAAATTTGATATGATGCAAAAATATTATTTTAATATGTGATTGATTATTTGTTGACACTTGTCCATATTTTTAGAAACAATTATCTTTGTATACTCTCTTTCATAATTTGGTTTTAGAAGAACAACCAAAATTGTAGAGGAAAATAAACCGACTTCCAAATAGTATCAAAACAATCTTGAGGAGCACAAACTTCAATCCAAATTTACTGTTAAGACACTCTGAAACAAAAAACTTCATTTGTGTAAGGTCTATTTGTAAGCTTCATCTATATTAGGATCTTTCAGCAATGTAAGCTCATCTTGAAGTTGAAACTTTAGTCCATTCATATTCTGTGCTATTTCCAATTATTTACTCTCCTATAAATCCATCTAAATTTGAAGCCTCATAAACTATTGAATATAAGTATGTACTGATTGATCTATTTTTTCAAATTCTTGTAACATTTTTTGTTGGTGATCTAATGACGAGAACCATGCTCTTAAATGTTTCATATTACACTAAAGTTTTTTTTTTCCTTGCTTCCTTCTCAAACTCTGCATATTTTTACACAACAGGGTTACATGAAGCTTCAACATAGAGTTAGAAAATTTCACTCCTTTTTTATAATCTTCATCCATGTCTTCAATCTCAAAGTACTTCTCTAAGTTTTGGATCAAATCTAGGAATATATTAGGGTTATTAGGGTTGAGTTTGGCTTTAAAATCTAAATATCAACCATTATTTTAGAAATTTGTTTAATCAATACTCCAATAAGTCTCTTGAGAGAATTTAAATACCTAATACCATTTACTAAGTTCTTTAATTCCTCTACAAAATCATCCAATTCTAATTTGGCCTCAAGGGCTTCTATCTTTCTAAGAACTTCCTTAGTGTTTCCTCAAGGGTCTACATTCCTTTTTCTCCTTCCCTAGATCATGTAAAGTCCTCTCAAGACCATCACAAATTTTTTTCATATCAAAATTGATATAGATTGAAACTATTTTCTTTTCCATAAAGTCTTAGTAATGTTGTTTAGTTCTTCCAAATAATCTCCATGATATACTCTACTTTTGGAAGTTAAATCAAATATCATACATTTCTTACAAAATAAATAGTAAATACGTACAACAAACTCATAGTCTATATGTTCTGATCCACCATGGTCATCATTATTAAGGAAGGTTGATCACTAGATAGGAATATTTACATCAATCTATATCATATTAGAAGTAAATTATTTTTTTCCAAATACCTATTTATGTCAACTGAGAAAAAGTAGTCATAATTAAATGTATACATTCATACTCATACCTATGTTAGACACATCAATTTTGAAATTTCTTTAAAATTGAGATCTAATTTTTCACATAGCTTAAGGCATGAGATAACTAAACAATGATAAATAATGACCAAGAAACTTAGGTACATATAAACATTAACATTAGATATTATATAATAAAAACTAAAAACATGTAATTTATCATATATCAATGAAACCAATATAATATATGACAATATCATTAACCATATTGGATGGTGTAGGTGGGATGGTCAATGTTGTACCATCCTTTGATGTTAGATCCTAAACTATATAAAAGGTGCACAATAGTAATTCAATTATATGATTAGAAATTAATTTACATATTAAATTTATTTTAGAATATTAAATATATTATAAATTCATATTAAAATACCTATACATAGTCATCAAACAAATTGTTAAGTTCCTTCTTCAAAATTATAAAAAAAATTGATGGAGGCTACTTCTAATGGTGAGTAGAAAGATTTTTTGAATTTTTGTCAGGTGGAAAATCAAACCTTGAATTTGGAAGTGTAAATCAAAGGAGGTAATGGAAATAATCTTTGTGTAGATGCAAGGATAAGGAGGTTTGTGGGATTGCATATGGTTAGAATGGCACTAGTCTTGATGGTGGTTGGACTTTTGGGTCCTCAACTATCAAGGATTTCATTTGCTTGTTCTAGGCTCAGACATGTGATATGATAGTTGGAGGGTGGGATTTTTCTCGAGGTAATCATTTTGAAGGCAATTCTCCAAATAATTTTGATCCCAAAGATGTGGCAAGTGGGTCCTCAATAGGGAATGTGCATTTTGAGCTTATAGAGGAAGTGTCAAAGTGGGTGTATTTTCTTGGAGTTAAGCCTAAAGAAAAGAAAAAAATTTCCTATTTAGAATCTTTTAGACCTAGCCAAAGGTGAGCTTTCTATTTATATCCTAGATTTTTTTATTATAAATTGATTTCCTAGATGGAATTGTCCCCATTTAGTAAATTTTTGTGGCCCTACCTTTCTATTGATGTGGTTCATGCCTATACTAAAAGGAAATAATGCCATAAAGGCCAAGTGGATATCTCAACAATAGCCAAGGGTCTTTCTTCATTTTCATTCTCTTATGAGGAAGATTTAAGAGTTGGAAACTTGAGTTGTTATGTTGTGTTGTCATCAATGTCAACCTATCTTGTCTTGTCATTGGTGTCATTATATGTTGTAGATGGTATGGAAGTGAGTGTTTTGATATTGTTTTGTACTCTGACAAAGATATTGAGGAATTTTTGGAAGGATGGGGTAGTGGAAGCTTCAATATGTAGGAAATAGTATTTATGCAGGAAAGAGTTTTTAATGTTCTAGTAGAAGAATGCTTTGAAAATTGTCACATCATGGTTATTACATGCATGATGGTACGACATTGTTCACCACATATCCCCAAAAAAATTATATCAAGGAAATTGCACCAATGAATTTAAATTTTCTTAGAGGTGCATCAATTTTTGAATCAATAAAAAGATAACAAATTTTAATAATATGGTATAATAATTAGTGCTACTTTTTGTTTTTATAGTGCGCTATTAGTCTGATTTTTCTCTATCAAGGTAGTTTTTGTATCTTTTATATATTGTTTCTTATATGAACTGTATTTGTAAAATACATTTAATATTAAAAATAAAAATGTAATATAAAGATCATTACCATTGAATAAAAATTATGATGTATTTAAAAATATAAGTTAAGGTTTTCTTGACATATTTACTCAAATTTAGAATTGAATTGAATTTTGTAGAAAACACAACATAGTTTACAGGAATGACCCAAGTAGGAGAGACAACCAATAATTGCAATATAATAAACTATATATATGGTGCTAATTGTTTTAGAACTGGACCACTATTTTTGTGATAATTGATGAAAATAATCGTGTCTTCATCTTGATGTTTATTCATAACCTGTGAATGTAATGTCTATCCAACTTGTTAGATGCATGATTTTAGCAACAAAAAATTATTCTCAAAGATTGTAAAGAATCATGTATTAGATATTTCATAAATTAGTAATTGTTTTCATAATACATACAAAATTCTAGATAGTTAGAAATTTTAAATAGTTCAGAGATAAATAAACATTCCATTATTTATTGTATTGATCAAAATCTATAAAGGCTATTAGTGCTTGCCAATGGAATCACAAATAGAAGGTAAAACTAACACATGATCTCTATTCTCAAAAAGTCAAACATAATCCAATGAAATATTCAACTTACCAGTACAACAAATACTTACACACTTGATTTTCATGATTTAGAAAATAATTGCCATATATAATATAGAAATCTTCTTGAAATTTTTCTTTAAATACATAAAATATGAAATAAATATAATAAGAAATATAATCATTATGGCTCATTTGCATTGCACTAAAACACTATTTTGATGCTCACTATACCATAGCGAACATGCTAGGTTTTGATCTAATATATTATATTATTTTTAATACGCGAGTGATTGATTGATGATATTTGGCCACATTAGAAAATAATTATCATTGTATACTCTCTCTCATGATTAGGTTTCAAAAGAACACCTAAAATTGCCCAAGTAAAATAAATCGACTTCCAAATAGTAAAAGAAAAATCTCAAGAATGCGTGAATCATCTTTTGTCAATCAATCCACCCTCTTTACCAACTTTAAATGTGAAATTAAAGTCTGATGTGGATGTATATTCAGAAATAAACAGAGACAAGAACATTAGTGACTTTTTCATAACCCTCTTTGTCCATTTTTGATAAAAAATTGCTACTACTATTGTTGTTACTATTATTATTATCATTTTGTGGTTTTGTTAGAAATGATTTATTGAATATGTTTGAAAAAGCTATTATAATAAAAGAGGATTAAATAGGGGGCACACACATACACACTTGAAAATATAATTTAAATGGAAAATTATTTAATTACTCAAATTCAATTGAGCACATGTCGTAGGAGAAATTGGAAGCTTCTAGAGGGAATCTTCAATTTCCATTTTCTTGCATGTAACTCCTCCATTAAGTGATCAATCAATTTTGTATGAGGATAATTTAGGAAAAAGAATCTTATTTTCAATTAGCTCTCTTGATAGTGGAATTGAAGACTCTTTTCTATATAATGTATGCAATCTTTCAAAAAGGGGAGGTTGATTATGGGAAAAAAAAATTCTCAAGTTTCTTCCTAATAGTAATAGGATCTTTCTAGTAGTCACATTTATTTTGTAGATTTGTTAAGTTACCCTTGAAGGATTCTCACCAAGTTGCAAGGAAGGATCTAACAAGGATAGCTAGAAAATTCGGAGAGGATTGTACATCAAGCTTCGATAATCCAGGTTCTCCTCTCTTCGCATTCTTTTATTTACATATGTGAAACTTTGTATTTTGCAAAAGGAAATAGTTTTATTCCTATCTCAGATTTTATTTCATATAAAAGATCTATGCTTGAGAAACCACCATCTTAGTTTTTTTTAGAAAGGTTAATCAAAGGAAATTCTATTGTTTTTAAATATATATATATATATAATTTATTCAAATATGAATATGTAGATTTCCTTTTTATTTACTAAATCTATTTAGAAGGAAAGAAAGAAAATTTGATTTTTACTTTTTGCTTTATTGGATTTTAATCTTAAATAATCTGTGAATAAAAATCTTTTCTTTCCAATAAAATTTCTCCCTTTGATGCTCCTACAAAAAGCTTGTATTGTTTATTTGGGCATAAATATTTTATGCTTATTTATCATTTCTTTGTGAATGAATCCTCTTATACTTTTTATAATAATCTCCTGAAAAATTTAATTTTTCTATATACTTATTTCTCTGTGAATGAATATTTTATACTTATTTATTATTTCTCTGTGAATAAATTTATCTTTCCGTGAACATTTTATTATTTCTCTGTGAATAAATTTATCTCTTTATAAACATATATTTGTTCATCTGTGTATATATTTTTCTTCCCCTGCAAATAAATTTAAATTTTCCCGTGGATAAAATTTTATTATTTCTTTGTAAATGAATCTTTTATACTTATTTATTATTTCTCTATTAATAAATTTATCTCTCTATGTGAACATATATTTGTTCATCTGTGTATAATTTTTTTTTCATACTTATTTATTGTTTCTCTATGGAATAAATTCATCTCTCTTAAACATATATTTGTTCATTTGTGTAAAAAAAAATTCTTTCCCTACAAATAAATTTTACTTTCCCTGTGGATAAAATTTAATTATTTATCTGTAAATGAATCTTTTATAGTTATTTATTATTTGTCTCTGAATAAATTTCTTTCTCTCTATTAACATATATTTATTCATCTGTGTATAAATCATTTTTATACTTATTTATTATTTCTTTGTGAATAAATTTATCTCCCTATGAACATAAATTTGTTCCTCTGTGTATAAATATTTTTATACATATTTATTTTTCTCTGTGAATAAATTTATCTCTCCAAACGTATATTTTTTCATCTGTGTATAAATCTTATTTTACTTATTTATCATTTCTCTGAATATTATATCTTTGTGTAAGCATAACACATAAACCTGTTCATTTGTGTATGCATCTGTGATAAATTTTAATCTCTATTCATCTATTTTTTTTAATTATTTTCTTTGTGAATGCACCTACAACAAATTTTTAACTCTTATCATCTACTTTGCACCTGTTAGTAAAATTCTATCTCTATGAAAATTTACAATTATCTTTTCATATTTATTAAACCCGTCTTTGAAGTTTTATTAAAAATTATATATCTATGTGTGTGTGTGAATATATGAATATATACATATAAAAATAAATATATTAATATCATTCAACTTTATTTGAAAAGGGAATTAATCTTTTTTTGGTGTTTAAATGCTTGCATGTAGGTAGTGGGGAGGGGCCCCTAGGACCCCACTCCCCACCTCCCTTAATTATTATCAAGAAATAATTAATAAATGTGTTTAGTTATTTATTTTATTTATTTATTTATTATTTGTTGTTGCTTTTTTCCTCTTAAAGAAAAAAATCTTTAATGTAAATTTTGTTTTTTATTTATTACTAAAATGATAGATTTATTAAGATGAAATCTTTTTTTAATACTAATATGAAATTTTTGATTTGTATTAATTTAAAAAATTTATTGGTATGGGGTGGTTTATAATTAAAGTCTATTTTACAAATGGAGTTGATTAGTTTATGGACTAAATTTTAAAAAATTTAATTAAAGGGAACAAAATTGGGAATTTACTTTGCCAAGTGATTGGGGCAAACTTTAGATGGAATAACTAATTGTGCTAAGGATATCTCAACCTTGCTGAGACAAATAGAGAGGATCTAAATTGTAGAATGGACGTGCAAATAAACTCATGGTTTATACTCACCTATAAAGTTTCCTTTAGTTAAATAGTTGGTTAATTTTTTTTTCAATTATTTATTTAAATGGATATAATCAACAAATTAAGTTAATTCATTGTTCAAGTTGTCCAAGGAACTTTTCTCTTCCAAGTAATCATGTTTAGAAAATGAACTTTAATATCCTCTTCTTTATTTTTCATGCAAGTTATATTTAATTTTACCATACAAGTTACTTTATTATTATTATGCAAGTTACTCATTACTATTATCATGCAAGTTACACCTTTTACATACTTATTATCTCACTAGTTGCGTAAATGATGTTACATGTCAGAAAACTAGATGATAGTTCTCTCCTTTGAACTTTGATCACTTAGCAGCAGTAGGTTGATACTTTCAAGTGATTCTCTTTCTTGATATATAGAATTAATTTCATGGGTTAATTTTCAATTATTTAATTCTTGCAATAATGGTCTCGACTTCAACTACATTAGAGTAATGTTATTTTAATCTTTTCAAGAGTATAATAGTTGAATTTCTTGATAGAAAACTAAGCAAGAGGAGCTGGAAACAAAAAACTTAGTAGTGTTCGGTATCTATGGTGCCTCTAGGTCATGCTTATGGGTAATGCCATCATGTTGAACTACTGCACATAATGCCTAAGAAAGCTACAACAACGACATCTATGGAATCATCCCTATAAATCATCGAGGAGTAAGAAGGGCCATATGGAAGTTAAAGTCCAAGGGGTGGGTAATTCCCATTGGATCGATAATCTAAAAAGATATTTTTTAAATGAATTCTACATCTTCTTAGTTTAACCTTAGGAAACCCCATTAGGGATTGGTTGCGTATGATTCAGATTTTATCTATCTTAATGTTTTTCAACCAATGATAAATGGGTCAAGGGTGACTCTTATGATAGGAAATAAGATCTAGTTGTTTTAGGGCACAAAAAATAGGCCACCTTGAGCCTTTTCTTAGAGCTACCATCGTGAGTCACAATCGTAGAGAAACTATCTGGGAGATTGACCCTAGAAAGGGCTGCATACCCACCAAAATAGTTTACAATAAACCATAGATTAGGAAATAGAACTACATACTTTACACCTTTATCCCATGCTGAAATGGGTATGTAGGTAGTCTAGGGATGGAGTTGTCCCTAGTACTCAGGCGTTTGGGGATGGGGTCTAGGATTTTGGTTAGGCCAAGTAGACGGATTGCAAAGTCTCCTAATTGAAGGATAAGGGAAATAAAGAGAAAAAAATAATTCAACGCATACTCGGAAGGAATCTCATATGGATTCGCTTGACTTCCCGAGGCTTTAGGCCAATTTTTGAGGTGGAATTCAAGATTGCATTATGCTATTTTATTTGCTCCCAAGGATAGTGACCTCAGTGCACTCCTATTAGAAGAGTGTAGTACTTAGTGAGTGACTCAGGACCCAGATGGTCCCGATGAGTCTAAGACTCTGGCCAGAGCACCTCCTATCCCAAGTTGGATAGATGCCTACACCGTTTTGGTAGATGCCTATCCTGTATTGGATAGAAGAAACCCCCTATCCCGTATGGGCAAATGCCTAACCCATATGGTTAGATGCTCATCTCAGATGGATGAATGCCTAATCCAATTGGATAGATGCCCAAAGTATGTGATTGAATCAAACACAATTAAATAAATTAAATTCTTGGGCTATGTAGAGTGTGTTATTATAGACTTATGTTCTAGATAAAAATAGCATGGAAAGTATTGATAGAGAATGTGACTACATAGACAATCTGAATTATGGGAAGCTTGATATGAGTTTTTGGATAGCATTTCATGATCATCATAGCACCCTTCACCATTTGTTTATGGAAAATAGTTTTAATCCAATATTTGGTAAGCGACAATGTTTATCATTCAATTTTTATCTGGTAAGTTCTTTTATTGGTAAGCAACTGTATTAGACACCATAAGAACAATTGGTGTGACTGGCCTTGAACAGGTGGAAATTTAATCAATTTAGTGTTAAATCAGCTCTTTTAAATGGTTGGATATAAATAATTGAGAATTTCATGAAGGAGAAACTCATTGAATATTTTTATTAAAAGATAAAATTGACACCTTATGGTTATTGCATGGAGGATGGTTAAGGACCAACCACCACCTATTCTAAAAAATATGTTTATATCAAAATGGTTGCAACAATAAATCCAACATATTTTTGAAGTCAATCAAAGCGAAAAACATCAGCTTTGGGATCAATAGATGATCATAAATTAAGGCTTTACTTATATATTTCTTCTTCACTTGATTGTAAGACAATGTTGTTGCATAAAATTGACAACATGGATCCTTATGATGATCAATTTGACTCATGATTGAGTTAAATTGCTTCATAATTACTTCCAATGATTAATTAAGTAATGGATGGTGTGGATTTCTTGTGGATTCCTTCAATGATCAAAGTAGTTATGTAACCTCACATTTTTCATTTCAAATTCCCTAATAAATTTTCTTGAGTTGCCCTAGGGTTGTTGAAAATGGTAGGAGAATATCGGAACTTGATGTAGGGACCTCTTTAGATATTTATTTAACTATATTAGGTTTGGGGTTTAGACTTATAGGGGATGTCATTAAAAAATAACATACAAAAAATGTATTGCAAAGCAATAAAATTAATAAAAATAAAAAAGGATTTGAATAAAAGGAATAAAAATCTCCACTACTTACCTCTCCTCTGATGTCAGATTTCCATAAAACTTGGGGTAAGGTTTCATTTTGTAAAATGTGATTGCATTTTTACTACAAAATACTAGAATTCCTCTCTTTCTTGTGGTTGTGAATGGTGAGTCAAGTTTTCTATAGTAACAAAATATGATCATATTTTATATATCATAAATTGTGAGGTAATATTTTATAATACAAGTGTATTATAGACAAAATGAGTGATTGACTACTCTTTGCCCTTATTTTGTTATATACCTAGGGACATGATATTATAATATACTTTTGTGGATGGAAATGTCAACATGTAGCATACATCACATTAGCTATAATTGGTCATGTGCACAACTTGTGTAATTAATTATATTACATAATGAGTAGATGGTCATTAGGATTACACATAATTGTATTAATAGGAGCATGTCTATATAAAAGAGTGATTATCATTGTAAGGATGTGTATTAAGTATGATATTAAATATTTTGGGTCTCTTAGAGATATAGAGTGGAACTTGGATTCTTCTATAAGGATTATTGTATGATATTACCCAAACTGATGTGTTTATTCTTTTTGTTCAAATTTTAGGGATTCTTGACCCACAAACATATCTTGTGTTTTCTAAGATGTAAATTATTCTTTATATTTTTTTCCTTACTATATGTGTGGATACTATAAATTTCTATTAGAGCTATGATTTGAGATAGGGTAAACATAATTATATATTTCAATATTTGCTTATATTTAGCAAATAGTTGTGAATTTATTTTTGAAATTATTTTTCTATAGTTAGAAGATTTAATTAGGAGTTTATAGTCCAAAATGTAGGTTTATATGATTAATAAATTAATTAAGTTATCAACAAATATGGTTTAACTCCTTCACACTACCTCATAACCCTCGTAAGGGCATAGCTCTAAGTTGAATTCTCTATTTCTCTTCTCCCTGAACTCCCAAATTATAGACATGAAACTATTAAACAACAACCTATATTGAGATGTGCACACATATAGCTCCATCAAGTCATCTCTTGACCATCATAAGGGTATAATTCTTTATCACAATCTTGTGAACTTGTTTGGAAACAATCCATATTGAATTAAACATCAAGCCCCTTAACTAATTGAAAAAATAATCTTCACAATTTATGCAAGATGTATCGTAATTGTTGTTTTTTGGGGTACACACAAACTACTATATTCAATTTCTAAAAAAAAGGAATTTAAGGATTTCATGACATGTTTTAATAAGAAAAATGTGATAAGAGATTGATCTTTTTTTTGTGTTGTTGTTTATATTGCTTTAATATGTGCTTGGGATGATCTAGTAAGTAAATTATCCTATTATGTAGTTATAATCTTTTATTATGTTAATAGAATAGTTTGATTTCGTATTGGGTTAAGTTTATTTTGGTGTATATTTTGAACTTCTTTGTCATGATATTGCAGGATAGTTTGATAAGATGCGGTCATAATTAGTGCTACCTTATTTTTCATGATGAGATATCATTAATCCTATTTTTTCTTTATGGAGTTGAATTTTAAATGTTATATAGATTAATTCTTATATGAACCATATTTGTAAACTACATCCAATATTAAAAAAAATGTAGCAAATATATCATCAATATTAAATAACAAATATGATGTATTTAAAAATATAAATTCAACTTTTCCTAATATATTTACGCTGGCCTAGAACTGAATTGAATTTGTAGGACACACCATAGAATTTAGAAGGAGTTCCCATATTAGCAATCAGTCAACCCCTATTTACAATGTCATCAATTATAATGTATAGTGCTAACATTTATTTCATAACCAATACTATTTTAATTATCATTGAAGAAGGCAATCTTGTCTTCATCTTGATGTTTATTTATAGTTTCTACAAGTAATGTCTATCCAACATGCTAGATGCATTTTTTACCAAAGTAATTATTAATTAGAATTTAAAGAATCATATATGGAAAATTTAATAATTATTTTGATAATACATACAACATTCTTGATATACATCTCATCATTTTAGATAGTTTGTAGATAAATATGTATTCTATAATTTATTTGTATTTATCAAAGTTTATAGAATTTATTAGTGCTTGCTAGTTAGATGAAAAATAGAAGGTAAAGAAAACATGTGATCTCTATTCTCAAAAATATCATACATAATACCATAAAATATTTAAATCAGCACAATGTACTATTTCATCAAATATCTATATGCTTGCTTTTTCAGGAATAACAAGACAATTCTCACATATTATATTAAGAAAAATTATTAAATTTTTCTTTGAAGTATGATAGGAATATAATCATTATTAGTACTTGCCATAGGGAATACTATTGCATTCACTGAAGCACTTTAACCAATTAGTTTACACCAATCAAAAGTGATTATTATTTTTTCTTCAAAAAAAAACCTGGTTTTTGTAAAGTTGATATTTATATTTTTGAATTTAAGATATTATAAAAATTATATATCTACACTATGATTGGTTTAAAAAAATTGGTGTTATAAGAGAAAAGTTTTAGGAATGAAAGAATTTTTAGGTTTTTTGAGGATTTCTTTGTATTTTAAAAACTGAAATGTCTATTTTAAAAATATTTTTTCATTTTTTATTGTTTATAATATTGTAAATAATTTTTCTTTTAAATAGACATATCAATTTTAATAATTATTTTTAATTAGAAAATATAAATAATAAGACCAATTATAAGGACTTGATTTATTTTAAATTAAATTAAATACAAATATTTCTATTAAAAAATAAACTTAATTAGTATATGTAAGAGTGAGGGAGAGATTGGTAAAGAGATAGATATAGAGATACAGAAGAAGATGAAGATATAGTTGAAGTCAAAGATAGAGATGGAGAATGGGGAGAGGAAGGTGGAGAGAAGGAGAGAGATGTGAGAGAGACAAAGAGAGAGGGGAGAGGAATACATAGATATGGAAGAGAAAAATAAATAGTTGGAGAGATGAAGATATAGAAAAATAAAGATAGAGATAGGAAGTGATATATAGAGAGTGGGAGAGATATTGTGATACAGAGAGATAAAGATAGAGGGATAGATGAAATAAGTGATAAGGAGAGATAGATATAGAGAGGAAAAGAGATATGGATATAAAGGTCCAAAAAGAGGGAGAGTGAGAGAGAGACAGATGGATAGGAGGAGGCATGCCTAGATATTAGGGGGAGAGATGAATATGGAGCAAACGAGGAGGGCAAAAAAGATAGAGTAAGGGAAAAGGGGAGATAAAGATAGAAAGAGAGGAGATAGAGAGGGAGAGACAAAGAGGAAGAGATAGAGACAGATATAAAGGAAGAGGGAGAGATGATATATATAGTGAGATAGAAATAGAGAGTTAGAGATATATAAAGAGGGGAAGAGGGAGAGAGATAAATAAATGGACAAATAGAGATGGAGAGAGGGTGAGAGAAATATGGGACATGGATATATATAGGAAGAGAAAGAGATAGATATATATATATAAGAAGAAAAAGGGAGAGAGATAGAGATAAAGAGATGAATACAAGATAGGGAGGTAATGGGGGAGGGAGAGATGGGGAGAAATTGTGAGGAGGGTAAGATAAAGAGAGGAATGGCCCAAAGAGAGAAAGTGGGGGGAAATGATATAGATAGAGGAAAATATAGATAGATGGAGAGAAATATAGAAAAATATATCTTGTTTGGGGGGAAGAGTGAGAGAAAGGTTTGGACTTTAGAGAGAGGGAGAGAGATAAAGAGGGGGAATTATATATATATATATAGAGAGAGAGAGAGAGAGTACACATTAGAGAGTAGAAGTAGAGAAATATAAAAAGAGGGTGTGATGGGGAGATATAGAGAGATAAGATAGAAAGAGGGAGTTAAATGATATATAAGGATATAGAGAGATAGATATAGGGATAGAAAGAATCTAGAGAGTAAATATAACTTGTAAAATATAGAGGGGGTGAGCAAGAGGGAGAGATAGAGGGAGAGAAAAATTGGGAGAGGAATAAATAGAGATTTAAATATGGTGAGAAATAGAGGGGGAGATATAGAGATAGAAAGATAAAAATATAGGAAGTGATATATGGAGAGATAGATAGGGATATGGAGAGAGTGAGAGAGATCAAGATGAGTGTATAATATCTAGAGATAGTGAGATAGAATAGAGATAGGAAGGGATAAAAATGTTGGACTGTGTTTTTGTGTGAGTAAGAGAGATATAGATATAAAGATAAGGAGGGAGTAAGACAAAATGCATGAGTAAAATATATATAGAGATAGATATATAGAGTAAGAAAGATATACAAAAAAAAAGAGAGGGGGGAGGGAGAGAAATGATTTAGTAGAGAGATAGTAAAAGAGGGAGTGAGAAGGAGAGAGATGATTTAGTAGAGAGATAGTAAAAGAGGGAGTGAGAAGGAGAGAGAGATGGATAGAGAGAGGGAGAGATAGAGAGCTCAATAGAGTGGGAAGGGTAGAAGGGGAAAAGAGAGGTATAGCGATAACTAAGGAGATATAGATAAAGGAGAGAGATAGAGATGGAGATAATAATCAAATGGCATGCTACCATCAACATAACTCCCTAAAGACATGATATCCTTAAATTATTGGCATGACATGAGTAATCAAAAGTTAGTTACTTTTTCTTTCTCTCTCTCTCTAAACATTTAATTTAGGTGTTAAGTTGAAATTTATTTTATTATATAAATTAGAAAATAATTCAAATATAATTACTATATGATAAATTAAATTTAAATAAGACAAAATATATAAATTCTAATATCTTTTAATTATTATTTGTAATTTCATTAAAAAACACAAATGATTAGAATATAATTTTAACTTAATAAAAAATCAACCCTTAAAAGAGGAAGTGGAAAAATTAGAATAAATAAATAAATAATAGAATATCTAATAAAAAAATAATAGTAAAATAAAATAGTAATAAAAGAGATATTTTAATTCAAAATATAATTATTTGTTCAAGGGGTTGAGCTTAGTTGGTTAAAGCATTGAGTTCTCAATGTGGAAACCCAAGTTCAACTCCCATGACGGACACCTTTGTGTAGAATTCTAAGTTGTGCTCGAATGAGCAAAAATGAGCTTTGTGATTCTATGATACTTAATATAAAAAAATATAATTATTTTTTCATAATTAAAATTTTAATAAAAATAATTATTATAGATTAAATTATAATATTTTTTAATTATTATAAAAAGTCATAAATAATTAAAATATATTTTAAACATAAAGAAAAATTAACTCCTAATAAATAATATTAAAATATATATTTTTTTTAATTATAAAAGATCTATTTTTTAAAATTAATATAAATTTAAGTGATTAATTCTATAGTATCCATTCTTCTCCCCAATTTTAAACCATTGATTTCAATAAGTAGGTGGTTCACTTCATATACGAATGCTTCGACATAATAAATATAATATAATACAAATTTCATAGTGAAAATATATATTTTTCTTAAAAGAATAATCCTAATTTAATTTAAAAAAATATAATTTTAATTATAATAAATAAATTAATCTCAAATATAATTATGAATTTTTAGTATAGTATTATATTATTTTTTATATTTATGCAGTATTAATTATAATTAGTTTTAATAAAATAACTATTAATAATTATAAAAGTGAAAATGGACATTTTTTAAATAACTTAACAAAAAATATTTAAATTTATGACTAAAAGTTATTAAATTATTTTGTATATATTAAAATGATTAAAAACTTTATAATTTTCAAGAAGTATTAAAAAAAAGAATGATTTCAAAAATATATAGAAAATATAATTATAAATAATACATATAATAATTATTTTTTTTTTTAATAGAAATATTTGTATTTAATTTTTTTTAATTTTATTTAAACTAAATGAAATCCTTATAATTGGTTTTATTATCTATATTTTTTATTGAAAAAATAATTTTTAAAATTTAAATGTTTACTCAGAAAAAATATTTTATATACAATATTATAAATGATAAAAAATGAAAAAAAACCAATTTAAAATAAACATTTAAGTTTTTACAAATACAAAGAAATGCAAAAAATCCTAAAAAATCTATCCCCAAAAAATTTCTCCTATAACACAAAATTTTTTAAACCAATCATAGATAAATAATTTTACAATATCTTAAATTTAAAAATATAAATCTTAACTTCATCAAAACCAAGTTTCAAAAATAAAAATAATAATCACTTTTTTATATTGGTGCAAACTAATTGAATAAAACTTCACTGAATGTAATAGTATTGCCTATGGCAAATACTAATAATATAATTAATGTTAAATTTAATTTATTAATTTGTAATGTAATATTATAATATTTTAATATTTATCTAATATTAACTATAGTTGATTTTTTGATGCTTTGAAAATAATTATATTATAGATTTATCTTGGAGGATGAAGTGTGCGTGAGTGCAAGTTCGAGCTAGGGTATCTGAGCCCTAGCCCATGGGGGGTTTGTGTTGGGATGTGCATAGAGGGGGGGTCTTGTTTCTACTTCTGTGGGGTGTGGTGGCTTCTGCAGAGGAGATCAATGGCTGGTGGTGGGGAGGACAACAATGTGGCATTGGGTTGTGACCTAGAGCAGGGTGTGTAGAGAGTCAAGAGTTTAGAGGCAGTGGTGGGAGGAGCTCATGGGTGTGGAAGGTTGTGGCCATTCTCTCCTCATAACAGAGTTGGCGAGGAGTGTTTGGTAGGTAGGGTTTTGGTGTGTGGGTTTTTATTTTTTTTGTGTCTAACCCTTCTCCTTAGTAATGTCGGTTGCTAAGGGAGAGGCCTCGGGGGACTCACTTGGTATGGATTTTTGAGGTGCATAGGGTGCGAAATCCCTATCCCAAGGTATCAAGACCTTTTTTAATGATCTCTTTGTTTTGGATTCAGAGTTTACTAAGGTAGGTTTGTCCAATTGCTCCTAGATTTCAAAGATTAATGATTGTCTTGAGAGATGCAAAGAGTGACTGAAATTGGTAATTCCACTTGAGATGACTGTTGAAGATGTTGAATATTTCTCAAAGTACTTGTTATACTGCAAATTTTTTGGGAATGAGGGTTTCTTTACATGTATGATCGCAATCAGGTCTTTGAGGGAAGCCCTTATGTAATGCCCCATCAGGAACCCTAAAGGAAAAACATCATAATCTATGCAACTAAGGGTGAAATAATTTTTTTTTTTCAAAAATTAAGTGCATGAATTTAAACCTTAGCACACCTAATAACATAGCGGAAGTCTAACACCTAAATTTCCTAAGGGTTACCAATGAATATTACTTCGTAAATTAAATATTTAAGATAAAATTTCCACAATAAAAGAATCTAAAATACTTCAAGAAATCATATATTATATACAATAGAATTAAGTAATTGAAGTAGCATACATTACAATATTTCTTTGCTATCAATATTTGAAAATACATGTTTTCAAAAAAAGAAATTACATCATGAGCTAAAATGTTACAAAATGAAAGTTACATAAAGTTTCTTTTCAAAATCTCTAGTTTTCAACTGAATAATGGATAGGAACAAGAGTCGGTACATGAATCATGATCGAAGAACATCAGTGAATTCCTTCCTCACCTAAAGATACATACCAAAACATCCGATGGGAAGTGACACTACCACCCGACCATGTGATTCCGAAAGGGAACCACCCCACCGTGCTGGAGATAGTAGATAACCCTCAAGCAAGCAAAATGAAACAAGAACGAAAGGACTACAAGACTCCACTTACAAACATGTGACCCAACTCACAAAACACTAGTGACTCTAAGGAGAAAGTGTCATCACATGTCTTATGGTGGATACCATGGTACAGCCTCCATAGGTCCCAGGCCCCATCGTGGGTTATCCTGGTAACCTCTCCCGAACCTCCGATTCCAACTAAGACTCATGTAGACCTTACCAATCCTCTCTCAAAGACAAGGTGGTAAGTTTCCCATTCCAAGCCTTCTCGCTACATTATCAGTCCTGTACTAGAACTCACCTATGTGCGAGGCACATTGTTTTATTTAACTTTTATTCTACCCTTCCCTAGTCATTTATTAGATTTTCACTTTCTTAACCAACTTCTAACGGCTTATCCTATTACCACTTTGGGCACGGCCCCCGCTCAAAAGCCACTCTCTCTCTTAGGACACTATGGGTTAGTTCTATCTATAGAACTTCTATGGCGACACAGATAGCCATTCCCAATCTTGTCCTACCTCGAATGAAAGATACATAATTACTAACCTAAGGTTGACCATTACGAACAACTCATAGTGGCTCATTTCCTTAAGGTTATACATCTAAATAATGGCCAAGACATAGCACACAAGACATACTGACAACATGACTTAATGTACTTAGTTGCGACCACCATATAAAACAAGGTAATCTTACATACCAACACCTATCACAAAATTAACTTGCAATACAGATATACGTTGTCAAGACACGGAGAATAATATGGTCGGTATAACATAGAATTTTACCCTTATTGACAAGTTTAAGAGTTCAATTACTCTTGTTAACTACTATAGGTATGCCACCTTAATGATTTCCATTTATACAATAGATGAAGGTTAAAATAGATATATTTATTTCATCAAGGAAGTCTTATAATAAGACAATACATTTCTACATAGGATAATGTCTTTATTTTTTTATTTACTTATTTATTTTACACTAGAGAGTTACATCATTCTTCCAGAAAATACAGAGAAGTGCACTCATCAGACTCTACATGATCTAAAGGAGTATATCCTTCAGATTTGCTTTCACTCTAGGGAAAGTACCCCACAGACTCATTATCACTTAAGGGGGTATACCCCTCCGATGAGTCAGAACTTATAACTATCGGCTTTTCTGGTGAGTACTCTAGTTTAGGTTCTTTCCCTTTTCCAATAGTAACTTCTTTAGCTGGACTCTGAGTAGGACCTTTATCTATTTCTTTGTTCTCTTCAGGGGCTGGGTTCTCTTCAGAAGCTGGGTTGTCCTCCACAACAGGCTTGATAGGAGTCAATGAATCTTTCTTGACTTTTAAGTAGTGAGCATAACCTGCTATGGATTTGTGAGCTGTCTTTTTGACTCGCACCATCTCTTTAACGTATCAATAGTAAACTATTACTTCCCAAACTCTCCTACAGCTATGTCTAATAAATCTTAATAACTACGTTTTGAACACAACCATACATTTCTTCCATATAATAACAAGTGTGAAATTTGAACTAAAACACTATTCGACTTCTATAGTCATAACGTAATCACAATTTCTATTATATGATTTTATTTAACAATCCCTAACGATAAATAAAACATAACCATAACCATTTCATAAGCAAGACAATAAACATGACATATAACAGAGATTGTAAATACTGATGATCATAAACTAAGAAATTCCCGACCTATTGAAATGTTGATCAATGTGTAAGACCTTAACGCCCTTTCGTCAATAAATGTGCCTTGCTTGTGATCCTTTCCACCAATACTTTCCAACCCTATCAAAACCAAACAAACAACTCTCTTGATACTATCAAAACCCTATTCTCTCTAAACAACTCTCTTGATACTATAAAAACACTATCCTCTCTAACTCTATTCTTCTTTCTACAATCCACCATCCTTCCTTGGATGCCAAAAATGACTTCTCCCTTTTCCTCTCTACTCACACCCCTATTTATACTAAAAATTACTCATCGATCCTCCTAATTCTGGGGCTTAGTAATAGTTATTGACTAAAACTCTTTTACGTCAAACTCTTCTTGTTCCTCCACATGAGGAGTCCATCTCTGGTTAACTATAGTCTTTAGCGCTCCTTGATTTTGGTTATAACAACTATTTGCTAGGTGGAGAGATCGGTTCACTACTTCAAACACTTATGTGTTTGCAAACAACGACTTGTGCGTTCAATCTGCCAGGTCTTGAGCCAACTAATGTTTATGTTTCAGTCTCCACCTTACATGCTAGTCTATTCTCCTCCTAAACCGGCCAATCTGTAGTTGAAGGAAATGGATTGCAGCTCATGGAAGAGTTCAGACATGGAGAAGTGTTTGCTTATTGTTTTGAGCTGCGAGAGGTGTCATTCATTACCCGCTGACTACTGTGTTTTAATGGAGGATACCTCTTATTGCTCACTGACTGCAATGATAATGGCAGAAGAGGGAGTACGTGGTATGTGAAGGAGGAGGGTAGTTGGTGGTAATACTGACCCCTCCCTATATTAAGGGGGGTAGTCGATATTACCATCGACCACCGTGGACCAAACTACGAACTTTAACCCCCGCCACCTTCTATAAAGTTGACTCTGATTTATTTGTTTGCATTAATAAAATTTCATTATTATGTTTTAATAATTAATTAATAACCTTCATTTTAATATTTAAACATTAATCTTCATAGAAAATTTACTTTTAAATATATAAATATATACCTTAATTTCAAATGCTTATAACTAATGACTTTTTTTTTTTTTCATATGGATTTATATTCGAACAATCGAATTATATATATATATATATATATATATATATATATAACTCATTCGAAAAGCTTATTAAATATAATATATTTATAATTCCTAACTTTATACATGCATAATCCAAAAACACAATAACCCGATGGGCGATATCAACTACTGATAATATGATCACCTTATCTTAACTCCAATAACTACTTATAAGTGACTATTGCCTTCCGAGTATATTATGTCCTTACATATATTCAAATGATCGAATAGCAACTATCGAGTTAACAAGTTGATAAAATTCATATCAACTCATACCAAGATATTAACTCATCCTTTATAAACAATATTCAGTCACTAGATCACTTGATTCTTTTTCCTCCAGTTACCAAAACTACTCTTTACTCTTATAGATGTAATAAATGTAACAATAACCAATGACATACAAAAATTGGGAACACTAGACACGCAAACTGAGCAAGCATCATGCGACCTTTATAAAGACCAAACAATAAAATATGAAGACCAAACCAAATGACAGAATGACTAACTGAAGGCACTCACCCGAGTGTAACTGACTAAAAATAGGGTCAACTACTATCTCCTTCACTTCCATTAGAAAATATAAGGCACGCTTAGACCTGCGTAGCCAGGTGGAGACGATACCCCATACCTACCCGGTACTTGTACCTGCAACATCCTGCATCACCGACCACACATGCATATATACATATATAGAAATTTCAACATACACACCGATGAAGGAGATTCGCGACATTCCCTGTCTCACCAAGATGAGTGAAGAAAATTCGTCCCCATGCATCCCATACACTCGCAGATACACAACACACAGTGCATAGATGAAGCGTCAGTACATAGCAATGAACCATATAATGCCATAAAATGTAAGTACATAAATATTGCAAATAAATCATATGTCTCATAATCAGATAAAACATGGAACAATGTTATATAATTCTAAATAACAAATGATAATGTAGCCACTGAGAATAACAAGAACAAAATATTAGTTCAAACGAGTAAGGGTACTACACCTTATTTTTATAACTAGGTGGCGTTGTTCATCAAACCTTGGCATGCAAGATTTAATCCTTCAGAGGACTTCTCAAGTTGGATCGTAGTGTGGGTTTGATTACCTTTTTTTCCGCTGAAATGTTGTCGGGAGGATGTGCTGCAAATGCTAGCTACATTACTTGGGAAGCCTGTTGGATCTTCAATGCAAACCTTGGAGAGAAAGGTAATGACTTTTTCTTGTATATTTGTTGAAATTGATCTTGGGAAGCCTTTGCCATATACTATAGATATGTGTGGGGATCTTACTCTTTGTTCCAATAGATTGATTATGAGAATTTACCTTTCTGGTATTGTTTATGTCATGAGTATGGACATTTGTAGCACAAGTGTTCTAGGTCTCAATCAGCTAAGCATTAGCCTTAACAGTCATCATGTAACCTTGATGGGGTTGATATAGGAAAGGCTTCCATGTATGTGTGGCTATGGGTGCTGATGGTTTTGTCTTGGTTAAGACAAAGAATAGGAACCAAAATCAAAAAAGGTCTTTGCAAGAGAGTTATGAGGATACCTTTAACAAATTTGAAGCCTTGGATGATCTTAGCGAGAAGGAGGTGAATTTGGAGATGATTACTTTGGATCATGGTGTAGTAGGCTTTATGCCTGATAGTATGAGCTTGGATGATACCTGGGGTTTGCAAGAGGTTGGGGGTGATTAGATGGAGATGGATCAATAGGTAGTGTGTAGTACCCCTACCCCAATGAGATTCTAATCAAGGTTTGACCTTGGTTATTCTATCATGTTATTATGTTATAGTCAGATGTTTTGATTATTGTTGTTTTTGCATCAATTCGTATGTAAGTTTATTAGTTCTCTTCATTAATGTTATTAATCTTGGGCTAACACTTTCATTAAATATATATATGTATTCATGTATGACTCTTAGTTGTAGGAGATTGCAAGTACAATACCGTATAGGTATGAGGTTTGTCTCCACCTGGTTTCATAGGTTTGAGTGTTTCGCTTTGGTCCTTAGGGTTTGGATTAGGTGGTCGTAAGACCCTCGTTTGATCATAGTCATGCTCAAGTGAGCATTGTTAGTCGTCATTCAGTATCCCTTTTGTTTGGGTATGCAAGTCATCTATTTCTTTGGCCTTCTTGGGTTGTGTGTTTTTTGTGTGGTTAAATTAAGTATTTAATCCTTAGTATTTAATTTGATTTAATGTGTGTTTACGCATTAGTGTTTTAGGGACTAAATTAAATAAGTTCCCTTTTATGTGATTAATCCTTAATTAGAATTGCTCAATTGAAGTTGGTAGAAAGTTCAATTAAATGGTTAATCTTAAAGATGAATTTATTCAGTTTATGTTCTTTTGAAAGGAAAGATTAAAGTTATTTGAAATAGAATTAATTTAATCTCTTTGGCATTTTGGAAATAGAAAGGTTGATTTCAGTTATTTAAGAAAATCAATTTTAATTAGAAAAGCAATTTTAATATATATTTGATATAGTTTGAAACAATTTTTGGGGGGGCATTTTATTTTTAATGAAAATATTTTTAAATTCAAAAAATGAATTTTGGTCAACAATCGTCCATTTAACCTAGGTTTTGGAAAAATATTGTAAAGGATTATTTTTGGAGAGTATTTTAGGAAAAATATTTTTGATGGAGAAATTTCAGCATTTTGGGGAAGGAAGGATTTCTTGAGCTTGCAGGTTGGGCTCTTCATCAAATCTCTTCTAGGATTGTTGAATTAGGTAGGTCTCTGGTTTATTTCATTGGGTTCTTTGTTTTAAAGAAAATGTTTTGGATTTTGTAGAAATCTGGTTGTGAAGGTTAAAAATCCCATATACTTGGGGAGAACGGAAGAGTTGTAATTAAATCTCCAATTCAAACCCTCCTTGTCTTATTTTCCAACCTCAACTTTAGATTTTACTTGGTCAGGTTGTTTTAAAATTAAAATTGGGGGTTGGCTATTCATAGTTTAATTTTGTCAAAAAAAATTCAAATCTGAGCATTTTGAGTACAATGGTTAATTTTTCCCCTATTTTAGCTTGCTAGGATTGTTTATTTTTCATTCTCCCTAACATTTTCTAGGTTATATGGTTTGGAAAGGCATTGTTTTAAATATATTTATGATATATTTATGTTTTTAAATTAATCATTCATATTCTAGAAACTTAATTCTCAGAATATGGTCTCAGTTGAGACTGCATATTGGAAGTTTTGTTTTCTTAATAAAACAAATTCAACAAACAAAAATAATAATTAAATATTATTGTTACTATATTTTGGGGGCAGTTTGGGGGAAGCCATGGCCTCGACCCATGGCTGGGAAGAGCCATGGCTTCCCCAAGCCATGGGGAGATCCATGGCGTGGAGGCCATGGCATGGTCTCCACACAATTGTGGCTATGGATAGACCATGTCATGGTCCCCACAACCCTTCCCTTAGGAAAGGGGAACCACATGGGCTTTCACGTGGTGGGGCTCATGGGCTTCCTTTTAAAACCAAAAAATAAATTTTATTTTTTATTATTATAAAGAAAGTTTTTTGTAGTTATAAATTTTATTGTATTTAAAATTTTTTAATATTATTTTATTAAAAAATTTTAAATAGGTTTTTTAATTATTAATTCTTATTAATATATATTTTATTAATTGACAATTAATATATATATATATATTAATTGACAATTAATATATATATATATATATTAATTAATATTTAATTTGTAATTTTATTATGAATTAGTATGTATTTTGTTAATCACGGATTAATATATATATATTAATTAATATTTAATTTGTATTTTTCTATATGTATGCAAGCAAGTACCAGTTTATTTGGGAAATGACCCTCGACATTTAATTCCTTTTTAATGTATATTTCCATTTTTGGAAAGTATGTAATTGTGTCGCAAGAGAAGAGATTGGATTATTGTTTTCGAGCAAGTATGAAAAGAATGTTTTATTTTGGTAAATGAATATCATTTTTTTTTAGTTGATTAATGAATATTTGATTTTTTTATTGTAGTACCCCTATTCGTTTGAACTCATTAGACTCATATTTTATTATTGATTATTTTCAGTGGATACATTACCATGATTTGTTATTTAGGCTTATATGACATTATTTCATGCTTTATCTAGATTTGAGATGCTTAACTTATTTGCAGTATTTTAGTACTTGTGGTTTATGGCACTTTATGAACTATTGCTATGTATTGACACTTTACTTTATCTATGCAATGTGAAAATATATGTTATGTGTCTGCAAGTGTATTGGATGTAAGGGGACAATTTTCCTTCACTCATTTTAGTGAGATAGGGAACATCGCGATTCTCCTTCATTAGTGTGCATGTCATGTTTTCTATATTGTATATATGCATGTGTCATTTGGTGATGTAGGATATTGCAGGTACAATACTGGGTAGGTACGGGGTATCATCTCCACCTGGCTTCACAGGTCTGAGCGTGCCTTATATTTTTTGATGGAAGTGGAGGAGATAGTAGTTGACCCTATTTTGTTCAGTTACACTCAGGTGAGTGTCATCAGTTAGTTGTCCTGTCAGTCATTGACCTTCATATTTTGTTGATTGACCTTTTATGAGAAATCACTCGATGTTTGCTCAGTTTGCATGTTTAAGTGATTTTAATTATTGCATGTTATTGATAATTGTTACATTTTGTAGTGTCCTAAAATTGTGACACTTGCAATTTCGACTGCATTTGGGTCTTCACGATGGCGATGCAACACAGAACCTGAATGGAGACCCCGAAACTTGTTCATGACATCAAAAACTACATTTTTCTCAGCACCTGGCCTGATTCTCCTTGCACCCTACTGTCCCTAGAGGTGGGACCATGGCACCCAGCACCCTGGTCCTTCTGGACGAGGGCGCCCAGCACCCTGGTCCCTGGCCCTATTTTGGGCCCAGTCTCTTATGGGGCTTCGGCTCTTTAAGTTTGCAAATTGGAAAATAATGTTTCCTGGTCGGCCTAAGGTCGGGAAAATCAGTCTATCAGCCCTAATTGACAAGTATATAAACTACATTTCCTCTCCCATTTTGGGGGAGATGGGAAAAAGGTGGAAACGATATTCAAGCATTCAAGCATTCAAACATTCAAGCATTCCTTCAAGAAATTGAGCATTCCAAGTCTCCATTCAAGGCTAAGTGTTGCATTCAAGACAAGGATTCAACCATTGAAGAGGAGATCACATACAACATACAACATACTACATACATTAAACCTTCACATGTAAGAATATAAACATTCTTACAACAAGGTATCAGTACTTGTTTACATTACAAACATTTACATTTACAACATTCTCATTTCTTGGTTAATTCCAAAACCAGGGTTTGACCTAAAGGCAAACCCCTCATCCCTAACCCCCCAATCGTCCTCTCTTTTCTGTGTGTAGGTTGCAGGTACGCGGCTGTAATTGAAGATCTAGAATCCTTGTGCAGAGACGAACAGATCCCCCTTCATTTTGCAGATTTTTTGGGGGACCGTGTGCACGCCGGGCGCCATCATCCTGTCAACTTTTGCTCAAATTTGCAGAACAGTACCATCTCGACATTTTACTGCTAATTCCAGGTCCGCAGCTTCATCCCATATCCCTATCTCTGTTTATAAGCAAATCTTTCCTACTTTACATGCATTCCTAGTTCAATCTTTCTATCTACATTCTTTACAAAAGAGGGTATCCTTGATGTCTTAACCCTTGAAACTCATTTAGAATCCAATCTTGCATTGCGTGGGATTGGATCTTGTGGGTTTCAACCCCTCTTTTGAATGTAAAGTCTCCCCTAAGTGAAAACCATCAACCCTAGTGACTCTCCCTTCTCTCTCCTTGGAGTTGGGGAGGGGAGAACGACTAGGGTTTGATTTTTTCGCTTTACATTTTGGTGAACCCGACGTGAACATCCTCATTCTGATTATTCCTAGTTAGATCTGAAAATTTTGCCTTCCTAAATTTCCATGATTGATCTTTTGCAAATTTTAGAGGTTGATTGCATAAAAACCCTAAAATTTTCTTGTTAGTAATTAAACTTGTCAAATGTTTAATTGTTAATGCTTGTTTCAGATCTACCCTTCTATTACAAATTGTCAATTCATAATTGTGCTTTAATTCTGAAAATTAAGTGGTTAAATGTCAAAACCCTAATTTTTAAAAACCTCCTTGATTCAACCTTTGACTGATAATTTCACTGATCAAAACACCTCCAAATCGGCTATAACTTTGGATTCCGCAATAAAATCACAATATCTTTCATCCCTTAAAATTTGGAAAAAAGTTGCAAGGACCGTGTGCATCCCGAGCGCCATCGTCCCCGACATTTTTTCTGAAATTTCGGGAGCTAGATCTTACTGTATTTTTTTGCTAAAATCCAGAATTTTGGCTAATTTTATCAATTTTAACACTTTCAAAATTAAAGTCAAAGTTGGTCTAGCGATTGCTTGGATTGAGGCTTCTAATCATTCAAAAATTGTTGAAATTGAAATTCATATCAAAATTGTGTTTCTTACAGTCCTAAATCTGAAAAGTGCGTTAGCATTCATTCGAAATTTCAGTGCTTTATTCAAATTTTTGCAATTTGTGACTTTTGAAATTAGGTGTTTAATTGCAACAACCTTGATTTCCACTTTCAAATTCAAATTTTGCATGAAATCGACTCAACTCTTAAAATTCAAAGCCTGCATTGCTTTCAGTATTCCCTCTAAAATCATAAAATTCAAAATTTCAGTTTCCCCCTCTTTTTCAAAATTCAAATTTTACATTTTTCAACAATCTTGGTAGGGTTCAATTTTGAGATTGCAACTTTAATTTGGCCTATCTACAAATCGTAAAATCACTCAATTTTTTTTAGATTAGCTTTAAAATCATCATAACTTTCATCCCTGAAAATTTTGAAAAAAGTTGCGAGGACCGTGTGCACTCCGTTCACCACGGTCCCGGACATTTTTTCTGAAATTTTGGGAGATTGTCCTGATTGTATTTAACAGCTTAAATCTAGGAGATTGGCTGGTTTTATTGAAATTTGCTACCTCTAAAATTCAAAATCTTCTCTCTTTCTTTAGTGCATGAGTTTTACAACAATAAGCCCTACTTACACTATTCCCGTTAGACGAAGCCTTAGAATTAAGTCTTTCCAAGGTGTAATTACCGAGGAGATGGAACCTAATTTGAATGGCCTTTTTAACGAGGACATGGGTAATTCCTCTAATCCTCTTAATGATGAAGAAGCTCTCCATGAGGTTTCTGTAGAACAACTTTCAAAATTGGATAACCAATTTGATGATTTTCGACAATGGATGTCTCAAGAATACCCCGATAGTCAAGCTCTTCCCTTAATTGAGGGTCTAAAATGTATGGTTCAAAGTGATAAGAATGGAATTGATATTTTGCGTGGTATTGCACACATTGTGGATTCGAATGTGATGCCTATGAAGAGTTGTGCCGAAACCTTAGGTTATACACAACCTCCTACTCAAGTTAATCATTCTATTCCTTTGACAACTCCTATTGCTAGTATACCTACTTTTACATCAAACATAATGACAACTTCAATACAAGACATTCCTCCTATGATCACTAGTCATGGGGACAATCTCTCTTCTTCAATCAACCCTCTTCCTTCATTCAATCCGACTTCTTCATTCATTCCTTCAATGAGTGTTCCTATTATATCTCCACAAATGAACATGATGCAAGGGGGAAACTCATTTAACCCTTCCATTCCTCCTTGTAGTGTTCCTCCTTTCCAATCATCTCCTATGACTAACTATCATAGTGTCCCACCACCTTACTCTCTACCTTCTTTCAATAACATAATACCTCCATTACAATCTAACACATCTAATATGAACTCTTCGACTGAAGCGACCATTAACAATCTTGCACAAACTGTCTCTTCTTTACAGCAACAAATTGCCTCTATGAATCAATCTAAGTTTAGTGTGCCCACATTTGATGTTGCGAGCCCACTTTCTCTTGACATTGTTCGAGCTATCCCCCCTAAACATGTTGAAATTCCGCATTTAGAGCTTTATAATGGTAAGGGGATCCTCTAACACATGTTAAGACCTTTCAAACAATATGTACTGATTTTGCTTATGACCAAAGGTTGCTTGCAAAACTGTTTACTAGAACATTAAGAGATAAAGCCTTACAATGGTATTGCTCGTTGCCTTCCTATTCTATTTCTTCTTTTGAACAACTTGCAAATGCTTTTATTCAACAATTTCAAAACAATATAAGTCCTAAAGTTACTTTGATTGATTTAATGCATTGCAAACAAGGTGTTAAAGAAAAAGTGACTGATTTCATTGGTAGATATAAGCATTTGTATGCTCAAATTTCTTTTCCAGTGCCTAACAATGACATTCAAAGAATCTTTATTTCTAATTTACAAAAAGATATTCGAGAAAAACTTCTATTTTCTGAGTTTATTTCTTTCCAACAGTTGTGCGCGACTCTTCACAATTATCAACTGACTATGAGTCAAATGGAACAAGCAAATCCTATGGCTCCAAGTGATAAGGGTGATAGTAGTCAACAACCATTTGGGAAGTTTAAACCGAATAGAGAGTCCATTAAATTCAATGAAAACATCATCAATAACAATGTGAATGCAGCATTAGATGTGCCTCCTATTTCTAAGTTTTTCAACAAAGAAAGAAAGTTCACTCCTTTGAATGAATCATTGCATAGTATTATGAATAAGTTATTGGAACAAAATGTGCTTACTCTTCCTCCTATAAGGCAAATAGATCCTGCAAAGATTAATTCACCCTATTTTGATAACAAATCTTTTTGTCAATTTCATCGTCATCCTGGGCATGATACTGAAAAATGTTTTGCTTTAAAGGGTAAAATTCAAGATTTGATTGATAATAATACTATCTTTGTTTCTGGTGTGAATGATAAAGGCAACACATCTGTAGCTCCTCCTAACCAAAATCTTCAGATTTTTACTGATCCATTACCTTCTCATACCTCTAATGCGATTGATACTATTGATTCCTCTGTCTCACATGATGATCTTGTGTCTATGACTCCGAATGTGATTAACTTTGTAGAGCAGCAGAAAATCCCTAAAGAACCTTCCATCACATTTGATTCCAGTGAAACTATCAGGGCACCTGATGGTCTATTATATATAGTTGCAAAAGTCAAGAATACACCTTGCCGTGGAGTGCTTATTGATCCTTCTTGTATGGTTAATATTATTACTGAAGAATTTCTTTTTACTTTGCAATTGAATCAAGTGATCTATGACAAAACAAATGTGGTTGTGAAACTATTTGATGCATTTTATTCTCCTGCAATTGGTTCTATTACATTACCTATTGAGGTCCATAACAAATCCCTTGATGTGGACTTTGCTATTATTCCATCGTCCAAACAATTTCGTGTGAAACTAGGCTATCCTTGGCTATCTTCCATGAAAGCTATTGCTTCTCCTATTCACAAGTGTTTGAAATTTCCCCATAATGGTGAAGTTGTTAATGTCAATCATAGTCTCTTTAAACCAGCTGAAAGAACTCCTAGTGTTCCTATTGATTACTTTTGGCCTAAACAATTCCAATCTCTTCCTCTGTGAAGTGATCATCTTTTCAAATCTTATCAAAAGTGGAAAAAAGATATGATCCTATCTCTAAGTGAACCTAGAACACCCAAACTTGACATTCCTATCGTTCTTGAGAAGGAAGTTCTTCCTTTGAAAGATAAAACTAATGTCTTTCCTCAAGAAGATTCCCAACCCATTCCTATGAATATGACTATTCCTATATCTAATAAACTTCCTAAAAGTAGACCTATCCCTCCTCATCATGATGGGCTTGGTCTCCTTCCTAAACCAAATATTCCTCCCTTATATGGAGCAGTTCCTCCTCCTTCCTCTTATGGAGAGAAGAGACCTTCCTCTTCTCCTATTGTTCAACCTAAGAGACCACAACCTAAACACCCAAGTGAAAAGGATGAGAACATTCCTCCTCCTCAATCTTCTCAACTTCCTACTAAGACTAGACAAAATCATTCTGCACGTGAACACCGACGAAAGCATCATCTTAGAGCTCAGGCAGCTGCTTCTCAAACTTTGCAATCCCCAAAAACACCTTCAGCCAATATTATTCCATTTTCTCCTCAGCTAACGATTGAGCCGAAATCTCCTAAACATAAGATGCATGATGGTCTTGATCCTGTGCGAGTTAAAGATCCTATTTCTATAAATCTTGATGATGACATAGATGAAAATGTTATTCATGATGAAAATGTTACTCCTGTTCATTCTGATAGTGAATATGAATATGTTGATGTTAATAACCATCTATCTAACGAATTTTCTGAAGAACTTATTCTAGCTCCTAGACAAGAACACCATGGGTTGGGATATGAACATAGCCCTTGTTTGAATCTTGTGATAACTCCATCTATTGTGTTGGATGTTCCTCCTCTAGCATGTTTCCTACCTTCCCGAAATATTGATCAGCAAGATCGGGGGGTAGATGACGCGCTAGACTAGTTCATTAGCGTAGCAGACTCTCTCCTCCTCTCTTTTGTTACTTCTTCTATGTGTTACTCTCATCCTTCTATTTGTTGTCCTTGGTGTTGTCTACTTGAGGACGATGCAAAACATTGAGATCTCTTTTTGGTCTCTCTCATGTTGACTCAAAAGACACATGTGTTCCCTTCTTCTAGGTGAGCTTCCTTGATTGGGGAATGAAGAACAATTATGCATACATACATATGATATACATGAATTATCATACAGCATACTGACCCCGAGGAAAGCGAAGTCACCTCGTGCTTTATGTTTTGTGTCTATTATCCTTGGGCTTATCTCACACTTGGGGGCTAAATCCTTGTGATAACGTGCTTCTTTGTCATTTCTTATATGTATCACTACCTTAAAGCAATCACCCCCAGTGAGGCATGTGCGATCGCTTTAACGTAGGGGGACATACATCCCATTCATATCTTTTCAAGATACTTGAAAATTTCTTGAAAAATTTAGCTTTGCCTTGAAATTTTTTTATATCTTTCTTGCATGACTCATAGTGAGGGAACCTTACTACTGACAGTCATGGTTCTCCCTCATGATCTTCCCTTTTACTTTGTCAATTGAAGTCGTAAGATCCTTAGTCCACTGGGGGCTTGGTGTATCTTGCCTCCTTGAAGTGGTGAAAGTTTTTCAATGTTGCTTCCTTGTACTTTACCGGAAGTATGAGCGTACGCTTATACTCCCGCTAAAGTGGGGGCTAAATTGAGCATCCTAAAATCATGACACTTGCAATTTCGACTGCATTTGGGTCTTCACGATGGTGATGCAACACGAAACCTGAATGGAGACCCCGAAACTTGTTCATGACATCAAAAACTGCATTTTTCTCAGCACCCTGGCCTGATCCTCCTTGCACCCTGCTATCCCTGGAGGTGGGACCATGGCACCCAGTGCCTTGGTCCTTCTGGACTAGGGTGCCCAGTGCCCTAGTCCCCCAGGACCATGGCGCCCAGCGCCCTTGTCCCTGGCCCTATTTTGGGCCCGGTCTCTTATGGGGCTTCGGGTCTTTAAGTTTGCAAATTGGAAAATAATGTTTCCTGGTCGGCCTAAGGTTGGGAAAATCAATCTATCAGCCCTAATTGACAAGTATATAAACTACATTTCCTCTCCCATTTTGGGGGAGATTGAAAAAAGGCGGAAACGATATTCAAGTATTCAAGCATTCAAGCATTCAAGCATTCCTTCAAGCAATTGAGAATTCTAAGTCTCCATTCAAGGCTAAGTGTTGCATTCAAGACAAGGATTCAACCATTGAAGAGGAGATCACATACAACATACAACATACTACATACATTACACCTTCGCATGTAAGAATACAAACATTCTTACAACAAGGTATCAGTACTTGTTTACATTACAAACATTTACATTTACAACATTCTCATTTCTTGGTTAATTCCAAAACCGGCGTTTGACCTAGAGGCAAACCCCTCATCCCTAACCCCCCAATCATCCTCTCTTTTCTGTGTGTAGGTTGCAGGTACGCGGCTATAATTGAAGATCTGGAATCCTTGTGCAGAGACGAACAGATCCCCCTTCGTTTCACGGATTTTTCGGGGGACCGTGTGCACGCCGAGTGCCATCGTCCCATCAACTTTCACTCAAATTTGCAGAACAGTACCGTCTTGACATTTTACTGCTAATTCCAAGTCCGTAGCTTCATCCCATATCCCTATCTCTTTTTATAAGCGAATCTTTCCTACTTTACATGCATTCCTAGTTCAATCTTTCAATCTACATTCTTTACAAAAGAGGGTATCCTTGATGTCTTAACCCTTTAAACTCATTTAGAATCCAATCTTGCATTCTGTGGGATTGGATCTTGTGGGTTTCAACCCCTCTTTTGAATGTAAAGTCTCCCCTAAGTGAAAACCATCAACCCTAGTGACTCTCCCTTCTCTCTTCTTGGAGTTGGGGAGGGGAGAACGACTAGGGTTCGATTTTTCCTCTTTACACATTTATTTCGTCTATATGAGTGATAAGTAGTTTGATATTTGGAAGAAAAAGAGTTAAGTGATCTAGCGACTTAATGTTGTTTACAAAGGATGAGTTAATATCTTGGTATAAGTAGATGTGATTTCATTAATGATTGTTGTGTTTACAAATATATAAATTTCATATGCATGTTAGTTCAATAATTGTGACTTGATCATTTGAGTATATATAAATATATTATATACACGGCGGCGACTATCAATTATATGTAGTTATTTGAAATAATGCTTAAGCAAATGAATTATCATTAGATAAAATCATCAATTCGAACTATTATGTTTGTGAATATGCATGTATATAAATTAGAATTGTAAATATATCATATTTAATATACTTTTCAAAAATGTAATATATATAAATCGATAGTTTGAATATATATATATGAAAAAGCCATTAATTATAAATATTGGAAACCAAAATATATATTTAAAAATATAATTTGCTAAAGAGGGATTAATGTTTGAATATTTTAATGAAAGTCATTAACTAATTATTAAAAATATAATAATGAAATTAAAATAAAAACAAATAAAACAAATTTTAAAAAATAGGTGGTGGTGGGGGTAAAGTTTAAGTAAATTAAACTAATAAATAGGGTGGTTGATATTACTATCAACCACCCCCCATTAATAAAGGGAGGGGTCAGTATTACCACCGACCACCCTCCTCCCTTATATTATGCACATTACCTCCCATTTTAATAAAACTTATCCACATGCTGCGAACAATGGTACCCTTCTCGCTCGCTTTTAACCCGACGTTGACTGCAACATGGCCATGATATTTGTCTTTCAAACTGCCACTATGTATCAAAAAACTTATCGTTAAGGATATAGTATTAATGAAGACTCATGGGAGACCATGAGTTGAGGGGAGTAGATTGGCACATAGTGCCATGTCGTTATGAAGTTGCAGATTTCTCCATTAACCATGGAGGCAGACTGCAATCTCCATGATGATTAAACCAACATCGACCCTCCTCCCTTTGTGAATATGGTGGCATGCAAGTCTTAAATAAAACATATACCTTAGTTAATGCAAAGACCTGACATATATAATAGGAAAATTGCTGAATACAAACACATAAGTGTTTGATACACTTTACCAACCTCCCCATCCAATCGATAAGCTGCTATAATCATGATCAAGAAGAGTAAAATCTATAGATAAACAATCTACCATGATATTTGGCTTATAACTATAGAGGGAGATGAGTTAGAAGGCACGTGTGCCATGAAAATAGGAAAGCCATCAATAGGGAGAATTGCATAGTCGACCCATTCTCTATGAACTGCAGTAACATGTTAGACGTGTAGGGTGAAGAATGGATAAACAATTACAATAGTTAAAGAGTTGAGATAAAGTCAAGTTGAAACTCAACGTATTTCATTGAAGACTCCTCATCAATCACCATCATCGAGCCTATGAGTGGGGAGAAGTCATGGGGAACTTTAGGATAAATAGAGGTGGGAGGAAGGAAGAAGGGGGATTGATTTGCATCCAAGGAAGGACAGTAGACCTCTGGGGGAAAAGAATAGAGTAGAGGAAAAAATAGAATAGAAGGAAGAATAGAATAGAAGGAAGAATAGAATAGAGGAGAAAAATAGAATAAGATAGAGAGATAGAGAGGATACTTTTGAAGTATCAAATAGAGTTAGTTTTGAGATAGAGTTGGGAGTATATTGGAGATAGGTTCATAAGTAAGACACATTACTATTTGGCGGAAGGGTGTCAAGGTCTTGCAAACCAGTCAAGATTACAAGAGGTCAGAAATTTGTTTAGTTTTGGCTTATTATTTACGAAAGTTTTTGCTATAAGTTATGATTATGATCTTGCTTATATTATGGTTATGGAAAGGTATCATTAGTCATTTGGGATAGTTAAATGAAAAATCATAGGGTTTTAGGTGTAATTAAGTTATTAGCTATAGTAGTGGAATTTTGTTTAAATGATTAGAATATTGCAATTATATTTCCTTGGTCAGGTGTCGATGTATAACTTTATGGATGTGAGCCATTGTGTGTTTTGTCCAAATGGTCAACCTTTGGTTAGTAAATCGTGTATCCTTCACCTGTGGTTTATCAAGATTAGGTACGGTTGTCTGTTTCACCATAGAGTTCTTGTAGAGAGACTTTTCCTATAGTGTCCTATGAGAGAGAGTGGCTTTCAAGTAGGGACTGTTCCCAAAGTGGATGATAGGATAACCCGTCGAATGTTAGTTAAAAAGTGATAACCTAAAAATTGATATGGGTGAGATAAACATTAATTAAGATAATGTGCCTCGTGCATAGGTGAAGTGCTTGTACAGGGCTCATAATGCTATGAGAAGGCCTGGAATGGCAAACTAGCCACCTTGTCTTTATGAAAGGATTGGTAGGGTCCACATGAGACTTAGTTGGAGTCGGAAGCCGGGAGAGGTTACCAGGACAGAGGGCTAGGACCTAGGAGGCTGTACCATGGTATCCATCATAAGCTATGTGATGACATTGTCCTTAGAGTCACTAGTGTATGTGAGTTGAGTCACATTAATGTTTGTGGAATCATGTATTTCTTTCGTACTTGTCTTACTTTTCTTGCTTGAGGGTTTTCTACTATGTCCTAGCATGGTGGGGTGGTTCCATTTCAGGATCACATGGTCGGGTGGTAGTGCCACTTCCCATCGGATGTTCCAGAATGTATCTTCAAGTGAGGAAGGGCTTCATTGGAGTTCTTGGTTTGTGGTTCATGTACCAGCTCCTGTTCATGACCATTGTTCAGTTGAAATCTTGAGGTCTTGTATCGGAACTTTTATGTAACCTTCATTTTGTAACATTTTAATTCATGGTATATTTTTGTAAACATGTATGTTTGAATATTGTAGAACAGAGAAACATTGGAATGCATGTTATTTCAGTTACTTAATTCTTTTGTATATAATAAATGTTTGCTTTGGAGTACTTTGAATTCTTTCATTGTGGAATTTTTATCTTAAACATTTAATTTTTCTATAAAGTTGAACAATAGGTTTTTCCATGATGTTAATATAATTTATGAAGTAATCTTCATTAGTGACCCTTAGGAAATTCAGGAGTTAGAGTTCTGCTGTGTTATTAGATGTGCAATGGTTTAATTCAAGCACTTGTTCTTTTTAAAGAAAAAAATTATTCACCCATAGTTGCATAGATGTGATGTTTTTGCTTTAGGGTTTCTGGCAGGGCATTACATTTATAATTGTGTATACTACATACATTATAATTATTATCATGAGATTTTGGTTTGAAAACTCACGATGAAGTATTTAAATTATTGTATGATGTAATTGAACTTTAGTGAGTTAGTAAGCCATTAATGATTGTACCTAGATGAGGTAGACAAACTACAATCAAAATTAGGTACTTTAGAAAACCGGATTGATTGTTGTGTGTAAACAATAGGAAAGAAGATTGTCTTTTCTAATCTATGTCTATGCATGCTTGATTTTCTGTATTCGCATTTTCTTAAGAAACACCAAGTCTTTGATTTTTTTTATTGGACACTATCATATGATTGATTTGGGTACCTGCTTATGTCCTTGATCTCATGTTTTTGACTGTTTTCTTATGATGGTGTTGTAACTAGTCATGTCCTTTATGTGAGTGTTGAATGTTGATTCGTGGTTGACCATAGCTAGTCAGGTCTCTAGTTAGAGTACCACAAGTTAGTGCACCTCATATGAAGTCATGTTTGACCAAGTGGGTATTCCTACCATATTGAACTACATTTATTTGACCTTGTGTATTCCTTGGTTTAGGAGTTATTTTGAGTATAGTCTAGTGTCATTTGGGAAAGTGTCTTTCGATTAGGGGTCATGCCCAAAGTAGTTGTTGGGTAACCCATCTAAAGTGTGTCTAAATAAGTGATAACCTAATAGAATATTAGAGGGTTTAGCTATTGAAAGCACTAAGTAAGTTAATTGTGCCTCATGTATGGGATGAGTGATAGTACAGACTCGGCATGCAGTGAGAAGGCCTGAAATGGCAAACCATCAACCTTGTCTTCACAAAAGGAAGTGTTGGGACCACATGAGGCTTGGATGGGAAGGAGGTTTGGAATAGTTTACTAGGGTAACCCAGTTGATGGGGCCAGAACCTACAAAGAACTACCATGGTAACCATACCAAGTTATGTGATGACACTTGTCCCTTATGTTCACTAGTGTGTTGTTATGTCATCTTTGATAGAAGAAATGTTGAGGAGTCATCCTATTGTTTGTGCCCTTGTGAGAAGCTGATATTCATGCTAGACCATGGTTTGCTTATGATGGGTTGCGAAGATTTAGTTTTGGTGATGCTCCAGTTGATCTTGTATTTGCTTCTTTTCATGTTCAGTTGGATTCTTTCCTATTTAGGGATCATTCATTTATTTATTTGACCGATGTGGTCATATGTATTATTAGTTTATGTATGCCTTGATGGAAGGATGTAATTTTGTGAACCTTATGTATTCTTCACCCTTTTATTATATCAGAGGGGTCTTACAGTTGAGAAGACCCAGAGATGTAGCCCACTATGGATGAACTCTGATATCATTTCGGTGTTATGTGATGTTTATGTTCTTATGTTTCCTTTTTTATTTAGCATGTATGGATGTCATTATGTTAGAATGTATAATGTGGATTAGTTGAAGTTAATCTTAAATGCATGCTTGTAGTCATCTTATTAAATGCAGTAATTTGGATCATGAAAGAATGTAGATTTGAATAATGGAATGTATTCATTTATTGATAACGCAATTAAAGTATGCTTGGAAAGTATTCATTAGTTATAAAGAAATTAAAGTATGTAACAAAATTAGATTCATAAATTATGTTTTAATGAAAATTTTGAATGTAATATATGGTTAAATTTTATTGGATGAACCTTATCATGTTATCTATATTTTTATCTTACCGAAAGATATTATCCTTTGTTTAAGTATTATCTTGTCATTAAGTTAATTAGTTTAGTTGGATTAATTAGCATGAGTTGAGTTAAGTGTTGAATTAAGTAATCACATTGGGAAACTCTTTAGGTGTTATTCAAGTCTTCCATTGTGTTTTCTGGAATTATGATATCTCATTATCTCATTATGTTGCGTTTAATTTTAAAAAAATAAAATTATTTGCAATCTATTCTTGTGTTTTAACTTAATCCCTTCGAGGTTTCCTGGTGGGGCATTACATTTGGTATCAGAGTCAGGCTGCAGACACTGGGATCTCTGGTATCACTTTTTCCCTTAGTTGGTGTGAGTTGTATCGACCTTATGTTGTATGCTTGTCCTCCTTTTTTATGTGTGTGAATGAGGCATAGGACCTTTAAGATATTAAGGACCTATGTTCTATTATTTTCCATATTCTTTTGAGAAAACCTTAATTGTGTGTAACATGTGTGTTCACACCTTGCTTTCACCTTCTTGATGTTGGTGCTTTTTGAGTGATTATATGTGCTTTGTTTTCTTAATGGATATCTTGGTCTATGATTACTCTTACTATGAAAGAGAGTCATATGTACCTTCCTTATTGATTGTTGTACTCTTTAGACTAATCCATTGGGTTGGTCAGTACTTGTCTTGAATCTAAGAGTACAAAATGCGCTTGTTTTAGGATTATGATCTAGCTTAGTGTTATCCACTTGAGGGACTTGTATGGTACATGTTGAATGCTTATTTTGTAGAAAATTTAATGATTACCACCCTTCCTCCTCTTTCTCTGTAGAAATTAAAATGTTTGTTTAACATGTATTTATCTCTTATGTGAGTTTTCTTATTGTGAGAGAAAGGTTGTGACTTCTTGAACCCTTGTGTGAGCCTTATGACGCTTCTGTGTTTTTAGATAATAAGAGGGATATGGGTTTAAAAGTTTATATTGGTTATTGGGAGAAAATTATATGTTTACATTAAATAATTTTCCATGTGTATTGTAGGAGTAATATAATTAAATGCTATCTTAAGTAGTCTGCATTAGTATGTGAATAGTTTTTAATGTGATATTGCTTTGTTTGTAAGAGATGTATAAAAAGGGGAACATGTTATAGTGGCTAAAAGTGTATTAATGTATTCCATGAAAGATTGTTTTATGTGTTTCATTATACCAATTTGATTGAGGACCTATTTTAACAATGCTACATTGAACTTGCTTTTGAATATATATAAATGACTTAGCTTGACTAGAAAGTGCAAAATGAAAAGCTTGTTTGATGTGCATGCATTAATATATATTATTTAGTTGATAGTTCCTCATTTACCTTCTTATCTTACCTTATATTTTCAAATAAAGGTTGTAGATTATGATATGTTTTGTATTGAATTAAAAGTAGTGAGTGTTCGCAAGAGGTCTTGTATTATTGAAAACATTGTCTGACTTGATTTCTTGTTTGGAAAACTAGAACATTCTATTGCAACCATAATAAATGGAAATGTCATGTTAGGCCTATTGGCATTCTTCTAAAAATGATAGTGAAATGCAATCCGTACAATTAAAATGATATAGTTATAGTGAGAAATTTTAGCATGTAGTGTGATCTTGTTGATCTTGTGCTTGTGTATGAAATGGGATTGGCTATCAAACTCTCTTTCCCTTCTCTTTGCCTAGATTATAAGATTTTTTAGAAATTCTACTAAAGGATGCATCGATTTAAATAGAATGTTTATAAAACATGTGAAATTGTATTTTTGCATTTTAGCTTCATATTGAAAAATGAAAATCTTATGCTTTGGAAAGAAATTTGCACGTTAGTAATGTTATTATAAATGCTTAGTAGAATTAGAGAAATATTTAGGAGTGACATTATTTCCTTATGTAATTTTGAATTGTAAATAATTTCAGTACTTGTATCTAGAATAAACTTTATTCAATTATTCATGTGGAATGCATAATTAAAACCTTCTTTGAGTAGATGATAGTGTACTGAAAAGTACTCCCCATAAATGTGAATAAACCAGTACTGGTGCTTTCTTTGTGTATTGTAAGAAACCCGTGCTTATTATATATGCCCATGCCATGGTGAAGTAATCGACCATGGAGGATATGCTTACTTATGAGTATGGGAAACCATACTGTTTATGTGATGTTGCTTATTTGTTACCCTACTCAGTACCACACCTTGGGTTGTTGGTAATTTAGTATGTTAAGGGGTAGTATTGAATTCACCATTCCTTGAATAGTATGGATCGGTGTACGAGTAATGTTAGCACGAAGCGACTTTAGCTTCTCTATTTTGAGGAAAAATATAGTTATGTAATGTAATTGTATTAAAGGTATACTCAATACTTTCCCATTTTGATGAACCAATTTATAAGGTTTATGTGTGCTAGCCTATTCCCCTCTTTTATTTGATCATTTTGATGGCAATTCTTGAGCATAGTGATGGTGTATTTTGGAGGATCCTTTGCCTTATCTTCATGAAAGGTAGGTTTATCCACATGAGTTGTTGATTAGTAGGTGTTGGTAGACATGTGGGTGGACCTTAGCCATGTATATCACTAGCTTACGGTGAGTATCCTGGGAATTACATCGTTATGCAGGATGTGACCTACGTGTGCCTCTTTTTTGTGAGGTACACTACCATGCGGGATACATCCATTACTTGTCATCTCCGTTTGGAGTATTGCCATGCCACGTGATGACGTGATGTGGGGTGATGTCGAGGTGCACACTTCCAGGCCATGTGGATGTGTGACTAGGTCGCACCACATGATGAGCTACTGCAATAGCTAGATGATTTTTCCCTCCTTCCTTGTTGGTGGCTAGATGCTAGTCACATAGTGATGTTATGTGCAGTTGTGATATTCTTATTTATTTCTTTGTGGACCAACAATTTATTTTACTTTGACATTGAAGGTTTAGCCACGATCTTGCGATCTTTTGCTTACTTGATTTGGTCTTGCAAATTTTGGATTATTTTATTTCCTTACTATTGAAATTGATGGTTTATTATCTTTATTCATCTATACTTTGGTGGCTAAACTATTTTTTCCTTATTGTTTTCATATGATGGTCTTGTGTTGAAATGTGAAATTCCTCTCCAAGGACGTATGAGACAGTCTTGGTTGAGTGTGTACAAGGAAGTAGTCCTAGGGAACCTTGAGGATGAGGGTATGTGAGGTTGTGATATAACTAGGATCCACTACCTACCTATGTGTGGTGACTATCTCTTGGAGGCTAACCACCTTACACAACAAGGGATATTCACAAAGGTCTTGTATGGAAGGTAGCACCACTATGGTGTGCCCTTGCACCATCAAGCCCTTGAGTGAGATATTGGATATTTATGATCATGTTAGTTGATCTAAGATCAAGCATAGAGATGTTGATCATGCCTATTATTTATGAATGAGCATTAGATATGATCACATGTGGCCTTTTGAGTTGTGCATTCCAGTTATGTGAATGGTTATTATGTGTAATCATGGAGTAAATTTTGTTATCTTGTCACTATGTTATGGGACATAGTCTTTGGAAAGGTTTTTATATGCCTGGAAAGTTTAAACAGTTGAGTTATATATGTTGCTCTTATTTCATGAAAGTTAACTTGGTTGAAGAATTTGAAATTTTAATCTACTTCTATGCAATAATTTTTTATGAAAAGGATGGATTGGTAAAAGAAATTGATCATGATGGCATGTTTTCTTGTCATATTGTGGAGATGAGTATGGTAATTATTGTTTACCTATTTTAATGCTTTAATTGGTGTGATGAAAGGAAGAAAATTCTTATTTCTCTGCTATGATTGTAGATAATTCCTAGAATGTTCTAAGAAATGTATGGATTTAGAGGTATCTTACTGATGTATAATGGCATTCGTAAAGGATTTAGCAATAATGTTTCATTTATTTGTGAAAATATTCCTATGTGCAATTTGATATTTGTTAAATGAGTTTCAGGGCTGATGCATGCAACATGTTTTCCGTCTAGCCTTACGACTTCCAGGAGTAAGTCGGAACCTAGGGGGGAGAATATAGTACCCCTGCCCTAATCAGATTCTAATCTTGGTTTGAACTTCATAGGTTGCTAGGGTAACCCAATGGATGGGGCTGAAACCTACAAAGACATGTCATGGTAACCATACCAAGTTATGTGATGACACTTGTCCCTTATGTTCACTAGTGTGTTGTTGTATCATCTTTGATAGAAGCAATTTTGAGGAGTCATCCTGTTGTTTGTGCCCTTGTGAGAAATTGATATTCGTGTTAGACCATGGTTTTCTTATGATGGGTTGCAAAGATTTAGTTTTGCGGATGCCCTAGTTGATCTTGTATTTGCTTCTTATCAGGTTCAATTCGATTCTTTCCTATTAGGGGATCACTCATGTATTTATTTGACCGATGTGGTCATATCTATTATTGATTTATGTATGCCTTGATGGCAGGATATAATGATGTGAACCTTATGTATTCTTCACCCTTTTATTATATCAGAGGGGTCTTGCAGTTTAGCACACCCAGAGATGTAGCCCACTAGGGGTGAAATTCAATATCATTTCGGTGTTAAGTGATGTTTATGTTCTTATATTTTCCTTTTAATTTAGCATGTATGGATGGCATTATGTTAGAATGTATAATGTAGATTAGTTGAAGTTAATCTTAAATGCATGCCTATAGTCATCTTATTGATTGCAGTAATTTAGAACATGAAAGAATGTAGATTTGAATAATGGAATGTATTCAGTTATTGATAACGTAATTAAAGTATGCTTGGAAAGTATTCATTAGTTATAAAGAAATTAAAGTATGTAATGAAATTAGATGCATAACTTATGTTTTAATGAAAAGTTTAAATGTAATGTATGGTTAAATTTTATTGGATGAACCTTACCATGGTATCTATAATTTTAACCTCAATGGATGAACCTTATCATGTTATCTATATTTTTATCTTAGTGAAAGATATTATCCTTTGTTGAAGAATTATATTGTTATTAAGTTAATCAACTTAATTAGATTAATTAGCATGAGTTGATTAAAGTGTTGAATTAAATAATCATGATGGGAAACTCTTTTTAGGTGGTATTCGAGTATTCTGCTGTGTTTTCTTGACTTATGATATCTCATTGTCTCATTGTGTTGTGTTTAATTTCAAAAAAAAAATTATTTGCACTCTATTCTTGTGTTTTAGTTTAATCCCTTTGGGGTTTCCTGGCGGGGCATTTTATTTGGTATCAGAGCCAGATTGTAAACACTAGGATCTCTGGTCTCACTTGAGCCCTTAGTTGGTGTGAGGTGTATCGACCTTATGTTGCATGCTTTTCCTCCTTTTTTATGCATGTGAATGAGGCATAGGACCTTTAACATCTTAAGGACTCGTGTTCTATTCTTTTGTGTATTCTTTTGAGAAAACCTTAATTGTGTGTAACATGTGTCTTCACACCTTGCTTTCACCTTCATGATGTTGGTGTTTTTTGAGTGATTATATGTGCTTAGTTTTCTTAATGGATATGTTGGTCTATGATTACTTTTACTGTGAAATAGAGTCGTATGTACCTTCCTTATTGATTGTTGCACTCTTTAGACTAATCCATTGGGTTGGTCAGTACTTGCCTTGAATTTGAGAGTACAAAATGTGCTTGTTTTAAGATTATGATCTAGCTTAGTGTTGTCAACTTGAGGGACTTGTATGGTAAATGTTGAATGCTTATTTTGTAGAAAATTGAATGATTACCACCCATCCTCCTCTTTCTCTCTAGAAATTAAAATTTTTGTTTCACGTGTATTTATCTCTTATGTGAGTTTTCTTATTGCGAGAGAAAGGTTGTAACTTCTTCAACCCTTGTGTGAGCCTTATGATGCTTCTATGTTTTTACATAATAAGAGGGCTATGGGTTTAAAAGTTCATATTGTTTATTGGGAGAAAATTGTATGCTTACATTAAAGAATTCTCCATGTGTATTGTAGGAGTAACATAATTAAATCCTATCTTATGTAATGTGCATTAGTATGCGAATAGTTGTTATGTGAAACTACTTTGTTTGTAAAAGGTGTATAAAAAGGGGAACATGTTATAGTGGCTAAGAGTGTATTAATGTGTTCCATGAAAGATTATTTTATGTGTTTGATTATACCAATTTGATTGAGGACCTATTTAAACAATGCTACATTGAACTTGCTTTTGGATATATATAAATGATTTAGCTTGACTAGAAAGTGCAAAATGAAAAGCTTGTTGGATCTAAATGCATTAATATATATTATTTAGTTGATAGTTCCTCATTTACCTTCTTATTGTACCTTATATTTTCAAAGAAAGGTTGCAAATTATGATATTTTTTTGTATTGAATTAAAAGTAGTGAGTGCTCGCAAGACATCTTGTATTATCGAAAAGATTGTTTGAATTGATTTCTTGTTTAGAAAACTAGAACATTCTATTGCAACCATAATAATTGGAAATGTCATGTTAGGCGTATTGGCATTCTTCTAAAAATGATAGTGAAATGAAAACCGCACAATTAAAATGATAGACTTATACTGAGAAATTTAAGCATGTAGTGTGATCTTGTTGATCTTGTGCTTATGTATCAAATGGGATTGGCTATCAAACTCTATTTCAATAAAATAGGATTGTATTTTTTCATTTTGGCCTCATATTGAAAAATGAAAGTCTTACGCTTTGGAAAAAAATTTGCATGTTAGTAATGTGATTATGAATGCTTAGTAGAATTAGAGAAAGATATAGGAATGGCAATATTTTTTTATGTAATTTTGAATTGTAAAGAATTTCAATACTTGTATCCAAAATAAAATTTATTCAGTTATTCATTTGGAAAGCATAATTAAAACCTTCTTTGAGTATTTGATAGTGTACTGAAAAGTGCTCCCCGTAAATGTGAATAAACCAATACTAGTGCTTTCTTTGTGTATTGTAAGAAACCCTTGGTTTCTATATGTTCCCTTGGGATGGTGAAGTAATCAACCATGGAGGATATGTTTACTTATGATTATGGGAAACCATATTGTTTATGTGATGTTTCTTTTTGGGAACCCTACTGAGTACCAAACCTCGGGTTGTTGGTAATTCAATATGTTAAGGGGTAGTATTGAAGTCACCATTCCTTGAATAGTATGAATTGACGTATGAGTAATGTCGGCGCCAAGTGACTTTAGCTTCTCTATTTTGAGGAAAAATATAGTTAAATAATGCAACCATATTAAAGGTATACTCAATACTTTCCCTTTTTTGATGAACCAGTTTATAAGGTTTATGTGTGCCAGCCTATTCCCCTCTTTTATTTGAACATTTTGATGGAAATTCTTGAGCATAGTGATGTTTATTTTGGAGGATCCTTTTCCTTGTCTTCAAGAAAGGTAGGTTTATCCATATGAGCGGTCAGTTAGTAGGTGTTGGTAGACATGTGGGTGGACCTTAGCCATGTATACCGCTGGCTTATGGTGAGTATCTTTAGAGATACATTGCTATGTAGGACGTGACCTATGTGTGCCTTTTTTCCATGAGGTACACTACAATGTGGGATACATCCATTGTGTGTTTTCTCCACTTGGAGTATTACCATGCCGTGTGATGACATGATGTGGGGTGATGTCGAGGTGCACACTGTCATGCTGTGTGGATGTGGGACTAGGCTGCACCACATGATGAGCTACTGCAATAGCTAGATGATTGTTCCCTCCTTCCTCGTTGGTGGCTAGATGCTAGTCACACAGTGATAATATGTGCAGTTGTCATATTCTTATTTATTTCTTTGTGGACCAACAATTTATTCTACTTTGACTTTGAAGGTTTAGCCACGATCTTGCGATCTTTTTCTTCCTTGATTTGGTGTTGTAAATTGTGGATTATTTTTTTGCCTTACTATTGAAATTAATGGTTTATTATCTTTATTCATGTATAGTTTGGTCGCTAAACTGGTTTTTCCTTATTGTTTTTGTATGCTGGTCTTGTGTTGAAATGTGAAATTCCTCTCCAAGGATGTATGAGATGGTCTTGGTTGAGTGTGTATGAGGAACTAGATGTACGAAACCTTGAGGATGGGGTATGTGAGGCTGTGACACAACTAGGATCCACTACCTACCTATGTGTGGTCACTATCTCTTGGAGACTATCCACCTTACGCAACAAGGGATATTCATGAAGGTCTTGTATGGAAGGTAGCACCACTATGGTATTCCCTAGCACCATCAAGCCCTTGAGTGAGATGTTAGATATTTATGATCATGTTAGTTAATCTGAGATTAGGCATAGTCATGATGATCATGCCTGTTATCTATAACCAAGCATTAGGTATGCTCACATGTGGCCTTTTGAGTTGTGCATTCCAGTTATTTGAATGGTTATTATGTGTAATCATGGAGTAAATTATTTTATCTTGTCACTATGTTATGGGACATAGTCTTTGGAAAGGTTTTTATATGCCTTGCAAGTGTAAACAATTGAGTTATATATGTTGCTCATATTTCATGAAAGTTGACTTGGTTGTAGAATTTGAAATTTGAAGCTAGTTCTATGCAATAAAATTTTATGAAAAGGATGGATTGGTAAAAGAAATTGATCATGATGGCATGTTTTCTTGTCATATTGGGTAGATGAGTATGGTAATTATTGTTTACCTCTTTGAATGCTTTAATTGGTGTGGTGAAAGGAAGAAAATTCTTGTTTCTCTGCTATGATTGTAGATAATTCTAGAATGTTATAACAAATGTATGGATTTAGAGGTATCTTACCGATGTATAATGGCATTCATAGAGGATTTAGCAATAATGTTTCATTTATTTGTGAAAATATTCCTATGTGCAATTTGATATTTGTTAAATGAGTTTCAGGTCTGATGTGTGCGACATGTTTTTCGTCTATCCTTATGACTTCGAGGAGTAAGTTGGAACCTAGGGGGGAGAATATAGTACCCCTGCCCTAATCATATTCTAATCTTGGTTTGACTGCTGTTAGTTTATCATGTTATTATATTATAGTTAGATGTTTTGATTATTTGTCGTACCGGTTAATGTGGTTTTCACATCAATTTGTATATAAGTTTATTAGTTAACCTGATTCATGTTATTAATCTCAGGCTAACACTTTTATTATATATATATATGTATGCATGTATGACTCTTGGTTACAAGAGATTGCAGGTACAGTACCACATAGGTACGAGGTTCATCTCCACCTAGTTTCGCAGGTTTGAGTGTTCCTCCCTGGTCCTTAGGGTTTGGATTAGGTGGTCGTAAGACCCTCATTTGACCCTAGTCATGCTCAATTGAGCATTGTTAGTCATCCATTAGTATCCCCTTTGGTTGGGTATGCAGGTCATTTGTTTGTTTGGCCTTCTTGGGTTGCATGTTTTATGTTTGGTTAAATTAAGTATTTAATCCTTATTATTTAGTTTGATTTAATTTGTGTTTACGCATTAGTGTTTTAGGGACTAAATTAAATAAGTTTCATTTTATGCAATTAATCGTTGATTAGAATTGCTTAATTCAAGTTGGTTGTAAGTTCAATTAAATGGTAATCTAAATGATGAATTAATTCAGTTTATGTTATTTTGAAAGGAAAGATTAAATTTATTTAAAATAGAATTAATTTAATCTCTTTGGCATTTTGGAAATAGAAAGTTTGATTTCAATTATTTAAGAAAATCAATTTTAATTAGAAAAGCAAGTTTAATATATATTTGACATATTTTGAAACAATGTTTTTTGGAGGATTTTATTTTAAATGAAAATATTGATAAATTCAAAAAATGAATTTTGGTCAACAATCTTCCATTTAACCTAGGTTTTGGAAAAATATTATAAAGGATTATTTTTGGAGAGTATTTTGGGAAAAATATTTTTGATGGATAAATTTGGGCATTTTGGGGAAGGAAGGATTTCTTGAGCTTACAGGTTGGGCTCTTCATCAAATCTCTTCTAGGATTGTTGAATCAGGTAGGTTTCTAGTTTATTTTGTTGCATTATTTGTTTAAAAGAAATTGTTTTGGATTTTGTAGAAATATGGTTGCGAAGGTAAAAAATCCCATATATTAGGGGAGAATGGAAGAGTTGTAATTAAATCTCCAATTCAAACCCTCGTTGTCTTATTTTCCAACCTCAAGTTTAGATTTTGGTTGCTCATGTTGTTTTAAAATTAAAATTGGGGGTTGGTTGTTTACAGTTTCATTTTGTCAAAAAAAAATTCAAATATGAGCATTTTGGGTATACTGGTTAATTTCTCCCCAATTTTACCTTGCTGGGATTGCTTATTTTTCATCCTCCCTGCCATTTTCTGGGTTATATGGTTTGGAAATGCATTGTTTTAAATATATTTATGATATATTTGTGTTTTTAAATTAATTTTTCATATTCTGGAAACTTAATTCTCAAAATATGGTCTCAGTTGAGACTGCAGATTAGAAGTTGTATTTTTTGAATAAAATAAATTAAACAAAAATAATAATAATAAAATATTATTGTTATTGTATTTGTGGGGCAGTTTGGGGGAAACCATGGCCTCGACCCATGGGTGGGCTGAGTCATGGCTTCCCCAAGCTATGGGGAGAGCCATGGCGTGGAGGCCATGGCATGGTCTCCACATAGTTGTGGCTGTGGGGATACCATGTCATGGTCCCCCAAGCCCTTCCCTTAGGAAACGGGAACCACGTGGGCTTCCACGTGGTGGAGCTTGTGGGCTTCCCTTTTAAATCAAAAAAATAAAAGTTTTTTTTTTATTATTACAAAAAAAGTTTTTCGTAGTTGTAAATTTTATTTTATTTTAAAAATTTAAATATTATTTTATTAAAAAGTTTTAAATAGTTTTTTCTATTGTTAATAATTATTATTAATATATATTTAATTAATTGAGAATAAATATATATATATATTAGTTAATATTAAATTGTAATTTTACTATTAATTATTAATTAGTCTGTATTTTATTAATCATGGATTAATATATATATATATATAAATTAATATTTAATTTGTATTTTTCTATATGTATGCAAGGAAGTATCAGTTTATTTGGGAAATGATCATCGACATTCATTTCCTTTTTAATGTATATTTTCATTTTTGGAAAGTATGTAATTATGTCGCAAGAGAAGAGATTGGATTATTGTTTTTCCAGCAAGTATGAGAAGAATGCTTTATTTTGATAAATGAATATCATATTTTTTTAGCTGATTAATGAATATTTGATTTTTTTTATCATTGTGTATATTGCATACATTATAATTATTATCATGAGATTTTGGTTTGAAAACTCATGATGAAGTATTTAAATTATTGTATGATGGAATTGAACTTTAGTGAGTTAGTAAACCATGAATGACTATACCTAGATGAGGTAGACAAACTACAATCAAACTTAGGTACTTTAAAAAAATGGATCGATTGTTGTGTGTAAACAATAGGAAAGAAGATTGTCTTTTCCAACCTATGCCTATGCATGTTTAATTTTTTGTATTCGCATTTTCTTAAGAAATGGCAAGTCTTTGATTTTGTTTTGTTGGACACTATCGTATGATTGATTCGAGTACTTGCTTATGTCCTTGATCTCAACTTTTTGATTGTTTTCTTGTGATGGTGTTGTAACCAGTCATGTCCTTTATGCGGGTGTTGAATGTTGATTCATGGTTGACCATAGCTCATCAAGTCTCTAGCTAGAGTACCATCAGCCAGTGCACCTTGTATGAAGTCTTGTTTGACCAACTGGGTGTTCCTACCATATTGAACTCTGTTTGCTTGACCTTGTGTATTCCTTGGTTTAGGAGTTCGTTTCAGTATAGTCTAGTGTCATTTGGGAAAGTCACTTTTGATTGGGGGTTGCACCCAAAGTGGTTGTTGGGTAACCCATCAGAAGTGTGTCTAAATAAGTGATAACCTAATAGCATATTAGAGAGTTTAGTTATTGAAAAGACTAAGTAAGTTAATTGTGCCTCATGTATGGGATGAGTGCTAGTATAGACTCGACATCTAGTGAGAAGGCCTCAAATGGAAAACCATCAACCTTGTCTTCATGAAAGGAAGTGTTGGGACCACATGAGGCTTGGATGGGCTAGAGGTTCGGAATAGGTTGCTAGGGTAACTAAGTGGATGGGTCCAAAAACTACAAAGACTTGCCATGGTAATCATACCAAGTTATGTGATGACACTTGTCCCTTATGTTTGCCAATGTGTTGTTGTGTCATCTTTGATAGAAGCAATGTTGAGCAGTCATCCTATTGGTTGTGTCGTTGTGAGAAACTGATATTCATGTTAGGCCATGGTTTGATTATGATGGGTTGCGAAGATTTAGTTTTGCGGATGCTCCAATTGATCTTGTATTTGCTTCTTATCATGTTTAGTTGGATCCTTTCCTATTCAGGGATCATTCATGTATTTATTTGACTGATGTGGTCATATGTATTATTGGTTTATGTATGCCTTGATGGCAGGATATAATGATGTGAACCTTATGTATTCTTCACCCTTTTATTATATCAGAGGGGTCTTGTAGTTGAGCAGACCCGGAGATGTAGCCCACTAGGGGTGAACTCCGATATGATGTTTATGTTCTTATGTTTCCTTTTTAATTTAGCATGTATGGATGTCATTATGTTAGAATGTATAATGTGGATTAGTTGAAGTTAATCTTAAATGCATGCCTGTAGTCATCTTATTAAATGTAGTAATTTGGATCATGAAAGAATATAGATTTGAATAATGGAATGTATTCAGTTATTGATAATGCAATTAAAGTATGCTTGGAAAGTATTCATTAGTTATAAATAAATTAAAGTATGTAATGAAATTAGATGCATAAATTATGTTTTAATGAAAAGTTTGAACGTAATTTATGTTTAAATTTTATTGGATGAACCTTATCATGTTATCTATACTTTTAACATCAATGGATGAACCTTGTCATGTTATCTATATTTTTATCTTACCAAAATATATTATCCTTTGTTAAAGTATTATCTTGTCATTAAGTTAATGAGCTTAATTGGATTAATTAGCATGAGTTGAGTTAAGTGTTGAATTAATTAATCATGTTGGGAAAATCTTTAGGTGTTATTCAAGTCTTCCACTATGTTTTTTGGACTTATGATATCTCATTGTCTCATTGTGTTCTATAATTTTTAAAAAAAAAAAAATTGCACTCTATTCTTGTGTTTTAGCTTAATCCCTTCGGGGTTTTCTAGCGGGGCAGGATTTTGAAGGGATCAAATTGATGGGGTTGAATTTGGTTGAGTCAAGGTCAGTAAAGACTCTAGATTCTAATTTTTCTAATCCCTCAAAATGATTGTGCTGTCATGGAATGTGAGGGGCTTGAACCATGGCCCTAGGCAAAAAGTTATTTGGGAATTGATAAGGAGTCATTCTCTTGATGTCATTTTCTTGTAGGAAACCAGATGATCTATGGAAAGTATGTTGGTTCTAGTACCAAACCTATGGAGGAGAGGTGAATATCAGTGTATTGGGGCTTTTGGCTCCTTTGAAGGAGTGTCTTGTCTTTGGAAACCCTTGAGGATTCATCCTATATGGTGGGTTTCTTCCAGATCATCTTTACCTTGGGTTGCCTCCAATATTGAGACTAGGGAATATATCTTTCTTACTAACATTTATGCCCCCACTGATCTTCAAAGTAAGTAGAATTTGTGGTCTCATATTAATTTTATGCAGGGGTATTTTCTTTTTCATCCATGGATTATGGCGGGCGATTTCAATGCCCTCTTAGAGTTGAGTGAGAAGAAGGGTGGTGTTATGCAGTTGGATCCTTCTTCCTTCCTTCTTTGGGATAGTATATCAACCTTGAATATTGTTGACATCAACCCTGATAATGGTGTGTTCACTTGGAATAATAGAAGGATATGGGAGTATTGGATTGTAGAGAGGCTGGATCACTTCCTAGTTTCTAATTTTTGGGTTGGTGGAGGATGGTCCACATGCTCTGATATTTTATATTGGAGAGGTTCAGACCATTGGCCCATCAAATTGGTGTTTTCTTCTGCTTGGGTTTCTTGCATTCCTTCATTCAAATTCCACCTTATGTGTTTGCAAGATTATTCTTTGTAGGATCATGTTGTGGAGTGGTAGAAGAAAGGGAAGCCATCCTTTGGCACTACTATGTACACTTTTGCCAAGCAGCTACAATTTGTTAAGTTCCAACTTAACGGTGGAATCATCAGTGTTTTGGTAATATTTTTCATGCTAAGACAACTACTCAATTAGAGTTGAATGACATTACCAGAGAGATAAGAGAGCATGGATTTTCAGAAGCCTTGCTTAGGGAGGAAGTCAGAGTGGTCAAGTATTTACTAAAGGAGTGGGTGCTTAGGGAGGAAATCTAGTGGAAACAAAGAGCTCGTATTGATTGGCTTCAAGCGGGGGATAAGAATATTGCAATCTTTTTCAATTGAGTGAAAGAAAGAAGACATGGAAATTCCATCCCTATTTAGATTAATGTTAGATGTGAGTAGTGTTTATCCTTGTAGGAGACTTCTAGGGAGTCTATGCAGTATTTCCAATCCCTTTTAAGTGAGGATTCTCAGGGGGAATTGGAAGAGGAAAATCAGGTTCTTTCTTGTATTCCTTCTCTAGTTACTAGGGAGATGAATGATCAACTTGTAGGACCTATTTTGTTGGATGAACTTGAGAGGATTGTTTTCCACATGAAGAAGGGGAAGGCTCTTGGACTGGATGGGTTTCTGATTGAGTTTTATCAAGAAGTCTGGAATATTATCAAATTGAACTTATTGGAGGTGGTCCAAGAATCCCATAGGAATATGCAGATGCTTCAATCTTTGAATGTGACTTTCATTGTGCTCATCACCAAGTATGATGGGGCTAACTAGTTATGCCAGTTCCACCCTATTTCTCTCTGTAATGTGATTTATAATATTATTTCTAAGCTGATAGCGGAAAGGTTGAAGAATTATCTTGGGGTTGTCATTTCTAAAGAGAAAAGTGGGTTTGTGGAGGCTCATCAAATCTTGGATGGAGTGGTCATTGCTATTGAGACCATTCATTCTATGGTAGCTTCCAAGGAAAAAGCTATGTTTATCAAGCTTGACATGTAAAAGGCTTATGATAGAGTTTGTTGGTCCTTTCTCTAGAAGATTCTGAAGGCCTTTGGTTTTTCTGATGAATGGATCCAATGGGTTATGAGTTGTGTTTCATCTACCTCATTTTCTATACTAATTAATGGAGATCATACTGAGTTGTTTGGTGCTTCCAGGAGTCTTCATTAGGGGGACCCTCTTTCCCTATACTTATTCTTCTTTTGGCTGAGGGTCTTGGGAGACTGATTAAGTATAATGTGGGACTAGGTATTATTCATGGTTGGAGTTGGGGTAATGGCATACTCCCTCAGTCCAATTTATAGTTTGTGGATAATACAACCCTAATGGGACTAGCTAGGATCAGAGAAGCTATAAATTTGTGTAAGTCTTGGATGTCTATCTTATTGCTTCTGGCTAGCTAATCAATTAGGATAAATCTTCCATTTTGTTCTTCAACACACCTAAAACTATTCATTTGAGGATTGCTCATATCTTGAGATTCCAAGTTAGTTCTCTTCCCTTGACTTACCTAGGTATTCCTATCTCTATTGGCAATCCTCCCAAGGACTCTTGGAAGGGTATTCTGGACAAATTTTGCATAAAGGTTGAACATTGGACACACAGATGGTTATCCTTTGTTGGGCTAGTTCAACTAATCCAGTCGATGGTTCATGCAATTTTGATTTATAGATGTATGCTCTAAGTGGCTCCAAAGTGATTTGTGAAGCAATTGGATTCTTTGTCAAGGCAATTCTTATGGGCAGACAACCTGTCCTCCCATAAATGGCATCTTGTCAAATGGGACTTGGTGTGCAACCTGTAATAGTTGGTGGGCTTGGCTTAAGGTAGTCTACTTTATTTGGGGATGCTTTAGTGGAAAAATTATACTGGAGGTGGTGTGTTGAACAAGATCGAGGCTATTAGACAGTTCAGATAACCAAAAGACAACTAAGAGGGGGGGTAAATCAGTTGTCATAGATTATCAGAAGCATTAGAAATTTAAAATTTAATACCGAAACACAAAATAATAATATCGGAATAGCAGTTAATCTAATTAAGCATAAAAAATAATCATAGAATAATAGGCATCCATAGAACACCAAGATTTGTATGTGGAAAACCTAGTAAAGGGAAAAGCCATGGTGGGAAGCCTACCCGCAGTCTAGAATAATACTTCTGCAGTAAGTATGTGAATTACAATAAAGGGGCCTACACATGCAGGAAGGCCAATAGCCTAGAGCACACTACTCATCACAAAAGGAGCATCACTGACTACATATAAATCTAGATTGTAATCCTGAGAAGTGTTGAGCTGCAAAAGATAGCATCTCCTATGCCTGATTATAGTTTAGGTTAAGATCAATACCAGAGGACTAAATCCTCTTACATAAACCCAATTCGATCACAAATGATCGACCAACTCCAATACTTGAATGATATTACATTACTCACACATTACATTCCTTGACCATGACCTCTTTCAATAACCATGATGATCTACAAAGAGATATTACATCTTATTTCTTTATTAAAAAAGAAAGAACCAACTTTATTTAATTTTAATCTTTCTTATTTTTTTCTTTCTTTTTTCATTAAGTTTAAAATTATTTTAATTATTTATTTCTTCTTATAATAATTAAAAATTATTATAATTAATTTAATTTATAAATATTTATCTTACTAAAATTTTAATTATGATAGAATAATTATATTTTAAATTAAAATCTTTCTTTTATTACTATTTTCTTATGATAAAAATGTCGTTTAGTCTTATCTTCTTTTATTATGTATTCTATTTTTTTTTTTTATTCTAATTCTTTCACTTTTTAAGGATTAATTGTTTTATTAAGTTAAACTTTATTTTAATTATTTATATTTTGTTATGGAATTACAAATAATAATTAAAAGATATTAGAATTTATACATTTTGTCTTGTTAAAAATTTGTTATTATAGAATAATTATATTTGAATTTTTTTTTGGAAAAAGGGGTAAAGATTTATTCAGAAATCACATAAATACAATGATCAGGCCTTAGGCCCATCAACACAGCAATGAAAACTAAAAGGATCCTAAAAAACCATCAGCACCACCACTACAAAGTCTAGTGACAATAGCATTAGATTCATCCATCAGATTTCCAATGATAATACCTTTTTGGAAAGCCCTCAAATGGTTGGCGTGGCACAAAGTATGGCCAAAGGATAGCTACTTTAGAACAATTTCTCTCAGCCGAAGTGTAACTCTTTTTCTTGCACTTCAGCTTTGAATAGATGTCTAACCTGGGACAATATTCACAATCGTAGGTTCCACGGGCCTTCCATTTGTATTTTGTGTGGTAATGAAGTGGAGGATTCTTCACACCTGTTCTTTAGATGCCCTTTCTGATGGCCACTCCAAGATTACTGGTGGGGGGTGCAGAAGCGCCCTTGTGTTCACATGTATTCTTTTATGGAGTTTTGAAGTAGGTTGGGCAAGCCTCCTATTTTGTCCTCTTTTCTCCAGACTGTCTAGCACATAGAGCCCATTTTCATACTTTGGCAGATCTGGATAGAGACGAATACAAGGATATTTAGGGAGGTCAGACCTTTAGTTCAACAAGTGTGGAATAGAATCATTGGAATGATTCGGGAGATGGTGGAAGCTAAATGTGAGTTAATCTTTCCTTTGGATAGAGGAGAGACTGATATTGTGAGTAGGATGGGTTTTTAGGAGATGTCTCCTGTCTCAGCTTGTGTCAGGAGAGGTAGATGTGCTAAGCAGAAGGTTCAAAGAGTGGGAAGATGGTTGCCCCCTCAAGATGAATCCATTAAGATTAACATCAATGGCTCCTCTTGGGGTAATCCAAGTCTTGTTGGGATTGGGGGTGTTGGTAGGGATTGTTTGGGGGATGTGGTTTTCTTCTTTTTAGTGCATAAAGGGCAATAGCCTTATAATTTTATAGAGATATTAGAAATTTTATATGCCCTTGAGCGTGCATATGAGTTGGGGTAGCATATGGTTATCTACGAATTATATTCACAAATTATTGTTAACCTGATGATTGAGAAGAAGGTGTGTGGAATTAATTGGCACCTAGTAGGGATTGTGTACTAGATTTTGCAAATTAGTTCTATGATAGAGAATGTGTCTTTCATCCACATTCCTTGTGAATGGAATAGAGCAACTGATTTTTTTGCTAAGTGGGCTTCGGAACATGGTGATGATTGGAAATTTGAGGGTTGGGAGCATCTTTCCCCTTATTACTGTCAGGACTTGCATAATATCTTTGGTGAGGACATGGATAGTTATGAAGTTGGATGATAACTGGTTGGGTTTCTTTTTCTCTTATGGAGCCTTGAGGCTCTAATTTTTTTATGTAATTCTTCTTTTTGATTATTAATAAAGTTTTTACCATTTTATTCCAAAAAAATCTTAACTATAATTGGTTTTAATATAATAAATAGTAATAATTATAAAAGTAAAAATAAACATTTTTTTTTTTTTATCGATAAAAGGCCGAGGCCAAAGAATTTTATTAATTTTAAAAAATAGATAGATTTACACTTACACCTCCATTCGGTGTGGGCACCGGTAGGAAAGAATGGAGGGAAGAAAACCTCTAGTCTAGCTCAGATCCCTCAAGCATCAGAAAAATCAAGAATGCGATACAAAATGGAGATACAAGATCACAAAGGGAACTTGTCCTAAATAATGAAGATTGTATGTAGAAATCCTCTGTGTAAAGTTGAGCAGCAGATTGCCCATTTCTTAGGGTGATGTTGCCATTTGTTGGCGACAGTTCTTGCTATTCATGAAACACAGGGTTAAGCATGCTCTGCTCCATATGCTACACAAAATCTTGAGAAAAACTAGAATGTTAGGAAAAGGAAAACCGAACAGGTCAACTTATACAATATATCATACCTGCCTAGATGGTCACCCTGTTAGGATACACAGATCAAAATATTAGTCTCAAAAAATCTCAAGAAACATAATGCAAGAGTGATTACCCATCAGAGAGCATAAATTCAATAAATATTAATGAGGCAAATTCCATAAGTATTCTTACAAAGAGATCGCGAGGAGCTACCATCTTAAGAGTATATACAACTTTACAAAATTACCAAGCTAAGTTAAAGCAACCTAGAGACATTAAAGCTTGAAATCTTCTTAAGAACAAAACAAGAGACAAAACATCAAGAATATAGGGGACCGAAAAGGAAAAATAGAGGTAAGGATAGCTAGGTGAGTGTTAGTCCTAAAAGAAGGCAATATCTACATAAATAATAATACCTATATATCCATGATCCCATATATCCAGGAGCGAGATATACCAGTACGTTTATATACCTATGCTCATTAATGTAAGGTATTGCCTCCTTCTAGTCTTAAAGCTTATCCTAGCAGAGCAGTGATGAACTTCAGAAAAGACTCATCGAAGACAGTAATTCCATCGACAAAAGATAACAAGGAAAGAGGAGATGGTTTTCATTGATGGGAAAAGGTCTTCGAGGAGAGAATACCATTGGCGTAACATAAAAAGGGCTCACTAAAAGGTTCTCATTGAAAGAATAATGTCGATTAGACAAAAGGAAGCTATATTGATAAAAGATATCGATGAGGGAATAGGTTTTGAGGATGCTAAAAGGCATGCCTCCGATATGCATGGTTTCACCGATGCGACTTTATTGGTGGAAAATGGTAAGGGAGGATAAAGAAAGGTTTCGGTGAGACAATAGGTCCATTCATTGATAGGGCATGATTATTTCTATGGAAGAAGTGTTTCGGTCAAAAAATAAAGGAGGTCACCAAAGCCCGAGGTTTCTTCGACATAAAAACCCAATGGATATTGGATAGGTATCGGTGAGGAAACAGCCATAGTGGCCGAATATAGTATTTCGATGAAAGAAGGATTATCTGTGGAGTTATATTATAAAATCCCCCTATTGTTAAAAGAAATCATCATTTTCATTAATACCATGGTAGCCCACAAGTCATCAAGCGGGTGTAATAGCATCCTATTAAGATATCTGGGTTCAAATAATATCGATGAGACCCAATGATGTCTCATCGATATAGAAGGGCCATAGAGGAAAGGAAGCACCGATGAACTTCAGAAAAGACTCATCGAAGACAGTAATTCCATCGACAGAAGATATCGAGGAAAGCGGAGATGGTTTTCATCGATGGGAAAAGGTCTTCAAGGAGATAATACCATCGGTGTAACATAAAATGGACTCACCAAAAGGAATTTTCTCATCAAAAGAATAATGTTGATTAGACAAAAGGAAGCTACATCGATAAAAGATATCGATGAGGAATTAGGTTTTGAGGAAGCTAAAAGGCATGCCTTCGATACACATGGTTTCACCGATGTGACTTTATCGGTGGAAGATGTTAAGGGATGATAAAGAAAGGCTTTGGTGACACAATAAATCCACTCACCAATAGAGCATGATGATTTCAATGGAAGAAGTGTTTCAGTGGAAAAAATAAAGGAGGTCACCGAAGCCCACGGTTTCTTCGATATAAAAACCAAATGGATATCAAATAGGTATCGGTGAGGAAATGACCATAGTGATCAAAAATAGTATTTCGATGAAAGAAGGATTATCTATGGAGTTAAATTATAAAAGCCCCCTATTGTTAAAAGAATCATTATTTTCATTAATACCATGGTAGCCCACAAGTCATCAAGCGGGTGTAATAGAATCCTATTAAGATATCTGGGTTCAAAAAATATCGATGAGACCCAACAATGTCTCATCGATATAGAAGGGCCATCAAAGAAAGGAAGCGTCGATGAACTTCATAAGAGACTCATCGAAGACAAAAATTCCATTGACAAAAGATATCCAGGAAAGCGGAGATGGTTTTCATTGATGGGACAAGGTCTTTGAGGAGATAATACCATTGGTGTAACATAAAATGGACTCACCAAAAGGAATGTTCTCATCGAAAGAATAATGTCTATCAGACAAAAGGAAGCTACATCAATAAAATATATCGATGAGGAAATAGGTTTCGAGGAGGCTAAAAGGTATTCCTCTGATAAGCATGGATTCACCGATGCGACTTTATCAATGGAAGATGATAAGGGAGGATAAAGAAAGGCTTCGGTGAGACAACAAATCCATTCACCGACAGGGCATAATGATTTCGATGGAAAACATGTTTCAGTGGAAAAAATAAAGGAGGTCACCGAAGCCCATGGTTTCTTCGACATAAAAACCCAATGGATATCAGATAGGTATCGGTGAGGAAACAACCATAGTGACCGAATACGGTATTTTGATGAAAGAGGGATTATTTGTGGAGTTAAAAGCCCCCTATTGTTAAAAGAAATCATCATTTTCATTAATACCATGGTAGCCCACAAGTCATCAAGTGGGTGTAATAACATCCTATTAAGATATCCAGGTTGAAATAATATTGATGAGACCCAATGATGTCTCTTCGATATAGAAGGGCGATCAAAGAAAGGAAGTGCTGATGAACTTCAAAAAAGACTCATCGAAGATAATAATTCCATCGACAAAAGATATCAAGGAAAGCGGAGATGGTTTTTATCGATGGGAAAGGTCTTCGAGGAGATAGTACCATTGGTGTAAAATAAAAAGGACTCACTAAAAGGAATGTTCTCATCAAAAAAATAATGTCGATCAGACAAAAGGAAGCTACATCAATAAAAGAAATCATTGAGGAAATAGGTTTCGAGGAAGCTAAAAGACATGCCTCCAATATGCATGGTTTCACCGATGTGACTTTATCAGTGGAAGATGATAAGGGAGGATAAAGAAAGGCTTCGGTGATACAATAGATTCATTCACTGACAGGGCATGATGATTTCAATGGAAAATGTGTTTCGGTGGAAAAATAAAGGAGGTCACCGAAGCCCACGGTTTCTTCGACATAAATCCCATGGATATCAAATAGGTATCAGTGAGGAAACAACCATAGTGACCGAATATAGTATTTCGATGAAATAATGATACATGCATTGAGAGTGCTTATCTGTCCTAGATAATTCATAAAAGGGTCTTGGGCTACAAGAATGTGAGATAAAACCTACATATATATATATATACGTAAATATAAACACACACACACACACACACACACACAGATATATATATATATCTGTGTGTGTGTGTGTGTGTGTGTGTGTGTGTGTGTGTGTGTGTGTGTGTGTGTGTGTGTGTGTGTGTGTGTGTGTGTGTGTGTGTGTGTGTGTGTTTGTGTGTGTGTGTGTGTGCCAATGAGAGGCTAAACATGAGGATGGATGACTGAATCAAGGTGAGGGTCTGATAATTGAAAGTTCCTAGATAAGTATCTACAAAAATATTAGACAAGGGGCCTCTCCTTGGGCTAAAGGATGGAAGACTAAATGGGTATGAAGGAGAGGAATAAAATCTATGATTGAGATTTGTGTTTTAATGATTATATCTTACCATGGATTGAGCCTAACTACCTGAGTTAAAGTCTAGGAGAATAGATATATGGGCATATTTAAATTGAATGTTTGTCTGAGTATCTATACATAAATACAGGGGGCAGGAAGAGGAATAAATAAGGGGGTTAAAACAAAGTTTGGGCAAGAGAAATAAGGGGATGAAAAGAGAAACATGCTAATGACCACTTAGGACACAAAAACAAAGGAGGGGGTTGCCTTAAGGTGGCACAGATAGGAGATTGATGCCATCAACTCCCAAGTTGGCCTACTCATCTGATCTTTTATTGCCCTCCCTATAAATATGATTGACTATGAACCTATCAAAATCTCTACATAAGTCAAGAGTTTTTGACAACAAAGTATTTAATCTTCAATTAGGCATACTACCTTTCCTTAGAGAATTGATAATTATAGCTGAATCTTCTTCAATTTCCAAGTTCTTAACTCCTTGTTTCCTACATAAATGTAGACCCTCCACCAGGGCCATAAGTTCCACCCAATTGTTGGTGTTGATGCTAGCCAGAGAGGCAAGGGTTGCTAGTTCCTTGCCTTCCCAATTATGAACAACACAGCCTATCCCTGCTTGCCCTAGGGTGCCACAGGATGCCCCATCAAAGTTTAGCTTCACCCAACCATAGCATGGGGGCTGCCATCTCCATGCACCCCTTGATCGAAGACTAGCAATAGGACCATCTCCTACAAAGGGAGGAAAGGATAAGCCTTCCCAACATTTTATCATCTTTTTATCCCAATAAGTGATAGAGGCATTCTTCAAAGTGCTTGATGATAGTCAGTTGTTCATGAGCTTAGTGATAGCTGACTCTATCCTGTTAATGATTCTGGGAACCTCTAGTTTTTCATTCTTAAAGAGACATCTATTTCTCTCCTTCCATAGTTCCCACATAATGGAAGAGGGAAGAGTTGTCCATAAACCTTCAAAGAGACAACCACGCTTGAGGAGAGGCCATGCCTTGAGCATTCCAAAGATGGTGTGGGGGAAGGCCGCAGACCATTTAAGTTTGTTGGTTAATGAGATCCAACATTTGTGAGAAAAGGGGAAGTTAAGGAGGATATGATTGGTGTCTTCCTCGTCCGCCTTGTAAAGAGGACATCTACTAGGGCCCTCATACCCCATTCTTCTAAATTTGTCCGTAGTTAGGATCTTGTTCTGAACCGCAAGCCAGGAGAAGATACCTGCCTTAGGCAGACAATATTTATCCTAGCAAATTTTCAAGGGAAGCTCAGTCATAGGTCTTAAAAATGATTTGGAGATGAGAGAGTACCCATCCTTGGAGTTGTATTCTCCTCTTAGGGATCCATCCCAGACAAGCTTGTCCTCATTCTGACCTAAGGAAATGTTCCTTGATTTAAGAATTGTCATAAGTTTTTGTTTATCCCTTACTAGGATATCTCATCTTCCTTCTCGATCCATAGCCAAGCAGCCCCATCCTCTGAAGGGGAGATATAGTTGTTTAATAGGGGTCCTCTATGATATTCAAGAAGGATACGGGTAGCACCATAGTCATGGATATAATCAATAGCCTTATATCCACCCCATGAATCCAACTAGAAAAGAGCTTTATCCTTGGACCCCAGGTTCCAAGTAAGTCTATCAGAGATAATCCTCCTGCAGTCTAACATAAAATTCCATAGGCAAGACCCTCTGGGAGGGTTGGTTTCTCTGAAGATTTGGATAGGATCCCCTCCATTAAGGTATTTTTGGTTCAACAAGTGAGCCGATTTGAGGTACGGGGTTCTGAACATCCTCCAGACCAACTTGGCCCCCAAGGCTTTGCCCTAATCATGAAGGTTTTTAATGCCAATTCCTCCTTCTTCTTTAGGTTTGCATATCTTGTCCCAAGATATGAGTGATATTTTAAGATTGTCATTAGCACCTTGCCAAAAGAAAGTCCTGAGATGCTTATTGAGCTCTGCAAGTTTAGAAGAAGATAAATGTTGATAGGAGAGCTTGTAAATGGGCATAGCTGACAAGACCGATCTAACCAAGGGTGCTCTACCTACAGATGAGAGACATTTTCCTTTCCAAGTGTTAATCCTAGACTTTATTTTATCAACCAAGTTGTCCCATAATTTTGAGGCTCTTCAACCTTTGTCAAGGGGACTACCTAGGTATTTGCAAGGAAGAGTTCCTTCACCAATCTCTAGGACATTGCTGATCACTTTCCCTAAGGAGGGGTCTATGTTGAAAATAAAAACTACAGACTTGGCTAGATTCACCTCTTGACCCAAGGCTAGCATATAGGAATTAAGGATGCCTTTGAAGGTGGTCACTTCCCTTACACTTCCTTGCCCAAAAAGTATCGTGTCGTCGACAAATTGCTGGTGGGTAAAGGGAGGTAGGCCGCCGATAATGGGGATTCCTTGAATCCCACCTTCCTCTTTGGCCTTAGAGATGGATCTACCTAGGGCTTCAGCCATGATGATGAAGAGGAAGGGGGACATAGGATCTCCTTGCCTGAGCCCTCCTGAGCTACTGAAAAAACCTTCCAAGGAACCATTAACCAAGACCGAGAATTTAGGGGTGGATATAGATTCAAAGATTAGGTTGATCTAGGATTTGGAAAATCCAAAGGCCTCCAAGCATTTGCATAAGAAGCGCCAATCAACTTTGTTGTAAGCTTTGCTTATGTCTATTTTGACTAGCATACTTGGGGCCTTGTTAGGCTGGACCGAATGAATGGCCTCTTGGGCTATAATAACCCCATCATAGATTGATCTATCTACTATGAAGCCAGTTTGTTCTTCACTAATGATAATGGGGAGAAGATTCTGGAGTCCAACTGCTAAAGTTTTGGTTAAGAGTTTGTATAGAGTGTTGCAAAGGGATATTGGTCTAAAGTCATTAAACCTTTCAAGATTCTCTTTTTTGGGGATGAGAGCTAAGAAGGTATTGTTGATTTCTTTGAGAATCTTACTAGAGTTCCTAATACCTTCTAAGGCATCTGTGATCTCTGTCCCCATAAAACCCCATCATTTTTGGAAAAAGATAGTAGGGAAGCCATCTGGGCCTAGGGCCTTATTGGGATTCATCTTCATAAGGACAGATTTAACCTCCTCCTCAGAGAATTTCTTTGATAGGATTTTGTTGGGGTCATCGTTAATGAGTTTTGGAAGATTCTTGATAATATTGAGTTGGCCTCTGAGGTTGGAGCCTTCAATATTGTTTATGATTTTATCAAAAAACCTTGCTGCCTTAAAGGCAACATCATCCGGTTTAGATAGGATGGAACCCTGGCAATTCTTAATTTTAAAAATTTGATTGACTCATCACCTCTGCTTAGTACTACTATGGAAAAACTTAGTATTTCGGTCCCCGTCACTCAACCAAGTCTCCCTTGATTTTTGTTTCCAAAAGATCTCTTCGTTTGAGAGTGTCTTTTCATACTCAGAGAGTTGAGCCTTTTCTTTGAGGAAGAGATGTTCATCCATCCCCTTCTCAAGAACCTCAATTTTAACATTCTTAAGATCATTTTCTATTAGGAGATTTTATCAAAAATATTTCCAAAATTAGTCTTGTTCCATTATAAGAGTTTCCTTTTGATAAGCTTTAACTTGCTTGTGATAATAAACATCTTCGAACCAGAGAAAATAGAGCTTCTCCACCAGTTCTCAATTAAGTTTATAAAGTTATCATCTCTAAACCACATGCTCTCAAATTTGAAGGGACATTTGTTAGGGGAGTGGTCAGATAATAAGATTAGTTGGAGTGGGAAATGGTCAAATCCTGCTAAAGGGAAGGGTTCTACATTTAGGGTAAAGTTAAGCTCTAAGAGCCCTCCATGGATAAAGAACCTATCTAGTTTCTCAGCAATGTTATAGAAACCAAGTCTCCTATTGTTCTAGGTGAAGGCATTATCTGCCGTCTGGATTTCCAATAGGGAGTTCCTATTGATCCAATGATTGAAATCTATAGCCGCTGGAGGAAGTTTGTTGCTACCTCCTCTTTTGTCTGCTACCTTAGTGATAGGATTGAAATCTCCCCCAATGATGCATACCTCATTTGGGAAACTTCTGAGGAAAGACTCTAGTTCCACCCACACCCTAGCCTTATCCCTATTTTGGATAGGACCATAAACATTAATCAATTTTAATCTTAGGTTATTTTTATAACTTACTACTTCTCCTCCCATCCAATTTTTCTTAATCTCTAAAGGTGTAAATGAGATGAATCTAGAGTCCCAAATGATGGCTAAGACCCCTGAGGCCCCTGTAGCAAGGGAGTGCTTTAGCTGTCTAACGCCTAGTTTTTTCTCAAAAAGGGATATCTCAGAGGAGTTCATTTTGGTCTCTTGGATTAACATTATATCTGGTTTAGAATCAAAGATGCAACACTTTAAGATGCACTATTTGTTAGGGGCATTCAAACCTCTAACATTCCAAGTTATGATTTTCATGGCTCTGTGGGGAGGAACTTCCCCTCCCCTACATTAAAAAGAGTAGATATTTTAGACTGACCCTTGGCTGCTCCATCCTTCGATCTTAGTTTAGCAAGGGATCTCCTACCTCTTCTCTTACCATGTTTAGCATAATCAAGAGAGACTTTGCTTCTATCCGAGCTAAGAATGCTTAGAGTATTTGGGTTATCATTTTCTAAGTTATCTAAAGCTACAAAGAGTTCATTTGTTTCTAAGTTGACTCTAGTAACATCCACTAGATTTTTGACAAGGAGATCCCTTTATCTTTCCAACTCCTCATCATCACAGATTTCATCAACCAATAGGTCCATGAGGTCATTTACTACTTCTTCCCCTACAAAATTGGCAATGATTTTAACTTCCCTAGCAACTCGAACATTCTTAGATTCTGTAATTGGATCAGAAACAACCTTTAGAGATGGAGGGCAAACCTCTGCCTCCTGAAAGCCCTCCATACTTGAGACTAGAGAGATTGGTTGACCCTATAAGGATCCCAATCCTAGATCCAGGGAATGCCTAACCAGCTCTACTGATTGCTCAGAGGCAATTAGTTCCATTAAAGGGGGAGACCCCAAGGGACTCAGCCTCTCTAGTCGAATGAGAGAGCTAGATGATGACATATTTGTCTAGCCGAGCTGCTCTTTCTAGGGGATAATCTCATTGATTTCACCATCTTCCAGATCTTGATCCCCCAAAAGAGAGTTAGCTATAGGTGAATTTATAGTTAGTAGTGGAGGAAGAGGGGAGTGAGAGGACTTAACAGGGGAGCTATGAGGATATAGGTTTGAGGAAAGATGATTAGGGTTAATATCAATCTTATAGCCCTCTAGGGTAAAACCCCCTCCTTCCACAAATCTGAATGGAGCGCCATTAGACTTGAGCAATGATATAGGGAAAGGTTTCTCAGAGGGGATCTTCCTTGGCATAGAATCTTTGAAAGGACCATTATAAAAGGGTAATTCTAGGGTTAAACAAGATTTATCACATTTCAGAGTTATAGGCTTTAAAGATTTAATCTTAATATTCATATTAACGATTAAGAGCTGGTTAAAGAAGCTTAGGGCTGATTTTTTTAGTTCTACAAATTTACCTATTTTGTTGCCTAGTATTCTTAAAAAGTCATTATTGTGCAATTCTATAGGGAATTTATCAAGTGAAATTGCTCTATTAACCATGCAGGAATTGAATTGAGATGGGAGAAAGAGAGGTTACCATTCCCAGTAATCAAACCCTAGACCTTTAAATTTTAATATATCCCCATTAAGTAGTGAATTTCTAAGATTCTAATTACCACATTCAATAGCTAAAAAATTATCAGGAAGGATGTCAATTTTTACCTGGTTATTGAAGGAAGATGACACCTAATTAGCAATTTGTTCCGACAAGATCCCCCAGCCTTTCCACTGAGCAAAGATCATTATATCGTTGCAATGCATTTGATACCTAGCCTGGGTATAATTATCAATTTCAATGACCAACCTGTTAAGAGTAGCTGGGGAATTTGAGGGTAGATCCGATATAGGGTGCTTAATTTCCTTAGAATTGTGATGGCTAGAGGTTTCCATATCCTCTAATAATTTGCCCAGGGATTTTTGTGGATGAATGTAGCAAGCAGAGGAACTCTTTGGCTGGTTAGGTTTTACAAAACCCTCCTCCCAACAATGATTGGAAATCCTTTTGAGGCCGTTCGGTTTCCCAAATGCCCTTCTGTGGCTAACCAAATGCCAATCCTGATCCTAGCCCTTGTAAAGAGGAGGGGGATCCCTAGCTGCATTAACTAAAGAGTATTTTGTTTTTGCAAATAAGGCATCTTGATCGTAGGTCCTTGAAATGACCCTACCAAGATCCTCAGTCCCTGAGTTATTAGCCAAAACAACAAACCGATTAGTAGAACCTCTATAATTTCCTTGTGGTAGATAAGAGCGCTCAAAGAAGGATGCATTGCATCTCTTTTTCGCATGTAGGGACATATTTTTTCACTCTCAAATCTAAGTAATTAGATGAAATATTGACTGTCACTATAAAAATAAACATTTTTTAATAAATTAATGAAAAATATTTAAATGTATAATGAAAAGGTATTAAATTATTTGGTATTTATTAAAATGATTAAAATATTTATGATTTTCAAAATGTATTAAAAAATAGAATGGTTTTAAAAAAATATATAAAATATAATTATGAGAATACATATAATAATTATGTTTATTTTTTTAATACAAATTTTTGTATTTAATTTAATTTAAACTCAATCAAGTCCTTATAATTGGCTTTATTATCTATATTTTTATATAAAAAGGAATTATTAAAATTTATATGTCTATTTAGAAAAAATATTTTATTTACAATATCATAAATAATAGAAAAAGAAAAAAAAATTGAAATAAACATTTCAGTTTTTAAAATAGAAAGAAGTCCAAAAAACCCTAAAAATTCTATTATTCCTAAAAATTTCCACCTATAACACAAATTTTTTTTAACCAATAATAATGTAGATAAAAAAAAAAATTAATATCTTAAATTTAAAAATATAAATCCCAAATTTACAAAATCCAAGTTTCTTTTTAAAGCAAAAATAATAATCACTTTTAATTGGTGCAAACTAATTGATTAAAGTGCTTCAGTGAATGCAATAGTATTGCCTATGGCAAGGACTAATAAGTATGTGATTCACTTCATATTGGAATGCATTCGGCATAAAAATATGAATTTAAATATTATTTATTAGAAAAAGAATATACATTAAAAAAAATCTAAGAAAAAATATTGACAAAGAAAGAATGAGCTTTATTTTATTTTAATTTTTCTTCATTTTTTCTTTTTCTTTTTTCATTAAGTTTAAAATTATTTAAATTATTTATTTTTTGTTATAATAATTAAAAATTATTATAGTTAATCTAGTTTTAATTATTTGTCTTACTAAAATTTTAATTATGATAGAATTATTATATTTTAAATTATAATATTTCTTTTATTACTATTTTCTTAGGATAAGAATATCATTTAGTATTATCTTCTTTTATTATATATTCTATTTTTTTATTATTTATTCTAATTCTTTCACCATTTTTCAAGGATTAATTGTTTTATTAAGTTAAAATTATATTTCAATTATTTATATATTTTATGGAATTAAATATAATAATTAAAAGATATTAGAATTTCTACATTTTGTCTTATTAAAAATTAATTATTATAGAATAATTATTATTGAATTTTTATTTTTAAAAAGGGGTAAAGATTTATTCAAAAGTCACAGAAATACAAAGATCAGACTTTAAGCCCACGAAGATAGCAATGAAAACTAAAAGGATCCTAAAAAAGCCACCACTACAAAGTCTAGTGACCATAGCATTAGATCTGACTGTCAGATTCCCAGTGATAATACATTTTTCGAAAGCGCTCAAAAGGATGACATGACACAAATTAGGGCCAAGGGCCATCTACTTTGGAAGAATTTCTCTTGGTTGAAGTGTAACTATTTTGTTTGGACTTCTTTGATTAGATGATAGCCTGGGACAATATTCGCAAGCATGGGTTCCACGGGCCTTCCATATGTGTTTTGGGTGGTTATGGAGAGAAGGATTGTCCATGCCTATTTTTCATATGCCCTTTCTTATTGCTGCTCTGGGATTACTGATGGGGGGTGCAAAAGTACCCTTGTGTTCACGTAGATTCTTTGGTGGAGTTTTGAATTTGTTTGGTTAGGCCTCCTATTTTGTGTTCTTTTCTCCAGACTGTCTAGCACATAGGGCCCATTTTCATACTTTGGTAGATCTGGCTACATAAGAATAGGAGGATATTTAAGGAAGTTAGACCTTTAGTTCAACAAGTGTGGAATAGAATCATTGGAATGATCTAGGAGTCAATGGAAGCTAAATGTCTGGTAAGTTTTCCTCTGGATAGAGGAGAGGCTAATATTGTGAGTAGGTTAGGTTTGTAGGAGATGTCTCATGTCTCAGCTTGTGTCAGGAGAGGTAGATGTGCTAAGAAGAAGGTTCAAAGGGTGGGAAGATGGTTGGCCCCTCAAGATTAATCCATTAATATTAACACCTATGGATCCTCTCGATGTAATCCAGATCCTATTAGGATTGGAGGTGTTTGTAGGGATCATTTGGGGGATGTGGTTTTCTTCTTTTCAATGCGTAAAGGGCAGCAGCCTAATAATTTTATGGAAAGATTAGCAATTTTGTATGCTCTAGAGCATGCATATGAGTGGGGGTGGCATAAGGTTTACCATGAATTGAATTCACTGATTATTGTTAACCTATTGGTTGAGTAGAAGGTGAGTGGGATTAATTGGCAGCTGGTAGGGATTGTGCACCAGATTTTGCAGATTAGTTCTATGATGGAGAAGATGTCTTTCATCCACATTCTTCATGAATGGAATAGACCAACTTATTATTTGCCTAAGTGTGCTTCAGAACATGGTGATAATTAGAAAGTTGAGGGTTGGGAGCATCTTTCCCATGATTACTCTTAGGACTTGCATAAGATCTTTGTGTAGGATATTGATAGTTATGAAGCTGGATGATAACTGGTTGGGCTTTTTTTTTCTTTTCTTGAGCCTTGAGGCTTTGGTTTTCTTATGTAATGCTTGTTTTAGATTATTAATAAATTTTTTACCCCTTTATTCAAAAAAATATTAACTATAATTGATTTTAATATAATAACTATTAATAATTATAAAATAAAATATAAACATTTTTTAATTACTTAATGAAAATAATTTAAATGTATAATTAAAACTTATTAAATGATTTTGTATATATTAAAATGATTAAAACATTTATGATTTTCAAAATGTATTAAAAAATATAATGATTCAAAAAAAAAATATAAAATATAATTATCAGAATACATATAATATTTATGTTTATTTTTTTAATACAGATATTTGTATTTAATTTAAGTTAAACTCAATCAAGTCCTTATAATTGGCTTTATTATCTATATTTTCAATAAAAAAGAATTATTAAAATTTACATGTCTATTTAGGAAAAATATTTTATTTACAATATTATAAATAATAAAAAAGAAAAAGAAAATTAAAATAGACATTTCAACTTTTAAAGTATACTCCTATAGCACCAAAAATTTTAAACCAATCATAATATAGATATATAATTTTTATAATATCTTAAATTTAAAAATATAAATACCAACTTTAGAGAATCCAAGTTTATTTTTAAAGCAAAAATAATAATCACTTTTGATTTGTGCTAACTAATTAACTAAAGTCCTTCACTAAATGCAATAGTATTGCCTATGAAAAGTACTAATAAATAGGTGATACACTTCATATTGAAATGTATTCGACATAAAAATATTAATTTTAATATTATTTATTAGAGATAGAATATGAATAAAAAAATTCTAAGAAAAAATATTGTAAAAGAAACAACCAGCTTTATTTAATTTTAATTTTTCTTATTTTTTTCTTTTTCTTTTTTTGTTAAGTTTAAAATTATTTTAATTATTTATTTCTTGCTATAGTAATTAAAAATTATTCTAATTAATTTAATTTATAATTATTTATCTTCCTTCAAATTTTAGTTATGATAGAATAATTATATTTAAAATTAAATTTTCTTTTTATTACTATTTTCTTAGGATAATAAATTCGTTTAGTATTATCTTCTTTTATTATATATTCTATTTTTTAATTATTTATTCTAATTCTTTCACTTTTTTTTCAAGGATTAATTGTTTTATTAAGTTAAAATTATTTTAATTATTTCTATTTTTTTATGGAATAAAAAAATATTAATTAAAAGATATTAAAATTTATACATTTTGTCTTATTTAAAATTTATTATTATAGAATAATTATTTTTGAATTATTTTTTGGAAAAAGGGGTAAAGATTTACGTAGAAATCAGATAAATACAAAGATCAGGCCTTAGGCCCACCAAGATAGAAACAAACACTAAATGTATCCTATGAAAACCACCAACACGACCACTACAAAGTTCAGTCACCATAGTATTAGATTTGACCGTCGAATTTCCAATGATAACCACTTTTCGAAAAGCCCTAAAAAAGATGACATGGAACAAAGTAGGGCCTAAGGCTAGCTACTTTAGAACAATTTCTCTTGGGAAAAGTGTTACTATTTTTCTGAGACTTTGGCTTTGAATATATTTCTAACCTAGGACAATAGTCAAATGCATGGGTTCCACGGGCCTTCCATCTATGTTTTGTGTGGTAATGTAGAGGAGGATTCTTCACACCTTTTCTTCAAATGCCCTTTCTCATTGCTACTCTAGGATTACCAGCGGGGGCTGTGTAAGCACCCTTGTGTTCACACAGATTTTTTGGTTGAGTTTTGGATTAGTTTGAGCAGGCCTCCTATTTTATGCTCTTTTCTCCAGACTGGCTAGCACATAGGGTGCATTTTCATACTTTGGTAGATCTAGCTAGAGAGGAATAGGAGGATCTTTAAGAAAGTTAGGCTGTTAGTTTAGTTAATGTGGAATAGAATCATTGGAATGAGCCAAAAGACATTGGAAGCTAAATGTGAGGTGAGTTTTCTTCTAGATAGAGGAGAGGCTGATATTGTGATTACGCTGGGTTTGCAGGAGATGTCCCATGTCTCAGCTTGTGTCAGGAGAGGTAGATGTGCTAAGAAGAAGGTTCAAAGTGTGGGAAGACGGTTTCTCCTTGAGGATGAATCGATTAAAATTAACACTGATGGCTTGTCTCAGGGTAATCCAGGTCCTATTAGAATTGGGGGTGTTGCTTGGGATCATTTGGAGGATGTGGTTTTCTTCTTTTCAGTACAAACCAGGTAGTAGCCTAATAATTTTATGGAGGGATTAGAAATTTTCTATTCCCTGGAGCGTGCATATGAGTTGGGGTGGCATAAGGTTATCTAGGAATCAGATTTGTAGATTATTGTTAACCTATTGATTGAGCAAAAGGTGAGTGGGATTAATTGGTAGTTGGTAGGGATTGTGCACCAGATGTTGCAAATTAGTTCTATGGTGAAGAAGGTGTCTTTCATCCACATTGCTCATGAATGGAATAAAGCATCTAATTGTTTGAATAAATGGGCTTCAGAACATGGTGATGATTGGAAAGTTGAGTGTTGGAAGCATCTTTCCCGTGATTATTGTTAGGACTTGCATAAGATCTTTGCTGATGATATGGAAAGTTATGAAGTCAGATGATACCTAGTTGGGTTTGTTGTTCTCTTCTGGAGCGTTGAGGGTCTGGTTTTCTTATGCAATGCTTGTTTATTATTATTAATAAAGTTTCTAGCCCTTTATTCAAAAAAGTATTAACTATAATTGGTTTTAATATAATAACTATTAATAATTATAAAAGTAAAAATAAACATTTTTTAATAACTTGATGAAAAATATTTAAATGTATGATTGAAAGTTATTAAAGTATTTTGTATATATTGAAATGATTAAAATATTTATGATTTTCAAAATATATAAAAGAAATAGAATGATTTTAAAAAATATATATAAAATATAATTATGAGAATACATATAATAATTAATGTTTATTTTTCTAATACATATATTTGTATTTAATTTAATTTAAATTCAATCAAGTCCTTATAATTGGCTTTATAATCTATATTTCAGATAAAAAATAATTATTAAAATTTATATGTCTATTTAGAAAAATATTTTATTTATTATATTATAAATAATAAAAAAGAAAAAAAAAATGCATTCATGGGTTCCCTAGGGTTAATCCTTTAAATGTCCCTTTGGATGGGGAGACGGTGAAATGGTCAAAACTAGAGAAAGGGTGGGTGAAAATAAATTTTGATGATGCGTAAAAAGGCAATCCAGGGATTTTTGGGATGGGTTGTGTGGCTTGTGATGATGAAGGGAATATCCTCTTTATAGGTGCAAGAAGACTACAAGATGGCACTAATAATGAGGTAGAGGCTTAGGCAACCTTACTAGTAGCTGAACTGGCAACAAATATTAAGATGATGAAGTGACACTTGGAGGGAAACTCACAAATTGTAGTTCAGGCCTTGATTAAAGGAAACACGTCATGCTGGAAATTGAATAAATATGTACACAATATAAGTGAAAAGTTGAAATCTCTTTAAAGTTATTGAATCTCACATGTGAAAAGAGAAAGAAATGTCATTGCGGATGGGTTGTCAAATGATGCGTGTGAGCTCGAGCTAGGGGAAGTAAGGTGACATGATTACAAAAAAGAAATAATTAGATGGAGTTAATACTACTTGCCAAGTTGGTACGTCAAAAAATTCAAATTTCATGTCACACAACTGGCTTTTCTTCTATGTAAGGTTGAGTTAATGAGCATTTATTATGAAATGATTTTTGAAATGGTAGCGATGGTGGATTTTTTTGCATTGAATACTAATTTTGAAATTCCTGGGCCTTTAATGAGAATAGTCATTCGTGAAGCAAATTTTTGATAGATTACATTGAAATTCTCTATATTTCTTTAGTGAGCTCCGAAATGGAAGCCAATTTCACCTTGCAGTATTCCAAACTTATGTCATCTTTTAGAGGACCCATCTGCCTCAAGAAGCTTGAGTAGTTGTTCCTAGAAAAAGATCCATTGTATCTGAAGGCAATTCCACTGATTTTGGGTGAAGAGGTGGTAGTTATCAGCCATCGATACAGATATAGAGAAGATATTTACTCGCTTATCATGGCGTGGGGACTGAAGCTGGGATACACTTGTGAGGAGGTGAGAAAAGTGCAGAAGAAAATGATTCCAAAAGAGTACTTGTTAAATTTGGAGTCCCTATTGGAATGGGTTGTGCCAAGATGGGGTTTTAACCTTGCTGAAGGCATCCCTAAGGAGAATGAGGAGCTACGAGAGAGGCACTCATGAATTCAATTCATTCACCATCATGAGGAATACAAAGTCCACATTAAAGACCATATGAAGTGAGGATGGGAAGGGCTGACAATCTTCGTCTAGATTATGGATATTGAAGATGAAATTCGACAGGAGGGTGGGGAGGGAATGATGGAGAAGTTTAGATATAGGAGGTAGATTATGCAAAAATTATCAGCATAATTGGTAAAACATGAGGTAGTAGGTGGTTTGGTGGGAGGAAGTGGGGGTGAGATAGAGAGACTAGATGCATGAGAATCAGTGGTCGAGGATGCAGAAGGAAGAACTGGAGATTTACATGCCTCAGCAGGAAGAAGAGGATCTCCCTAAATCAGTGTACCTCTGGGCACATCTTTTTTATCTAGATGTTTTATTTTTAGTTGATAAACTTAAAAATTTAATTTCTATTAAGCGATAAACTTAACGACCAACTTCTGGCAAGATGTGATTTTGATTTTTGTTTCAGATCATGTGGGGGTGGGGTAGGGTTTGAGCAATAGATATCCTGGAATACAATGGTATTAGACAATAGGACTGGATGGTGGTTGGGTATGGTTTGAGGGAGTGGTTTTACTTTTTGAAAGTTTGGTCCATATGTACATTTTAGTTTAAATAAATAAAATATATCTATTACAAATTAAACAAAAATAGGAAAAAAAAATTAAAATAGAAATTTTAGTTTTTAAAATAGAAAAAATCCCCAAAAAAAACCTAAATAAATAATTTTTATAATATCTTCAACTTCAAAATATAAATCCCAACTTTACAAAATCCAAGTTTCTTTTTAAAGCAAAAATAATAATCACTTTTCATTGGTTTAAACTAATTGATTAAAGCACTTCAGTGAATGCAATAGTATTGCCTATGGCAAGTACTAATAAGTATGTGATTCACTTCATATTGGAATGCGTTCGGCATAAAAATATGAATTTTAATATTATTTATTAGAAAAAGAATATGCATAAATAAATTATAGGAAAAAATATTGAAAAAGAAAGAACAAGCTTTATTTAATTTTAATTTTTCTTCTTTTTTACTTTTTCTTTTTTCCTTAAGTTTAAAATTATTTTAATTATCTATTTCTTGTTATAATAATTAAAAAATATTATAATTAATTTAATTTATAATTATTTGTCTTACTAAAATTTTAGTTATGATAGAATAATTATATTTTAAATTAAAATATTTCCTCTATTACTATTTTCTTATGATAAGACTAACATTTAGTAATATCTTCTTTTATTATATATTCTATTTTTTTACTATTTATTCTAATTATTTCACTTTTATTTCAAGGATTAATTATTTTATTAAGTTAAAATTATATTTTTATTATTTTTGTTTTTTAAGGGAATTACAAATAATAATTAAAAGATATTAGAATTTATACATCGTCTTATTAAAATTTTATTATTATAGAATAATTATATTTGAATTTTTTTTGAAAAAAGGGGTAAAGATTTATTGAAAAATCATAGAAATACAAAGATCAGGCCTTAGGCCCACCAAGACAGCAACAATAACTAAAAGGATCATGAAAAAACCACAAGCACAACCAGTACAAAGTCTAGTGACTATAGAATTAGATCTGATCGTCGAACTTCCAATGATAATACCTTTTCGGAAAGCCCTCAAATGGGTGATGTGGAAAAAAGTAGGGCCAACAACTAGCTACTTTGTAACAATTTCTCTTGGCTGAAGTGTAACTATTTTGCTTGGACTTCGGCTTTGATTAAATGTCTAACCTGGCACAATATTCGCAAGCATGGGTTCCATGGGCCTTCCATCTGTGTTTTGTGTGGTAATGGAGATGAGGATTCCTCACACATGTTCTTTAGATTCTCTTTCTCATTGCTACTCTAGGATTACTGGTGGGGGATGTGGAAGCACCCTTGTGTTCACATCGATTCTTTGGTGGAGTTTTGGAGTAGTTTGAGTAGGCCTCCTATTTTTTCCTCTTTTCTCTAGACTATCTGGCACATAGGGCCCATTTTCATACTTTGGCACATCTAGCTAGAGAGGAATACGAGGATCTCTAGGGAAGTCAGACTATTAGTTCAACAAGTGTGGAATAGAATTATTGGAATGATCTAGGAGATGGTGGAAGGTAAATGTGAGGTGATTTTTCCTCTACATAGAGGAGGCTGATATTGTTTGTAGGTTGGGATTGTTGGATATGTTTCATGTCTTAGCTTGTGTTAGGAGAGGTAGATGTACTAAGAAGAAGGTTCAAAGGGTGGGAAGATGGTTGCCCGCTTAGGATGAATCCATTAACATTAACATCGATGGCTCCTCTCGGGGTAATTTGTGTCCTATTAGGATTAGGGGTGTTAGTAGGGATCATTTGGGGGATCTAGTTTTCTTCTTTTCAGTGCTTAAAGAGAAGCAACCTAATAATTTTATGCAGGGATTAGCAATTTTCTATGCCTTGGAGCATGCATATGAGTTTGGGTGGCATAAGGTTATCTATGAATTGGATTCATGAATTATTGTTAACCCGTTGATTGAGCAGAAGGTGAGTGGGATTAATTGGTAGCTAGCAAGGATTGTTTTGGAAATTTGTTCTGTGGTGGAGAAGGTGTCTTTCATCCACATTCCTCATGAATGGAATAGAGCATCTGATTGTTTGGCTAAGTTAGCTTTGGAACATGGTGATGATTGGAAAGTTGAGGGTTGGGAACAACTTTCCCTTGATTGTTGTCAGCACTTGCATAATATCTTTGCTAAGGATATGGATAGTTATGAAGCTAGATGATAACTGGTTGGGTTTGTTGTTTTCTTCTCAAGCCTTGAGCCTGTGGTTTTCTTATGTAATGCTTGTTTCTAGTTATTAAAAATGTTTTTACCCCTTTATTCAAAAAAATATTAACTATAACTGGCTTTAATATAATAACTATTAATAATTGTAAAATAAAATTTAAACATATTTTTAATAAATTAATGAGAAATATTTAAATGTATGATTAAAATTTATTAAAAAAAAATTATATATTAAAATAATTAAAATATTTTTTATTTTCAAAATGTATTAAAAAATAGAATGATTTTTAAAAAATATATAAAATATAATTATGAGAATACATATAATAATTATGTTAATTTTTTTAATACATATATTGGTATTTAATTTAATTTAACCAAGTCCTTATAATTGGCTTTATTATCTATATTTTCAAATTTTAAAAAAATATTAAAATTTTTATGTCTGTTAAAAAAAAAAATTATTTACAATATTATAATTAATAAAAAAGGAAAAACAAAATTAAAAAAGAAATTTTAGTTATAATAATAATAATATGTCAAACAAAATGTCTTTGTGAATTTTTTTGTTAAAATATCTAGACATTGAGCAACGGAAATGGTTCTCTGAGCAAACAAAATATGTGTTTGCAACTTAGGGAAATGTGGTTCCCTTCCTTAGACAAAATTAGAATGGCAGATGGTGAAACCTAGGAGATATCAGAGGGTAGTAAGGAAGGGCTTACTAGTTTCTAGAGCTGGAAGATATGGCAAAAAAAATACCCTCCACCTGAAAGACTCTTTTAGGATGACCATCTACAATAGATTCACCCATTTGCAAAATCTTGAGAGAGGTTTTAAAACTGGTTCTCCGGGGTGAGCCAAAAAAAAAAAAGTATTGAGAACTTGGATAGCTAGAGATCTGGTGTTAATAATGCTAGACCTAAGTTATCTGAGGAGGGATGTAAGAAACCCAAATCTTCACTTGCTTCCAAACCCATGAAGGTGAAGTCAAATTAGAGACAAACCCTAAATTAGAAGAGAAAAATGTGCTGGAAATCAATGTTAGTTTGGTTGAAAGGATTCAACAAACAGGCAAAACATTTGGGATTTTTGCTAGATAGTGTGGACTTGGAGTCCCGACAGAGGTAATTGTCGATTGGTTCAAATATTCCCTCAACCAGATAGTGAGTATTTCTATCTTGTCTGAAGTTTTTCTTTATATTGACTGCAAAAATACCAAGCATAAGAATGAATTCTTAAGAGTTAAATTTTTTATTTTTAAAGGCTTTGGTTTTAAATTTTCAGATTGGCAACATGCTTTCAATGCAAGAAAATTAGATTCATTTAAAGTAGATAGATCGGTTTTGATCCCTAAGTTACCAGTAGAATTAAGAGATAAAGAAATTATCAGGAAAATAGGTAATCATTTAGGAAAATTCGTAGAGATTAGTGACAAAGGCAGACGGATGTATTGAGACTATGTATTGATAGTTAATATGGATATTAATGTTAATTCACTCAGCCCTATTTAAATTACAACTAGGGAGTCGACTTTCCTAATTTACCTCAAAATTTATAGAGGGATTTTAGATCTATATTTAGTACTCAAAGCGATCTCAAGGGTTTTACCCTCTCAAAAAACCCCTAGGGAAGACCCTAAGCTGGATATTTGTTTCAATATGAAAAAGGGAGGGTTTGTGATCAAGGATAGCTCTCCCCTGATAGGGAAATCTGATGAGGTAGAAGAAGGGGAAATTGTATGAGATCAAAGCATGGATGAGGGGCTGAATTCCTCTCCCTTTCTATCCCATAAGGCTATTTTCAAGGATAGGGAGGATAAGGATACTATCACTAAGGAGGAAAAGAGATGTGCCCATGAAGAGTTAGGAATGAGAAAATTGAAAAATTTATCTAATGATAGTATGGATGAAATCAATCTTGATATTTATTGTCAGGTTGCAGGTGAGGTGGGGGATATGAATCTTATCCCTGAACAAGATGTTGGTGTGAAAGTTTGGGGTATTTGGAAGAAAATGGTTCCCTTTAATCATTGGAGGCTCCTGATAGATTGGAAAAGGTTGAACAAGAGGAGGATTTGGTTCGTAAAGAAGAAGAGGTAAACTATGTTATCAACTATTTATGTGATTCAGTTACCAAGGACATCCTCAAGAATTTACTAGATGAAATAGTAGATAGAGAAGAGTTAGAATTACCAGAAAAGTTGTTGATGAAAGGGATTATGAATTTTATCAATCCCCCAAAGGTCATGGATACAGAGGCCCTTATAATGGAGTTAAATGACAAAGAAAGCGGTGAAACTTTTGAAGCATTAGGAATTGAATAATGGGTTGGGGAGAAGGTTACACTGGATTGTGCAAAACACTGTAAAAAGAGAGGTAGGAAATCCCTATTGGAGTTGAGGGATAATGATGGAATAGCTGAAGGTTAAGTTAAACTTATGGATATGTTTCATATAGGGAAGGGGAAGGTCCTTCCCATAGCACCATGAAAGTATTATCATGGAATTTTAGGGTTTTAAATGACCCTAACAAGCAGTGGATATTTAAACGTTGTTAGTCTACCTATAGTTATAATTTAATTATGTTATAGGAAACCAAACTAGAGATAGATGTGGGATCCTCTAGAGGTCTGGCCATGATGTGGGATCCTCACAATATTGGGTTCTCATTATTAGAAACTCATGACAATTGGACCAGTTGTAGAGACACCAGTTTTAAACATAAACTAAATTTTCTCATTATTAATGTTTATGGATCGACACTAAATGAGGACAAAAGAAGAGTTTGGAAGGATATCAAGAAGTTCACAAGTATTACCCAAGAACATATTTGCATTATAGGAGGTGACTTCAATGCTATTATGAATGAATCTAAAAAATGAGGAGGCAAAGGCAAAACCTCTAGAGCTACTTTAGACTTTGTAGATTGGATCCATCGCAGTGGCTTGGTAGAGATTAACATGGTTAAGGATTCCTTTACATGGAATAACAGAAGGTTAGGTTCAATAATATTGTAGAAAAATTAGATAGGTTCTTTGTATCAAGCAGTCTCATCAACTTTTTGTATACCTTAGAAGCCTCAATTTTACCCTTCTTGGGCTCATATCATTTTCTGATTCAACTCAGTATTCTTGTGGATTCAAGACCAAGAAGATATCCTTTCAAATTCAAACAGATGTGGTTGAGAGATGATAATATTCTTAGGCTTTTAAAGGAATGATGGAAAGAGGCAGAGGTCGCTATGTCTAGGAGCTAAAAGGTAGTTAATAAGCTTAAGATAATTAAGTAGAAGCTCTTACTGTGGAATAGGGAACACTTTGGCAATATATTTGACAAGAAGGCATAGGTGGAAGCAGAGTTAGTGGAAGTAAATGAAGTTGTCATGTTGAAAGGGATGGATGAAGCTCTATTTCTCAAAGAATTGAAACTCCTTGAGCAAGAAAATATTCTTGCAAAACAGGAGGTCTTTTGGAAATAAAAATCTAGGGAAACATGGTTGGATGAGGGGGATAAGAACACTAAATTATTTCACAATAGTGTCAAACTTAAATAGTCATTAATAGAATCTCTAAGATTAACATTAGCAATGGCTCTGAGGTGGTAGATCTTGAGCTCATCTCTAGGGAGGCAGTACACTTTTTTTCCAATATTCTCAACATAGATTTGAGTCCTCATTGCTCAAGCCAAGACAAGTTTCTAAAGATTATACCCAAATTACTAAGGAAAAAACTCATAGTTTGACTATAAAATTTTCTTTATCAAAAGTAGAAGCAGCACTAATGTAGATGAATCCAAGTAAATCCCTTAGTTTAGATGGATTTCTGACTATTTGTTTTAGAAGTGTTGGCCCTTCATAGGGGAGGAGGTGATGGGTGCTCTTGAGGGCATGAGGAATTCAAGAAATATTCTCAAAGAAATCAATAATACGTTCTTTTCCCTCATTCTGAAGAAGAAAAATCTTGAATATTTTGATGAGTTCAGACTAATTACACTATGTAACACCATCTATAAGCTTTTTTCTAAGACATTAGCTAATAGGCTTCACAAAACTCCTTCCTCTTTTGATTAGTCTAGAACAAATGGGGTTTTTTCCTAGAAGGTCTATTTATGATGGGGTTATTATAGCATAGGAGGCCATTCAATCTGTCCAGAACAATGGAACCCCTAGAATGTTCTTAAAACTAGACATTAGAAAATCCTACGACAAGGTAGACTAGAGATTCTTATGCAAATGCCTAGAAGCCTTTGGATTCCCCTCTTCTTCGATTAACTTGATATTTGAATGCATTTCAACACCTAAATTCTCAATGTTAGTTAATGGAACTCGAGAGGGCCTTTTTACCTCTTCCAGGGGTCTAAGACAAGGAGATCCATTATCTCCTTTCCTTTTTATCATCATGGTGGAATCACTGGGTAGAGATATTTCTAATGCAAGGGAAAGTGGTTAGATCTCAAGAATTAGAATTACCAGCAACTTAGGTCCTACCAAACACCAACAATTTGTGGATGATACTATGTTATATGGGCTTAGTGATATAGGAGAAGTGAAATCTTATAAGAAGATCCTAGACACTTACTCTAAGGCTTCTAGACAAGAAATTAACTCAACTAAATCTGAAGTATTCTTTTTTAACACTAAGGTCTACTTAAAAAAGGACATCTACAAAGTTTTGAATTTTAATATGGGTAGGCTACCCTACAAATATCTAGGAATTCCCTTAGATAAGGGAAATAGATCTTCAAAGTTGTGGGATTTAGTGATAGATAGGATTAATAAGAAGGTAGCAACCTAGAAAGGCAAGTGGGTATCCTCTATAGGAAGAACAACTATGGTTGGTTTTGGCATCAATGCCAATCTATCAATTATCATGTATTAACCTTCCACAGTCCAAAAAGGAAGAATTGAGTAGACATCTTAGGTCTTTTTTCTGGTAGGGTGTTGAGGATAAGAAGAAGATCTTGCTCATGGCTTGGGATAATATTTGTAGGCCAAATTCAGAAGGTGGTATGGGGTTTAAGAATATTAAGGACCAAGGTAGAGAACTAGGGGAAAAATTAGTCTAGAGAATGTTTAGATCCCCCCACCTTAAGTGGGCTCAGATCTTATTCCATAAATATCTTAGTGGTAGGGAACACACTAGCCTCTTTAGGGAAATTTCTCCTCTGAAAGGTTCTCACATTTGGAATTTTATGATGGATTGCGGGAAAATAATCTTAGACAAATTATCTTAGAACTTGGTCAATGGAGAGGAAGCCCTTTTTCAGATGTATTCTTGGGGAGGATTCAAGGCACTACATAAGAGTGCTAATCTAGAGACGTCTAGAGTAGTGCTAGAATCCACATGGGGTAGGCATATCAGGTACTAGATACCGCCAATTGACAAGGACCTAGCTAAGGGTTTGGAATGGAAATCTCTAGATCATGTGGATATCCCAGAAATGGAAAAACAGGAGCTCCAAGACATCCTTAATAATAGAATGGTCTCCTTCAACTTGAGGTCAGATACTCTTGTTTGGGATGGATCAAAATTGGGAGAATACAGCTCTAAAGATGGTTATAGTCTCCTCCTTAGTCAGCAGCTCTTCTTATGCACTTATGTCCCCTCGGTCTTGTTTTGGGACAAGATGTGTCTTCCAAAGGCATGGTTGTTCTCATGGTTTTCTCTCCAAAATAAGATTCTTACTGCAGACAGATTTAGGAAAATGGGCTTTGCAGGACCCAATAGATGCCCTTTATGTGTACAGGCAGAAGTAGATAAGGATCATATCCTCCATAATTGTAATTATGCCTCCAAATGTTGGCTTTGGTTATGTAACAAATTAGGATGGAACTCAGCTCTCCCTAACTCCATTCTAGGTATGTTTTAGGCATGGCCCATTCTTCATCAACATTCCCTCTTTGGAGGTCTATGGAAATTGGTCCCTTCTTTGGTAATTTGGGAACTTTGTAAGGAACACAATAGGAGACTCTTTAAGGAAAAGAAAATGGAATTAATCAAACTTGTGAATGAAATTGAGGCCTCAATAGTAGAAAATCTTAATAGCAAGACATCTAAATTTCCTAGTAAACTTTCTCAGATGACATACTAGGATGAGAAAATGAGAGGTAGGTGGTTAGGTATAAAGATCTTTCCCTTTGTAGGAGCAAGAAACTCTAATAAAAAGGAGTTAAGAGAAGATTTCAAATGGAAGGTCCCCAAAAAAGGGTGGGCTAAGCTTAACTTAGATGGAGCATCTCGTGGGAATGTGGGTCCTGCAGGGATCGGATGTTGTCTGCATGATGATATTGGTAGGGAATTAGCTAAGTTGGACAAGCCCATACATATTGAATCCAATAATAAAGCAAATATTTTAGCTTTAGTTGAAGGCCTCCTCTTATGTCAAAACATGGGTATAACTAAGTTCACCATAGAAGGAGATTCAGCTATTATTATAAATGGCCTTCGAAAAGGTTTTCTTCCTAATTGGAAGCTAAATGCGAATTATCAAGTTCTCCAAGCCTCCTCAAGCATTGTAAGAAAACAACCTTCAATCATATTTAGAGAGAAAGTAACCCTAGGGAAGATGAATTAGCCAATGCAGGGGCTGATGGGATATTTTTTAGTTAAGACAGGGCCCTTTTTTTTTTTTTCCTAAGAGCCTACTATAAGGTCTAGATTTCTTAGGATTTTGTTCTCCAAAACTCAGGATTTGGTATCTCTTCAGGGATTCTTCCTATGAACTAGGCTACCCCCTTAAGAATGAAGGTAGATATGTCAGTGTTAGATGGTAAGGGCTAGTCTTCAGTTAGTATAGAAATATTCTCTGTTGCCTAGATTTCCATCCCACATCCATCTTGGAAATCTTTGCTCAGTCTTAATTCCCAAATGAACTAGGAGAAGTTGGATATTAGAGGATGGTCCTCTTCTTTATTTTTTGTTTATTCATATTTGTCATATTAGAGATAAATACACAATGAAATAGTAGTATATGTGCATATATATATATATAATATATATATATATATACACACACACATACACACACACACACACACACACACATATATATATATATATTCACATATATAAATAATATATACAGATATGAATAAGTGATATTTTCATTAATAATGATGAAGATGTTATCAAAGTTGTATATATATAAATAGGTTTATATGTATATATATGGACATATATATATAGAATTATATATATATGGTTATATATATAGATATGCATATCTATATATATATATATATATATATGAAAAATTTTAGGGAGAGTTAAATTCTTATAGAAATATTTATAATGTCATTGACTTGTCAGCACATTTTCTCAAACATATCCTTTCTTCTACTTAAATTAAATCCTCTTTTTTGGCAGCATACTTAGAGTTGATGATGTGACCTTCCTTGCTGCATGTGCTAGCTATAACTAAGTAGCTCACTCAACTAATGACCAAAGTATTAATAACCTTGATCTTGGAGATCATATATCTCCATTTTCCTTGCATCGTGACCCTTCATTCTTGCTCCTCTAACACTCTTAAGTGATCACATCGATCGTTTACCAAGATAGATGAGTTGTATTTTATGGTACCTTTTGAAACTCAATTAATATAAGTAATGGCTCTATTTGTAAAGTAGTTGGTTATCCGAGAAAGTTAAGCTCGTTATGGATAATCCACTAAGGCTTGTAGGGCTCAAGCATCAAATCACTTTACAGGGGACATCAAGGAAGATAGACTGAAAGGCATTCTGGTCTTCCCAAATTTCTTAGTTATTCAGGCAATCAAGAAAATTATTTGGGAGGAGTATTATTAAGAATGACGATCGCACTAGGACCAATTCTGATATAGTAGCAATGTTCTTAGTAGTGGCCTTGCACTGTGAGAGGGACAAGGAGGTGGTGATGAAATTATGCAGAAGCATCTTTAAGAAAGAATTGTTGGGTGAACTGGATAGGGTGGTCTTCAACGTAGATGAGGAGTTAATTGTCCCTAAGCCCCGCAACTATGATAGACTCATATGGAAAAAAAACCTATTGCCTAGATTTCCAATCTTGGAAATTGAAGATGAGTCTACCTTTGCGGCCTACAATCTAATAAGGTAGAGGAACTTTTCCTTTTTTATGTGGCTTTTGCATGTCAAAATTTTTTCATGTAATAGGTGTCTAGCCAACTATCTCAAAGAAGAAAACATTGAAGTTGTTCCTGATGACATGGAGATCCCTTTTGGCACTGCCTCTAGCCCAGCTAATCTCCCTGCAAGCTCAGTGATGGCAGAAATAAAGGTGCAATCAAGAAGGTGTCAAGTAGGATAGTTGTTGTGTTTCTTATTGGTTTCTTTTATCATTACTTGTGGTTATGAATGGTTTACCATGATACTTAAAACTATTTAAACTTTTATTTCAGACATAAGTTTCGTAGACATTTGGATGATTAGGTTAATATTTTATCTAGCTGAGATATGTGTAAAGCAGAAAATCGCGATCGAACCCTAGTTGCTCTCCCCTCTTCCAACTCCAAGGAGAGAGAAGGGAGATTCACTCTAGGGTTGATGGTTTTCACTTAGGGGAGAGACTTTACATTCAAAAGAGGGGTTGAAACCCACAAGATCCAATCCCACGCAATGCAAGATTGGATGCGAAACGAAGGGGGATCTATTCGTCTCTGCACAAGGATTCCAGATCTTCAATTTCAGCCACGCACCTGCAACCTACAGACAGAAAAGCGAAGACGATTGGGGGGTTAGGGATTAGGGGTTTGCCTTTAGGTCAAACCCCAGTTTTGGAATTAACGAAGAAATGAGCAAGTGCTGTAAATGTAAATGACTGTAAAACAAGTACTAATACCTTGTTCTAAGGATGTTTGTATCCTTATGTGCGAAGGTTTAGATGTTGTTGTTTGTTGTATGTTTGTATGTTGTATGTAGCATGTAGTATGTGATCTCCTCTTCAATGGTTGAATCCTTGTCTTGAATGCAACACTTAGCCTTGAATGGAGACTTGAAATGATCAATTGCTTGAAGGAATGCTTGAATGCTTGAATGCTTGAGTATAGTTTCCACGCTTTTTCCCTCATGTATGTCTATCCTCAAATGAGAGAGGAAAATGTAGTTTATATACTTGTCAATTAGGGCTGATAGACTGATTTTCCTGACCTTAGGCCGACCAGGAAAGTTTATTTTCCAAATTGCAAAAAAAAAGACCCGAAGTCCAAAGGAGACCGGGCCCAAAATAGGACCCAGGGACTAGGGCGCTGGGTGCCATGGTCCTGGGGGACCAGGGCACTGGGCACCCTGGTCCTGAAGGACCAGGGTGCTGGGCGCTCTGGTCCCACCTCCTGGGACAACAGGGTGCAAAGGAGGTTTAGGCCAGGGTGCAAGAAAATGCAGTTTTCAGTGTCATAATCAAGTTTCGGGGTCTCCATTTAGGTTGCGTGTTGTGTCGCCATCGTGAAGACCGAAATGTAGTTGAAATTGCAAGTGTCACAATTTTAGGACGCTACATTTATCCCCCACTTTAGCGGGAGTATGTATGCTCATACTTCCGGTAAAGTACAAGGAACAATCATTGAAAGACTTTCACCACGTCAAGGAGGCAAGACACACCAAGCCCCCAGTGGACTAAGGATCTTACGACTTCGATTGACAAAGTAAAAGGGAAGATCACGAGGGAGAACCATGACTATCAGTAGTAAGGTTCCCTCACTATGAGTCATGCAAAAGGAATACCGAAAATTTTCAAGGCAAAGCTAAGTTCGCCAAGAAATTTTCAAGTATCTTGAAAAGATATGAACGGGATGTATGCCCCCCTATGTTAAAGCGATCACACACGCCTCACCGGGGGTGATTTCTTTAAGGTAGTGATGCATATAAGAAATGAGAAAGGAAAGGAGCACGTTATCACAAGGATTTAGCCCCCAAGTGTGAGATAAGCCCAAGGATAATAGACACAAAACACAAAGCATGAGGTGACTTCGCTTTCCTCGGGGTCAGTATGCTGTATGATAATTCATGTATATCATATGTATGTATGCATAATTGTTCTTCATTCCCCAATCAAGGAAGGTCACCTAGAAGAAGGGAACACATGTGTCTTTTGAGTCAACATGAGAGAGACCAAAAGAGATCTCAATGCTTTGCATCATCCTCAAGTAGACAACACTAAGGACAACAAATAGAAGAATGAGAATAACATATAGAAGAAGTAACACAAGAAAGGAGGAGAGAATCTGCTATGCTAATGTAACTAGTCTAGCACGTCATCTACCCCCCGATCTTGCTGATCAATGTTTCGGGAAGGCAGGGAACACGCTAGAGGAGGAACATTCAACACAGCAAATGGAGCTATGACAAGATCCAAACAAGGGCTATGTTCATGTTCCAAGCCACATTGTTCTTGTCTAGGAGGTAGGATAAGTGCTTTAGAAAATTCATTAGATAAATGGTTATCAATATCAACAAGTTCATATTCACTATCAGAAGCAAGAGAAGTAACATTTTCATCATGCATAACATTTTCATCTATATCGTCATCAAGATTTATAAAAATAGGATCTTTAACTCGCACAGGATCAAGACCATCATGCATCTTATGTTTAGGAGATTTTGGCTCAATTCTCGACTGAGGAGAAAATGGAATAATGCTTGTTGAAGGTGTTTTTGGAGATTGCAAAGTTTGAGAAGCAGCTGCTTGAGCCCTAAGATGACGCTTTCATCAGCGTTCACGTGCAGAACGATTTCGTCTAGTCTTAGCAGGAAGTGAAGAAGATTGAGGAGGAGGAATGTTCTCATCCCTATCACTTGGGTGTTTAGGTTGTGGTCTCTTAGGCTGGATAATAGGAGAAGAAGAAGGTCTCTTCTCTCTATAAAAGGAAGGAGGAGGAACTGCTCCATATAAGGGAGGAATATTTGGTTTAGGAAGGAGACCAAGTCCATCATGACGAGGAGGGATGGGTCTACTTTTAGGAAGTTTATTAGATATAGACATAGTCACATCCATAGAGATGGGTTGGGAATATTCTTGAGGAAAGACATTAGTTTTATCTTTCAAAGGAAGAACTTCCTTCTCAAGAATGATAGGAATATCAAGTTTGGGTGTTCTAGGTTCACTTAAAGATAGGATCATATCTGTTTTCCACTTTTGATAAGATTTGAAAAGATGATCACTTCATGGAGGAAGAGATTGGAATTGTTTAAGCCAACAATAATTAATAGGAACGCTAGAAGTTCTTTCAACTGGTTTAAAGAGACTATGATTGACAGTAACAACTTCACCATTATGGGGAAATTTCAAACACTTATGTATACGAGAAGCAATAGCTTTCATGGAAGATAGCCAAGGATAGCCAAGCTTCACACGAAATTGTTCAGAAGATGGAATAATAGCAAAGTTCACATCAAGGGATTTGTTATGGACCTCAATAGGCAATGTAATAGAGCCAATTGCAGGATAAGAAAATGCATCAAATAGTTTCACAATCACATCTATTTTGTCATAGATCACTTGATTCAATTGCAAAGTAAAAAGAAATTCTTCAGTAATAACATTAACCATGCACGAAGGATCAATAAGCACTCCACGGCAAGGTGTATTCTTGACTTTTGCAATATGTATAAAGGACCATCAGGTGCCCTAATGGTTTCACTGGAATCAAATGTGATGGAAGGTTCTTTAGGGATTTCTTGCTGCTCTACAAAGTTAATCACATTCGGAGTCATAGACACAAGACCATCAGATGAGAGAGAGGAATCATTAGCCTCAATCGCATTAGAGGTATGAGAAGGTAATGGATCAGTAAAAACCTGAAGATTTTGGTTAGGAGGAGCTACAGACGCGTTGCCTTTATCATTCACTCCAGAAACAGAAATAGTATTATTATCAATCAAATCTTGAATTTTACCCTTTAAAGAAAAACATTTTTCAGTATCATGCCCAGGCTGACGATGAAATTGACAAAAGGCTTTGTTATCAAAATAAGGTGAAGTAATCTTTGCAGGATCAATTTGCCTTATAGGAGGAAGAGTAAGCACATTTTGTTCCAATAACTTATTCATAATACTATGCAATGATTCATTCAAAGGAGTATACTTTCTTTCTTTCTTGAAAAATTTAGAAATAGGAGGCACACCTGATGCTGCATTCACATTGTTGTTGATAATGTTTTCATTGAATTTGATGGAATCTTTGTCCGGTTTAAACTTCCCAAATGGTTGTTGATTTCTATCACCCTTATCACTCAGAGCCATAGGATGTGATTGTTCCATTTGACTCACAGTCAGTTGATAATTGTGAAGAGTTGCACACAACTGTTGGAAAGAAGTAAACTCAGAAAACAGAAGTTTGTCTCAAATATCTTTTTGTAAATTAGAAATAAAGATTCTTTGAATATCATTGTCAGGCACTGGAAAATAAATTTGAGCATACAAATGCTTATATCTACCAATGAAATCAGTCACTTTTTCTTTAACACCTTGTTTACAATGCATTAAATCAATCAAAGTAACTTTAGGACTTATATTGTTTTGAAATTATTGAATGAAAGCATTTGCAAGTTGTTCAAAAGAAGTAATAGAATAGGAAGGCAACGAGCAATACCATTGTAGGGCTTTGTCTCTTAATGTTCTAGTGAACAGTTTTGCAAGCAACCTTTGGTCATAAGCAAAATTGGTACAAATTGTTTGAAAAGTCTTAACATGTGTTAGAGGATCACCTTTACCATTATAAAGCTCCAAATGCGGAATTTCAACATGTTTAGGGGGAATAGCTCGAACAATGTCAAGAGAAAGTGGGCTCGCAACATCAAATGTGGGCACACTAAACTTAGATTGATTCATAGAGGCAATTTGTTGTTGTAAAGAAGAGAGAGTTTGTGCAAGATTGTTAATGGTCGCTTCAGTCAAAGAGTTCATATTAGACGTGTTAGATTGAGATGGAGGTGTTATGTTATTGAAAGAAGGTAGAGAGTAAGGTGGTGGGACCCTATGATAGTCAGTCATAGGAGATGATTGGACAAGAGGAACACTACAAGGAGGAATGGAATGGTTAAATGAATTGCCCCCTTGCATCATGTTCATTTGTGGAGATATAATAGGGACACTCATTGAAGGAGTGAATGAAGAAATCGGATTGAATGAAGGAAGAGGGTTAATTGAAGAAGAAGGATTGCCCCCATGACTGGTGATCATAGGAGGAATGTCTTGTGTAGAAGTAGCCATTATGTTTGATGTAAAGGTAGGTATGCTAGCAATAGAAGTCATCAAAGGAATAGAATGATTGACTTGAGTAGGAGGTTGTGTATAACCCAAATTTTCAGCACAACTCTTCATAGGCATCACATTCAAATCCACAATGTGTGCAATACCACGCAAAATATCAATTCCATTCTTATCACTTTGAAGCATACGTTTTAGACCCTCAATTAAAGGAAGAGCTTGACTATCGGGATACTCATGAGACATCCATTGGTGAAAATCGTCAAATTGGTTATCCAATTTCAAAAGTTGTTCTACAGAAACCTCATGGAGAGCTTCTTCATCATTAGGAGGATTAGAGGAATTACCCATGTCCTCGTTAAAAAGACTATTCAAATTAGGTTCCATCTCCTCGGTAATTAAACCTCGGAAAGACTTAATTCTATGGCTTCGTCTAACGGGAACAGTGTAAGTAGGGCTTATTGTTGTAAAACTCATGCACTAGAAAGAGAGAGAAGATTTTGAATTTAGAGGTAGCAATTTTCAATAAAATCAGCCAATCTTCTGGATTTAAGTTGTTAAATGCAATCACGACAGTCTCCCGAAATTTCGGAAAAAATGTCCGGGACTGTGGCGCTTGGAGTACAACACGGTCCTTGCAACTTTTTTCGAAATTTGCAGGGATGAAAGGTATGATGATTTTAGAGCTAATCTGAAAAAATTGAGTGATTTTACAATCTATAGATAGGCCAAATTAAAGTTGCAATCTCGAAATTGAACCCTACCAAGATTGTTGAAAAATGCAAAATTTGAATTTTTGAAAAAGAGAGGGAAACTGAAATTTTGAATTTTATGATTTTAGAGGGAATGTCAAGAGCAATACAAATTTTGAAATTTAAAAATTGACTCAATTTCATGCAAAATTCAATTTTGAAAGCGGAAATTAAAGTTGTTGTAATTAAGCACTTAATTTCAAAAGTCACGAATTGCAAGAATTTGAATAAAGCACTGAAATTTCGAATGAATGCAAATACACTTTTTAGATTTAGGACAGTAAGAACACAATTTTGACACAAAATTTTAGTTTCAATGATTTTTGAATGTTTAGAAGCCTTAATCCAAGCAATCACAAGACCAACTTTGACTGTAATTTTGAAGGTGTTAAAATTGATAAAATCAGCCGAAATTTTGGATTTTAGTAGGAAAATACACTAAGATCTAGCTCCTGAAATTTCAGAAAAAATGTCGGGGACGATGGCACTCAGAGTGCACACGGTCCTCGCAACTTTTTTCCAAATTTTCAGGGATGAAAGATATTGTGATTTTATTGCGGAATCCAAAGTTACAGCTGATTTGGAGATGTTTTGATCAGTGAAATTGTCGGACAAAGGTTGAATCAAGAGGGTTTCAAAAATTAGGGTTTTGACACTTAACCACTTAATTTTCAAAATTAAAGCATAGATATGAATTGATAATTTGTAATAGAAGGGCAGATCTTAAACAAGCATTAACAATTAAATATTTCACAAGTTTAATTACTTAAAAAGAAAATTTAGGGTTTTTTATGCAATCACCTCTAAAATTTTGCAAAAGATCAAACATGGAAATGTAATCAATTTTTTCAGATCTAAGCATGAAAAATCAAAAAGGATGTTCACATCAGGTTCACCAAAATGTAAAGCGAAAAATCGTGATCGAACCCTAGTTGCTCTCCCCTCTTCCAACTCCAAGGAGAGAGAAGGGAGATTCACTCTAGGGTTGATGGTTTTCACTTAGGGGAGAGACTTTACATTCAAAAGAGGGGTTGAAACCCACAAGATACAATCCCACGCAATGCAAGATTGGATGCTAAATGAGTTTCAAGGGTTAAGAAAGCAAGGCTACCCTCTTTTGTAAAGAATGTTGATAGAAGACTTAAGCTAGGAATACATAGAAAGTGACAAAGATTCGCTTATAAACTGAGATAGGAATACAGTATGAAGCTGCGGACCTGGAATTAGCAGTAAAATGTCGATACGGCACTGTCCTGCAAATTTGAGCGAAAGTTGTTGGGACGATGGCGCCCGAGCGTGACGGTCCTCCGAAAAATCTGCGAAACAAAGGGGGATCTATTCGTCTCTGCACAAGGATTCTAGATCTTCAATTTCAGCCGCGTACCTGCAACCTACACACAGAAAAGCAAAGACGATTGGGGGGTTAGGGATTAGGGGTTTGCCTTTAGGTCAAACCCCGGTTTTGGAATTAACCAAGAAATGAGCAAGTGCTGTAAATGTAAATGACTGTAAAACAAGTACTAATACCTTGTTCTAAGGATGTTTGTATCCTTATGTGCGAAGGTTTAGATGTTGTTGTTTGTTGTATGTTTGTATGTTGTATGTAGCATGTAGTATGTGATCTCCTCTTCAATGGTTGAATCCTTGTCTTGAATGCAACACTTAGCCTTGAATGGAGACTTGAAATGATCAATTGCTTGAAGGAATGCTTGAATGATTGAATGCTTGAGTATAGTTTCCACGCTTTTTCCCTCATGTATGTCTATCCTCAAATGAGAGAGGAAAATGTAGTTTATATACTTGTCAATTAGGGCTGATAGACTGATTTTCCCGACCTTAGGCCGACCAGGAAAGTTTATTTTCCAAATTGCAAACAAAAAGACCCGAAGTCCAAAGGAGACTGGGCCCAAAATAGGACCCAGGGACTAGGGCGTTGGGCGCCATGGTCCTGGGGGACCAGGGCGCTGGGCGCCCTGGTCCTGAAGGACTAGGGTGTTGGGCGCTCTGGTCCCACCTCCCGGGACAGCAGGGTGCAAAGGAGGTTCACGCTAGTGTGCAAGAAAATGCAGTTTTCAGTGTCATAATCAGGTTTCGGGGTCTCCATTTAGGTTGCGTGTTGCATCACCATCGTGAAGACCGAAATGCAGTCGAAATTGCAAGTGTCACAATTTTAGGACGCTACAATATGTTATTTCTATCTCTAGCTCAGTGACTTTCTTTTTTTCACTGGTTGCTCTAAAATGATTGCATCTTCAAAAAAATTTCATGATTTAATAGGTCTTGCTTGTGGGTAAGGCAAATAATTTTGTGAGAACAAAGCTCCCTACAATAATTTTCAATTTTTGGCTTTCTGTGGTGAGCCATATCTCATTCCTTTTATATCATATATAAATTCATACATATATATATATTTACATATATATAGATATATATGTATATATACATATATATATGTATATATATACATATATATATACATATATCTATACATACATATATATATACAAATATATATATACATACATATATATATATATACATATATATATGTATTTATATATGCATATATATATATATAGATAAATATATACAAATGTATTTAAATGTATAGGAAGAGGTAGGTAGGGTTGGCTGCTACTATTATAAAGTCTCTAAGATTTGTTTGAGAAGCTTGGGATTGAAACTCATTTTTTTTAAAATAGCAGATATATCTCACAATGAATGTCTGGCTAATTTTGAATATCAATCTACATAATTAGCTTTCCTGCTTCTGGTTATACTCGATTCTGGTATAAAGGTGGATAGTTGTGTTCAAATCTTTCTTGATGACTCAAATATGCTGGTATGAAGGAAAAGGATTTTTTTTAAGAAAATAAAAAAGGATTGAAACTTGTTGTGGGGAGTGATATGATTTTAAGCTCTTTTAGAACTAAAGATTCCTTTCCTCTTAGATCCATGCTCTATTTTATATTAAAGATGATAGCCTAAAGCTTGTAGGTTGTGTTAAAGATCTGGGTAGGGCTACTTCCCACAATGTTATTGTAACTTATGTGTTGTCTCAATATTAAAGATACCATGGTTGTAGTAGCAGTTTTGGAAATTTTAAAGCAAACTAGGTTATCTAAAAGTTGTATGTTTATGGCTAACAATTAATGAAGTGGTTTGTTGTAGGACAATGTTGATATTTTCTTGAAGGTATCAGAGATAGCAGATAGTTTGGGTGTTAAGATAGCTAAGGATAGGCATCAATAGAAGAGATGGTAGAATGTTGATAAAAGTAGTCCCTCGAGGGAGGACCATTGCTACAAAACATGACAAGGGAGACTAAATCATCTGGGCCTATAGGTGTACGCTTAGTTCAGGAACATAGATTCAAATGGTCATGATGTAATCACAAATGCTGTTAAGATATCATGATTTAATCATAAATGGTCTTTTTTCTAACTAGACTTAATGTCCTTGAAGATCGAAGGTTTTCTCCTCTCCACTCTTTCCTACTGACGACCACATTGAGCACACAATGTAATGTAATGTAGTTTTGTTTATAATCTAATAAAATATTATGGCTTTGACCTTTTATCGATAAAAAATAAAAATAGAAATTTGAGTTTTTAAAATAGATTTTAAAAAATTTAAACTCAATCAAGTCCTTATAATTGGCTTTATTATATATATTTATAGATAAAAAAGAATTATTAAAATTTATGTCTATTTAGAAAAAACATTTTATTTACAATATTACAAATAATAAAAAAAGAAAAAAACAAGTTAAAATACAAATTTCAGCTTTTCAAATAGAAAGAGAAACAAAAAAACCTAAAAAATATATTATTCCTAAAAAATTGATCCTATAACACCAAAATTTCTAAACCATTCTTAATGTAGATAAATAATTTTTATAATATCTTAAATTTAAAAATATAAATCCTAACTTTACAAAATCCAAGTTTCTTTTTAAAGAAAAAATAATAATCACTTTTGATTGGTGCAAATTAATTGATTAAAGTGCTTCAATGAATAAAATAGTATTGCCGATGGGAAGTCCTAATAAGTACATGGTTCACATCATATGGGAATGCATCTGGCATAAAAATATGAATTCTAATATTATTTATTAGAAAAAGAATATGCATAAAAAAATTCTAAGAAAAAATATTGAAAAAGAAAGAACCAGTTTTATTTAATTTTAATTTTTCTTAATTTTTTCTTTTTCTTTTTTCCTTAAGTTTAAAATTATTTTAATTATTTATTTCTTGTTATAATAATTAAAAATTATTATAATTAAATTAATTTATAATTATTTGTCCTACTAAAGTTTAAATATGATATAATAATTATATTTTAAATTTAAATCTTTCTTTTATTACAATTTTCTTATGTTAAGAATGTTGTTTAGTATTATCTTCCTTTCTTATATATTCTATTTGTTTTTTATTTATTCTAATTCTTCCACTTTTTTTTCAAGGATTAATTGTTTTATTAATTTAAAATTATATTTTAATTATTTGTGTTTTTTTATGGAGTTCCATATAATAATTAAAAGATATTAGAATTTATATAATTTGTCTTATTAAATATTTATTATTATAGAATAATTATATTTGAATTTGTTTTAGAAAAATGGGTAAAGAATTATTTAGAAATCATAGAAATACAAAGATCTGGGCTTAGGCTCACCAAGACAACAACAAAAACTGAAAAGATCCTTAAAAAACCAAAAGTACCACCAATATAAAGTCTAGTGACCATAGAATTAGATCTAATCATCGGATTTCCAATGGTAATACCTTTTCAAAAAGCCCTCAAAAGGATGATGTGGCACAAAGTAGGGCCAAGGGCCAGCTACTTTGGAAGAATTTCTCTTAGCCGAAGTGTAACTATTTTACTTGGACTTCGACTTTGAATAAATGTCTAACCTGGGACAATATTCGCAAGTGTGGGTTCCACGAGCCTTCCATTTGTGTTTTTTGTGGTAATGGAGTAGAGGATTATTCTCACATGTTCTTCAGATGCCCTTTATCATTGCTTCCCTGGGATTACTAGTGGGGGGTGTGAAAAGAACCCTTTTTTTCAAATGGATTCTTTGGTGGAGTTTTGCAGTAGTTTGAGCAAGCCTCCTATTTTGTCCTCTTTTCTCTAGATTGTTTGGCACATAGGGCCCATTTCATAATTTGCTAGATCTAGCTAGAGAGGAATAAGAGGATCTTTAAGGAAGTCAGACTATTAGTTCAGCAAGTGTGGAATAGAATCATTGGCATGATCTAGGAGATGGTGGAAGCTAAATGTGAGGTGATTTTTCCTCTTGATAAAGGAGAGGCTAATATTGTTTGTAGGTTAGGTTTGTAGGAGATGTCTCTTGTCTCACCTTGTGTTAGGAGAGGTAGATGTGCAAAGAAGAAGGTTTAAAGGGTGTGATGATGGTTGCCCCCTCAGGATGAATCTATTAAGATTAACACCGATGGCTCCTTTCAGGGTACTTTGGGTCCTATTAGGATTAGGGATATTGATAGGGATCATTTAGGGGATGTGGTTATCTTCTTTTTAGTGCATAAAGGGCGACAACCTAATATGGAGGGATTAGAAATTTTCTATGCCTTGGAGCATGCACATAAATTGGGGTAGCAGAAGGTTTCCTGTGAATCAGATTTCTGGATTATAGTTAACCTGTTGATTGAGAAGAAGGTGAGTGGGCTTAGTTGGCAATTGGTAGGGATTGTGCATCAGGTTTTATAAATTAGCTCTATGGTGGAAAAGGTGTCCTTAATCCACATTCCTCATGAATCGAATAGAGCTACTAATTGTTTGGCTAAGTGGACTTCAGAACATGGCGGTGATTGAAAAGTTGAGGGTTGGGAGCATCTTTCCCTAGATTACTGTCAAGACTTGCATAAGATCTTTGTTGAGGAGATGGATAGTTATGAAGCTGGATGATAACTAGTTGGGTTTGTTGTTCTCTTCTCAAGCCTTGAGGCTCTAGTTTTCTTATGTAATGCTTATTTTTGATTATTAATAAATTTTTTACCTTTCTTTAAATTTTTTTTTAACTATAATTGGTTTTAATATAATAACTATTAATAATTATAAAAGCAAAAATAAATTTTTTTTTAATAACTTAATGAAAAATATTTAAATGTATGATTAAAAGTTATTAAATTATTTTTTCTTTATTAAAATGATTAAAATATTTATGATTTTTTGAAAATTTATTAAAAAATAGAATGATTTTACAAAAATAAATAAAATATAATAATGAGAATAAATAAAATTAATTATATTTATTTTTTAAATACATATATTTGTATTAAATTTAATTTAAACTCAATAAAGTACTTATAATTGGCTTTATTATATATATTTTCAAGTCCTTTAATGATGTCGGATATCCAATGGTAATACCTTTTTGGAAATCCCTCAAAAGCATGAAGTGGCACAAAGTAGGGCCAAAGCCCAACTACCTTGGAATAATTTCTCTTTGTCAAAGTGTAACTATTTTGCTTGGTTTTCGGCTTTGAATAAATGTCTAACGTGGGACAATATTAGCAAGCGTGGGTTCCATGGGCCTTCCATTTGTGTTTTGTGTAGTAACGGAGAGGAGGATTCTTCACACATGTTCTTTAGATGCCCTTTCTCATTGCTGCTCTAAGATTACTAGTTGGAGGGTGGAAGCACGCTTGTGTTCATGTGGACTCTTTGGTTGAGTTTTGGAGTAGTTTGAATAGGCCTCCTATTTTGTCCTCTTTTCTTCTGACTATCTGGTACATAGGGCCTATATTCATAGTTTACCAGATCCAGCTAGAGAGGAATAGGAGGATCTTTAGGGAAGTCAGACTATTAGTTAATTAATTATGTAATAGAATCATTAGAATGATCTAGGAGATGGTGTGAGATAAATGTGAGGTGAATTTTCCTCTGGACAGAGGAGAGGCTGATATTGTTTGTAGGTTGGGTTCATAGGAGATGTCTCATGTCTCAACTTATGTCAGGAGGGGTAGATGTGCTAAGAAGAAGGTTCAAAGGATGGGAAGAAGGTTGCCCCCTCAAGATGAATCCATTAAGATTAACACCTATGTCTCCTCTTGGGGTAATCTGGGTCATGTTGGGATTGGGGGTGTTGGTAGGGATCATTTGGGCAATGGGGTTTTCTTCTTCTTAGTTCATAAAGCATGGTAGCCTAATAATTTTATGGAGGGATTAGCAATTTTCTATGCCCTGGAGCATTCATATGAGTTTGGGGTGCCATAACGTTATCTATAAATCAAATTTACAGATTATTGTTAACCTATTGATTGAGCAGAAGGTGAGTGGGATTAATTGGCAGCTGGCGGGGATTGTGCACCAGGTTTGGCAAATTAGTTCTATGGTGGAGAAGGTGTATTTCATCCACATTCCTCATGAATGGAATAGAGAAACTAATTGTTTGGCTAATTGGGCTTCAGAACATGGCGATGATTGGAAAGTTGAGGGTTGGGAGCATCTTTCCCCAGATTACTATCAGGACTTGCATAAGATCTTTGCTAAGGATATGGATAGTTATGAAGCTGGATGATAACTGGTTGGGTTTGTTTTCTCTTCTCGAGCCTTGATGCTTTGGTTTTCTTATGTAATCCTTGTTTCTGATTATTAATAAAGTTTTTACCCCTTTCTTCAAAAAAATATTAACTATAATTAGTTTTAATATAATAACCATTAATAATTATAGAAGCAAAAATAAACTTTTTTTTAATAACTTAATTTAAAATATTTAAATATATGATTTAAAGTTATTATATTATTTTTTGTATATTAAAATGATTAAAATATTTATGATTTTCAAAATGTATTAAAAAATAGAATGATTTTACAAAAATAAATAAAATATAATTATGAGAATACTTATAATAATTATGTTTATTTTTTTCATAAATCTATTTGTATTTAATTTAATTTGAACTCAATCAAGTCCTTATAATTGGCTTTATTATCTCTATTTTTAGATAAAAAATAATTATTAAAATTTATGTCTGTTTATAAAAAAACATTTTTTTAATAATATTATAAATAATAAAAAATGAAAATAGAAACTTCAGTTTTTAAAATAGAAAGAAATCCAAAAGAAAATCTAAAAAATATATATTATTCCTAAAAATTTTCTCCTATAACACCAATATTTTTAAACCAATCATAATATACGTAAATAATTTTTATAATATCTTAAAGTTAAAAATATAAATCCCAACTTTACAAAACCCTAGTTTCTTTTTAAAGCAAAAATAATAATCACTTTTGACTGGTGTAAACTAATTGATTAAAGTGCTTTAGTGAATGCAATAGTATTGCCTATGGCAAGTCATCATATTTACGTGGTTCACTTCATATTGGAATGCATTCAACATTAAAATATGAATTCTAATATTATTTATTAGAAAAAGAATATGCATAAATAAAATTCTAAGAAAAAAAAGTTAAAAAGAAATAACCACCTTTATTTAATTTTAATTTTTCTTATGTCAAGAAAGGTATATGTGATAAGAATAAGGTTCAAAGGGTGGGAAGATGGTTGCCCCTTCAGGATGAATCCATTAAGATTAAATTTGATGGCTCCTCTCGGGGTACTCTGGGTCCTATTGGGATTGGGGGTGTTGGTAGGGATCATTTGGGGGATGTGGTTTTCTTCTTTTCAGTGCATAAAGGGCAGCAACCTAATAATTCTATGGAGGGATTAGCAATTTTCTATGACGTGGAGCATGCATATGAGTTGGGGTGGCATAAGTTTATCTACAAATTGAATTTGTGGATTATTCTTGACCCATTGATTGAGCAGAAGGTGAGTGGGATTAATTGGTAGCTGGTAGGAATTGTGCACAAGGTTTTGCAAATTATTTCTATGGTGGAGAAGGTGTCTTTCATCCACAATCCTTGTGAATGGAATAGAGTAGCTGATTGTTTGGCTAACTAGGCTTCGAAAGATGGTGATGATTGGAAAGTTGACAGTTGGTAGCATCTTTCCCCTGTATACTGAACTAGGACTTGCATAAGATCTTTGTTAAGGACATGGATAGTTATGAAGATAGATGATAACTGGTTGGGTAGGTTGTTCTCTTCTCGAGCCTTAAGGCTTTTCTTTTCTTGTGGAATGCTTGTTCCTAATTATTAAAAAAGTTATTACCCCTTTATTCAAAAAAAATGAACTATAATTAGTTTTAATATAATAAATATTAATAATTATAGAAGCAAAAATAATCATTTTTTTAATAACTTAATGAAAAATATTTAAATGTATGATTAAAAGTTATTAAATTATTTTTTATATATTAATATGATTAAAATATTTATAATTTTAAAATGTATTAAAAAATAGAATGATTTTAAAAAAATAAAATAAAATATAATTATGAGAATATATATAATAATTATGTTTATTTTTTTAATACATATATTTGTATTTAATTTAATTTAAAATCAATCAAGTCCTTATAATTGGCTTTATTATCTATATTTTTAGATAAAAAAAATTATGGAAATTTATATGTCTATCTGGAAAAAATATTTTTTTTAAATATTATAGATAATTAAAAAAGGAAAAATAAATTAAAATAGAAATTTCAGTTTTTAAAATAGAAAGATATCCAAAAAACCTAAAAAATATATTAATCCTAAACATTTGCTCCTATAACACAATTTCTTTTAAACCAATCATAATGTAGATAAATAATTCTTATAATATATTAAATTTAAAAATATAAATCCCAGTTTTACAAAATCCAAGTTTCTTTTTAAAGAAAAAATAATAATCACTTTTGATTGGTGCAAACTAATTGAATAAAGCACTTCAGTGGATGTAATAGTATTTCCTATGGCAAGTCCTAATAAGTATGTGGTTCACTTCATATTGGAATGCATTCGTAGAAAACTATGAATTATAATATTATTTATTAGAAAAAGAACATGCATAAAAAAGTTTGAAGAAAAAATATTGAAAAAAAAAGAACCAACTTTATTTAATTTTAATTTTTCTTATTTTTTCTTTTTCTTGTTTCCTTAAGTTTAAAATTATTTTAATTATTTATTTCTTGTTATAATAATTAAAAATTATTATATTTAATTTAATTTATTATTATTTGTCTTATGAAAATTTTAATTATGATAGAATAATTATATTTTAAATTAAAATCTTTCACTTTTTATTATTTTCTTATGATAAGAATGTCATTTATTATTTTCTTTTATTAAATATTCTATTTTTTTATTATTTATTCCAATTGTTTCACTTTTTTTTCAAGGATTAATTATTTTATTAAGTTAAAATTGTATTTTAATTATTTGTGTTTTTTATGGAATTACAAATAATAATTATAAGATATTAGAATTTATACATTTTGTCTTATTAAAAATTTATTATTAGAGAATAATTATATTTAATTTTTTTTTGGAAAAAAGGGTAAAGATTTATTTAAAAATCATAGAAATATAAAGATCACGCCTTAGGCCCACCAAGATAGCAACAAAAACTAAAAGGATCCTAAAAAAACCACCAACACCACCACTACAAAGTGAAGTGACCATAGAATTCGATCCTACCATCAGATTTCCAATGGTAATATCTTTTCAGAAATCCCTCAAAAGGATGACATGGCACAAAGTAGGGCCAAAGGCTAGCTACATTGGAGCAATTTCTCTTGGCTAAAGTGTAATTGTTTTGCTTGGACTTTGGCTTTAAATAAATGTCTAACATGGGATAATATTCACAAGCATTGGTTCCATGGATCTTCCATCTCTATTTTGTGTGGTAATGGAGAAGAGGATTCTTCACACATGTTCTTCAGATGCCCTTTCTCATTTCTACTCTAGGATTTCTAGTGGGGGGTGTGGAAGCACCCTTATGTTCACGTGGATTCATTGGTGGAGTTTTGAAGTAGTTTGAGAAGGCCTCATATTCTGTCTACTTTTCAAACTTTCACACTTCTTTTCCTTCCAGCGAGATGTTCTTCATTGGCACTTGGTGAGAGAGTTGGGCGATGGAAAATTGTTCTTTGTGGTCAAGGTTGGATTTTTTGTGTGGGGTGCGCCACTCTAAATTCCTAGGGGGCATATGCCTAGGAAATGGATGTCTTTGAGTGGCCTTACAATTGAGGTGGCCTCATGCATAATGCATTTCGCATAGATCTACCATTCACAAGTTGGTTTGACTTTGAGATCGAGGGTAAAGGGCTTCGTACGGGATGTTCTTCCCAGGTGCCTATGAACCGAAGCTCCCAGTCATCCCTCTCTAGCCTGCATTAATTTTTTCCTCACTCCGATTCTTGAGGAGAACACTTCTCATTTCTTGCATCTCCATCCTTAGTTTACTTTGGGATACGGGTGGGTATGCGTCGTAGTCTATGGCAGAGGCCCGTGGTGGCTCACTCATGGCCAAAAGCTACCTAGTCAATCCTTCAAGTAGTCATATGCTTGTCTCAAAGATTAAGCCATGAATGTCTAAGTATGAACTATTTCAAACTGTGAAACTCTGGATAGCCCATTAAATCAGTTATAGTTTCTTTGATGGTAATTTTCTACTCGGATAACATAGTAATTCTAGAGCTAATAATAAATGACATTCTTATTATAAGAAAATAATAATATATTTGAATTATTTTTGGGAAAAGAGGTAAACATTTTTTTAGAAATCATAGAAATACAAAGATCAGGCCTTAGGTCCACCAAGATAGTAACAAAAACTAAAAGGATGTTTAAAAATCCACTAGCACCACCACTACAAAGTCTAGTGACCATAGAATTAGATTTGACCATCGGAATTCCAATGGTAATACATTTTCAGAAATCCCTCAAAGGATGATGTGGCATAAAGTAGCACCAAAGGCTAGCTACTATGGAATAATTTTTCTTAGCCAAAGTGTAACTATTTTGTTTCAACTTCAAATTTGAATGAATGTCTAACCTGGGACAATATTCACAAGTGTGGTTTCCATGGGCCTTCCATTTGTGTTTTGTGTGGTAATGGAGAGGTGGATTATTCACACATGTTCTTCAGATACCCTTTCTCATTGCTACTTTGGGATTACTGGTGGGGGGTGTGGAAGCACCCTTGTGTTCACATAGATTCTTTGGTGGAGTTTTGGAGTAGTTGGAGCAGGCCTCCTATTCTGTCATCTTTTCGCCAGACTATATGGCACATAGGGCCCATTTTCATACTTTGGTAGATCTGGCTAGAGAGGAATATGAGGATCTTTAGGGAAGTCAGACTCTTAGCTCAGCAATTGTGGAATAGAATCCTTAGAATGATCTAGGAGAGGGTGAAAGATAAATGTGAGGTGATTTTTCTTCTAGATAGAGGAGAGGGTGATATTGTTTGCAGGTTGGGTTTGCAGAAGATGTCTCATGTCTCAGCTTGTGTCAAGAAAGGTAGACGTGCTAAGAAGAAGGTTCAAAGGGTGGGAAGATGGTTGGCCCCTTAGGATGAATCCATTAAGATTAAACTTGATGGCTCCTCTCGGGGTACTTTAGGTCCTGTTGGGATTGGGGTGTTGGTAGGGATCGTTTGCAGGATGTGGTTTTCTTCTATGCCATGGAGCATGCATATGAGTTGGGTTGGCATAAGTTTATCTATGAATTGAATTTGAAGATTATTCTTAACTTGTTGATTGAGTAGAAGGTGAGTGGGATTAATTGGTAGCTGGTAGGGATTATGCACAAGGTTTTGCAAATTAATTCTATGGTGGAGAAGGTGTCTTTCATCCACATTCCTCCAGAATGGAATAGAGTAGCTGATTGTTTGGCTAAATAGGCTCCAGAAGATGGTGATGATTGGAAAGTTGACGGTTGAGAGCATCTTTCCCCTGTATACTATCAGGACTTGCATAAGATCTTTGTTGAGGATATGGATAGTTATGGAGCTGGATGATAACTGGTTGGGTAGGTTGTTCTCTTCTCAAGCCTTGAGGCTCTGGTTTTCTTGTGTAATTCTTGTTTTTGATTATTAATAATGTTTTTACCCCTTTATTCAAAAAAATATGAACTATAATTGGTTTTAATATAATAACTATTAATAATTATAGAAGCAAAAATAAACATTTTTTTAATAACTTAATGAAAAATATTTAAATGTGTGATTAAAAGTTATTAAATTATTTTTTATATATGAAAATTATTAAAATATTTATGATTTTCAAAATGTATTAAAAAATAGAATGATTTTAAACAAATAAAAAAAAATATAATTATAAGAATACATATAATAATTATGTTTATTTTTTTAATACATATATTTGTATTTAATTTAATTTAAAATCAATAAATTCCTTATAATTGGCTTTATTATCTATATTTTCAGATAAAAAAGAATTATTAAAACTTATATGTCTATTAAGAAAAAATATTTTACCTACAATATTATAAATAATTAAAAAATATATATATAGAAATTTCAGTTTTTAAAATAGAAAGAAATCCAAAAAAACCTAAAAAATATATTATTCTTAAAACTTTGCTCCTTTAACACAAAAAAATTTAAACCAATCATAGTGTAGATAAATAATTTTTATAATATCTTAAATTTAAAAATATAAATCCCAACTTTACAAAATCCAAGTTTCTTTTTAAAGCAAAAATAATAATCACTTTTGATTGGTGCAAACTAATTGATTAAAGCGCTTCAGCGAATGCAATATTATTGGCACTACAAAGTCGATTGACCATAGAATTAGATCTGATCATTGAATTTTCAATGGTAATACCTTTTCGGAAAGCCCTCAAAAGGATGACATGGCACAAAGTAGGGCCAAATGGCACTTACTTTGGAACAATTTCTCTTGGCTGAAGTGTAACTATTTTTCTTGGACTTCAGCTTTGAATAAATGTCTAACATGGGACACTATTTGCAAGTGTGGGTTCTACGGGCCTTTCATCTATGTTTTGTGTGGTAATGGAGAGGAGGATTGTTCACACATGTTCTTTAGATGCCCTTTCTCATTGCTGCTCTAGGATTACTGGTTGGGGGTTTTGAAGCAGCCATGTGTTCACGTGGATTCTTTGGTAGAGTTTTGGAGTAGTTAGAGAAGGCCTCCTATTTTGTCATCTTTTCTCTAGACTATCTGGCACATAGGGCCCATTTTCATACTTTGGCAGATTTGGCTAGAGAGGAATGGGAGGATATTTAGGAAAGTTAGACTATTAGTTTAACAATTGTCAAATAGAATTATTGGAATGATCCAGGAGATGGTGGATGCTAAAAGTGAGCTGAATTTTCCTCTGGATAGAGGAGAGACTAATATTGTTTGTAGGTTGGGTATGCAGGAGATGTCTCATGTCTTAGCTTGTGTCAAAGGTAGACATGCCAAGAATAAGGTTTAAAGGGTGAGAAGATGGTTGCCCCTCAAGATGAATCCATTAAGATTAACACTGATGGATCCTCTTGGGGTACTTTGGGTCCTGTTGGGATTGGGGATGTTGGTAGTGATCATTTGGGGGATATATTTTTCTTCTTTTTAGTGTATAAAGGATAGCAACCTAATAATTTTATGGAGGGATAGGAAATTTTCTATTCGTTGGAGCATGGATATGAGTTGGGGTGGCATAAGTTTATTTACGAATTGGATTCACAGATTATTGTTAACCTTTTGATTGAGAAAAAGGTGAGTGGGATTAATTGGTAGCTAGAAAGGATTGTGCACCAGGTTTTGCAAATTCCTTCTATGGTGGAGAAGGTGTTTTTCATCCACATTCCTCATGAATTGAATAGAGCAGCTGATTGTTTGGCAGAGTGGGCTTTGGAACATGGTGATGATTGGAAATTTGAGGGTTGGGAGCATCTTTCCCTTGTATACTATCAGGACTTGCATAAGATCTTTGCTGAGGATATGGATAGTTATGAAGCTAGATGATAACTAGTTGGGTTTTTTGATCTCTTCTCAAGCCTTGAGGCTCTGCTTTTCTTATGTAATTATTTTTTCTAATTATCAATAAAGTTTTTACCCCTTTATTCAAAAAAATATTAACTATAATTGGTTTTAATATAATAACTATTAATAATTATAGAAGCAAAAATAAACATTTTTTTAATAAGTTAATAAAAAATATTTAAATGTACGTTTAAAAGTTATTAAATTATTTTGTATATATTAAAATGATTAAAATATTTATGATTTTCAAAATGTATTAAAAAATGGAATTATTTTTTAAAAATAATTAAAATATAATTATGAGAATACATATAATAATTATGTTTATTTTTTTAATATGTATATTTGTATTTAATTTAATTTAATTTAAACTGAATTAGGTCCTTATAATTGGCTTTATTATCTATATTTTCAGATAAAAGAGAATTATTAAAATTTATGTCTATTTGGAAAAACTATTTTATTTATAATATTATAAAATAATTAAGAAGGAAAAAAAATTTAAATAGAAATTTCAGTTTTTAAAATAGTAGAAATCCAAAAAAAAACTAAAAAATATATTATTCCTAAAAAATTGCTCCTATAACACCAAAAATTTTAAACCAATAATAACTTTTGATTGGTGCAAACTAATTGATTGAAGCGCTTCAGTGAATGCAATATTACTGCCTATGACAAGTCCTAATAAGTACATGCTTTTGTTAGTTTAAAAACAAGTAGAGAAAACACATAATAATGAACAAAAAATAGTAGAAAGAATAATAGTCACAAAAATGAACTCAAGACACAAGATTAACACGGTCCACCACTAAGTGGCTACGTCCACCAGGAATGCAAGGAGAATTCTTATTAGCCAATATCCTATTACATAGTACTTCATGTATAGGCTGCACACAACCATTTATATAAACATATTAAATATGAAATGAAGAGTCTTCTGGGGAAGGCAAACAACCATGTGACTGTTGGGCTTCATATAACCAACAACTTCACCTCATATTGGAATGCATTCGGCACACAAATATGAATTCTAATATTATTTATTAGAAAAAGAATATGCATAAAAAAAATTATAAGAAAAAATATTGAAAAAGAAAGAACCAATTTTATTTTATTTTAATTTTTCTTCTTTTTTTATTTTTCTTTTTTACTTAAGTTTAAAATTATTTTAGTTATCTATTTCTTGTTATAATAATTAAAAATTATTCTAATTACTCTAATTTATAATTATTTGTTTTACTTAAATTTTAATTATGATAGAATAATTATATTTAAAATTAAAATCTTTCTTTTATTACTATTTTCTTATGATAAGAATGCCATTTATTATTGTCTTATTTTATTTCATATTATATTTTTTTATTATTTATTCTAATTCTTTCACTTTTTTTTCAAGGATTAATTATTTTATTAAGTTAAAATTGTATTTTAATTATTTGTTTTTTTTTATGGAATTACAAATAATAATTAAAAGATATTAGAATTTATACATTTTGTCTTATTAAAAATGTATTATTATAGAATAATTATATTTAAATTTGTTTGGAAAAAGGTGTACATATTTATTCAAAAATCACTGAAATACAAAGATAAGGCCTTAGACCCACCAAGACAACAAAAAAAACTAAAACGGTCCTAAAAAAACCACCAACACCACCACTACAAAGTCTAGTGACCATAGAATTAGATCCAACTGTCGGATTTTCAATGGTAATACCTTTTTGGAAAACCCTCAAATGGATGAGGTGGCACAAAGTAGGGCCAAAGGACAACACCGTTAGAACAATTTCTCTTGGCCAAAGTGTAACTTTTGCTTGGACTTTGGCTCTGAATAAATGTCTAACCTGGGACAATATTCACAAGCATGGGTTCAACGTGCCTTCCATCCATGTTTTGTGTGGTAATGGAGAGGAGGATTCTTCACACATGTTCTTCAGATGCCCTTTCCCATTGCTTCTCTAGAATTACTGGTGGGGGGTGTGGAAGCACCTTTGTGTTCATGTGGATTCTTTAGTGGAGTTTTGGAGTAGTTTGAGCAGGCTTCCCATTTTTTCCTCTTGTCTCCAGACTGTCTGGCACATAGGTCCCATTTTCAAACTTTGGCAGATCTGGCTAGAGAGGAACAAGAGGATCTATAGGGAAGTTAAACTGTTAGTTCAACAATTGTGGAATGGAATCATAGGAATGATCCAGGAGACGGTGGAAGGTAAATGTTGGGTGTGTTTTCCTCTAGATAGAGGAGAGGCTGATATTGTTTGTAGGTTGGGTTTGCAGGAGATGTCTGATGTATCAGCTTGTGTTAGGAGAGGTATACATGCTAAGAATAAGGTTCAAAGGTTGAGAAGATGGTTGCCCCCTTAGGATGAATCCATTAAGATTAACACCGATGGCTCCTCTCAGGGTACTTTGAGTCTTGTTGGGATTAGGGTATTGGTAGGGATCATTCAGGGGATGTGGTTTTCTTCTTTTTAGTGCATAAAGGGTAGCAACGTAATAATTTTTTGGAGGGATTAGCGATTTTCTATTCCCTAGAGAATTCATATGAGTTGGGGTGGCATAAGGTTATCTATGAATTGTATTCATGGATTATTGTTAACCTGTTGATTGAGAAAAAGTTGAGTGAGATTACATGGCAGCTAGTGAGGATTGTGCACTAGGTTTTGAAAATTAGTTCTATGGTGGAGAAGTTGTCTTTCATCCACATCCCTCATGAATGGAATAGAGCAGCTGATTATTTGGCTAAGTCGGCTTCAAAACATGGCGATGATTGGAAAGTTGAGGGTTGGAAGCATCTTTCCCCTATATACTATCAGGACTTGCATAAGATCTTTACTGAGGATATGGATAGTTATGAAGCTAGATGATAACTGGTTGGGTTTGTTGTTCTCTTCGTGAGCCTTGAGGCTCTGGTTTTATTATGTAATGCTTGTTTCTGATTATTAATAAATTTTTTACCACTTTATTAAAAAAAATATTAACTATAATTAGTTTTAATATAATAACTATTAATAATTATAGAAGCAAAAATAAACATTTTTTAATAACTTAATGAAAAATATTTAAATGTACGATTAAAAGTTATTAAATTATTTTGTCTATATTAAAATGATTAAAATATTTATGATTTTCAAAATGTATTAAAAAATAGAATGATTTAAATATATATATATATATATATATAATTATGAGAATAAATATAATAATTATGTTTATTTTTTTAATAAAGATTTGCAATGATAACACCTTTTTGGAAAGCCCTCAAATGGTTGATGTGGCTTAAAGTAGGGCCAAAGGGAAACTACTTTTGAATTACACCAAAACCTAGGCTCATTCGAAGCCTCGAAGGGCCTAAAAAATGACAATAAAAAGTAAACAAACATAAAAGGGAAATTGATCCTACACCACTGGGTGCTCTTGCATCATCTTGTCTTCTAGCATTAACATGTCTAAAGTTTCAATATAATTAGGAGGTAGACCATCCCTTCCACTATAATTCCAACCATAAACATGCCTAGAAGCCCACTTGGCTAAACAATCAACCACTCTATTCCACTCCCTGGAAATATGACAAAAGGAGGCAAATTCCAATATATTACATAGTTGTAAAATTTATCTAACCACATAAGCTAATTGCCAACTCACATCATTCAAATTTTGTTTGTTCAACATGTCCACAATAATCTGAGAATCCAACTCACAAATAGTCTTCTTCCATCCTAAAGAGTAGCCATGCTCAACAACAATCTTAATAGCTAGGGCCTCCATAAGACTGTTAGAGTGTTGCCCAATATAAATAGACAAGAAAAAAACTACACAACCATCATCACCTCTACCTATACCTCAAATACCTTCATGTCCAGGATTCCCATGGGAAGAGCCATTTGTATTAATTTTTAAGATTCCCATAAGAGGGGGAATCCACCTTCCATATCTACTTATCCGTTGCTTCACATGTCAAGATCTATTTCCAGCAGCACAGTCCATCTTAATGTTTTCCAATTGCAGATTCCTTACAATAGCATAATCACCCAGATCAACATTTTCAGACAAATTGCACTTAGCTAAGATTGTCTCCTAAAGCCTATTAGCTATCTTCTGCCATAGCTAAGGACTTCCTACATGTGAATCACAAAAGACCCTTCGATTCATTTCCAGCCACAAATTTTAGATAATAAGGGTTGGCCCAATAGCCTAGGCCACTTGAAGAAAAGAGGTCTTCGCTGGGGGTCTGCCCAAGCTATCCCAAAAGTCAATTAAGTTGGTAGCATGAAAATAAGCATGTTGTCAAGCCTCCTACCACTTGTGCCAAATCTCCCTAGAGAAATGGCATAGAAAAAACAAGTGGGAGTAGTCTTCCTTATTATGCATACACAGATAACAGATAGATGGTCCTTGGAAGCCTCTCTTATAAATATTCTTCCACATGAGGCATTTTCTCTAACCAACCAACCATAAGAAATAATTACATTTTGGCCAAGAGAAGCTATTCCAAACCTTCTTCCACCAGGGAACATCCATCAAGCCATGCAATTTCCTATCAAACAGAGTATAACCTTTAACAATAGAAAACTTGCCTTTTGGGTTAGGACCCCAAGCCAAAATATCTCTCTCCTTGAGGGAACTATATAACCTACCCTCCAAGATATTAACCAACACTACACAATCCTCATTTGAGCCACCCAAGGGTCATTCAGGAGGATCCTTCTTGCAAGTCACCTCAACCTACCCAATGTGCCTAACCATTTTAAAATTCTCCACCTTAACCCATCCAACATCAGTGAAAATGTTGCAAAGAGGTTGAAGCTATGGATAACTAGACATAATAGGAGGGTGACCATCCCAAGAGTCCTACCAAAAAAGAGCTTCAGAGCCTCTATTACAAATCTAGAAAAGACCATCTTTAATAAGATGGGCACCTTTTTTAAGAGTATCCCAGATACAAGAGCTCCTATCCACTAAACTAAGATGAGGCACCTCATGATCATTAGCACTAGGGAGATACTTGTGGGTTAAAATCTTGGCCTAGTCCTGATCCTGATTATTACACCACCTCCAATACAGCTCCAAGGCCTTGCTAACCAGAGCAATAGATTTGAGGCCAAGACCCCCAGCATATCTCAGTCTACAAATAGAGTCCCATTTAACTAGACTCCACTTAGAAGAAAGAAAATTACCAAACCAAATAAATTGAAGGGAAAGAGCATGAAACTCTCTCACAAAGCTAGAGGGGGGAGCCTACACAAAACACCTATAAATGGGAAGTGCTTGCACCATAGTCTTCAAAAGAATAAATATTCCAGTAGAGGATAATCCTATAAGTCCAATGATTAACCTTGCAAGAAAATTTATCCAAAATTCCTTGCCAAAAATATTCATCTTGAACCCCCAAATCTAAAGGAATCCCGAGGTACAACAAAGGAAGAGACCCCATCTAAAATTTTAGGATCCTGACAATCCTATTCTAAATAAGCTGAGGAGTATTAAAGAAATACATGGATGATTTATCTTCATTAATTTTCTAACCTATGGCTTTGTAATAGATTTCCAAATATCTCCTAAAATTCACTACCTCATTGATTCTGGCATTACCCATCGAACTCGTGTCATCCATAAACTGAAGATGAGAGTAGGGAGGTAGAGCATTTCTCCAACTCTAGCCCTAAAGAAGACCGTGTCTCATTTGGGAAGTGAGAAATCTTCCAAGACCTTCAGCCATGAGAATAAATGAATAGGGAGATAAAGGGTCCCCTTGCCAAAGCCCTTATGAAGTGCTAAACAATTCTCAAGGTTCCCCATTAATAAGAACTAAGAAGGAGGTAGAAGTCACACAACTAAGAACCCAATTCATGCACTCTTTTCCAAAACTAAAATCCAAAAGGATCTTTTGTAAGAAATCCCAACTCACCCTATCATAAGCTTTGGCCATGTCAAGTTTAATAAACATAGCCTTCTCCTTAGAGGAAACCATCAAATGAATAGCCTCCATTGCTATCACAACTACATCAAGGTTCTATCTTCCATCAATGAAACTACCCTTCTCCTTAGAAACCAAAGTGCAGAGGAGAGGTTTGAGTCGTTCAACAATCAATTTAGTGATTATCTTGTAGACAATATTACATAAAGCAATAGGCCTATACTATTCCAAACTATTATCCCTCTCCATCTTAGGAATGGGAGCCAAGATTATAGAAATCATAGATTTGAGCATTTGTTTATTCCTATGAGAATCTTGAACCACATCTAAAAGATCATACTTTATAAACTCCAAAAATTCTTTAAAAAACTCAATAGGAAACACGTCAGGGCTAAGAGCTTTACCTTTTTCATTTGAAACACAACCCCTCAAGTTTAGACAACAAAATTAGGTGCAAGAGAGAATCATTCATTTCAATAGAGACAAGAGGGGGAATACAGTTCAAGATGGCCCTCTCTTACACCATAGCTTCAGGATCCTCTTTGGTACACAAATTAGAAAAATAACTAACAACTTCCCTATAAATTTCTTCTTTAGTTGAATTATGAACCCCATTTGACAATATGAGAGAGGTAATAGAGTTACCATACCTTCAAGCCTTAACATAAATATGAAAAAAAGTTGTGTTTCTATCACCTTCTTGGATCCAATCCATACAAGAATTTTGTTAGTAGAAAATCTCCTCACGTAACTCCCACTTTTCTAAGACCTTAAGAGCAAGGGACTCAGCCATACTATGCTCCACAATCATCCCTTGATCCCTAATTTGACATGTAACCTCATCTTGCTTGGATGGAGCTGCCATATTGTGTCTGTGCAGATCCTTTAATGACTGATCGTGAAGCCACATCAATTGGAATTTGAAAGAGGGATTTTTGGAGGTTCTCAACAATGTAATAAAAAGCTTAATTGGTCAATGATCAGAACCCCTCCAATCAATAATTTCCAAACTGGTGGACCACCTATCATGAGATTCAAGAGACCAATATTATCCCTAAGTAAATTTGAGTAAGGATCAAGCTTGAATGACCCACCTTGCTTTTCCTCCAAACCAATAATGACATTAAAATCTCTAGCCAAAATCCAAGGGAGAAAAATATCTTGAGCCTAAACAAGATTGATGTGAGCCCAAAGATGTGACTTACCTGCAAGATTAGTAGCAACATAAATATTAGAGAAGAGGCATCCTTCTCCAGTCTCAAAGCTAGAAGCAACCATACAAATGAAAGACCTGCTAGAAAACCACCACAAACGGGAAACTTTCCTTGAATTCCAGAAACCAGAAACCCCCCCTAAACTACCATGAGAGCACCCTCCCTGCCAAAGGCCCTAGGGCCAAACATGCAAAACACAACTGGCCAAACCATCCAATGAAAGCTTGGTTTCTTGAATAAAAACATCAGGAGACTCAGTCAATTGATCTATGAACAACCTTTTGTCTAGGGATGATGTTCAACCCTCTTAAATTCCATGAGAGAACAATCATTTGTGTGTTTGAGAGAAGTGGGAATCAATGGGCTTCATAGACCCCGACTCAACCAAAGTATCACCAATAAGCTTAACCTTTTCCTAATCCACTTTTCATCCACTCCTTAAAGGTTTGTCTAAAAAAACCTTTTTGAGGGTCGTCTACTACAAGCCTAAAATAGGTGGGGCTTTGTTACTCTTCATAAAATCTGAGGCCACTATAATGGAAGGAGGAGTAGACGCCATGACCACTACACCTCTAGGGACCTGTGACCCACTCAAATCTCTATTTTCTTGAACATGGGAAGGAAAATCCATAACCATTTGAACATCCCGTTGATTCTCCAAAGATAGGGCCCAACCCTCTCTCTTGGAATCCCCATCTAGCACCTCATATTGAAATTGGGCACCCAAGGACATTTCAACTAGAACTCCTTCCCCTTGGACCAAATAATCTAGAACATCAAACATATTTAGGGTGACATGATTTTGCCTATCCAACCAGGTTCTCTTCTTTCCTTTGCCTTTATTCAGAGGTTTGATAGGAATGAAGCCTTCTTTATCAACAAGACAATTAGGCATAGGGGCTTTCCCCTTATCTTCCCCTAGAACAGAGTAAGGAGGGTCAAAAATGGCCAATTTAGAAGATTTATTTCTGGGACATCTCTGCTATAAATGACCATATTCATTACAAATTTGGCATCTAAATGGTAGGGTCTCATAGTCCAGTTGTTGGATCCAAGAAGATGTCCCCAAATAGATTTCCATAGAGTTTGACAAAGGATTATTTAAATCAACTTCTACACATATACAAGTGTAGGAAATTACCTTTCGATTTTGAGTTTGGGAATTTGAACCCACGGTCTTAGCAAGAAGTAGTGAGATTGAGTGAAGAATATCCTCTCTCTAGAATTCGAACAGGAGCCTTGACAATCAGATCCACATGGGTACACGAGAGGGAAGATCCTTAGCAGAATTAAATCCAATATGTCAAGGTTTGATAAAGAGTCCCCCCTAGTTGAAAAAATAAGCACCACCCTTAAAAGCCTTGTTTTTGTCTGCCAGATTGGAAAAAATAATGAGAAAATAGTTATTGGCTGCCAGAAGTAGCTCCATATATTCTTCAAGATTCCATACATGACATGCCCAATACTCTAAAATAGGTATAGAGAGGCAAAGACTGATAAATTTGTATATGAGAGCATGATTACACCAATATTCAACATCCTCCAAAATTTGCTTAGGTTGAATAACCAGAACTGGACGATCTTAGGATATCTCCAAACAACCATTCACCTTTTTCATGTGAAAAGGCTCTTTCGAAGAAGAGACACATGCCCCTAATTGGGAATTACTAATTTGTTCCTTTCCACATGCATGCATCAAATGAGACGGATCCTCCATATCCAGATCTCCAGAGATCATTTGAGAAGAGGATAATCCTCTATTCTCCATAGACCCAAAGAAAATACCAAAAAAATAAAAAGAAGAGGGGTGGAAAACCCAACCCCAAAACACCACACACCCCCAATTACAACCCAGAGTAGAAGAAATAGAAAAGGGTTGCAAAAAAACCCTATGGCAGCATAGAAAACCGAACCATGGGCAAGTAAAAGTCAATCCCCTAAAAGCAAGAAAACCCTTAAAAGCCTTGTTTTTGTCTGCCAGGTTGGAAAAAATAATGAGAAAATAGTTATTGGCTACCAGAAGTAGCTCCATATATCCTTCAAGATTCCATACATGACATGCCCAATACTCTAAAATAGGTATAGAGAGGCAAAGATTGATAAATTTGTATATGAGAGCATGATTACACCAATATTCAACATCCTCTGAAATTTGCTTAGGTTGAATAACCAGAACTAGACGATCTTGGGATATCTCCAAACAACCATTCACCTTTTCATGTGAAAAGGCTCTTTCAAAGAAGAGACACATGCCCCTGATTGGGAATTACTAATTTGTTCCTTTCCACATGCATGCATCAAATGAGACGGATCCTCCATATCCAGATCTCCAGAGATCATTTGAGAAGAGGATAATCCTCTATTCTCCATGGACCGAAAGAAAATACCAAAAAAATAAAAAGAAGAGGGGTGGAAAACCCAACCCCAAAACACCACACACCCCCAATTACAACCCAGAGTAGAAGAAATAGAAAAGGGTTGCAAAAAAGCCCTATGGCAGCGTAGAAAACCAGACCATGGGCAAGTAAAAGTTGATCCCCTAAATGCAAGAAAACCCCCACAAAAAAAAGCAAGTAGAGCACAAGACACAAGGTAGGGCATGTCGACCCTAGCATGACACCCATATAAACACAAAGCCATCCTCCCAATTATATTTGAATTTTATTCTAATTTATATAATAAAATAAATTTTGACTTAACACCTAAATGAAATGTTTAGAGCAAGAAAGCAAGAAAGAGAAACTATTGATTACTTATTTCATGCCAATAATTTAAGGATAACATATGTCCTTAGGGAGTTATGCTGATATTAGAATGTAATTTGATTATTATCTCCTTTCTATCTCTCTCCCTTATCTATATCTCCTTACCTCTCCCCATATCTCTCTCTTTTCCCCTTCTACCCTTCTCACTCTATCTATCTCTCTATCTCTCCCTCTCTCTCTCTCTCTCTCCCTCTTGTTCCCTCCTTTTAAATCTCTCTACTTCTATATCATCTCTATCCCTCTCCCCTCTCTCTATTTATTTGTATATCTTTCTCTCTCTTTATATCTATCTCTATATCTCTTTTACTCACACACATATTCACGCTTTCTCCCTCCTTATCTCTATATCTAAATCTCTCTCACTCACACAAACATACACTCCAAACTATTTCTCGCTCCCTATCTCACTATCTGTAGATCTTATACACTGCTCTTCCTTCATCTCTCTCACTCTCTTTGTATCCCTCTCTACCTCCCCATATGTAACTTCCTATATCTTTATCTTTCTATCTCTATCTCCCCCTCTCTAATTCTCACCCTCTTTATATCTATATTTATCACTCTTCCCTTTTTTTTTCCTTCCTTCTCTCCCTCTTTCTCACCCCCTTTATATTTTACAAGTTATATTTACTTTCTATATCCATTCTATCCCTACATCAATCTCTTTATATCCCTATATATCCCTTCTCTCCCTCTTTCTATTTTATCTCTCCCTATCTCCCTATAACTCCCTCTTTTTATATCTCTCTACTTCTGCTCTCTAATGTATATACACACATTCCATGTTTCTCCCCCCCCCCTCTCTCTATATATATATCTCTATCTTTCCCCATATTTATCTATCTTCCTCTCTCTAAAGTCTAAACCTTTCTCTCTATCAATTCTCTTTGTTAGGTCCTTTCTCTCACTCTTGCCTCCCCCTCTCTCTCATTCCTAATTCTCTAGCTCTATCTCACTACCTATATATATCTCTCATCTCTCCCTCTTCCTTTATATATCTTCCTCTTTGTTTCTCCCTCTTTATCTCTTCCTTTTCTATCTTAATATCCCCCTCTACCATGCTCCATCATTTTTTCCCTCCCCTTTTTCTCTATCTTCATCTCTCCCCCTAATATCTAGACATGCATCCTCCTATCCATCCATCTCTCTCTCATTATCCTTCTTTTTGGACCTCTATATCCATATCTCTTTTCCTCTCTATATTTATCTCTCCCTATCACTTCTTTCATGTATCCCCCCATATCTATCTCTCTCTACCACTATGTCTCTCCCTGTATCTATATATCACTTCCTATCTCTATCTTTATCTTTCTATATCTTAATCTTTCTCCAACTATTTATTTTTCTCTTCCATATCTATATATTCCTCTCCCCCCGCTCTCTTTGTCTCTCTCATATCTCTCTCCTTTCCATTTTCCTTCCCCCATTCTCCATCTCTATCTTCCACTCCATCAATATATCCATCTTCTTCTCTATCTCTATATCTATCTCTTTACCCATCTCTCTCTCACTCTTACCCCACTATATACACCTCTTTCTATCCCTATCTCAGCCTCTCTCTCACACTCACCCATTGCAAACATAACATGAGCCTATTACTAATAAAACTTGATTATTTTCTTAGTTCAAACGTTTCATTTCAGTTATGATAGAGTTCTTGTAAGTGGATGCATAGTTGATTTTAAGCTATCACCTCTCCATTGGGTCCTCTGTTGCACAAACAACATCATTGACACAAATTGACCTCATGAACTACATGCCAATTGACATTACACACCTCTTTAGTGTACCCATTACACAACAAAGCGCAATTGCTAGTTTATTTTATTTTATTAAAACAAGAGTTGTAGTTAGTATTACATAAATATAATTTTAAAATAACACTGACTCAAAATTATAATGATTAAAAAAAAAAAAATAAATTTATTACAATTCAAAATTATAGGCAATACTATTGCATTCACTGAAGCACTTTTATCAATTACTTTTCATGAATCAAAAGTTATTATTATTTTTTCTTTTAAAAGAAACTTGGATTTTATGAAGTTGAGATTTATATTTTTAAATTTAAGATATTATAAAAAAAATTATGTACATTATGATTGTTTAAAAAAATTGGTGTTATAGGAGCAATTTTTTAGGAACAACGAGTTTTTTAGGTTTTTTTTGGATTTCTTTCAATTTTAAAAAGTGAAATGTCTATTTTATTTTATTTTTCTTTTTTTATTGTTTAAAATATTGTACATATATAAATATTTTTTTATAAATAGACATATAAATCTTAATAATTTTTTTATCTCAAAATATATATAATAAAACCAATTATAAGGACTTGATTTAGTTTAAATTAAATTAAATATAAATATTTATATTAAAAAAATAAATAATATTTTTTTAATCAATAATATGTTGTTTTTTATTATATTATGAAATAAAGCACTACATTAATAGAGATTCATTTAAGTCATCCACCCAAACTCACCCATCTAAACCCCCAAAGCACAAAAAAAAAACAATAGTATCAAAACCCACCATCTAGCCACCTGCTCAACCAGCTTCCCCCACCCAAATAACAATTAACCGAGCAACAAAACTACTCGTTACATCATTGCCATCATAAAAAATTTATTGGCAATTCAAGTTTAACAGACAACAACTAAAAGTATAAAAGATTCTGAACTAAAAACTAGGCTATGCACATGGTTAGCAAAAAATAGGGGTACCTGGGAACTCTTCTGGATCATTGGTGACCTTCCTCCTCGACCTTCACCATCATGGCATTTGAATCTCCACCTGTGTCTTTCATTGCATCTCCACCTTCATTAAGAGCTATTACCCGAGATGCATCTCTCACTGCCATGGCCCTAGACATACTTTTGGTTCACAGCCTCAACCTCCATCCATTACTCTAAACCTCCCCTACTTCCACTCATGCCTGTCAAAAAATCTCCTCCAGCTCCAAGATTTGAACATAAAGCTTCAATGCCTCCCAACCACGCATCATCATATCCTAGAACCAAGCCTTTACTTCTTCTCTCCTCATGAGAAAGGGGATGTTCATACATCTATTTTGGAGTTTTGTCTGCTCAACCAAAATTCCTTTCAACAAATCAAAGCCTCACCCGACATCATCCACTCTAGTAGTGAGTCCATGTTTAGAAGATAATCCTCTGGCACAATTTCCTGCATAACTTTCCTAACCTCCTCACACGGGGTGCCCAACTATAATCCCAATGCCACAATGAGTGAATAAACATCTACCCTTGATCAATACTTGTGGCCTATAATTGCCACCTCCTCTCCCAACACCAGCTACACAACTTTCAAGAACAAAGGCTCCCTAGAATTAAACATGGTCATTAGTCTTTTCTCCCAGATGGGGCCCCAAAAATTTGGCATTAATTTATTGGATTTAAGTGTGAAATTAGCCTCCATATCATCTGCCACCTGTAAAACCACCTTCCTCTGTAAAAAATCCACTCTCTCAACCTCTAGAAATATCTAATCATCCACACTAACTAGGCATTCAATCTAAAACTTTCCATAAATGCATTCTCCACTACCATTGTAGAATTCATTGGAATTAATTTCCAATGTTAGTGAAATTCACCTAGGCTCACGTGTAGGGGGTGGGAAATTAATCTCACACACTTCATTCAGGTGGTTGTACTATATGAAATTAGGCATTCAAATAATCCCAATGAAATATGTCATCATTCTTGTCCCACCACTTTGTCATACCTTTTCCCAACTCACTAGCCACGTTAGATAGAGTATCTCCTAACTCATTGACACCTCTTCTAATATGGGTTATGCAGAAATCATGAAAGTTGCATAATTTTGAAACAATCAAGGCTATGAGCTTATTTAATCTCCAGCTTAGGGTTACCCCATTCATAATTGTGTTCATGACAACCTTAGAATCTCCTTCAAGGTGCACCTTCAGAATCTTCATGTTGACTGCTAACTCTATTTCTAATAAAGCGATGTGTGGCTCTGCAACATTATTGGTTCCATCTTGTCGTCTCTATGCACACTTATAATAGATCATCCCACTTTCATCACAAGCAACACATCCCACCCCTAAGAATGCACCATCAAAACTAATTTTAATTTGCCCCTTCTCTGCCTTACTCCATGATTCCTCCTCCTTTCTCTACACTACACCTGAAGGATGAACCCTTGGAAACCCATGAACAGGTATAAACATTATTATTATATGTAATATTATAATTATATTTTGTATTATTTTTGAAATCATTCAACTTTTTTATACTTTTTGAAAATAATAAATGTTTTAATCATTTTAATATATATAAAATAATTTAATAACATTTAATCATAAATTTAAATATTTTTCATTAAGTTATTGAAATTTTTTTTTTTTTTTAATTATAAAATGTGTATTATATTATAATCATTATGCCAAATCCATTCCCTATATGAAGTGAACCACCTACTCATTGAAATCAATGGTTCAAAATTGAGGAGATAGTCTTGCATTCTTCTCCTTAATTTTGAACCATTGATTTCAATTAGTAGGTGGTTAAATTTATAGAGGAATGCCTTCAGCATAAAATATGTATTTTAATATTATTTATTAGAAAAATAATATGCAAAAAAAAGAAAATCTACATATATATATATATTTGAGTAAAAGGCCGAAGTTGATATATAATTTATTAAAATAAAAAGATTAGACTGCCATTCGGTGTAGACGCTGGTAGGAAAGAATGGAGGAAAGAAAACCTCTGGCCTAGCCTAGATCTTACTGAAGATCAAAAAAAAAAGAAAAAATAATACATAAACAACCACCACATAGTAGCGGATACCCAAATATCCAAACCCAAAAGAAAACATCCACCTCATTACATACTTCATACCCTAGCAGTATAATACGGGGTATAAGAAAAATTGCATACAACTTCCATAAGTGCTAGAGGAAGCAAAAAGACAATGTACCATAGCTAAGAGACTCAGAAATAGTGTGAATTAAGCTCCTTGAACATAGACCCAAACGTCATCTAAACTAAGTTCCTGCATATACACATCCTTAACATTCTACCAAGATAATCATTAGTAGCCTTGAAATTAGTACACAATAAAGAAATCCATGATTGAAAAATCTACAACTTACCCTAAAAAATAGATGCATTTGTAAATGATATTTTCATACCAAAATACCACAAAACCAACGAACATGATTCGATCAATTCCTCCACACAAGAGTAATAAGGACAGCACTCCAATATAGTTTAGAAATACAAGGGCTACATAGGAAAAATAGGCTAATGACTTCTCTATCAGAGGACTATGTCATACACAACACATGAGAAGCATATGTTACATGCCACACACCCACTAGCACATTCCCTTATATAAATCATGTATCAAAACATACAAATATTTATGCATCATTCCAAGTGCATAAATAACGATGTCAATTAAAGCATGGAAAGGAATTCTCATCCACTTCCTAAAGAACTAGATCATCATTAATTTCCTTATGAGCCAAAATATCTACAAACATATTTGCTTCACAATAGTAGTGTTTAAACTCAAAATACTCAAAAAAGGTCAGTTTACTAAGAACCAAATCAAGTCTATATTGAAGATTCCAACAAGAAGATTTCTTTGATGAGACAATATTGAAAACAACCATAGAATCACCTTAAATTATATGATTGGAAATATTCATAGAAATAGCATATGATAAACCAAGGATTAGGGCTTTGAACTCTACAACATTGTTTGTGTTAGATGGAAATTTCTTACAGAAAACTCATACAACTTTACCCTCTAAATATCTAATGACAACCCTAGCCCTTGAGAGGCCATGATTTCCTCTAGCAGCCCCATCTTATGCAAACCAAAAGTGGGGGACCATTTAATCTGAGATCGAGACAAGAAAGAAGGATTATTAGATTGGCAATCATGGGTCGGAAGGGATTGGAGCAAAGGCTAATTGTCATGGATGAATAAATCCCATTTGGAATAAGGTTTAGCAACTTTAATATTCTTAATATGATAAGACACCATTATTTCAAATATAGATTTTTCAATTTTAAAAATCACATCATCCCAAGAGGCATGCTTATTCCGAAACAACCTTCCATTATGTTCAAGCCATATATTCTTGATTATAATAGGAGGACTTATCTCCCAATGGGGGGCAAAGGTCAAAGAGCTATAAAAAGAAGGCCATGCCTTAAAGTGATCACATAGGTTAGGACCAACAAGTGCAATCCAACCCAATCTACCAAACAACCAGTACCAACAATCCATAGTAAAAGGGAAATGAAGAAACAAATGATCTACAGATTCCATAAAATAACCACACAAGATGCATGGAAATACAACTCTTACCCCTAACCTGTCCAACCTAGCACCTGTTAAAACTTTGTTTTGAATGGCCAACCATGAAAAATCCCTAGCCTTAGGAAGATAAGAAACACCCCACAATAATCTAGAAGGCCAATGATTAGTTTTGTGAGCAGAAAAATTAGATTCATAACCAACCTTGACAGAATATGTCCTAGACTGAGAACCCAACCAAATGAGTTCATCTTCTCGAGGAGAATATATAATACTATGAGAACTCAACTCATGGCATAACTAAGATACCAAACCTGACAACATTAACCATAGAAAAATCCTTCCAAACAATAGTTCCATCATTGAGATAAAAGTAATGACAAACTTCATTACCCCAAACAACTTTCAAATGAGCATCCAAAGGTGACCAATCTTGAATATAACACAATAGTTTATGCCCATTCCAAGATTCTTCCCAGAAACGTGCCTTAGCATCATTGTGTATTAACCAAGAAAATGAAGGATAAATAAGGTCTCGACAAGAACTAATAAAATTCCACATTGTAGACCCATGAGGAATAAAAAGGTACTAAAAATCCTCTCCCGATCATCAGAGTCAAGATACATAGCCCTTATAAGCTTAGCCCATTTGGAATCTGGAGAACAATACAATTTCCACAAAAGCTTAGCCCAAAGTGCTTTGTTTTGAAGAGAAAGGTCTCTAATACCTGCACCATGGATAAATTTAGGTGGACAAACCTTATCCCAGACAAGTAAAGGAAGCTTTTTCTTTTGGGACATATTTTCTGCCCAAAGAAAATCTCTCAAGATAGACTAGAGTTCCTAAATAGAGCACTTTGGCATGTTTAAAATTGACATTAGGTAGATAGGAATGGCATTTAAAACTAATTTCATCATAAGAAACTTCCTAGATAAGGAAAACCATTTGTTTTTCCAGGAAAGAATCCTTTGAGAAATTGAGGAGATAATCTTATCCTAGAAATGGTATTTTTCAAAACCAGTGTAGAAAGGAATCCCAAGATAATGACAAGGGAATTCCCCTGAAAGAAATACCAAAAAACATAGAAAATAGCATTGAACCAAAAGAGGGACATTCAAAAAAAGATCTTGGATTTTGCAGGATTAATCAATTGACTGGAAGCCAAAGAGTAATCATCAATAAATTGTTTAATATTGTGAGATTCAGTCATAGAGGCTTCACTAAAAAGGAGGGTATCATCCACAAATAAATTATGAGTATAGGCTTCATTACCAATCTCCAAAATGATACCTTGCATATCCTAGTAGTCCTAGCATGACAAATTTCCCTACTTAAACCCTTTGCCATAAGAATGAAAAGAAAGGGGGAGAGGGGATCACCCTTCCTAATGCCACTAGATGATGAGAAAAAATCCCTAGAAGACCCATTGATGATGACAAAATTTGAGGGAGAGGATATACAAGAATATATCTACTTGACCCAATTTGCATGAAAGCCAAATCTCTTAAGAACCTTAACAAGAAAATCCCAATCAACCCAATTGTAATCCTTCATTATATCTAATTTTAGAATCATATCGGGAATATTTGGTAAACAAATAGAATGTAATATTTCATGAGCCAAAATGACCCCTTTTGGGCTCTCCCTACCAGGAACAAACCCACCTTGTTCCTTAGAAATGATATTGGGGAGAATTTATTCCAACTGGACCGAAATAGCCTTAGTAAAAATCTTATAAAGTGAGTTACATAAAGAAATAGGTCAAAAGTTTGCAAAACTTTTAGGATTATCTTTCTTCAGAATCAACGTGATCCAAGTGTGATTGAGGTCTTTCAACATAGTTTTATTAATCCTTGCTTCTTCAAGTGCCAATAAGATATCAAGACCCAAAAAATCCCAACATTTATGAAAGAAAAGAATGGTGAACCCATCAGGCCCCTGGGGCCTTATCCGATGCCATACTGAAAACAACCTATCTAATTTCTTGAAGTGTGAAAGGAGCCATAAGCATTAAATTGCTAGCATGAGAAACATAAGGAGGAATATCATCTAAAAATGTCTCCAAGCAATGAGTTTGTTGTTTAGATAATAAGTTATTAAAAAAGGAAATGCCTTCAAAAGAAATCTCATTCTCAGCCTCCTACCTCCCTCGTGAGGATTCAATACAAACAATTTTGTTCCTAAGACATTTCAATTTAGTAGAGGCATGGAGAAAATTTGTATGTCTATCTCCATCAGCCAACTAGCTCTCACGAGCTTTTTGTTTTCAATAAATTTCCTCCCTAAGTAGGACTTCATCAAATGCATACTTGAGATCCTTCTCTTGTGCAAAGGTCCATGCATTCATGCCATGAAGAATAATGTGATAGTTCAAAGCCTTGAGTTTAGATTGCAATCTTGTTTTTTCATGTAATATGTTTTTGTAATGATGGACATTCCACTCTTTTATTTTGGTTTAAAGGAGCTACAACTTTTTCACCAACCTATAAAGATGGGTCCCCTCCATATAAGGGGAATTTTCCCAATACTTCAATAGAGGGATGAAAGATGAATCCTTGAATCACATTGGTTAAAACCTAAAAGTGCTTTTACCGTGAGAGGAAGAGTCACCAATCTATAACAAAAAAGGATAATAATCAGAGCTTGAGAGAGGCAAAATAACAGAGTGATAATCCATCTCAGTATTAAGATAATGGTCAGCAAGAAGAAAGCGGTCAAGACATTTAGAAATGCTACAAAAATCTTCCCATCTATTTTCCCAAGTGAACTTACTTTCTTTGGGTGAAGCATCAAGAAAACTAGAGTCAACAATAAACTGATTCAAATCCATCATGACTTTTGCAATGGGAAGAATCCCACAAATTTTTTCACTATTATTTAGGATAGCATTGAAATCGCCACCCAAAATGAACAACTCCCCTTGGAGTGCCCTAATCATTTCCCCAAGAAGGGCCCATAATTTCTTTTTCTCAGTGATAGCAATAGGACCATAAATGTTAAATAACCAAAAAGACAAATTAGAATAGCAAGTCTAAACCAAAGATAACATCTAGTATTTATCCATAGAGATCTATTCAACATATACCTTATTAGGATTCCAAATGACCGCTAGCCCCCCCTGAATCCCCATCAAAAGGAGAAGATAAAAAATTACCCAACTGTCATGCAGCAAATACGGATGCAACAATAGAATCAATCATTTTAGTTTCTTGTAATGGATCAATATCAAAATTGGAATTAAGCAATTGACTCTTAATGAGTCATTTCTTGTTAGGGGCATTTAAGTCCCTAACATTCCACAAAAAAGATACTCATTGACCTAGAGAGGAAGCCTCACTTCCTCTCCTTTCTTGAGCCTTTTTAATCAAAGAGTTAGCACCCCCAACATACTTAGGCTGAAGGCTTCTCTTAGTTCTAGCAACCCTCATGATTGGTGGACTAAGAGAAATTTGCATTTGTTTTCTCTTTTTAAAAGGTTTCAAAGAAGAAGGTAAATTGGATTGAATCCTAGCATTTATTTCATCCTGGGTCTTGGATTCACTGGAAGCTATCCCCACCCACTTCGCAACAGATGTAGGACAGACCTTTGTATAGGGAGTTTGAAAAATGGAACATTGAGAATTGTTCTTATTATCCGTAATCACAAAAGGAGAAGATAAAAATATAACAAGAACCTCATGCAAAGAAGAATCATCATCCGAAGATAATAGATCAAGAGGGTTTTTGGACCTTGGAATATCACCCTTACACTCTAACCAAGATAGTGATACATAAAAGTAGTCAATAACTGAATTGGTAATATTCTCATTTAAAACAACATTAGCTTCAACAACAATTTCCTGTATCTGAGATATAACTTGATTAGGAGGCTTGATAAGAAAGGAATTGTCCAAAAGAGGCCCATTGTGATCCAAAGAAGGTGGGTTAATAGCAAATTGAGGACCCAGTGCAAAAGACTGAACAAAAGGGATCTCATTAGGTAGAGAATGAATAATAAAATTGGGGGTGTAAGGGCAGAACCTTAGAATCATTGGTAGTAGAGACATCGAATTGAAAAAGATGGGCTATGTGGAGGAGAAGGGCTACACAGATGAGAAAATATCTGATGATGGCAAGAAGAAACATTGGAGGGCTCAACAATCTTAATCGATTCATCAACAACATGACTCTGCTTAATCGAATAAAAAACTTTCAGAGAAGCTTTAGGAAACTGAATAAATAGATCCAAATCAATGCTAATAATTGACTTAATTGAATATGAAGGGTCCCTAACAATGGGCTATCTCCAGGAGCCAAAAGGAGAATCCATTTTACAAGTGTTCTGAACAATAGATGAAGCAAGAAGTAAAACACAAATTTTTGTGACCAATTTATTATCAATCAAGCTTCAATCAAACCTCACAAAAGTACCAATAAGATTCCCAATCTCTGTAAAAATTATCAAATCATTAAACTCATAGCAAAAACCAGGTACGATGAACCAAGTAGGAGTAGCATGAAACATAATTTGACCCACTTGGTAAAATGACTTCCATTCAAACATGAGAATCACATTGTCTTTAATATTATAAAAGGGTTTAGACAAAGCATGCATTTTAGCATCTACAAAATCAAAAATAATGATAAATGTATGAGAAGATTAAACCTGAAAATACATCATGCCATAAAATTGTGTTTTTCAATGATTTCAATAATTTTGATAAAGGAATGGCTTTACCCCAAAATTCAAAAATAATACCCCTATTTGTCAAATCAATTCCATGCTAGAGATTTGGAATATTATCAATAATAATGTGAGGGATCTGAACCCATACCTTTTTTGACTTAGGAAATTGATTATTACTTATAGTCAGAGATCCACGTGACTTAGAAGACTTCATTTTTGAGATAGCTAGTCCATTCCCATCATTGCAGCCCATATCCTAAGTAATAAGTGGAGACTTTGGCCTTGAAATGCCATGATGCAACCCATAATTATTACCAATCATGGGAGCTTGAGAAATATGTGAAGACTTCAGCTACAATTTGAAATGATACAAATCATTTTTTTTACTAGAACCATCCCACTCCATAGTGGGTTTTGACCCTCAACAACCATAGCTAAGATTAATAGGATAAAAATGACTAAATCTAGATTCCCTACCAGCCCTAGCCACAACCAGAAGGAACCAGTCTTTCATCTCAGCTCCAGAATGACAAACATCTTGCTAACTACCATCAATAAATACTCACTGAGGATTAAGGAAATCATCCACCATAGCATTTTGAGAAGATAAACCCTAAAAATAGGTAGAACGCAAGCCCATATGCCTCCATTTCCCATCGTGGAAGACCCATTGTGGTTGATAAAGAGAGTTCTCCTCCACAACAAACCTAGGAGGCTCATACTACAGTAGGTCAACCCACCAGAAACCCACCTTTCGCTTCGCCATCACCAAAAATATTAATTGATCTTCAACCATTATCTACTTTTAGTCAAAATATCTCTTAATATTATTTATTTTATTAGAATATTCTATCTTTTTTAAGTTTTCAAAGAAATAAAAGAAAAAATATTGAAAAAGTAATAATCATCTTTATTTAATTCTAATTTTTCGTCTTCTTTTCTTTTTCTCTTTTTGTTAAGTTTAAAATTATTTTAATTATTTGTCTTTTTTATAATAATTAAATATTATTATAATTAATTTAATCTATAATTATTTAGATTATTAAATTTTTAATTATGATATAATAATTATATTTTAAATTAAAATCTTTCTTTTATTAGTATTTTTTTTTTATAAGAGTATCTTTTAATATTATGTTCTTTTATTAGATATTTTATTTTTTATTATTTATTATAATTCTTCCACTTCTTCTTTTAAGGATTAATTATTTTATTAATATATACAATCCCAAAATTATATTTATCTATAAGATCAATATTATATTTCTCTACTCCCAAAATAATTTGCATCGTAGCATGCATACAAACAATTCTGGATAAAATTAGAAATATAGAGTGCAATTAAAAAAAAAAAAAAAATACTGCTTAATTAAGTTACTTTCAGGCGAAATGGTGGCATTGGAAGGTAGTTGGATCGACAGTGGTGATAGGAGCTAGTCTACTAATGTGCAAAGTTCTAGTGCTCAAGCCGCGAAGGTTGGTTCATGGAGCGATGAAGCAGATATTGCCTTTCCCATCGAAATAGGTAGATTGCAATCAACTTAGAAACCGGTTAATGCTAGGAAAACAAACATGTTCCAGGGTAACAGATATTCTTGAGTGCGGATGAACTATGGAAATCCATATTCAAGTGGTAACCAGTGCTCTATTGACCCACATAAATGGAAGGAAAATGGTTTTATTTGGAATAAGAAAGGCTTGTTTCACAAAGCTAAGCATCCTTCTTCTGAGCCCCCCCGGAACTTGTATCCACTGCCTGAATCTACCATCCCCAGTGTGGAAATTAAGAGAGGCAATCCGTATTCTAAAACTACTTTGGTCCCTCTGAAAGCTCATGGTAATGTCCAAATGCGGAATGGGTGCTTCAGGAAAGATAACTCAAGGGTGGACCATGCCAGGTCTTGGAGATCCAACTTCTGTTCTAAATTTTGGAACCCTTGGTCAAACCAAGAAAGCTACCTTGACTTCCGAAGATGGACCTTCCTCCCTCAACGACCCCGTCATCCTAAACTGGTAAGAAAAACCTCAAGACCTACCATCTTTTTGGATGAAAATAAAATTAATTCAGCTAGGTCGCGTTTGCTTGAGTTTTGCCTTTTCATCAAGTGGGGTGGTGGAGAACGGGTTAAGGACAACTTTGAATCCTGGTGTAGAGCACAATGGGGAAAGGATATTAACATTAATATTCTCCCAAATGATTTCTATATGATTGAATTTATGAGAAATGAGGAGAAATGGAAATCTAAAAACAAAGGTCCATATATCTTGGATGGCATTGAAGTTCACATCATTGATTGGTACCCCAATTTCAATCCCCAAATGCATGTATTACCAGATAGAAAGGTATGGATGAGATTGTACAATTGTCCCTTGGATTATTGGCACATTGATGTCATTAAGGATATATGCAAAAACCTTGGTATCTTTGAATCGGTTGATGACATTTTGGAGGATAAATTATGGGGAAGCTTCCTCAGAATTTGGATTAGCACAGATCAAATCACCAAGATCCCAGATGAAGTCAAAATGATTAGTGCTAGGAAGATCTAGATTTGAAAGATTGATAGAGAATATTAGTTGCATATTTGTCCTAAATGCTTCTCCTCGGATCACATCAACATTAGTTGTGATGTTTCCACTTTGATATAGTGAAATTATTCTTGTATGGAATTTCCTATTCAAGAAAAGTTGCAATCGGAACCAACTAGATCCACTGATACCATAGAATATTTTTGCAATGAAACTCATGATAATGAGAATGTTCCATTGATAGGGGCAACTCCTTTGAACATAACTCTTCCCTCCTTTGGACAAAGCAAGAACCAACAAGATATTCTCATCCTTCTGGAAAAGACTAAAACCTTACAGGCGAATATTGAATCCAAATTAGCGGATTCGCTTCCACCCTCTCCTCTTCTGCCTAGGAATCAACTGGTAATTGAAGATTGCAATTTTCACACTCAGGGTATGGAGGCTAGTACTCTAGGGGAGTTGGGAGGGAAGATTTTCTCCTTTATAGGTATTGAATTGGAAGATGGTGAAATTGAATCTTCCTCCTCAGAGGGTGATGAAGACTTTGAACCTGACTCTGAGCTTATATTGGAGGTTACTACAAAAGGTTTTGGGAATTCAGATTCAACTACTGACAAACCAAATTTTAAGCCAAAAGGTGTGCGGGGACACAAATAAAAAAAAATTATGCTAATAGTGGCTGGTGCTGCCAGTGGTCAAACCAAACTTAACTTAAGGAAGGGAAATGCCCTTCCCCGGGAGAAATGATACTCTTATCTTGGAATGTTAGGGGCATCAATTCCCCTAATAAATGGCACTTGATTAAGTGCCAAATTGATGACACCAAAGGAGATATTTGGCTACTACAAGAAACTAAGTGGAGTAAGGCTAAGACAGATGCTAAAATGAGAGTTTGGAAACAATGGAATGGGTTGTCTAGGCAATCAAATGGAGCCTCTGGTGGCTTGGGAATCATTTGGAATTCAATGATGGTTAGGATATCTCTTGTTGGGAAAGATAAACATTGGTAACATTGCATGGTAACTATTCTTGGTTGGAATGATAATTTCAATCTTTTCAATGTGTACGGACCATATTTTGCTGGTGATAAACATGCTCTCTAGGATCTCTTAACCTTCAGACTGAACAGTATTATCGATGGTAGTTGTGTGGTAGCTGGGGACTTCAATTTGATCCTTTCCATCATTGAGAAAAGTGGGGGTATTCAGAGGACTACTACATCCTAGAAGGACTTTTTGGAATTTGTTGAGAGGAATCACCTTCTAGACATTATTCCTAAAAATGGAGTTTTCACATGGAAAAACAGGAGAGTGGGTTTTACTAATATTGCTAAATGGCTTGACTAGTTTCTTGTTATTGGTGAGTGGCTAGGACAAAATCTAGCTTTAGAGTCATTGATTCTCCTTCTTATCAGATCAGATCATTACCTGATCTATCTGGAGGTCGCTATGGGACAAATAGAGGGAGGTACTCCTTTTCGATTTGAGAAAATGTGGTTCAAAGTGCCTGAGCTATATGATCTTATATCTATTTGGTGGAATGAACCGGTTCTTGGGAACCATTCGAGATTATTCATACTCAATAAGAAGCTCAAGTATATTAAGGTTAAGATCAAAGAATGGAATAAGAGCCAATTCAAGAATATTCATATGGAGAAATTAAGAATTAAGGCTGAGCTGGAAGAAATAACCAACTCTGTTATTACTTAAGGAATGAATGAGGATTTATTTATCAAAGAAAATACTCTCAAATCTGATCTAATTGAAATCCTTTGGTGTGAGGAAATCCATTGGCATTAAAAATCAAGGGAGTTATGGCTAAAGGAAAGTGACAAAAACACCAAATTCTTCCACCAGTCAGCCATTGAAATTCAAAATAGAAATAAAATATCAGAGATTTTTAGACTGGATGGAGTCACTCTCAGGAACTATGAGGACATTGTGCAAGAAGCTGTAAGATTCTTTTGTTCCTTGTTGAATGGTGATCACCAGAATGATCATGAAGCAAGAGCCATAATTCTTAACTCAATCCCATCCGTAATATCTGATATTCAAAATATGACTCTCTGTACTCCTATTTCAATTGAAGTAAGGAAAACTACCTTTCAACTGAAACTTGATAAGACTCCTAGCCTTGATGGCTTCCCTGCTAATTTTTTCCATCATTTCTGGGATATCATTGCTCAAGATCTACATCTTGCCGTAGAAGAATCGAGAAAGAAAATGACTATGTTCGGTGCTATTAATCACACCTTTTTTACTCTAATCCTAAAGAAGCAAAACCCTCAATAGATGAGTGATTTTAGGCCCATTACTCTATGCAACATGGTATATAAGATTGTAACATAGATCATAGCCAATATATTGAAGCCCCTCCTTAAGCACATCATATCAGATGAACAAAGTGGTTTTTCCCATGGAAGATCCATTATGGAAGGCATTATCATTTCTCATGAAACGCTTCACATCGCTAGGAAAACTAAGGATTCCTATATGATTTTAAAACTAGATATTCTGGAAACTTATGATATGGTGGACAGGGATTTCTTATTTGATGTTCTTAATAAATTTGGCTTTTGCAAGGAATGGATCACATGGGTCATGAGTTTTCTATCCTCCCCCAAATTCTTTGCTTTGGTTAATGGCTCATCTCATGGCTTCTTTTCCTCAACAAGAGGAATTTGACAAGGTGATCCAATATCACCATTTATATTTATTATAATGGCTGAAGCGTTAGGCCAATTAATAAGAGCTCTTCAACTAGATGATCATTGTAGTGGAGTCAATGTGGCAACAGGGGTTGAGAAAATGACTCATTTGAAGTTTGCCGATGAATTGATGATAGGGAGGTAATGCAAGTGAAATGCTCAAGTGACTTGTTTGTTCACTAAGAATAGGTCCTTACTAATTTCAAGGAATTTTTTCTGTAATCAAAGTGCAAAGGTTCATCGACAACCTGAAACTTCCTCTTGTTTCACCTCCCTAAGACAAGACTTCTTGGTTTCTCAAGGGCTTCAACCCCATAACCACTCTAGCTTGGTACACTAATTCCTTGTTCATCCATTAGGCCTTCATTACTCTATCCTTAACTTTCTCCCTAACTACACAAGGTCTCCTTTAGTTGGTTTACACATTGAAACTAAGTTTTTGCTCCCAATGGTGTCTTTTGTTTTCTATGTTTAGAGAGGTAGAAGTCCTCCTCAAGTGCTAAAACTATGTTTTTGGAGTCTATCCCACAAAAGGTGTCAAATTCATGTGAGGACAACTTGTTTCAACTGGAATTGATGTCTTTTGTGCTTTTCATTCACCATTTGTGTACCTGATTTGACAAAAAATCAATTTTAAGGCCTAAAAAGGCTACAAGCAATTAGCCCTCCTTTTGGGGTTTTGTGCTCACCCAGCTCAAGAGATGGACTTCCAGACTGAAAGTATCACATTTTTGGATACCCTTTTGGGGGTTCTTAAATATTCATCAAGTTTCAGGGTCCCGAAAGCCTTCTCCATGACTATCCCAAAAATGGGCATTAAAGGACGGTTTTGGTAGGGTTTGTTGGCAAAAACCACATTCCAATTTTGGGAGCCTCAAAATGACTCAAAGACACCTATTCCTACCTTGATGTTGGCTAACAAGGCTATAAACAAAAAGGTTTAAACCTCACAAAGTGAAGAACAAGATTTTCGTGATATGCACAAAAAGGAAATGTAGCATTTGACAATTTTTCACTTTTGCCTTCTACAAGCACTTTTTTGCAAAATTCCAATTACAACTAAAGCATATGAACATAACCAACATTAGAGAAAAGAAGGAATCCAATTTTCCCTGCACAAAAGGCATCAGACAATTAAGAATAGTAAATAGTTCACTGTCAAAGTAAATGGGACTACACTTTTCCACTTTTCACTGTTTTCCCATTTTGGACCTGCACTTTGCAATGTTAAAACTCTTATTTGAAGGTTTGTTTGTGGTTTATAAGAAATTCTCTACCTTCTTCATACATGAATTCCTTCATACCTGCAATTTGGAGGGGAGAAATCCATATACAACTTCAACAAATAAGCGAAATTAGTCATACTTGACTGTGGCAGCCTGCTGGGCATTTTTCATCTTGCCTAATGAGATCATTGTTTGATCTTGGCTTTTACATTACCCATGGGAAGGGCTTACTCCTCTCTTGTAATTGTTTAAAAGAAAACAATGTATGGACAGAGGTTTTCACACACCAATGAATGGTGGAGAGAAAACTAGGAAAGAAAACAACTACCAAACAATGACTCACTGTTTTGGCTTACAATTCATAAAACTGAAACATATAACCTTCCTTTTCCAAACTTAGGAAGTCTTTCTTTCTTGTACATTTCACTTTATCAACACATAGGACTGTTCACCAAAAGGATGCAAATGCTATGGGAGAGCAAATCATCAAATTTATGCAAAGACCCTAGCCAAATAGCTTACTTGCCTAGGGCTCCATGGCCACAAAACACCTTGTACCTGCACTCTTGAAACCAAAACACATATTTACATGATTTAGAAATTGACCAACTAGGTCTTGAGAAGCCATGAACAACTTAGGACTCCAAGAAACCAAGTTGGTCAAGCATTCTTGCAGAAATTCCTAGACTGGGCAGTGAAACTATGAAATCAAACCAATTTTGTTACAACTTCAAAACTTAATCAAACTTAATGCCCCCAAAGGGAGAAGTCTAAGAAAACATAATAGAAACTGAAAATGCAAGAACTGTATGGAAAAGTACACCAGGTGTACGGACTGCTGCTCACACCAAGCTAGAAACTAGGGAAAAACAAGGTAAAAATGAGTGCAAAATTTCATAATCATTAAAAAATCTAATTGAATAACCCTTAAAATAGTTCCAACAAGAGAATAAATATCATTCTAGGTTGGTTAACCTCTTGTATGGATAGGTACATGTCCAAGCACACTAAAATTTGACATTTTGGATGTCTAAAATGACAAGTTGTGTGCCTAGAAGGGGTAGGGTTGAACTCAAAACCCACAAAACACCTAAGAACACTTCACACACCTAAAAAGCCAACACAAAACATGCCTAGACCTTTTCAAAACAAAATCACATAAAAAACTCACTTTTTACAACATTTTGCCAGGCAACTCCAAAACTGGCAATTTTGAGCAAAAGATGAAAATAGGAAAGAAAAACCTCAAAATGAGTTCAAAACTCATCCAAACAACTTAAAGCAAAACAAAAACAACTTAAACAACCATTCCCACTCAAAGCTAATGAAAATCAAACTTTTTGTCAAACCTGTGTTGAAAATGAGGCCTAGGTGCTCCTGCACCATACTCCCCCGGTGATAAAGAAGTCATGTGACTCCTTTGGGCAAAAGAGAGAGAGGAATACTAGCCTTGGGGAAGTCATTTTCAGGTATCCAAGTGGCTTCGAAGGCTGGTTGATCTTTCCACTTGACCAAATGTTCAAAGTAGTCATGCCTTCAAGTCTTCTTGATGATTTTGGAATCAAGTACCTATTCAAGAATGGGAGAAGAAGAAGAGGGGAAAGGTAGATCAAAAAGGGAATTTGAAAGGTCTAAAACTCTTTGATTCTCTACTAGAGGCTGCCCCTTGAAAGGTACCAAATCTGCAACATTAAAGATAGGAGATAAATAAACATCAGCAGGTAAATCAATTTTATAAGCATTTGGACCATACTTAGCCAAAATCCTGCAAAGTCCAATTCTTCTCATTTGTAACTTGGTAGGAACTCCCTTTTTCAATCTAGACTTGTTGAGATGTACCATCACAAAATCTCCAACTATGAATTGGACATCCCTCTTAGAAGCATCCACCCTTGCCTTGACTCTTGCTATGGTATCCAGCAAAGACTGCTTAACCTGTTCATGTATCTCTTTGAGAGATTGTGCCATGTCTTCTGCTATCCCACTAAAATGTTGCAAGTTATTCACATCATGTAACTCAAAACACCTCTTGGATGCATACCATAAACAACCTGAAATGGACTCTTACCAGTGGATCTTCTTACACTATCATTATAGGCAAACTCTACCTGTGGGATGAGCTAATCCCAACTTTGTCCATACTCCTTGGTGAGACATCTGAGTAGATTACCCAATGTTCTATTCAACACCTCTATTTGGCCATCTATCTACAGATGGTAAGCTGAGCCAAAAGATAAGTTAGTACCCAATTTCTTCCACAAAGTCTTCCAAAAATGACCCAAAAACTTAACATCTCTATCTAATACAATGCTAGATGGAAAACCATGTATTCTGACAACTTCTTTAAAGAAAAGAAAAGAAATATGACTAGCATCATTAGTATTTTTTCAAGGTATAAAGTGAGCCATTTTACTAAATCTATCAACAACCACAAAGATACTGTCATGCCCTATTTTTGTCCTTGGTAGACCTACAACAAAATCCATACTGATGCACTCCCATGGCCTAGAAGGAATGGGAAGTGGCTGATATAAACTAGCATTAGTGCTATTACCTTTGGCCTTCTGACATACCATGCACTATTGAACATACCTCTAGACATCTCTCTGCATCTTAGGCCAGTAATAAAAATGTTGAACCAACTCTAAGGTCTTATTGAGACCAAAATGGCCACTCAAACACCCATTGTGTTTCTCTTGAATGAGACTGTCTCTCATGGAGCCTTTAGGAACACATAGCTATCCTCCCCTGAATGAGAAACCATTCTGCAATGTATAGTCAACATACTCACTATGAAAATGATTCTCAAAAGCAAGACAAACTTTATAAGCAGTAGCAAAATCATCATCATTAGGGTATGAATCTTGAAAGCAATCAATCCCAATACTCTTTACTTGGATCTCTTGGATAGTTAATAATCTCCTACTCAAAGCATCAGCTACTTTGTTACATTGACCTTTCTTGTGCTTAAGAGTAAATGTATATGCTTGTAGGTACTCTACCCATTTCACATGTTTATGGTTGAGTTTATCCTGAGAATTCAAGAAACTAACTGCTTGGTTGTCTGTATACACAACAAATTCCTTAGGAAGCAAGTAATGCCTCCACTTCTGGAGTGCCTGCACCAATGCATATAACTCTAAATCATAAGATGAATACTTTTTCTTTGCATCATTCAATTTTTCACTAAAGAAAGCAACTGGTCTGTTATCCTGACTCAAGACATCACCTACTACAAGATGACTAGCGTCACATTCTATGGTAAAAATCTTATCAAAGCTAGGAAGGATTAACACTGGCTGTGTAGAAACTCTAGTTTTGAGTAACTCAAACCCCTTATTGGCTGCTTTGGTCCATTGAAACTTAACCTTATGACCACCCTTTATTGTATCTAACATGGGTGCACAAATTTCACTGAATCCTCTGATAAACTTTCAGTAAAACTAGGCTAGACCATGAAAACTCCTAACCTCACTGGCTGATTGTGGGGTTGGCCAACTTGTTATGGCTGAAACTTTAGATTGATCCATCTTAAGATCTCCAGTGGACACAACAAAACCAAGATAGACTAGCTCTTGCTGCATAAAATCACATTTCTCAAGATTTATGGTTAACTGCTCATCAGATAATCTTTGTAAAAAAATAGCTAAGTGTATCAAATGCTCCTCTTTAGTCTTACTAAAAATGAGTATATCATCTAAGTAGACCACCACAAACTTACTAAGGAAATCTTGCAATACCTCATTCATTAACCTCATAAAGATACTGGGAGCATTAGAGAGTCCAAAAGGCATAACCAACCATTCATAAAGACCCTCATTTGTTTTAAAAGCAGTTTTCCACTCATCACCCTCTTTTATTCTTATCTGACGGTAACCACTTTTTAAGTCTATTTTGGAGAAATACCTCGCACCCCCTAAACAATCCATCAAATCTTCTATCCTAGGAATGGGGAATCTGTATCTTATTATGATCTTGTTGATAGCTCTGGAATCTGTACACAATCTCCATGTGCCCCCTTTCTTAGGTGCTAACATAGTGGGCACTGCACAAGGACTTATACTTTTTCTAATTAATCCTTGATCTAGTAACTCTTGAATCTATCTAGCTACCTCATTGTTTTGTTTAGGAGTCATCTTGTATGTTGCTTTGTTTGGCAAAGAAGCTCCTGGTATAAAGTCAATTTGATGACTAATGGCTCTAGGAGGAGGTAATGTTGTTGGTTGTCCACCACTGATGATGATCTTAAAGTCATCAAGAAGTTGCTGCACTTCTTGTGGGATCTCAACTTGTTTTGCTTTCTTATCCTCCTTAGGTTTCACTACAAGTGCATAACAAATCCCATCTCCCTCTTTCATGGTTTGGATGAACTCTTTCTCATTGACTAATAGTACTTTAGGTGCATGTGGTTTACTGTTCTCTATCTCTTCATTAAGGGACTAGATTTTGTAGACAATGCCATTCTTTTGAAAGGAATATGTGTTTTTTTCACCATCATGGTGTGCATTTCTAACAAATTGCCAAGGTCTACCCAATAGTAGATGGCAAGCATCCATGGGAAGGATGTCACAAAGTATCCTGTCCCTGTATTCACCTATATTGAAGTCTACCCATGCTTGTTCATTCACTAGGACATGTTGCCCCTTGTTTAACCAGGTTACCTTGTAGGGTTCACTCTGCTTCATTCTAGGTAGGTTCAATTTGCCAACTACCTCCTCTAAGATAATATTATCTATGGAGCCTAAATCAATAATCACCTTACATACCTTGCCCAAGATTTTGCACTTGATCCTGAACAATGCTCTTCTCTGAGTCACTTCACACTTATGAGGTTCTTGCATCAATACTCTCCTCATCATTAGACTTTCACCCTCTTCAGGTGCTAGGTGAATTGCTGGAGTTCTTGTACTACTCCCTTCATCCTGAACATAGTTCACTTTTCTTTCACCTCCATGGGAAGAACTAGGCTTTTTAGGACACCTATAAGTAGGATGACCCAATTTCTGATAGTTGTAGCATTTCATTGTGGAGAAATAAGACCCTCTACCTGGGCCACTAGACCTACCCCTTCCTGGGTTGCTTGATCCCCTTCCCCTAAAATTAGGTTTGCTCTGAGAATCCCCGCTTTGCTCAATAAGCTTAGATTCCCCATGGGACCTTTGGTCTATGTTTCTTCCCCCAAAACTGCCTCGATGGCCTCGACCATCTCTACCTCTTCCTCTACCTCTATTATGCTGCTCTTGCTTCTTCCTACTCCTTTCCTCTACCTTGAGTGCAAGTTCATAGCACTTCTGGACTGTTGTAGGGCACAACAAACTTAACTCTTCATGTATGTTCCATCTCAAACCATTGAGATACCTAGCAACCTTGACATTCTCATCCTCTTGGATCTTTGACCTAAGGCATAGCTTCTGAAACTCCTCGGTGTAGGTGCTGACATCTAATTCTTTTTGCCTAAGGTTTTGTCTTCTCCTATGGAGCTGTATTTCATAGTCCTCTGGAATGTAAGCCTCTCTGATCTTGGACAACATTCCCTTCCAAGTTGCTATGGGCCTTTTGCCCTCTTTCTCACGTTCATCCTGAATGAACTTCCACCATGTTAAGGTAGCTCCTCTCAACCTGGACTTAGCCACCTTCACTTTCTGGTCTTTTATCACACCATCACACTCAAAATGGTTCTCAAGCCCCTCAATCCACTCCATGACCACTTTTGGGTCCATTTTACCACTGAACAGTGGGACTCCTTCCAGTGTTCTCCCACTCATAGCCTTCAAGGCTTTCAAAAAGGGTTCATTCTCTATCACAGGGTCTGGTATGGGGGTCTCATCCTCTATAGCTATTAGCTTACCCCTATCTTCTGTTCCCTCTATCTTACTATTGGCTTCATCTGCCTTCACTTCTACTTCACCCAACTTATGTTCTAAGAGGTCTAGCTTCATTTTGAGTAACCTATTTTCTTCTTCCTAGTCTTTCACTTTCTTTGCTAGTTCTGCATTTGTCACCATGGTTGTCAAACTGCTACATCTTCCCAAGTGTAGCTAGGCTCTGATACCACTATGATAGGGAGGTAATGCAAGTGGAATGCTCAAGTGACTTGTTTGTTCACTAAGAATAGGTCCTTACTAATTTCAAGGAATTTTTGCTGTAAATAGAGTGCAAAGGTTCATAGACAACATGAAAACTTCCTCTTGTTTCACTTCCCTAAGACAAGACTTCTTGGTTACTCAAGGGCTTCAACCCCCTAACCACTCTGGCATGGTACACTGACTCCTTGTTCATCCTTTAGGCCTTCATTACTCTGTCCTTAACCTACTCCCTGATTGCACAAGGTCTCCTTTAGTTGGTTTACACATTGAAACTAAGTTTTTGCTCCCAATGGTGTCTTTTGTCTTCTACGTTTAGAGAGGTAGAAGTCCTCCTCAAGTGCTAAAACTATGTTTTTGGAGTCTATACCACAAAAGGTTTCAAATTCATGTGAGGACAACTTGTTTCAACTAACATTGATGTATTTTGTGCTTTTCATTCACCATTTGTGTACCCAATTTGACCAAAATTCAATTTTAAGGCCTAAAAAGGCTATAACCAATTAGCCCTCCTTTTGGGGTTTTGTGCTCACCCAGCTCAAGTGATGGACTTCCAGACTAAAAGTGTCACATTTTTGGATACACTTTTGGGGGTTCTTGAATATTCATCAAGTTTGGGAGTCCCTAAAGCCTTCTCTATGACTGTCCCAAAAATGGGCATTAAAGGAGGGTTTTGGTAGGGTTTGTTGGAAAAAACCACATTCCAAGTTTGGGAACTTCAAAATGACTCAAAGACACCTATTTCTACCTTGTTGTTGGCTAACAAGGCTATAAACAAAAAGGTTTAAGGCTCACAAAGTGAAGAACAAGATTTTCATGATATGCACAAAAAGGAAATGCAACATTTGACAATTTTTCACTTTTGCCTTCTACAAGCACATTTTTGCAAAATTCCAATTACAACAGAAGCATATGAACATAACCAACATTAGAGAAAAGAAGGAATCCAATTTTCCCTGTACAAAAGGCATTAGGCAATTACAAATAGTAAATAGTTCACTATCAAAGTAAATGGGACTGCACTTTTCCACTTTTCACTGTTTTCCCATTTTAGACCTCCACTTTGCAATGTTAAAACTCTTATTTGAAGGTTTGTTTGTGCTTTATAAGAAATTCTCTACCTTTTTCATACATCAATTCCTTCATACCTGCAATTTGGAGGGAAGAAATCCATATACAACTTCAACAAATAAGTAAAAACCAGTCATACTTGACTGTGGCAGCCTGCTGGGCATTTTTCATTTTGCCTAAGGAGATCATTGTTTGATCTTGGCTTTTACATTACCCATGGACATGGCTTACTCCTTTCTTGTACTTGTTTACAAGAAAACAAATTATAGATAGAGGTTTTCACGTACCAATGAATGGTGGAGAGGAAACTAGGAAAGAAAACAACTACCAAACACTAACTCACTATTTTGGCTTACAATTCATAAAAGTGAAACATATAACCTTCCTTTTCTAGACTTAGGAAGTCTTTCTTGCTTACACATTTCACTTGATCAACACAGAGGACTGTTCACCAAAAGGATGCAAATGCTATGGGAGAGAAAAGCATCAAATTTATGCAAAGGCCCTAGCCAAATGGCTTACTTGCGTAGGGCTCCATGGCCACAAAACACCTTGTACCTGCACTCTTGAAACCAAAACACATATTTACATGATTTACAAATTTACCAACTGGTTCTTGAGAAGCCATGAACACTTTCGGACTCCAAGAAACCAAGTTGGTCAAGCATTCTTGCCCGAATTCCTAGACTGGGCAGTGAAATTGTGAAATCAAACCAATTTTGTTACAACTTCAAAACTTGATCAAACTTAATGTCACCAAAGGGAGAAGTCTAAGAAAACATAATAGAAACTAAAAATGCAAGAACAGTATGAAAAAGTATAGCAGGTGTATGGACTGCTGCTCACACCAAGTTAGAAACTAGGGAAAAACAATGTAAAAATGAGTGCAAACTTTCATAATCATTAAAAAATCTGATTGAACAACCCTTACAATAGTTCCAAAAAGAGAATAAATACCATTCCAGGTTGGTTAACCTCTTGTATGGATAGGTACATGTCCAAGAACACTAAAACTTGACATTTTGGATGCCTAAAATGAGAACTTGTGTGCCTAGAAGGTGTAGGGATGAACTCAAAACCTACAAAACACCTAAGAACACTTCACACACCTAAAAACCAAACACAAAACATGCCTACACCTTTTCAAAACAAAATCACATAAAAAACTCACTTTTTACAACATTTTGCTAGGCAACTCCAAAACTAGCAATTTTGAGCAAAAGATGTAAACAGGAAAGCAAAACCTCAAAATGAGTTCAAAACTCATCCAAACAACTTAAAGAAACACAAAAAAAACTTAAACAACCATTCCCACTCAAAGCTAATCAAAATCAAACTTGCTCTCAAACCTGTGTTGAAAATGAGGCCTAGGTGCTCCTGCACCAATTGATCTCTCTAATGAGAAAGTTCCTTTGGAATGGTTTAGATGACAAAGGGAAATTTCCTTTGGTAGCTTTGAAAATGATTTTCCAACCAAAAAAGGCAGGGGGTACTGGCATTCACCAAATCTCGATTATTAATTTAGCTATGGGTGCAAAATGGGCAAGGCTTCTAAAACATAAATATCTGGACTCCCTGGAGCTAAAAAGGATTCTTACTATAAAAAACCCCCCCTAGAGGTTTGGCCATCTATAATTTTATTGTGGATAGCAGGGAAATAATAAGTGATCAGGTTACCAGAGATGTCAGGAATGATAGGGATGCCTCCTTTTGGATTGACTCTTGGGCTGCTGAAGATGCCTTATGTCACAATCCCTCACTGCAACCTATTATGGTAGAAACCTGTCACATTTGGGGGCATAATCTTTGTGATTATGGATATCCTATCCAAGAAAATAGTAATGCTAAGTGGAAATGGAACTCCTGGGATCCCTTGGACTTAGATCAGCATCAGAAAGACTTGTTTGCCGACATTCTAAGAAAAAGGATTATTTTCCCTTCCCCTGAAAAGGATATTATTAGATGGTGTAGTTCATTCGATGGTAAATACAAAGTATGTTTTGGTTACAAATTGAAAGAAGTAGCCATAGACAAAACAAATTGGTGTGTTAATAATTTTTGGCATTGACACCTCCTTCCCAAAATAGGCTCTTTTTCCTGGTTGGCTTGTCAGAAAAAGATCTTAACTAAAGAAAGGCTCTATTAAATGGGTATCAATGGACCAAATAGATGCACTCTATGTCTAGAGCATGAAGAGACTACAGATCATGTACTTATCCACTGCAAATTCTCCAGCCACTGTTGGTGGCATTACATGGGAAAATTGAGAATCTTCGATCCCTTCCCATCACAGCTGGATAATTGGTTTTCACAATGGCCTAAATTAGTAAGAAAGGCTATTTTTGCTGATTTTCTTAATATCCTACCATCGCTTCTGATTTGGGAAATTTGGAAAGAAAGGAATTGTAGAATCTTCCAAGGTAAAGAGATGAGCTTAATGTCTCTTTGTGGGAAAATTGAGATCCACCTGACTGAGCTCCTGAATGAGGCTTCTCAATCCAAATCATTAAAGAACAATTTATATATGGACTGGGATTGTAAGATTAAGCTAGCTCTTCCAAATTTACTCATTCCACCACTTTTTGGCTTGGGAACCTTGGTGGATCAGGTCAATCCAAGAGTGGGGGTGAAATGGGATGCCCCTGAGCCTAGGTGGAGCAAGGTAAACTTCAATGGTAATTTTGCAAAAAATTCGGGTCAAAGTGGTATTGGTTGTATTTTGAGGGACTCCGATGGTTTCTGTATAAAAGAAATATCTAAAAAGATTGGAGTTGCTACTAACAATGAAGCTGAATTCAGAGCAGCTTTAAGAGGTCTTCAGTTAGGGAAGGAGCTTGGGGTGTAGAGAATTCATCTAGAGGGAGACTCATTAAATGTGGTTAATGTGATGCGTTGTAATAACATCCCTAGTTGGTGCCTTAAGTAGTGGCTTCAACTGATTCTGGTGCTATTAGCCACCTTTGATGAATTTCAGATTAGCCACATCTATAGGGAAGGTAATGGAGAGGCTGATAGACTCTCTAAATTGGTGTTAGCCATCAGTGACCCCCCCTAATCTTCCACCGATGTTATGGAATTCTTATCCTTCTAAGCAATGATGGTTTTCAGTTGAGTTTGTTGATAGTGGCTTCTATCGATTGTCTGCTCCTTATAGATGATGGTTCTCTATTGGGCTGGTTGGTGACATTGTATTGCCTCCACCAGTTGACATGGTGTCCTCACCATCTCATTGAGGGGGGTTCTCTCTGGGTGGGTCTCTTTCTGGTTGCACTCTTCTCTCTTTTTCTGATTAAGTTTCTCTCCATATTAATCACCAGTTGTGGTGCAAACTGGTGCATTTCTCCCTAATTGTCACTTTACTCCTTCTCAACCTAATGATCATGGTTTCCAGTGGATAGACTGACTGACTGACTTGATATCCTGTTAAGGTTTATTCTTGTCACCGAGATGTGACACATTGTCATCGTCATTGATCTGTGTTTGGGCCCCGTGGAAATTGGAAATAAGTGTACATTAATTAATATCTAGTTATGACTAGATCCTTTCAATATTTGCTCATAATCACCAGATGGTTAAAATCGGTCGATATTAAGTTGACAAGCTTTGGCTCAGATGTTTTTTGGACACTAGAATTTCATGCATGTGTCTATTCATTTAGCATGAACTAATTGTAGGGTGTTTTATTCTCTGGTTTGATATCTTGCTATTTAACAATGGAATGTGCTCTTTTTTCCATCAAATAGTTGCTTTATTTTCTCGATGACTTGCTATGGAGACCCAATTCTCCTTGAAGCTACTTGTCACCAGATGGCTTTCCTGGGTGAAATCACAGATAGATGTCTGCAAAAGGTCCTCTTCTTTGTACATCCTCTTATTCTCCACATCCTTAAGAGGATTCTGGGAAAGGAATTCCTTATGGCTTATCATAGGTACAAAGCCAATGTCGATATCCTGGCGTTTTTCCTTGCAATGATATTATGCATGGGTACTAGCAAGCAGAGAGCAAAACTTTTAACTCAAATGATGTTTAAACATCACCTTTTGGGGGAGGTTGATCCTGTATTGGATATTATTGATGCCTATCTGCAAATTCCTCTTCCTTATAATTACTATATGACCTTAGGCAATAGGGCCGAGTTGAGGAAGCTTGTGATTGTTAACTCCCTAGAATTTGATACTCTTCAAGCAACCTGGCTTGTCATTACCAGGAACATTGAATTCCTTCTTAAAATAGCTGGCATCCAAAATGGCTTCATGTCGGAATGGTGAATAAAATTTCTTCACGATGAAGAGCTAGCAGGTGCTGATGATTTTGGGATTTTGGAGAATGGAGACTTCGTGGTTGGTAATGACTGGGGGTTTGGGATTGGCGAGGAGTGGTTCCCAAATGACTATCAACTCCCTAGGGAGAAGGTAGAATCAATGACTCACTCGAACTGTGGCATTGAATGCCCTATTTTCCTAGAGGTGACTCATGCTCTTGTGGATAGTGCTTCTAAAGACTCCCTTTCACTCCGGTTGTCATTGTTCTCTTCAGTTTCTCTGATTTTGTTATTGTTTGTTTTGTTTTAAAGCCTCTATTATCTACCTTTAAGAGGTTGGTATGTGATGTCTTATACTCATCTAGCCTTCATTGCTGGTTTTTCTTTGTTTAAGGAATAGAGCTAAGGTAGGGTGTTTTCTTCCTAGTTCTTTCCCCCTACTGCTCTCACTGAATCAGGCCTTGTATTCTCTTTTTTTTATTAATACAAGGGTGCTACCCCTCTGCAACTATTATTTAGAAAAAAAAAAAACAATTTTGGATAAAATTCACTTTTGCGCTCACAAGAATATTCTAGCTAGAAATAGTAAAGATTTAGGATTGCTTTTATCCAAACAAAGGAAGTATCTTGGAATAATTATCTCGCAAAACAAGCACATTATCTCAGACTACCTTTTTATTCTTTATTTTTTGAGTGTAACATCTCAGTCCTATGTTTATATTTATTATTAGTGTAATTGATGAGACTTTTGCACATTGCTCATGTTTTTTGGTTATTTTAATTTTAACATGTGCATGATTGATTAAATTAGATGGTTAAACTAAAATACATTTGAAATTGAACTTGAAATGATCTTATGATATGATTATGAATTTTATCTTTCATGTGCTTTAATTATTGTTTATGGTACAAGCCTACTGTTGTAAAGTTGATTGCAAGTTAGTGTAGGTACCCATCAAATATGATAACTTGGCTAAGGTAGAAGTGCACTAGACACTTGGAAAGAATATGCATGATGGAACCCAGAGTACTTCCACACACTCATGTAGTAAATTCATACTGCATGTGCATTCTGCATTCATGACATTTTGCATTCATGGATGAAATAATGTTGCATACATGTGTTTTTATGAGTACATTGTTTAATTTGAATGTTTTGTTAAATGATGTTTATTATCATGTTTTTTTTAGATGTCTTGTTGTGAAGATCGAAACTATGTTACTCCTTTTTATCTAATTTGCATACTCCTTTTTATTAGAAAAATAAAATGCCCATATTATCTATGAATTCAATTAATTCAAATAATAAATATATATTAAATCTGATAATTATAAATATTTATATTTTCATATTTTATTTATTTAATTTTAAACATAAAATGTTTCTATTTTAGAATAAAATAATTTTTAATTAAGACACTTCTTTTATTAAATATTATTATTTCAATTATAAAATAAATAAATAAAAGCTTCTATTTATTTATGCATGTTTAATTATAAAACTAGAAATAAAATAACTTTTATTTACTTATATTATAACAACACTTTCCAAATTCATAGAATTTTGGAATTTAAATACAAATTCATTACATAATACCATTGGAAAACATAAATATTTATGGAGGCATGATTTCCAACCAAGCTTAACAAAATAAGAACAAACTAACACTACCAACCTAGTATGCTTTCCAGGAAGAAAATTTGGAGCTGAGCAAACCTCCAGCCAACAAAACCAAAATCTCCAAGCAATGAAGTTTAGCCAAAAAACCACACAGAGAAAATTTCTCCCCAAAATTGGAAAAATTGGAGCATATGATATATTTTCCCACCCACAAAACTTTTGCATTCAATGCACTCAATAATCCATTTTTTTCAAATTTCAAATTCAAATAGAATTTATTTCCCCAAAACAAAACACTTAAATTTTAATTTTAATTTAAATTTCCTCATGACCAAAATTCAACAAGAGGATATTTTATTTTCACAACTTTAATTAGCTTTTTCTAACAAAAACATATAACACAAAATTAAACCACCATATGATTTTTTCAGGAATAAAAATTGATTATTAATTTAATTTGCTAACTTGGTGAAAATGGTTTGTTTGTTTTAATAGAAAACGGGGTCCTTTTAGTTTAACTCTAATTTAATTTATTCCTGACAATACACTTTAATCCATAATTACCCTAAGGTAAAATAATAAATTTCACAATTAATATACTAGAACGATTTAACAAATCACAAAATGATACACACACAAACTCAACCAAACATCGTAAAGACATGACTCACATACCGAAATTGGCAGAGATGACTGGAGATTAACAACACTCACCATTGAGCAAGACTAGGGATGATATGAAGGCCAGGTGGAGTCAGTACCCCGTACCTACACGACACTAGTACCTGTAATTCCTACGTTACCGAGCCATGCATGCATTTGTGTGTGTGTGTGTGTGTGTGTGTTTATATATATATATATATTCAATAAAAGTGTTATCTCAGGGTCACTAACACATAAATTAAATTAACAACTAATCATACATAAGAGTTAATGTGTAATCAACACTCACCGATACACACATCAGGCATAATACCTAAATATAACATCACAACATGGTATATCAACCATCCAAGTAAGCCACTAAAAGTCAACCAGGGTCAAACTGGGTTTAAAAGAGTCCGATCAGGGGACAGGTATTACAAGCCCCACAAAAAGAAAAATACACAATTTTGTTTTGACAAAGGCACATAATATGAAAGATAAACAAATATTAAGATAATTTCAAGAGAGTATGTCAAACCTAATGTCTCTTAGTTGTTCAAATAGCTCCAATGTATACATTATATTATCATTTACAAAGTACATAATGCCATCAAGCCGATGTTGCTTTATGTGAGCAAGAGTTGTATTTCATTGATGAATACCACAATCTTTGATATTTGTCACATTCTTTTCACAAACATGGTGCCTATACATTACTCCTATTATCCTCAACAAGTCTATTATTTCCATGGACTAAGCAAGCATCTCAACAACTATTTAAACAATATGTGGTCCAAGAAGCCTTAAAGTGTGAGCAATCCTATTCAAATAAAATACACAAAACACATAGTTGTAGTCTGGAGCCACAATAATGAGAAATTTCTAGGGAACAAAATCTAAGACCTATACAAAATGATTTCTCTTCTATATCTACACTTGCCTCTACCACATAGTCCCTACTCCTAACATGAGTCTAATCTAGTGTTGAAATACAAATGTAGCTCAGAATAATAGCATATAACATTAGCTATGACCTCTAAATGCCCATGTTTTCTTTCCTCTTAAAATATAAATTTCAACCTAACATTCTACACATGTCAATAGAGGCCAATAATAGGCCACCATATTTTTCCTTCATTAATCTTTGAGCATGTTTCAATTTCCAAACTTCATATTCTAAATTTTCAATCGTTTAAACAATTTGTTTTGATTAAATTAAATTGGGAAAGGGTCCAAACCAAAAATGTAACATGGAAGAACTCACAATAAGTGAGACAATCAACACCAAAAAAGAGGAAACCTCTTTTTTGAAGGAGAGGCTTTTGGACAAAGCACCCAACCAAATACCAATAAAAAACCCTTGAACTAACTGACCAAACAAGGAAACAAAAAGCAACCAGCAGGTTTTGAAAGGTCTTCTACAACCTTTTTCCTAAAGGACCATCATGAACAAAGACATTCTTAGTCATGGAAGGAGGCCACAAGGACCTAGGGACATCTAGGGACCTTATGAGCTCAAGAAAACTAATCCCCATAAAAGAAATAATAGAAAAAATAATGAGGGACTGGACATGAGCTAAAAGACTCCTAGGGTTTCGAAAGGCATCCCATAACCTTTTGTTAGAAGAAAAACATGCACACTTGAAGACCACCTTGATAGATCCTCTGGTAATAGTAGATCAATAACCATAGTGACCCTTGCAAACACAAGCTTCAATATTGCCTCAATAGGCCCATTGTTAACAAGGTAGCAATCATTTTCTGGCACAAGGGACCTGCCAAAGGAAAGCAATATCTCCATAGACCCACTCTAGTAGAACTACAAACCATAACAACCTATATAGGCATAAGAAATAAGGCCACTTGAAAAGGCCCATTAATAGTGCTTATACAAAGAATCATTGACAACCTATATTTCTCTATGGTTAGCTACATCAATGGACATAAAGAGAAAACCCTCACTAAAATAGTTGTCATCCTCCTTCAGAACATGCTCAGCCAGAGGAGCCCACAAACTCATTCCTTCAAAATAAAGAATCACAAACAAACTAGAAGGAGAGAAAAATAATGAGAAATACAAATCCCAACTCAAAACTCAGTCCCCACCAAGACAAGAGAGTGAGATGAAACATGGGTTGGCCTTTCTTTCTTTCTTTTAAGTATTGAACCTTTTTTGTAAAACTGACCTTAACCGTAGGCTTCTTTATATTATCTAGTTTCTACTATTTGTCAATAATTTGATTCATGTACAACTTATTCAATGATTCATTTCAATTCTTTTTCCCATTTTCTTTAATTGATATTTCTATGCTAGAGTTACAACAGAAAAAGATTCAACATCTATAAGCTTTAATTAACTATTTTCTGCAATCTCTCATAAATCCTATGAAAAAAATAGGATTTTTCATTTTATACTCTATAAGTTATAATTTTCACCTTTGAACACAATTGTTTAAGGTTGGGTTAAATTTTGAATATTGGCTACCATAGTTATTACTCAAAATGAAAAATCAAATTGATATTCTCTAACAAATATCACACAAAATATTACCTCTTTTATTCTACATTCTAGAAATAAATCACACCATACCTTTCTTCTCTATTATGAAAAAACTAGGCAACCTACTTTCTACTTGAAGGAAGTCCAAAATATAAACAAGGTTCTTAATATCTAGTTTCTCTAGTACCAATAATTTGTTTATTGTACACAATACTACAAAGAAATTTTCAAAAACTAGATGGCTTCTACAAATTTATTGGAATAGCCACATGATAGGGAATACAAATGTTTGTATAAATATTAATTATTATGTAAGTGTCATATAATAAGCTTGTAAATTTTGTATTCCTTACTTGAAATATCATAGCCTACTGGTAGTTCTACAAACACTTCTTCATTCAAATAACTATTCAAAATTTTTATATAACATCAATTTGATAAAAAAAAAATCCTATATTTGACTAATAACGTTACATGCTTAATTGTAGTATCTAATACATAACAACAATAGGCTATGTTCTTATTAGATTAAACTAGGAGAGGCCTGAACCAGTACATAAACACTACATAGACACAAAGGCAAGAAAAATAATGACACTCATAAGGAGTGAGAGTTCAAAACCTCAGTGTCAGTTGCCAAAAAGGAACAAAAACTACTGGTCATCCAAAAATAGCCACCACAAAACCCAAAGATAGATGAGACTAAAGACAAATAGAACAAAAAACACACAAACTAATGGCCTACCTAGTTGGGGGCTTCTAAATCTTTCATTCTTGACATATAGCATTCATCTTATTAGAGAAGGAGAGTCATTTTTTAGATCCTTTGCCAAATAAAGTAGTGGGTGAATCTAGAGTTGCATTCAACCTCAACACTAATGCCTCTAAATTGGTAGCAGGGGAAGAATCCAAATGCCTCTACTTTTGAGCCTTCTTCTTCTTGATCTCTTCTTGGATGGCCTATACAATTGTCAAATTCCTTTTAAACATTTTATTATTTTGCACAATCACATCCCCTATTTTTATTTTGAGAGACACTTGGCTAATTTGAATATTTTTAATTGTTTCCTTCCTATCACAACCCTCCTTTATCACTTTTGGATTTAAAATACAAACTCTATTAAGCTATTTAAATGATTGAATGAATATTATAAAAGGATAAAATAATAAAACTCACACACACACATGGAAAATATACATTTTTCTTATTTATTTATTTAGTTTTCCACATCCAATCATAGCACATGTTGTAGGAAGAATAAGAAGTTTCTAGAGGATTCTCCACCACCTTGCATGTAACTCCTCCCACTAAGTCTAATCAATTTGCATGAAGTCCAAAATTGGGAAAGAATCTCTTTTTTTTATTCAATTTTCAAGATAGTGGAATGGAGGGATTTTTTTTATAAATGATATGCAAGTTTCAAAGAAGGGAGTTGATTTTGTTTTGAAGGAAATTTTCCCAAGTTTTTTTTGGGTAGTCTCATTTTTTTGCAGGAATTTTTAAGTTATTGTTGGAAGATCTCTCTCTAGTTGCAAGGAAGGATCAAGGATAGCTAGAGGATTCAACATCAAGCTTCAGCAAACCAAGTTCTCTCCTTTTGTCATATGAGAAATTTATATTATCAAAAAAAAAAAATAGCTTCTAGATCTTCTTTCAAAAGTTTTATTAGAGTGTAAGTCTTTTTCTTCTATTAAAAGCAATTATTGATAAGTTCTTCCACATAATGCAAGTAAAAGATAGTTCTATTAATTTTATTTTCCTTTAGAAAAATTCTCATAATCTTGCCCTTTTATTTATTTTTCCAAAAATTTTAGATCTATGCATTTGAATCTTAATCTTTACTTCTTTCCTCTAATTCATTTCTCTAGAAATCTGAATCTCATTCTTAAAATGAATCTCTCTGTGAATATTAGTTATTTTAAATCTCTAAGATTATTTTAAACCTCTGTGATTATTTCCTCTATGGTTATTCTAAATCTCTCTCTGGGATTATTTTAAATCTCTGTAGTTATTTTAAATCTCTGGGATTATTTTGAATCTCTGTAGTTATTTTAAATCACTGTAGTTATTTTAAATCTCTGGGATTATTTTAAATCTTTGCAGTTATTTTAAATCTCTGGGATTATTTTGAATCTCTGTAGTTATTTTAAATCACTAAAATAACTATAGTTATTTTAAATCTCTGTAGTTTTTTTTAAATCTCTATGATTATTTGAATCTCCCTGTGAGTTGGTCAAGACCTTTCTGTGAATATCAGTTGAATAAATCCTCCTGTGAATACTATTAGAGTAATTGGGTCTTTACTTGATTAATTAAACATTATTTGTTTAATTCTTTAAGTTTCCAATTATCTTTTTACACTTAGGCTAACATTAGGTGCATATAATTAATTATTTTAATTAATTATTATGTGCAACCCTAGGGTTTTCCCTTTTTAGGGTTTCTTGACCTATTAGAGGTTACTTTTACTTTTTCTTTTCATTGTATTATCTTTTTGTAAATCGGAAAATCGAACCCTAGGTGTTCCCCCACTCCAAGGAGAGAGAAAGGAGGTCACTATGATTGACGGTTTTCACTTAGGAGAGACTTTACATTCAAAAGAGGGGTTGAAACTCACAAGATCCAATCCCACACAATGCAAGATTGAATTCTAAATGAGTTTCAAGGGTTGAGATAGCAAGGATACCCTCTTTTGTAAAGAATGTAGATAGAAGGATTGAACTAGGAGTGTATGTAAAAGTAAGAAAGATTCGCTTGTAGATGGAGATAGGGACATAGGATGAAGCTGCGGACCTGAAATTAGTAGTAAAATGTCGAGATGATACTGTCTTGCAAGTTTGAGTGAAAGTTGATGAGACGATGGCACCCAGAGTGCACACGGTCCTCTGAAAAATTTGCGAAAGGAAGGGGGATCTGTTCGTCTCTGCACAAGGATTCCAGATCTTCAATTACAGTTGCATACCTACAACCTACACACAAAAAATAGAGGATGATTGGGGGGTTAGGGATTAGGGGTTTGCATTCAGGTTGAACCTTGGTTTTGGAATTAACCAAGAAATGAGAATGTTGTAAATGTAAGTGTTTGTAATGTAATCAAGTATTGATACCTTGTTGTAAGAATGTTTGTATTCTTACATGCGAAGGTGTAATGATGTTGTATGTTGTATGTTGTAGGTGATCTCCTCTTCAATGGTTGAATCCTTATCTTGAATGCAACACCTAGCCTTGAATGGAGACCTAGAATGCTCAATTGCTTGAAGGAATGCTTGAATGCTTGAATGTTTGTCTATCGCTTCCACCTCTTGCACACATATGTTTCTCACCCCCTCCTTCAAATGGGAGGTGAAATGTAGTTTATATACTTGTCAATTAGGGTTAGGAGACTGATTTTTTTGACCTTAGGCCGACCTAGGAACATTATTTTCCAAATTGCAAACTTGAAGACCCGATGCCCAACAAGAGACCGGGCCCAAAATAGGGCCAGGGACCAGGGCTCTGGGCGCCATGGTCCCACCTCCCGGGACAGTAGGGTGCAAGGAGGATCAGGCCAAGGTGTAGAAAGATGCAGTTTTTGATGTCATAAACAAGTTTTGGGGTCTCCATTTAGGTTCAACATTGTGCCGCCATCGTGAAGACCCAAATGCAGTTGAAATTGCAAGTGTCACAATTTTATGACGCTACATTTAGCCCCCACTTTAGTGGGAGTATAAGCATATGCCCATACTTCCGGTAAAGTATAAGGAAACAACATTGAAAGACTTTCACCACATCAAGGAGGCAAGATACACCAAGCCCCTAGTGGACTAAGGATCTTACGACTTTGATTGACAAAGTAAAAGGGAAGATCACAAGGGAGAACCATGACTGTCAATAGTAAGGTTCCCTCACTATGAGTCATGCAAGAAAAATACCAAAAATTTTCAAGGCAAAGCTAAGTTCGCCAAGAAATTTTCAAGTATCCTGAAGAGATATGAATGGAGTGTATGCCCTGTACATTAAAATGATCGCACATGCATCATCACGGGTGATTGCTTTAAGGTAGTGATACACATAAGAAATGAGAAGGGAAAGGAGCATGTTATCACAAAGATTTAGCCCCCCAAGTGTGAGATAAACCCAAGGATAATAGACACAAAACACAAATCATGAGGTGACTTCGCTTTCCTTGGGGTCAGTATGCTATATGATAATTCATGTATATCATATGTATGTATGCATAATTGTTCTTCATTCCCCAATCAAGGAAGGTCACCTAGAAGAAGGGAACATGTGTCTTTTGAGTCAACATGAGAGAGACCAAAAGAGATCTCAATGCTTTGCATCGTCCTCAAGTAGACAACACTAAGGACAACAAATAGAAGAATGGGAATAACACATAGAAGAAGTAACAAAAGAGATCAAGAGAGGAGGAGAGAGTCTACTATGCTAATGAAACTAGTCTAGCACGTCATCCACCCCCCGATCTTGCTGATCAATATTTTGGGAAGGCAGAAAACACACTAGAGGAGGAACATCCAACACAGCAGATGGAGCTATCACAAGATCCAAACAAGGGCTATGTTCATGTTCCAAGCCACATTGTTCTAGTCTAGGAGCTAGGATAAGTGCTTTAGAAAATTCGTTAGATAAATGGTTATCAACATCAACATATTCATATTCGCTATTAGAAGCAAGAGGAGTAACATTTTCATCATGAATAACATTTTCATCTATATCATCATCAAGATTTATAAAAATAGGATCTTTAACTCGCACAGGATCAAAACCATCATGCATCTTATGTTTAGGAGATTTTGACTCAATTTTTGGCTGAGGAGAAAATGGAATAATACTAGCTGAAGGTGTCTTTGGGGATTGCAAAGTTTGAGAAGCAGCTACACAAGCTCTAAGATGACGCTTTTGTCAGCGTTCACGCATAGAATGATTTCGTCTGGTCTTAGTAGGAAGTTGAGAAGATTGAGGAGGAGGAATGTTCTCATCCTTATCACTTGGGTGTTTAGGTTGTGGTCTCTTAGATTGGACGATAGGAGAAGAGGAAGGAGGAGGAACTGCTCCATATAAAGGAGGAATATCTATTTTAGGAAGGAGACCAAGTCCATCATGACGAGGAGGTATAGGTCTACCTTTAGAAAGTTTATTAGACATAGACATAGTCACATCCATAGGGATGGGTTGGGAATATTCTTGAGGAAAGACATTAGTTTTATCTTTCAAAGGAAGAACTTCCTTCTCAAGAATGATAGGAATATCAAGTTTGGGTGTTCTAGGTTCACTTAGAGATAGGATCATATCTTTTTTCCACTTTTGATAAGATTTGAAAAGATGATCACTTCGTGGTGGAAGAGATTGAAATTGTTTAGGCCAAAAATAATCAATAGGAACGCTAGAAGCTCTTTCAGCTGGTTTAAAGAGACTATGATTGACATTAACAACTTCACCATTATGGGGAAATTTCAAACACTTGTGAATAGGAGAAGAAATAGCTTTCATGGAAGATAGCCAAGGATAGCCTAGCTTCACATGAAATTGTTCAGATGATGGAATAATAGCAAAGCTCACATCAAGAGATTTGTTATGGACCTCAATAGGTAATGTAATAGAACCAATTGCAGGAGAAGAAAATGCATCAAATAGTTTCACAACCACATTTCTTTTGTCATAGATCACTTGATTCAATTGCAAAGTAAAAATAAATTCTTCAGTAACGACATTAACCATGAAAGAAGGATCCATAAGCACTCCATGACAAGGTGTATTCTTGACTTTTGCAGCTATATATAAAGGACCATCAGGTGCCCTGATAGTTTCACTGGAATCAAATGTGATGTAAGGGTCTTTAGGGATTTTCTGCTGCTCTACAAAGTTAACCACATTTGGAGTCATAGACACAAGACCATCAGGTGAGAAAGAGGAATCGTTAGTCTTAATCACATTAGAGGTATGAGAAGGTAATGGATCAGTAAAAATCTTAAGATTTTGGTTAGGAAGAGCTACAAATGTGTTGCCTTTATCATTCACACCTAAAACAGAGATAGTATTATTATCAATCAAATCTTGAATTTTACCCTTTAAAGCAAAACATTTTTCAGTATCATGCCCAAGTTGATGATGAAATTGACAAAAGGATTTGTTATCAAAATAGGGTGAATTCATCTTTGTAGGATCTATTTGCTTTATAGGAGGGAGAGTAAGAACATTTCATTCCAATAGCTTATTCATAATACTGTGCAATGATTCATTCAAAGGAGTAAACTCTCTTTCTTTCTTGAAAAATTTAGAAATAGGAGGTACACCTGATGTTGCATTCACATTGTTGTTGGTGATGTTTTCATTGAACTTGATGAACCCTCTGTTCGGTTTAAACTTCCCAAATGGTTGTTGACTACTATCACCCTTATCACTCAGAGCCATAGGATTTGCTTGTTCCATTTGACTCACAGTCAGTTGATAATTGTGAAGAGTTGCACACAACTGTTGGAAAGAAGTAAACTCAAAAATAGAAGTTTTTCTCTAATATTTTTTGTAAATTAGAAATAAAGATTCTTTGAATATCATTGTCAGGTACTGGAAAAGAAATTTGAGCACACAAATGCTTATATCTACCAATGAAATTAGTCACTTTTTCTTTAACACCTTGTTTACAATGCATTAAATCAATCAAAGTAACTTTAGGACCTATATTGTTTTGAAATTGTTGAATAAAAGCATTTGCAAGTTGTTGGAAAGAAGTAATAGAGTAGGAAGGCAATGAGAAATACCATTGTAGAGCCTTATCTCTTAATGTTCCAGTAAACAGTTTTGCAAGCAACCTTTGGTCATGAGCAAAATCGGTACATATTGTTTGAAATGTCTTAACATGTGTTAGAGGATCACCTTTACCATTATAAAGCTCCAATTGCGGGATTTCAACATGCTTAGGAGGGATAGCTCAAATAATGTTAAGAGAAAGTGGGCTCGCAACATTAAATGTGGGCACACTAAACTTAGATTGATTCATAGAGGCAATTTGTTGCTGTAAAGAAGAGACAGTTTGTGCAAGATTGTTAATGGTCGCTTCAGTCGAAGAGTTCATATTAGACATGTTAGATTGTGATAGAGGTATTATGTTATTGAAAGAAGGTATTGATTGAGAGTAAGGTGGAGGGACACTATGATGGTTAGTCATAGGAGATGATTGGAAAGAAGGAACACTACAAGGAGGAATGGAATGGTTAAATGAATTGCCCCCTTGCATCATGTTCATTTGTGGAGATGTAATAGGGACACTCATTGAAGGAATGAATGAAGAAGTTGGATTAAATGAAGGAAGAGGGTTGATTGAAGAAGAAGGATTGCCCCCATGACTGGTGATCATAGGTGAAATGTTTTGTATTGAAGTAGTCATTATGTTTGATGTAAAATTAGGTATACTAGCAATAGAAGTTGTCAAAGGAATAGAATGATTGACTTGAGTAGGAGATTGTGTATAACCTAAAATTTTGGCACAAATCTTCATAGGCATCACATTCGAATCCATGATGCGTGCAATACTACACAAAATATCAATTCCATTCTTATCACTTTGAACCATACGTTGTAGACCCTCAATTAATGGAAGAGCTTCACTATCGGGGTATTCTTGAGACATCCATTGCTGAAAATCATCAAATTGGTTATCCAATTTCGAAAGTTGTTCTATAGAAACCTCATGGAGAGCTTCTTCATCATTAAGAGGATTAGAGGAATTACCCATGTCCTTGTTAAAAAGGCCATTCAAATTAGGTTCCATCTCCTTGGTAATTAAACCTTGGAAAGACTTAATTCTAAGGCTTCATCTAAAGGGAATAGTGTAAGTAGGGCTTATTGTTGTAAAACTCATGCACTAGAGAGAGAGAAAAGATTTTGAATTTTGAAAATAAAGTTGGCAAAATTGAACAATGAGATAATGATTATCCAATTTGAACTTTGTGAAAGAAGAGGGAAACACAACTTCCAAGAAAGGTAGGCACAATTGAAAATTAGGGCCAAGGGGGTAGCACTTAATTTTAATTGTTATCTTGAAAATTGAATTCTTGAATTTTGAATTTATTTTCGAATTTAGAGGTAGCAAATTTTAATACAATTAGCCAATCTCCTAGATTTAAGCTATTAAATGCAATCATGACAATCTCCCCAAATTTTGGAAAAAATGTCAGGGACTGTGGTGAACGGAGTGCACACGGTCCTCACAACTTTTTTCAAAATTTTCAGGAATGAAAGTTATGATGATTTTAAAGTTAATCTGAAAAAATTGAGTGATTTTACGATCTATAGATAGGCCAAATTAAAGTTGCAATCTCAAAATTGAACCCTACCAAGATTGTTGAAAAATACAAAATTTGAATTTTGAAAAAGAGAGGGAAACTGAAATTTTGAATTTTATGATTTTAGAGGGAATACTAAAAGCAATGCAAGCTTTGAAATTTAAAAGTTGACTCAATTTCATGTAAAATTCAATTTTGAAAGCAGAAATCAAAGTTGTTGCAATTGAACACTTAATTTCAAAAGTCACAAACTGCAAAAATTTGAATAAAGCACTAAAATTTCGAATGAATGCCAACACACTTTTCAGATTTAGGACAGTAAGAAATACAATTTTGACACGAATTTCAATTTCAACAATTTTGAAATGATCAAAAGCCTTAATCCAAGCAATCACTAGACCAACTTTGACTTTAATTTTGAAAGTGTTAGAATTGATGAAATCAGCCAAGATTCTGGATTCTAGCAAAAAAATACAGTAAGATCTAGCTCCTGAAATTTTGAAAAAAATGTCAGGGACAATGGCACTCGGGGTGCACACGGTCCTCGCAACTTTTTTAAAAATTTTCAGGGATGAGAGATATTATGATTTTGTTGTGGAATCCAAAGTTACAGCCAATTTGGAGGTGTTTTGATCAGTGAAATCATCGGTCAAAGGTTGAATCAAGAGGGTTTTAAAAATTAGGGTTTTGACACTTAACCACTTAATTTTCAGAATCAAAGCACAAATATAAATTCACAATTTGCAATAGAAGGGTAGATCTGAAACAAGCATTAATAATTAAACATTTCACAAGCTCAATTACTAAAAAGAAAATTTAGGGTTTTTATGCAATTAACCTCTAAAATTTGCAAAAGATCAAACATGGAAATGTAATTAAGGAAGCAAATTTTTCAGATCTAACCATGAATAATCAGAATTAGGATGTTCATGTCGGGTTCACCAAAATGTAAAGTGGAAAATCGAACCCTAGGTGTTCCCCCACTCCAAGGAGAGAGAAAGGAGGTCACTAGGATTGACGGTTTTCACTTAGGAGAGACTTTACATTCAAAAGAGGGGTTGAAACTCACAAGATCCAATCCCACACAATGCAAGATTGAATTCTAAATGAGTTTCAAGGGTTGAGACAACAAGGATACCCTCTTTTGTAAAGAATGTAGATAGAAGGATTGAACTAGGAGTGTATGTAAAAGTAAGAAAGATTCGCTTGTAGATGGAGATAGGGACACGGGATGAAGTTGCGGACCTGAAATTAGCAATAAAATGTTGAGATGATGCTGTCCTACAAGTTTGAGCAAAAGTTGATAGGACGATGGCGCCCGGAGTGCACACGGTCCTCCGAAAAATCTGCGAAATGAAGGGGGATCTGTTCGTCTCTACACAAGGATTCCAGATCTTCAATTACAGCCACATACATGTAACCTACACACAAAAAAGAGAGGATGATTTGGGGGTTAGGGATTAGGGGTTTGCCTTCAGGTCAAACCCCGGTTTTGGAATTAACCAAGAAATGAGAATGCTGTAAATGTAAGTGTTTGTAATGTAATCAAGTATTGATACCTTGTTGTAAGAATGTTTATATTCTTACATGCGAAGGTGTAATGATGTTGTATGTTGTATGTTGTATGTTGTAGGTGATCTCCCCTTTAATGGTTGAATCCTTGTCTTGAATGCAACACCTAGCCTTGAATGGAGACCTAGAATGCTCAATTACTTGAAGGAATGCTTGAATGCTTGAATGTTTGTCGATCACTTCCGCCTCTTGCACACATATGTTTCTCACCCCCTCCTTCAAATGGGAGGGGAAATGTAGTTTATATACTTGTCAATTAGGGTTAGGAGACCGATTTTTCCGACCTTAGGCCGACCTAGGAACATTATTTTACAAATTGCAAACTTGAAGACCCGATGCCCAACAAGAGACCGGGCCCAAAATAGGGCCAAGGAACAGGGCGCTGGGTGCCATGGTCCCACCTCCCGGGACAGTAGGGTGCAAGGAGGATCAAACCAAGGTGCAGAAAGATGCAGTTTTTGATGTCATAAATAGGTTTCGTGGTCTCCATTCAGGTTCAACGTTGCTCCGCCATCGTGACACCCAAATGCAGTCAAAATTGCAAGTGTCACAATTTTACGATGCTACACTTTTCAATATACATTTCTGGTGAATTGGAGCTCTCTTGTTTGGAGAATACTTTTTCCAATGTTTTTCTTGTTCTTCAGATTTTGATTCATTGCTTCTCCTTGTAACAGGTTATTCGGCTTGTAGAAAATCTTCAGGCTACTATGGGGTTGTATTTCTCAACTCCTATATGGTATTAGAGCTCAAATCTGCAGCTACCTGTTCCTGTTTTCTAAGAATTTTGCATTTGAAGCAGATCTGGGGTTTTAGGCATTTTTTGTGTGCTTAGGGTTAAGTTTTTTTTTTTGTTTTTTTTCTGAGCAGTTTGGGCCTAAACGGACCTCACCATTGTGCTCAGAAGACCCAAAAAGCCCTATAGTCATATCAAATTTGTCCATTTTTGACCCCTGAGCATCTAGGTGATATTTTTTTCTCCAAGCCAGGCCCTAGCACGCAAATCAAGAAAAAAAATTGCAAAAAAAAATATTGCCTTTTTACGGCATGCAGGCCGAATTGTTTTGATTTTTAAAAATAAAAAATTATTTCAAAAAAAATTCAACACAAAAAAAAGGCATTAAAAAAAAAAAGTTTTTTAAAAAAGCCAATTTTTAGGGTACCGGACCTGACAGTCCGGTGCCATACGGACTTGTCAGGACGGCCCCACCCAGCACTGAAGGCCTCTGGCTTTGGCTACAGCTCTTGTTGGAGACTTTCCCTCCATGCCAGCTATTGCTCCCACTGCCCATGAAGTCCACGCCGCCGGCCAAGCTCCGTCTCTCGCTGGCAACTTTCCCGTCGCTCCGACCGCCACCACCACCAGGCCGCGCATCCTCTACCCAGCTCCTTTGCCACTTTGCCAGAGCACCACCTCCACCTAGCCTGAGTGCCACCTCCGCCCGGCCCGTGCCCCACCTCTGTCCAGAGCACCACCAACCCCTCCTTTCTAGTCTTTTTGAGAGGGGGTTGGTTTTTTGGGCCTAGATCATGCATCCAAAGTCGGATTTTGGCAAACGAATAGGTGTTGGAAAGGTCATTCTGAGTCAGACCTTGTGGTGGTGGATTTTTTTCCTTGATCTTCTATTTGACTATGTTTTTTATCAATTAAATTCAGGCTTCTTTTTTGCACTTCCGGGGCCATATAATGGGCAAACGGACTCCGTTTTTTGAAAATGAATAGGCGTTGGAAAGCTCTCAGCATGCTCTATTCAGATTTGTGATCTTTTTTCTCAGAATTTTCACCAAGTACATGAGATATCAGTTTGAAGTTTTTCAGCTTATGCACTACTTCCTTCTCATTACTATGTACTAGGGTTTGGGTTTCTCCATTACAGGGGGGTTTTTTTTCTCGCTTTCTATCATTTATATCAGAAATCATGAACACCTAAACTCTCAAAACAAACAAACCCTTCTGCATCTTCTATCTATTCTGAAAGATCACATAATAAAATCAACCAACAAGCAGGTGCAGGTGCAGAGTGTTTCTTTGTTCTTATGGTAGATCCTTCAGTTGAGTTGTTGACTTCACACAACTATCACACCTGGAAGCCTTGCATCACAAGACTTCTCAAGTCATGAGGGTTGTGGGCTACTTTGGATGAGGTTCAGCCAGACCTTCACCGTCCTTATGAGGTTCTTATGTACCGAAACAAGCTAGATGAGGCCATGGGTTTGATTGCTTTGCATGTTTCTAACAGTCTTCTGTTTCACCTTGATGAGTTGCTTACTCCTCAGGATATGTGGTTGAAGTTTGATTCTCTCTTCAGGAGGGTCAATGAGATTCGGGCATTATAGATTGAGGCAGAGTTGACTTCACTGTTACCTGATACCTTTCCCACTATTGAGGATTTTTTGAACAAATTCAAGACTACCAGATTTGTTCTTCAGGGATGTGGAAAGAACAAGACTAATTAAAAGTGCATTCATTTGATTCTTTCGAAGCTTTGGGGTCCCTTTTAGTTTTTTGCCTCTGCTTTCTACTCCACCATGGATGGTTTGGGTATTAATTTCACCATGCCTAGCTTTGATGTCTTTTGTGAGCACTTGTCTCATGAGCAGTCTCATCTTTCTCAGTTGGATACGCTCTCAGGCTCTAAGAATGAAGCATTGGTTGCTCAGTCCTCTAAGGAGAAGGACAAACAAAAGCAGAAACTAAAGCCAAAAAAGCCTTCTGCAGGTAGTGAGAATTCCTCCAAGCCTGCTCCTAAGTTTGATTCAAAACCAGTTCCTCCTAAACAAGGGAAATCTTCATAGTCCGGTGAGTCTTCCTCCAAGACTAAGAAGAAATCATTAGACACTTGTAGTTTTTGTGGAAAGGACGGACATCTAGTTTCTAGGTGTTGGAAATGATTAGAGGCATTAGAGGAAGCCATGCAACAGCATCACATTTCCTCACCTCAGGCATCTTCTCCTTCCACAGGGAAAGGTCATGCTCCCACTACTAGAGCTTCAACCTTTGGGTCCACTTGGATTCTAGATTCTGGTGCTTCTCACCATATGACACACACTCAATAGTTGGTTACTTCTCTTGCCTCTTGTGGTATTTCACAGATTGCAGTGGGTGACTCAGTTTAGCTTTCTATCTTGGGTTTAGGTTATGTCTCTTTGGATGGGGGTACTCTATAGGTTGTTCTGGTTGTCCCTAACATCTCAACAAACCTCCTATCCATTTATCAGATTTTCCACTCTAGCTCTGGTAAGACAGTTGAGTTCTCACCACATGATGTGGTTATTCGGGACCTCCATGACCCTGATTTGGTTGTGGCTTCTGGTAGTGTGGATTCTGTAGCTCGTCTCTATAGATTTGATGAATTTGAGACCTCTTCGGGTACAGGTTCATCTCTCATAGCACATGCAAATTCAGTGAGTAAGCTTTGGCATGAGCGATTGGGCCATGTCAATTACAGATATCTTCAGCAGATGAGTACGCAGGCACTTGTTCTTGGGCTCCCACAGATTTCCTGCACTGATGGTGTTTGTCATGGTTGTGTTCTTGGCAAGCATAACAGAGATCCCTTTCCGAAGGGAAGAGCCTCTTGTGGTTTGGCACCCTTGGAGTTGATTCACAGTGATCTCATGTCATTTCCCACTCCTTCTTTTTCAGGGGCCAAGTATGTACTCATGTTTATTGATGACTTCTCCAGACTCACATGGGTGTACTTTCTTAAGTACAAGTCTGATGTCTTTGATTCATTTCAAATCTTCAAGACATTTGTCGAGAAGCAGTCTGGCTGTTCTATTTGGCAGATACGTACAGATAATGGGGGGGAGTATGTGAATTAGGCTTTCAGAGATTTTTGCACTAAGCATGGTTTGCAACATCAGTTTACTATTCCCTACACCCCTCAGCAAAATGGTGTCGCTGAATGCAAGAACAAAAATTTATAGGAGATGGTGAATTGTATGATTCAGTCCAGGTCCATGGATTCATCTTTTTGGGCTAAGGCAATCAATTGTGCCAACTATATTCAGAATCAGATGCCTCACAAGGCTATTCGACAGATGACTCCTGAGGAGGCTTGGTCTCATGACAAGCCTGATGTTTCCTTTTTTTGTGTATTTGGTAGTGAGGCATGGGCCTTTATTCCTAATGCTCAGAGGAAAGCCATGGAGTAGAAGAGATGACCACTCATTTTTGTTGGCTACTGTGAGGATGTTAAGGCGTACAGGTTATTTGATCCTGATTCCAGAGAGGTCCTGTTTCAATGGGATGTTTAGTTTGATGAGCGTCTTCCCAAAGTGGATACCCCGACTCCTGTGTCTACTCCTCTACCTACTTCGGCCAATGCACCACTTCAGGATCTTTTTGAGGATGATTCTGATGATGGTGCTGATGATCCACCATCCCCACCCCCACCATCCCCACCTACACCTGCTCCACCTCAGATGCCCAAGTGGGCTCACCTTACTATTGCAGCAGTAGGTCCTCTAGCTGGTGATCCTTCACATACTCATTGCAGTCATTCTCACATAGTGGGTTCTAGTCTTTTGAGTCATGCTATTTCAGATGATCCTCAAAAGTTTTCAGAGGCGATAGGCCACTCTGAGTGTGATTGTGCTATGGAGGAGGAGTATTCTTCTTTGATGAGGAATCATACATGGGATCTCTATCCTCTTCCTAAGGGTAGAAAGATGGTTAGGTGTTGCTGGTTGTATCACACTAAATATGCTACTAATGGTTCCATTGATAAGTACAAGGCACGTCTTGTTGCGAAGGGTTTTTCATAGGTTCAGGGTATTGATTACTCCGAGACATTTGCCCTTGTAGCCAAGACGAATTCCATTTGCTTTGTACTCTCTCTTGCAGCTTCTCGATGTTGGCCTATTTTTCAAATGGATGTGAAGAGTGCCTTCTTGCACAGGGATCTACAGGAGGAAATCTACATGGAACAACCATAGGAATTTGTGTAGGATAGTTCTTTGGTTTGCAGACTTTGGTGTTCATTATATGGTCTCAAACAGGCACCTAGGGCTTGGTATGAGAAGATGGACTCTTTCTTGCTCTCCATTGGGTTCTGCCGCAGTCATTCTGATCACACTATCTACATTTAGCTTCTTGAGGGTGACATTTTGGTTCTTGTGCTATATGTTGATGATCTTCTCATCACGGGTAGCTCATCCTCTATGATTTAGCATATTCAGCGTGGCTTGATGGATCAGTTTAAGATGACAGATCTCGGTCTGTTGCACTATTTCCTTGGTCTTCAGATGATTCAGTCTTTTGATGGGATCTCTCTCTACCAGCAGAAGTATGATCTTGACATGCTTCAGTGCTTCGACATGCTTGATTGCAAGCCTGCTCCCACACCATTTCAATTAGGGGTTGTTTTGACCACAGCTTTTCCCACTCCTTCCGTCGATTCTACACTTTACAGGCAGTTGGTTGGCAGTTTATTGTACCTGACTCACACCCGTCCTGATATTTCCTTTGTGGTTGGCCTTGTCTCTCGATTCTCCCTTGATCCTCATGAGAGTCATTGGCAAGTTGCCAAACATATTTTGAGGCACATTCAGGGCACTAGTTCTCATGGCATTCATTATACATCAAGGGAACCACACATTGTTGGCTACACTGACTCAGATTGGGCTAGTGATGTAACTGATCGAAAGTCTACTTCTAGCTTTGTTTTCTATCTTGGCTGTGGTCCTATCACATGGTCTTACAAGAAGTAAACTGCTCATGCATTATCATCTACCGAGGCTGAGTACCACTCTGCTATGCTTGCTAGTTAGGAGATCTTATGGCTTTGATAGTTGATGACTGAGTTTGGTTTTCCTCCTGATAGTCCCGCTGTTCTTTGGTGTGACAATCAGAGTGCTATTCATATTTCCCGTAACCCAGTAGAGCATTAGCGGATGAAGCACATTGAGCTTCACATACATTTCATCCATCAGTTGATTTAGGATGGTGTTCTCATTTTGGAGTACATTCCCACTTCTAAGTAGGTTGCAGACATCTTCACGAAACCTTTTGCATCGCCGCGCTATCTTCAGTTGCGCTCTATGCTTGGGGTGAAGGAAGTTGTCCTTGGGGGGTCTTTATGAGACCTTCCTTCCTTCTTCTTCTTTCAGCATGTTCTTTTATCTCTTTTTGGAGAGGAGTTTTTTCCAACTGGGTTTTCTCCTTGTCTCCATTTCATAGATATTTCATTGTATTTGGGTACCTGATCAGGCCTTGTTGTTGGGACCCATCTTGCATGCTTTCAGTAGTTGTTCTAGGTTTTAGCTTCTCCCTAAGTCTAGCTTAAGGGGGGGTGTTAGAGTAATTGGGTCTTTACTTGATTAATTAAACATTATTTGTTTAATTCTTTAAGTTTCCAATTATCTTTTTACACTTAAGCTAACATTAGGTGCATATAATTAATTATTTTAATTAATTATTATGTGCAAGCCTAGGGTTTTCCCTTTTTAGGGTTTCTTGACCTATTAGAGGTTACTTTTACTTTTTCTTTTCATTGTATTATCTTTTCAATATACATTTCTGGTGAATTGGAGCTCTCTTGTTTGGAGAATACTTTTTCCTGTGTTTTTCTTGTTCTTCATATTTTGTTTCATTGCTTCTACTTGTAATAGGTTATTCGGCTTGCAGAAGATCTTCAGGGTACTATGGGGTTGTATTTCTCAACTCCTATAAATACTGGAAATGAATCCTAGAAATAAACAATTTCCCCTGTGAAGCCTGGAAATAAACTCCCTCCCTGTGAATGCTAGATAAAGCTCTCTCTCTCTCTCTCTCTCTCTCTCTCTCTCTCTCTCTCTCTCTCTCTCTCTCTCTCTCTCTATGTGATAATCAATCCAAAAAAAAAACAATTATTTGATCATCTATTTTTGTTCTTACTTTCATAAATAAATATCTTTTGTTTTTTTTAAGAAATATGAAACCATATTAATAATTACTTCGGATTAAATTTTAAGTTAAATTTTAATAATTATTTTAGTTAAATATTAAGTTAATTCTTAATAATCATTTTTAGATAAATTTCAAGTTAATTGCTAATAAGTATTTTTGTTTAAATTTTAAGTAAAATTAGGAAATATTAATTCTTTCGTTAGTATAAATTTTAAGTTGTTGAATTTAAATATTAGGGATTTTTGTGTAGTGAATTCATGAATAAATTATCCCTGGTAAATTTTATACTCATAAATTATATTATATCAAATTCTTTTAATTAGAATTACTCGTTCCATTTAAGATCCATTGGGCACTTAGTTGGCCCTTAGCAATTAATTCACGTTAATATGATTGAACCAATCACTATTTTTGGATTTGGTTAATCATGCACGCAAGTTGCACTATTCTTATATCATGCAAATTTCTTGTAGATTAACTACTTTTATTGACGTTATTATCTCCATGCAAGTACACATGCATTCATCAACATGCAAGTTTTTCATATGCAAGTTATATTTCAAGTTATTGGTTTTATTCTACTTAATTCATCTAGTAGTTATTCAATCAATTAAAACTATGCATTGTTTTCAAGCATGATGTTTTTATAATTTCTTAGTTAGAAAACTAAATAAAGGAAGATGGAAACCTAAACCTAGTAGCCCTCGATATATATGGTGCCTCTGGGTCATGCTTACGGGTAATGTCGTCGTGTTGAACTACTGCACTTAATGCCTAATAAAGCTACATCAATGACGTCTGTGGCATCGTCCCTATAAATCATCAGGGAGTAATAAGGGACACTTAGAAGTTAAAAATCCAAGGGGCAGGTAATCCCCCTTGGATCGATAATTTAATAAGATAATTTTTAAATGATCTTTCTTCCACTGAGCTAAACTATAGTAAACCCCTATAGGGATGTTGAGTGAAATGCTTTTATAAAAATTGATTTTAATATTGAAAGGGTTTTGGTGATTGACAATTTGGCCAAGGGTGACACTCATGATAAGTGTTGGGATGTATTTGTTAGGCCACAAACAATAGGCCATCTTGAGCCTTTGTTTAAGTGCTACCATTGTGGGTAGAAACCACAGAGAAACCATTTGGGGCATTGACCCTAGAAAGGGTTGCGTACCCACAAATCAGTTTACATCAAACCATAGAATAGAAAATAGAACTACATACTTTATGCCTTGATCCCATGTCGAAGCAGGTATGTAGGTAGTCTTGGCACAGAGTTGTCCCTCATACTCAGGCATTTGTGGGTGGGGTCTAGGCTTGGTAAATGAAGGATTGTGTAAGAATCCTATTTTGAAAGATAAAGATAATTAAATTGGAAAAAGTAATTCAATGCATACTCGGAAGGAATCCCGTATGGATTCAATTGACTTCCTAAGGCTTTAAGCCAAATTCTGAGGTGGAATTTAAGCTTGTATTATGTTATTTAATTACTCCTAAGGATGGTGACCTTGGTGCAGTCCTGTTAGAAGAGTGTAGTACTTAGTGAGTGGCTCAGGACCTGAATGGTCCTGATGAGTCTAAGTCTTTGGCCAGAGCCTCTCCTATCGCATTTGGATAGATGCCTACCCCATATGGGTAGATGCCTATCCCGTATTAGATAGATGAAATCTTATGTCCCATATGGACAAATGCCTAACCCGTATGGTTAGATGCTCATCCCAAATGGATGAATGCCTAATCCTAATGGATGGATGCCCAGAGTATGCGATTGAATCAAACACAATGATTAAATTTAACACAAAAAAAAAGAATGGCCAATTTTGTTAAGTTAATTATGGTGGGTTATTACACTTCCTATCCTCTTTTTGTTCAATCTTCTCATAGACTCCCTTTATTTCCTCCTCCATTCTTTCCCTTTTATCAATTTTGTTTTCTGAATCATTAGCTGCTTCCTAAATTCTCTAGTCTTTGACCTCCACTGTTCAGCTAGAAGCTCTGGAATTTGCTTCAGTGATGACTTCCAATCTATTAAAATTTTATTTATAGCCACATTAAGCCAACCCAAAAGCCAATGGATGATACCTTCTTGTTTATTATAGTCATCATAGAGTTCATTAACATTCTTTTCAAACATAGGGAAGTCCCATTTTCTTGGTGAATTCTCTAGTGAGGGGCAAGGGAGAACTAAAAGAAGGGTTGGAAAGGGTACCTGACAACAAGAGATTGTTTTTTAGTGTAATCAATACCTAGTTGTTTAGAAAAGCCCTTTATCACCAATGTTGCTTTATGACTTTCAATGGCACCATCAAGTTTGTATATTTTATTTTCAGAGAATCAACCATCTATACAAAAATATGTGTGTTCCTTGTCATGTGCTTATTGCAACCACTTTCAATACGTCATACATTTTATGAATCTTTTTTAATAGAATTGGATGCACAAAATAATTTATTTTCATGTTCTTTTCCATTACCAAAAATTTCATTTTATTTATTCAAGTTTGTAATAGCTTTATTTTCACCTTTCATAATCATTAGAGTTTCTTCCTTCATTATATCCTCTACCTTGTCCACTATTCACTCCTCTATTAAAAAATGTATTTCATCCTCTTCTATTAAAAATTTCTTTACCGTTATAAGATTACTCTTCTAATCCTTTTCCCTTTTTCTTCGATATATTTATTTTAGTTTGAAAGTACTATTGAATGGATTTTCTTGTTTGATTTATTCATTCTTTTCTTCTGGGTTTGAGACAACTCATAAGCTCTTTCACAAAGAGAAGGATTAAGTTTGCTGACTCCTCAATGATCATTATAACAAGATCAAGTTAGGGATAGAGAAATCATAGGTATTTTTCCATGATTTTCTTATTAGTTAGTTGCTACATTGATACTTATTGTAAACTTTGCTTTATTGTCTAATATTCAAGTTGAACTAAGGGAGTTTGAAAAAGTAATAAAATAAAAAGTTTGGATTAAATTTACGAATGAAAAAATTGATTTTGTTTAAAAGAAAGAAATATGGGAGTTAGTTAATCATATTCTTGGATAATGTGTTATTTGGTTGAAATGGATCTTCAAAAATAAATATAGAGCCAATGGATCCATTGCAAGGCATAAAGAAAGATTGGGGAAAAATGGATTTTCTTAGTAACCATGTACTATTACACTAACACATATTCTCTTTTTACTATATATTAGACACCATAAGAAAAAATGGTGTTAGTGACCTGGTACAGGTGCAATTTTTATCAATTTGTGTTAAATCAGCTCTTTTTAATGATTGTATATAAATAATTGATAATTTCACGAAGGAGAAACTCATAGAATTTTTTTCTTAAAAGATAAACTTGAAATCATATTTTTATTACATGGAGGATGGTTAAAAACCATCCACCACCTATACCAAAAAAATAAATTATATCAATTTAATAGTTGCAACAATAAATCCAACATATCTTCAAAGTCAATCAAAGTCGTACAAATTAGTTTTGGGATCAATAGATAGTCATAAATTTAGACTTTACTCATATCTTTCTTCTTCACTTTGTTGTAAGATAGCTTTGTTGCATAAAATTGGTAACATGAATCCCTATGACAATCAATGTGACTCATGATTGAGTTAAATTGCTTCACAATTACTTTCAATGATGAATCAAGTAATGGATGGTGTGTGTTTCGTATGGATTCCTTCAATAATCAAACTAGTTATGTATGTTCATTTTTTTTGTTTCAAATTCCCTAAAAATTTCTCTTGACTTTCCCCAAGGTTGTTAAAAATAGTAGGAAAATATTAGAGCTTGATGTAGGGATGATGTAGGGGCATCGAGTTATTCTCTTTAATTTTCTTGTTTTATTTTATTTCAGTATTATTGGTAGGAATTAATTTGGGTAAAGGTGGATCCTATCGCCAAATGGGTAAGAAGTTGGATAAATTGATATAGTCACCTTGAGTCAGAGGAGATGAATGATTAAAGATTAATGAGTATTTTTGGAGGAGAAGGGGTTAAAATAATTAGTCATGAATAGTTGGAAAATGGTTAGGAAAGGAAGAGGTTGGTGGAAGGAAAAGGAAGTTTAATAAAGATTTCCACATGAAAGCAACATGAAGGGAAACGTTGAGAATCCTCAAGGTCAGACATAGAATATAAGGGGATGCAAAGGAAAGAGGTAAGACCTTACATTATTGTAGAAGATGGATGGTGACAACTGATTATCAATCCAAAAAATTCAAAAAATAATCCACAAAATAAAGAACTTGGTATATAAGAAGGCATCAAGAAAATGAGCAAATAGTGTGGTGGGGTTGCATAAAGAAATGAATGAGTTTCTGGCTATGTGGTGACACTATCGAGTGTTTGTGATAATCAATCACGAGGGAGCTCATGGGCTACAACCAATTGTGTGTGAAGAAGAGTTGGAGAGTAATAATAGAGAGGAGTGTGTGAGGGAAAAAGTAGAGGGCATTTGTCTTTGAGAAAATTTGATAAGGTGACCATTTCAAGGCCAAGAATTGTAAGAGGTTTTTTTATTTGAATAAATAAAATTGCAAAGAAGAAGTTGTCTACTATAGTCTTATTGTGATTTGAGCGTTTGTCGAAGGAAGAGGGGATTTCTCTTACATAATTTGGTATTAGAGCCAATGGTTCTAAGTGTTTAGGTGAACACTGAACCAAAGGCATCCTACGCCAAGACTTGTGGGTAGAGGAGAGAAGAAGTGTGAGTGAAAATTGATGACTAAGAGAAAAGGATTGCAATAGTGAGAAGGATGAGGATTAGTGTAATAAGATCCATAGAATTTCATCTTGGGATGAGTACTAGGATGAAGTGGAGAAAAAGGAAATGCCATGAGACATTAAACATGACTTCACAAAGAATGGATGCATTGGAAAGGAAATTATTTTCCTAATCAAGTTGTGATTGCAGAAAATAGAAAAAAGGAAGTAGATAATGTGTATGCAGTACATACATGTTTCTTAAAAGGCATGCAAGAAAATAATGAAAATAAGGAAATAAGTGCAGAAAGAGCTGAAGGAAAATGAGTAATTGAAAAGAAAGAAGCAAAACTTGTAGTAGAGGTAAAGGTTGTCGAAATTGTAGAAGATGTAATTGTGACTATGGAAAATTTAACTACTCTTGCAATAAAAGAATCTATGGAAGTTGTTGTGAATAATGAATGCAAAAATGATTTGTTTTTGCAATTATTGGCAACAAAAAAAAAATAGCTGAAAATGATGGTTGATGAAGGTCAAAAGAAGAACATTGTAGGAACAGATGATGCCACGATAGTAACACAACAAGCGGTAATATTATTTACATGTAGTGCAGATGATATTTTATTTTCATTTGAGATGTTATGAGAAGAGCATGGGATAGTAATGCAAATTTCTCTATCTTGGATGCTATAAATTTTGATGTAGTTGATGAGACGATGATATAGAGAAAGAGGTGTGTAGAAGGAGATATGGAAGACTATAATGTCCATACAATAATCTATATTGATATGTATAGAGTTAAGTGGGAAATAATAATCTGGAGGAGCCAAAAACATTGTGAATAGAAATTTATTGCAAGGCGAGAAGAGAAGTGTTTAACAATGCTAGAAAAAGATGATAGGCATTCCAAAGAAATGTTGGAAGAGGAGAAACAAAAAGAAACAATTATTTATGGTTCATGATCTCATGTGTAGGAGAAAATGCTTTCTTTTGTCCCCTGGGGAGTCTAATATAGGGGCATCACATTATTCTCTTTCATTTTCTTATTTAATTTAATTTTATTCTTATTGGTAGGAATCAGTTTGGGTAAAGGCATATCCTATCACCACATGGGAAGATAGTTGGATAAATTGATACAGTCACTGTTGATAGGAGGAGATGAACTATTACAGACAAATGGGTAGTTTTGGAGGAGACGGAAGGGGTTACAAGAATCACCTATGAACAATTAGAAAATGGTCAAGAAAGGAAGAGGTTCGTGGGAGGAAAAAAATGTATAGAATAAAGATTTCCACTTGAAGGCAATATAAAGGGAAACATTGTGAAGCCTCAAGGTCACATAGAAGATAAGGGAATGTGAAGGAAAGAGGGAAGACCTTACATCATTGTAGAACATGGATGGTGATAGTTGATGATCAATCCAAGAATGCAAAGAGGCATCCACAAAATGCATAACCTGCTATATAAGAAGACATCAAGGGAATGAGCCATTAGTGTGGTGGGGTTGTGTAAACAAATGGATGAATGTGTGGCTACATAGTGAAATTATCAAGTGTTTGAGAGAATTTACCATGGGACAGGTCATGGGCTATAGCCAATAGTATATGAAGCATAGTTAGAAAGTAAGAATAGAGAGGAGTGTGTGAGGGCAGAAGTAGAGTGCATTTTCCTTTGATAAAATTTGAGAAGGTGGCCATTTCAAGGCAAATAATTATAAGAGGTTTTTGTATTTGAATAAATAAAATTACAAATAAGAAGTTGTTTACTATAGTCTTATTGTGATTTGGGTATCTATGGGAGTGAGAGGGGATTTCCCTTGCATCAAGGGACCTCTTCATTTTTATTCAACTATTTTAGGTTTGGGGTTGTGATTTATGGGAGATGTCACTAAAAAATAACATATAAAAAATGTATTACAAAACAACCAAATTTATAAAAATACAATCATGATTTGAATAAAAATCTCCACTACTTACAAGTCTCCTTTGGTGCGACATTTCCATAAAACTTGGGGTAAGGTTCAATTTATTGAATGTGATTTCATTTTTATTACAATGCTAGTATTCTTCTCTTGCTTGTGCTTGTAAATGGAGAGTTAAGTTTTCATATGGTAATAAGATATGATCATATTTTATATATCATAAACGTGAGATCATATTTTATAATGCAAGTGTATTATAGACAAAACGAGTGAAAGACTACTTTTTACCCTCATTTTGTTCTATACCTAGTGACATGATATTATAATATGCATAGGTGGATGGTAATTCCAACATGTGGCATACATCACATTAGCTATAATGGGTTATGTTTACAAACTTGTGTAATTAATTATATTACATATTGAGTAGATCTTCATTAGAATTGCACATCATTGTATTAATAGGAGCATGTTTATATAAAGGAGGTGATTATCATTGTAAGCATATGTATTAAGTATAATATTATATTTTGGACCTCCTAGAGATATAGAGTGGAACTTTGCTTCTTTTGTAAGGATTATTGTATCATATTATGCAAACTCAAGTGTTTATTCTATTTATTCAAACATTAGGGAATATTGACCCACAAATATATCTTGTGTTTTGTGAGATCTATATTATTATTTATATCTTTTTCATTTTTATATGTGTGGATATTATCAATTTGTATTAGATCTATGATTTGACTAAGGTAAACAAAACCCTAGATTTTAATATTTGCTTATATTTAGCAAATGTTTGTGAATTCATTTTTGAAATTGTTTTTCTAAAGCTGGAATATCTATTTAAGGAATTTATAGTCCAAAATGTAGGTTTATATCATCAATAAATTGAGTTATCAATAAATGTGGTTGAATTCCATCAAGTTTCCTCATAACCCTCATAAGGGAATAGCTCCAAGCTGAATTCTATAGTTCTCTTCTACTCAAACTCCCTAATAAAAAACACAAAATTATTAAACAATAACCCATATTTAGATATGCACACATAGAGCTCCATCAAGGTTTATCTTGATCATCATAAAGGTATAATTCTTTATAAAAATTATATGAACTCATTTGGAGACAATCCATAATGAATTCAATACCAAACCCCTTAACTAATTCTAAAAGTATACAACACAATATATGCAAAATGTATCCTAATTCTTCATTTTTGGGGTGCATATGAACTACTAGATTCAATTTCCAAAATTTTTTTTGAGGATTTTATGGTATATTTTAAAAATAAAAAATGTGATAAAAGATTTGGTCTTATTTTGGTATTGTTTTATATTGCTTTAATGTGTCATTAGGTTGAACTAGTATGTAAGTAAATAATTTTATTATGTAGTTACAATCTTTTATTATGTTGATAGACTACTTTGATTTCTTATTGGGTTGAGTTTATTTTGGTGTATATTAAGAACTCCTTTGTCATGGTATTGTGGGATAGTTTGATAAAATGCGATCATAATTAGTGGTACATTTTTTAATGAGGAGATATCACTAGTGCTATTTTTCTTTATGGAGTTGAATTGTACATATGCTATATAAATTTAATTCTTATATGAACCATATTTGTATACTACATCCAATATTAAATTTTTTTAGCAAATATATCATCAATATTAAATAACAAATATGATGTATTTAAAAATATAAATTAAACTTTCTTAATATATTTACACTAGCCTAGAATTGATTTTGTAGGACACACCATTGAGTTTAGAAGGAGTGTTTGTATTAACAATGAGTCAACCCCTATTTACAATGTAATCAACTATATGTATGGTGCTAACATTTATTTTAAAACCACTACTATTTTAGTTATCATTAAAGAAGACAATCTTGTCCTCATCTTGATGTTTTTTTATAGATTCTACAAGTAATGTCTATAAAACATGATAAATGCATTTTATACGAGAATAATTAGTAATTAGAATTTAAAAGAATCATGTATTGAAAAATTGATGATTATTTTGATAATACATAAAATATTCTAGATAGACATATAGTCATTTTAAATAGTTTGTAGATAAATATGTATTTCATAATTTATTTGTCTTTATCAAACTTTCAAGAGTTTATTAGTGCTTATATATTAAATAAAAAATAGAAGGTAATACAAACATGTGATCTCTATTCTCAAATATTAAGTTTGATATGATGCAAAAATATTTTTTTAATATGTGACTGATTATTTGTTGACACATGTCCATATTTTTAGAGACAACTATCTTTGCATACTCTCTTTCATAATTTGGTTTTAGAAGAACAAGCAAAATTGCAAAGGAAAATAAACCAACTTCCAAATAGTATCAGAGCAATCTTGAGGAGCACAATGTAATAACCCACCCTACTTTAACTCAACAAAATTTGAACATTCTTTTCTTTTTGTTTAATTTAATCATTTGTGTTTGATTCAATCACATACTCTGGGCATCCATCCATTAGGATTAGGCATTCATCCATCTGGGATGAGCATCTAACCATACGGGTTAAGCATATTTCCATACGGGATATAAGACTTCATCTATCTAATACGGGATAGGCATCTACCCATACGGGGTAGGCATCTATCCAATTGGGATAGGAGGTTCTCTAACCAGAGATTTAGACTCATCAGGACCATTCAGGTCCTGAGCCACTCACTAAATACTACACTCTTCTAGTAGGAGTGCATCGAGGTCATTGTTCTTAGGAGTAATTAAATAACATAATACAACCTTGAATTCTGCCTCGAAATTTTGGCTTAAAGCCTTGAGAAGTCAAGCGAATCCATACGGGATTCCTTTCGAGTATGCATTGAATTACTTTTTCCTTTTTAATATACTTATCTTCCAAATTAGGCTTCTACTCAATCCTTCTTCTCACCAAACCTAGACCCCACCCACGAATGCCTGAGTACTAGGGAGAACTCTATCCCAAGACTTCCTACATACCCATTTTGGCATGGGATCAAGGCATAAAGTATGTAGTTCTATTTTCTACTCTATGGTTTGATGTAAACTGGTTAGTGGGTACGCAACCCCTTCTAGGGTCAATGTCCCAGATAGTTTCTCTGAGGTTGCTACCCACAGTGGTAGCACTTAAGAAAAGGCTCAAGATGGCCTATTCCTTGTGGCCTAAAACAACTAGATCTTAATACCTATCATAAGCATCACCCTTGACCAATTATCAATTTTTAGCAATTCTTCGAGATTAAATCAATTTCATAAAAGCAATTTACTCAACATCCCTATAGGAGTTTACTATGGTTTAACTCAGTGGATGAAAGATCATTTTAGAATTATCTTATTAGATTAATGATCCAAGGGGGATTACCTGCCCCTTGGATTTTAACTTCCAAGTGTCCCTTATTACTCCCCCAACAATTTATAGGGACGATACCATAGACGTCATTGATGCAGCTTTATTAGGCGTTAAGTGTAGTAGTTCAACATGATGGCATTACCTGTAAGCGTGACCCAGAGGCATTGTATATATCGAATGCTGCTAGGTTTTGGTTTCCATCTTCCTTTATTTAGTTTTGTAACTAAGAAGCCATGAAAAACATCATGCTTGAAAACAATTATGAATTGAACATACGCAATTGTAAGGTTTAATTCATTGAAATAACTACTTGATGGCATACAATTACTACTTGATAGAATTACCACTCTTCTACAACTAAACTAGTTAATATATGATTGCATGATAAAGACGATTAGGAACTCACGTATTAAAACATGTAATTGCATTTGGAAATGTAACTTGATCATGAATGCAAATTAATATATATAATTTGATGGTGTATAGTGTTATTTACATGCAAAATGAAGCAATGTTTACTTTTATCACAAGAATAATTAGTTATAGCACTACTAGTTCAAAATGAACAATTAGTTTGGACTTTTGGCAATTTTGGATCATGTTTTTAAATGAATCTAAATATTATCCATTAAGCAACCCAATAATCTCCAATGGTAATTATACATATAAATTTGGAATTGCAATTTCAATATACAATGATCCTAATTACTTATAAAATTTCTAAATTTAAATCTACTAACTTAAAGATAAATAACAATTAAACTTTAAAATTTAACTAAGTAAATATTAATGATTTTTAAATTGAATCTTAATATATATAAAAAATTTGATTAATGCAATAAGGCACAGGGCCCCGTTTAAGGCAATGGGAAGTGGGAAGGGGCCCACGGGTCCCATCATCACTGCGGACCTACGGGCACAGGCCCATAGTGATGAGGGGAGTACCGTGGTCGCCCACACTACCCTATGGCCACTGTCGTAGCAGTAACCGCAGGTTAGTGGAGGGTACCATTGGGTATGCCTAACCTATGGTATTAACTCCACCCATCCCCTCCCTGCAATAGTCCTATTTTCTTCAAAATCTGACTCCCTTTAACATCCTTAAAATAATATGATTAAACTTGGTGCAGAAGAGACATCAAAGATAAGGAAATTCTCAAGACAGCATATGACAAGGTTTGATTGAACCTTCTACACTTCAGACTTACTCAGAGCCCAGGTGGGTATACCTTTGTGAATTAAATTCACACTTTCAAACATAAACCCATAGCAAACCAGTCTAGAAAACTAGTGGATCTATTCACCTTGAGATCAACTGAAAAACAAAGAATGGAAATTATACTTAAATTCAGCATTTCGATCAACAAAACATGTAATAAACAACTTCAATCAATACTAGTGCCTTATCCAAGGTCACAGAGTCATCTAAACTCAAATAAGACTCCTTAAACAAAACATCTTTATGCATCCCGTTGGCTTGGTTTCTACTAATCCTTGTATATGCCTGACACCTACAAGAATTCATGCATTCCAAATTAAGCTATGATCATCAAAATTCAAAGTCTCTTCCAAAGAGTTTACTGGTATGAGTGATCCCCACATCTTTAATTTCCCTCCTAAAGAGAAAAGCTAATGAACACTTCTACTAAAATTGCTTTGCAATTCCATTCAAACAGAACAACCCTGGATTATTCAGAATGAAAACAGTAAACAAATTGTAAACACACTTGAAGACAACACAAAGCTTCACTCAAAACCGATGGTCTGTATATTGATATTAAGTTTCAAGAAATATTACAAGAAGTTTTTTGAATATTCTCCATTAGACTTGAAAAACCTCAGATAAATTTCTGCAGCATTTTCTTACAATTCTTTTGTGATCCCTTTTCCTCTAGTCCTGGTATCCATTTATAACAACATGGATGCACAAAGCTTTAGAATTCTCGAGGAGAGTTTGTTACAATCATTTCTTTCAAAATAAAGAGGTTACAAGCTTTTCGCAAAAACAGTTACAAGCTCTTTTCGGCCTCTGCAGTTTCTTCAACAGGCTGTTCGGTTGCAACCTCTTCTACCTTTTCAGGGGTGCTCTCCAACTATTCTAGATCATGGGTGGCATATTTAGTTGTCCACTCATCATACACCTCTTCTATCGGCCATGAGAAATTAATCACTTTATCCTTAGTTTTAATCAACCTTTTCCAAGAATTTCTCATTTTGTTGACTTCTGAATTAAGAAAACCATAATGTGACTTAATTTTCTCTATCTCTTATATTGTCAAAACAAAGAAAGAAGCATCATATAGATCAATAATTCCTTTAACTCTTGCTGACAATTTACCTTCTATCTCCTTATGCCACATTTGTTTGTCCTTTAATCGATCTGGGTTAGCAAAAACTCCTGGGAGCAACTCAAAAACTTTATCAGTGTACTCCTTTTTGCACAAATTTACCTTCCTATCAATATTATCCACTTCTTTTGCTAATTGTACTAAGACTTTAGCGACATCAAAAGTGGATTTAATGATGGGATTGGCCCTTGCTTCATCGCAGGATACACATGTAAACTCTAAATCTTGCTCCCTAGGCCTCCATTTGTCAAAAATAGGTGTCAAAATGGCCTTGTCTCTCCTGAGCTCATTCCATATATCCATAATTTTACCTACATTGTTGTAGAGTAATGAGGCATTTATTGTATCTGCAAAACTAGAAATTGTAGCCCTTACTCTCTCCTCATACTTCTTTGTATATAAGGCATGAGCCTGTTTCAAGTTTTCTAATTCTTGAGGAGTAATTTCAACCATTTGAGAGCTGGAGGGTGCTGGAGATGGTGGAAACTCAATGATAGGGCTAGTAGGTGGAGGTCTTGTAGGAGAAGAGGAGATCATTAGTGTTGAAGACTCACCTTGATGGTATTGTCCAATCAACTAGCTCTCCAGCTTGGCAATGATGCTATCCTTACCTCTTACTTCCTCCTTGGCATTGTTATAGGCCTTCAAAACTATTTCCAACTTTACTTGGAGGGCCTCTTTCTCTTTGGCTTCCTTCTCTGCTACTGCAACACTAAATTTTGTAGTCTCTAACACAGTGCTAGCAGCTTCCACTACCCTTGTACTCTGCACTCTCTTCACCATCATCCCACCAAGGTAACTTGACCTTGGGGTGTCTTTGCTTTTCTTACTCTCATTTCTCTTGAGAGACCACATGACGAGTACAAAATTATCCTTATTGAAAGTAATCCCCTCCATGGGTTTAGTCTCTTTTCTCACTGCATGTAGTACTAGGGCATCTGCTATATCCCACTCGGGTAAAATAAGCACTCCAGCTTGTGCTACCATATCTCTTCCCTGCTTAGGGGTGATGGTTTTGAATTCTTCGATCATCTCTTTCTTTATTTCCTCTTCTACTAGGGCTAGATCTTTATTGGGCTACTCAGCCTTTCTCTTTTCACATCTAGCATTATATTTATCTGTGTTGTTTCCATATAAACTGCATAAATGCTTCTGATGTGACAAAATTGTTATTAGCTAAGAAGGCATTACTTGCTTGCTTTATCTCAAGATAGCACTCCTGGCCTTTGAGTTTAGTGGTAGTGATATCCATTTCAGTAGCAATGGGTTCTTCTGGCATTCCTTCCTCCACTTCATCATAAGTGTAGGCAATTTTCCTTAGGCTACCTAACTGTAGGAGTTGTTCAGCTGCCGCTTGCTCATTTCCTATATGGATAGGGGATTGGGATGGGGAATACAAAGGTATATCTGATTGTACTTCTTTCCCCATGCTTTGCTTCTTTGGGCTTTTGTGGATGTCAATGACATCTTGTATCTTCCTCTTTCCTTTGGAGGTAGAGGGCTCCCCTGTTGTAGGCATCAGCACACTATAACTGGATTTCTTATGTAGTGTATAATCACCAGGAGGGATTGCTCTACTGGAAGCTAACCTACTTAGGATCATTCTTACCTTCTCAGGGTTGCTTTTGATTATAGCTTCCCTCTTCTCCTTCAAGGTCTACATCACATCTTCAAAGCAAACAATCAAAAACTTTATTTTCTCCTCCAGAGGGAAAAAGCTACACAATGGGTCATAGCTGGCATCAAACTGATGCACAAAATCCAAGGCTTTCTTATAAGCCACCCACTTCTCTTTCCTTAGCTCTTGCTCATCGAGATCAAACTCATTTCTGATGAGGTCTTTAGGAAACTGGAATTGATGAGGCCTACCTCTACATGCTACATTCTTTCTAAACATACCATTGAAGAAGTCTTCTGGATCAGCACACTTGGACACTGCAATGGACAAATGATAAGGCTTGAGGAAATCCTCAAAGCAACTCCAGCCTCCCTTTGTTATTACAAATTGGTGGGCTATGGTAGCTACAGGGAAAATAGTCCCTTTACCCCTACCTATCAACTTTGCCTCTTGTAAACCACCAATTTTTCTAAGGATCTCTATGATTCCCACTTTGAGAGGGACCTAGTAAGGTAGCAAAAATGGGGTGCCTCTAAAACCAAACACTCTGAAAATTGTGGAGACTGGATACAAGTTAATGTGACCCTAATTATGAACAATTTTTATGTTCTATGCGAATTCTTTTGGTCTTATGAATTCCAGAAGAACTTTGGGGATTCTTGGATTCTTAGAGTAGAGGAAAGTCCTTATCTTGGATGCAAAATATTTATCAAACTTCAAAAAACTGGCATCCTCTCTATCCCATGACAACACAGTACTCCATAATCGTACCAACATTTTTTCTCCTTCTTTCTCCTTAACAAGGTCCAGTCCACTGGCAAAGTAATCACCACCTTTGAAGAGAAAAAGATGCATCAAGAGTGAGTACCATCCGAAAGGCCTATCCACCTTTCCATTCTTGATTCCTATTAACCCTCCATGAATAGCATGTAATGCCCCGCCAGGAAACCCCGAAGGGATTAAGCCATAACACAAGAATAGAGTACAATTTTTTTTTTAAAGTTACAACACATAAGATGCAACAAGATATCAAAGATTCAGATTACATAGCGGAAGACATCAACTAACACCTAAAGAGTTTCCCAATGAGATTACTTAAATTTCACAATTCACCTAACTCACACAATTAATCCAAATAGCTGAATATCTTAATAACGAGATAATTCATAATCAGGATAATTCCTTTCAAAAGAGGGAAATATAAATCACAAGCAAAGATTCATCCATAAGATCTATTCATAATCTTCATTCAATCTTTTCATTAAAAATACAAGCCATACCTCTAATATTCTATCACACTAGAATTTCATCAAAGACATATGAGATCTTTTCAAGCATACTTAATTTTCTTAACAACAACTGAATATAATCCATTGCTCTAAGATACATTCTTTCATACTCCAATTTATTGCATTTCAAAAGATGATTACAACCATGCATCTACGATAAATCTCATCTAAACCACTTAAGCATTCGGTCAACATGGCATTCAAGAAGGGACTGAATATAAGCATTTAAAGTTAATTCCATTTATCCACTTAACCATTCTAGCATAAGCTAATCATATGTGATAAAGCTGAATAAAGGAAACATAAGAGAATACATCACATAACACCATAATGATCTCGGAGTTCACCCCTAAAGGGCTACATCTCCGGGTCTGCTCAACTGCAAGACCCCTCTGATAATTAATAAAGTTAAGAAAACAAGAGGTTACACCATTACAATCCGGCCATCAAGGCAAAATATAAACAATATACAAGCGACCACATCGGTCAATCAATACATAAACGATCTCTGAAAAAGAACATGATCCAGCTGAACATAATCAAAGCTAATACAAAGGTCTAGAAGAGCATCCACAAGGCTGAGCCATCACCACCCAAGGTCTATCATGAAACTGACACTCACAAGGGCACAAACAAAAGGACAACCCACAAAGGTACTCAAAACCGGACAAAACGACAACACACTAGCGAACGTAGGGACAAGTGTCATCACACAACCTGGTATGGTTACCATGGCGAATCTTCATAGGTCCTGGCCCCACACATTGGGTTACCCTGGCAACCTAATCCAAGCTTCCGGCCCATCCAAGCCTCATGTGGACCCACACGTACTCTCGTGAAGACAAGGATGGTGGTTTGCCATTTCAGGCCTTCTCACAGCATGTCGAGTCTATGATAGCACTCGTCCCATGTGTGAGGCACAATTATCTTACTTAGAGATTACATTCTAATCTACTTAAAGGTTATCACTTATTAGACTCACTTTCGACGGGTTACCCAACAGCCACTTTGGGCGCGCCCCCAATCGAAAGCCACTTTCCCACACGACACTAGACTATACTCAGACGAACTCACCACCAAGGAATAGGCATGGTCAAACGAACGGAGTTCAAGAAGAGAGAAACAATCATCTGGTCAAACACGACTCAAGGGTAATCACTTACTGCGGTACTCTAACTAGAGACCTGGCAAACTAAGGTTGACCACGAATCCTCATCCGACTCTCACACAAAGAGGATATGATCAACAATGACACTACCACAATACAATAGTCAACTCAGAACTAAGGACTGAACAGGTACCTCAAATCAATCCATACGACAGGGTCCTACTAAACAAAGCAAAACATGCCATTTCATAATTAAAGGCGAATACATAAATTAAACTCGCAAGGCAATAATCAGAAAAGACAATATTTCCTCAAATTGATTTAATCATTACAAGTCGATCAAGTTTTTTTACAAGATCTAAATCAGCTTACAGCATCTACCTCATCTAGGGATAGGTTGTTCTTGGTTTTGTAACTCTTGAAGGTTCAAAGCATCGAACAGACATATAAAGCCATAAAGAGTTTTTAAACCAAATTCATATTAATAAAACTCAGACAACCATTAATCTATTAAATAAGATATTTAATCTCCGACAAAACATCATTAACATACTGGTCTAAAACCGACCTCTACAGTTTCATATTTTCAACCCAGATGCATAATACGGATCACAGAATATACTTACAAAAAGAGAATCTAATGAAGATAATCATTTCCAAAAGCATATCGTTTCAATTTCTACGATCAATGGTAAAATATCTCACTTACTCCTCGATTACTCAAATGATATGTTCTAAGATAATATTAACATCATCAAATAGTAATTACATCGTATTTCAACGATTTTCTAATAACACATTATTCTATTTTGTTTTTAAACAATAATACCTCAATGAGCCAAATGCTCTAATCAGCTAGAAGGTAAGATCTAGATTTATAAATCCAAGATCAATAAGAATATAAACAACAATATTCAATTGCGAAATAACAGTTGTAGAACTTAATTAGAAGGAGGCATAAGTCATGAAATGAAATAGAATATTTAATTCACCTATAAACTCCATTATGAAATTAATCAATATCCCATTTAACATTATCAAAGTTAATGCCACCTTAATCAAAATTAAGAACTAATTAAACTTAATCATTAAAATAATATTTACAAATATTATATGCATTTTTTTTTGAATGATAAAAAAAAATACATTAAAAAAAAAACTATTTAAAAAACTCTGCTTTAAACAAAAACGCATTTTAAAATAAGAGGGAGGGCGGCCGTGCCCTAACCCTAGCCAGGGAAATACCCGTGGGCAATGCTCACAGTGGTGTCCGCAGGTGCCGCGGCGCCCTGCGTCCACCGCGGCCCCTGCGGCCACCGCTATGAGCCGCAGTCACTGCGCAGGCGAGCAGAGGTAAGGGGGCGAGTGGGGGGAAAAGGGGAACGCGTGGGGGAGGGGAGGAGGAGCGGGTGGAGCTCCGCTCCCCGCCCTCCAAACCCCAACCAAAGGTTCATTTTCAATTAAACTCGCCCAGTTCGGTAAAACACAGAAACGCACAGTCCGAACTAAAATGAACGCACAGTTCAATATAAAACATATATATATATATATTTTTTAACACAGTTCGGTTTTAAAACAAACAATAAACCCAACTCAAAATTTGGATTAACAATTTCGGTTTGAATGCGAACCGATTCCAATTAATATATTTTGGTATGAAGTTTTCTCTGATGGTATTCATCCATTCTAAACACAAAAGGGATTTTCAAGCACCCAAACAGCAATGAGGAATAACACACCTCAATACATTTCTAGCCAAACTAACTAAATTACAATATCAGTTCATAGTCTTGGCATCCAATGAAGAATCTGAAACCAAGATAGCATGAAAACCTTCAAACCCCCATTTCCATTTTAACCAATAACTAACATTGAGAATTAGATCCTACCTGATCTCGCGTTCCTAGCAAGATCTGCTGAGGAGACCCAATCTCCAGCTACCAAAACCCTCCTTCTCCATCCAAAACCCTCAAATTTCATCTCCAAAATCTTTTCCAACCAAAATTTCTCCAAAAATGTCCATCCTCCAATTTTCCCCAAATTTTGGGTTATATGGAAGAGTTGACCAAAATTTCTATTTTTGGAATTAAAAATTTTATTTACAAATAATTCTCAAAATTTAATCCTTTCTAACTATAGCAACAAATTAACTTGCTCTCTAATTCCAAAACCGATTTTCTCATTTAATCCAATTTAGCCTTTCTAATATCAAAAACCAACAGAATATAATCAATCTATTGCCATTTTAACTACAACTTTCTTTTTCAACAGCATAAATATAAAATGCATTTAATATTCAAAATCAGTCATTTAATCGAATTTACTCCCAATTAAAAACGAGCAATCCAAATCAACGAAAATCGCATAACGAAATTCCGATTAATCTAGCCCATTAATCTCTAATGCACAAATACATATTTAATCCAGATAATTACTAAGGACTAATAATCAATTTAACCAGGCACACCAAGCACGCAAACTGAGAAGGTCAACCAAACAGACGACTCGCAAACCCAAACAAAAAGGGATCACCGACGACGACTGACGATGCTCACTAGAGCATGACTAAGGTCAACTAGGGTCTTACGACCACCTAATCCAACTCTAAGGATTAAAAAGGTACACTCAAACCTGTACATCCAGGTGAAGACGAACTCCGCACTCATGCAGCGTTGTACCTGAAATTTCCTGCAACCAAGAGTCATACATGTATACATATATAAAATTTAATGAAAGCGTTAGCTCAATATTGATACCACGAAATAGGTACACTAAATAACTTGCATACAACTAGTGAGAAAACCACATCAATAGCTATGCGTTAAATCAAGCATCTAACTGTAACATCATATTAATATAAACTAATCAAGATTAAACCAAGGTTAGAGATTGATTAGGGCAGGGGTACTACATTCTGCCCCCCTAGGTTCCGACTTACTCCTGGAAGTCGTAAGGCTAGATGGAGAATGTGTTGTACGCATCAGCCCTGAAACTCATTCAACAAAGATCAAATTGCATATAGAAATCTTTCCATAAATAAATGAAATATTATTGCAAAATCCTTTACAAACGCCATTATCCATTGGCAAGATACATTTAAAACCATACATTCCTTAAAATATTCTAGGAATTATCCACAATCATAGCGGAGAAACAAGAATTTTCTTCCTTTCATTACACCAAATTAAAGCATTACAAAGAGGTAAACAACCATTACCATAATCATCTATCAAACATGACCAGAAAACATGCCATCAAGATCAATTTTCCTTTAGCAATCCATCTTTATCATAAAATTTAATAACATAGACCTAGCTTAAATATCAATTTCTATAGCCAAATTGACTTTCATGAAATAAGAGAAACATAAATAACTCAATTGTTTACACTTGCCAGGCATAAGAAAACCTTTCCAAAGACGATGTCCCATAACATAGTGACAAGCTAACACAATTTACTCCATGATACAAGCAATAACCATCCACATAACTGGAATGCATAATAGAAAAGGCCACATGTGAGCATGTCTAATGCTCGGTCAAGGATAACATGCATGATCAGCATCTCTATGCCTGATCCCAGATCAACAATATGATCATAAATATCCAATATCTCACTCAAAGGCTTGATGGTGCTAGGTACACCATAGCGGTGCTACCTTCCATACAAGACCTTTGTGAATATCCCTTGTTGTGTAAGGTGTTTAGCCTCCAAGAGATAGTCACCACTCATAGGTAGGTAGTGGATCCTAGCTGTTTTCACAGCCTCACATACCTCCATCCTTAAGGTTCCCTGCGTCTACTTCCTCGTATACACTCATCCAAGACCGTCTCCTACGTTCTTGGAGAGGAATTCACATTGCAACACAAGATCAGCATACGAAAACAACAACGATAAACCGGTTTAGCCACCAAAGTACACAAGATTAAAGATAATAATTATCAATTCCAACAATAAAACAAGGAAATAATTTCCGGATTTGCAACATCAAATCAAATAAGATCAAGATTGCAAGATCGTGGCTAAACTGTCAAGGTCAAAGTAAAATAAATTGATGGCCCACAAGGAAATAAAGAAATAAGTAAAAGAAATTCATAAGTGCACATTACATCACTATGTGACTAATAGCTAGCCACCAACGAGGAAGGAAGGAACAATCATCTAGCTATCCTAGTAGCTCATCATGTTGTGTGGCCAAGTCACACATCCACATGGCATGGCAGTGTACACCTCGACATCACCCCGCATCACGTCGTCACGTTGCATGGCTCTACCCAATACCTAGCGGTAGGCCGCATGGAAATGTCTACTACATCCCGCATCGTGTCTTAGCACGGCATGGCAATACTCCAAGCGGACAAGCACACAATGGATGTATCCCGCATGGCAGTGTACCCCATGGATAAGGCACGCGCTGGTCACACTCCGCATAGCGATGTTCCTCTCAGGATACTCGCCGTAAGCCAGAGGTATGCATGGCTAAGGTCTACCCACAAGTCTACCAACAGTGGTCAGTTGGCAACTTATGTAAGAACAATAACACGCCTCTCATGAAGACAAGGCAACAGATGCTCCAATAGAATTCCCTCAATATGCTCAAAATAACGGATAGGAATAAGGCTGGCACTCATGAACCTCGTAAATAGGTTCATCACAAGGGAAAGTATTGAGTACACCTTGATACAGTTTAGTAGTACAACTATATCATTCCTCGAAGTAGAGAAGCTAAAGTCGCTTCGCGCCGACATTACTCGTATGCCAATCCAAACTATTCAAGGAGCGGTTACTTCTAATACTACCCCTTAACATACTGAGTTACCCATAACCCGAGGTTTGGTACTCAATAGGGAAACAAATAAGCAACATCACATAAACAGTATGGTTTCCCATACTCATAAGCAACATATCCTCCATGGTTGATTACTTCACCAATCCATGGGCACATATAATAAGTACTGGTTTCTTACAGTACACACAATTACACTAGCACTGGTTTAGTCACATTTACGGGGAGTACTTTTCAGTACGCTAACATCTATACAAGGGAGATTTCAATTATGCTTTCTATATAAATAACTGAATCAAGTTTACTCTAGATTCAAGTACTGAAATTATTAACAATTCACAATTACATAAGGAAATAACATCATTCCTATATCTTTCTCGAATCTCACTAAGCATTCATAATTAAATTACTAACTATTCAAATTCATTTCTAAAGCTTAAGACTTTCGTCTATCACTATGAAGCCAAAAGGCCCACATACAATTCACATGTTTTATAAGCATTCTATTTAAATCAATGCACTCTTTAATACCATTTCTAGAAATCTTAGGATTAGGCAAAGAGAAGGGAAAGAGAGTTTGATAACCAAAATATTTCCTACAAAGACACAAGATCACACTATAATATAAAATTTCTCACTAATAAGCCTATCAATTCAATTACACGGTTTTCATTTCGCTACTATTTAGAAGGATGACAATCAGCCTATCCAAAAACGTTTCCAATAATTATGGTTGCAACAGGAGGTTCTAGTTTTCCAACCAAAACAGAGATCAAGAGAGGCAATCTTTTTGATAATGCAAGACCTCTTAAGAACATTCACATATAATAATACAATATAGACACATGTCATACTTTGCAACCTATTAGAAAAGATCGCATTACGATCAAAGATAAGCAAAGAGCTATTAACCAAATAGAACATATTAATTGCTTACACATCAAACAAGCTTTTCATTCGCACTTTCTAAACACATTAAGGTAATTACATATACCCAAAAGCGAGTTCAATGGAGCATTTGCTAAAATAAATCTTCAATCAAACTGGTTTAATGAAACACATAAAACAATCTTTCAGAAAACACATTATTACTTTTCTCGAAGCTACAATAACATGCTCCTTTTTAATACTTATTTTACAAACCAACCAGTTTCACATAATTCAACTATTCGCATAGCAATGCACCTTACTAAGGTAGAATTTAATCATGCTACTCCTACAAAACACACATGGAGAATTCTTTAAACGTACACATGCAGTTTTTCTCCCAATCACCCAAAATAAATTTTTAAACCCATAGCCCTTTTAATAATCTAAAAACATAAGCGACATAAGGCTCACACAAGGGTTCAAGAAGTCACACCTTTTCTCTAGCAACAAGAAACTCAAATCAAAGATAATTACACATATCCTAAACACTTCAATTTCTAGAAGGAGAGAGAGAGAGAGAGAGGAATGGTGATGATCATTTAATTTTCTACAAAATAAGCATCCAATAATTGCCATATTAGTCCTTCAAGTGGACAACACAAAGCTAGATCATAATCTCAAACAAACATAATTGGCACTTTCAAATTCAAGACAAGCACGGACCAACCCAAATGGATTAGTCTAAAGAGTACAACACTCAATAAGGGAAGGTACATATGACTCTCTTTCAGAATAAGAGTAATCATAGACCAACGCATCAATAAGCACACAATGCACAAATAAACACTCAACACCAACATCAAGAAGGCGAAAACAAGGTGTGAACACGCACGTTACACACAAGCTAAGGTCTGCTCAATCACTCACATGCAAAAGGAGGACAAGCATATACATAAGGTCGATACACCTCACACAAATAGAGGGCACACGCGACACCAGAGATCCCAATGTTTCCAACTTGGCTCTGATACCAAATGTAATGCCCCGCCAGGAAACCCCGAAGGGATTAAGCCATAACACAAGAATAGAGTGCAATTTTTTTTTTAAAGTTACAACACATAAGATGCAACAAGATATCAAAGATTCAGATTACATAGCGGAAGACATCAACTAACACCTAAAGAGTTTCCCAACGAGATTACTTAAATTTCACAATTCACCTAACTCACACAATTAATCCAAATAGCTGAATATCTTAATAACGAGATAATTCATAATCAGGATAATTCCTTTCAAAAGAGGGAAATATAAATCACAAGCGAAGATTCATCCATAAGATCTATTCATAATCTTCATTCAATCTTTTCATTAAAAATACAAGCCATACCTCTAATATTCTATCACACTAGAATTTCATCAAAGACATATGAGATCTTTTCAAGCATACTTAATTTTCTTAACAACAACTGAATATAATCCATTGCTCTAAGATACATTCTTTCATACTCCAATTTATTGCATTTCAAAAGATGATTACAACCATGCATCTATGATAAATCTCATCTAAACCACTTAAGCATTCGGTCAACATGGCATTCAAGAAGCGACTGAATATAAGCATTTAAAGTTAATTCCATTTATCCACTTAACCATTCTAGCATAAGCTAATCATACGTGATAAAGCTGAATAAAGGAAACATAAGAGAATACATCACATAACACCATAACGATCTCAGAGTTCACCCCTAAAGGGCTACATCTCCGGGTCTGCTCAACTGCAAGACCCCTCTGATAATTAATAAAGTTAAGAATACAAGAGGTTACACCATTACAATCCGGCCATCAAGGCGAAATATAAACAATATACAAGCGACCACATCGGTCAATCAATACATAAACAATCCCTGAAAAGAACAGGATCCAGCTGAACATAATCAAAGCTAATACAAAGGTCCAGAAGAGCATCCACAAGGCTAAGCCATCACCACCCAAGGTCTATCATGAAACTGACACTCACAAGGGCATAAACAAAAGGACGACCCACAAAGGTACTCAAAACCGGACAAAACGACAACACACTAGCGAACGTAGAGACAAGTTTCATCACACAACCTGGCATGGTTACCATGGCGAGTCTTCACAGGTCCCGGCCCCACACATTGGGTTACCCTGGCAACCTAATCCGATCTTCCGGCCCATCCAAGCCTCATGTGGACCCACACATCCTCTCGTGAAGACAAGGATGGTGGTTTGCCATTTCAGGCCTTCTCACAGCATGTCGAGTCTATGATGGCACTCGTCCCATGTGTGAGGCACAATTATCTTACTTAGAGATTACATTCTAATCTACTTAAAGGTTATCACTTATTAGACTCACTTTCGACGGGTTACCTAGCAGCCACTTTGGGTGCGGCCCCCAATCGAAAGCCACTTTCCCACACGACACTAGACTATACTCAGATGAACTCACCACCAAGGAATAGGCATGGTCAAACGAACGGAGTTCAAGAAGAGAGAAACAATCATTTGGTCAAACACGACTCAAGGGTAATCACTTACTGACGGTACTCTAACTAGAGACCTGACAAACTAAGGTCGACCACGAATCCTCATCCGACTCTCACACAAAGAGGATATGATCAACAACGACACTACCACAATACAACAGTCAACTCAGAACCAAGGACTGAACAGGTACCTCAAATCAATCCATACGACAGGGTCCTACTAAACAAAGCAAAACATGCCATTTCATAATTAAAGGCGAATACGTAAATTAAACTTGGAAGGCAATAATCAGAAAAGACAATATTTCCTCAAATTGATTTAATCATTACAAGTCGATCAAGTTTTTTACAAGATCTAAATCAGCTTATAGCATCTACCTCATCTAGGGATAGGTTGTTCTTGGTTTTCTAACTCTTGAAGGTTCAAAGCATCGAACAGACATATAAAGCCATAAAGAGTTTTTAAACCAAATTCATATTAATAAAACTCAGACAACCATTAATCTATTAAATAAGATATTTAATCTCCGACAAAACATCATTAACATACTGGTCTAAAACCGACCTCTACAGTTTCATATTTTCAACCTAGATGCATAATACGGATCACGGAATATACTTACAAAAAGAGAATCTAATGAAGATAATCATTTCCAAAAGCATGTCGTTTCAATTTCTACGATCAATGGTAAAATATCTCACTTACTCCTCGATTACTCAAATGATATGTTCTAAGATAATATTAACATCATCAAATAGTAATTACATCGTATTTCAACGATTTTCCAATAACACATTATTCTATTTTGTTTTTAAACAATAATACCTCAATGAGCCAAATGCTCTAATCAGCTAGAAGGTAAGATCTAGATTTATAAATCCAAGATCAATAAGAATATAAACAACAATATTCAATTGCAAAATAACAGTTGTAGAACTTAATTAGAAGGAGGCATAAGTCATGAAATGAAATAGAATATTTAATTCACCTATAAACTCCATTATGAAATTAATCAATATCCCATTTAACATTATCAAAATTAACGCCACCTTAATCAAAATTAAGAACTAATTAAACTTAATCATTAAAATAATATTTACAAATATTATATGCATTTTTTTTTGAATGATAAAAAAAAATATATTAAAAAAAAAACTATTTTAAAAACTCTGCTTTAAACAAAAACGCATTTAAAAATAAGAGGGAGGGCGATCGTGCCCTAACCCTAGCCGGGGAAATACCTGCGGGCGGCGCTCATGGTCGTGCCCGCAGGTGTCGCAGCGCCCTGCGGCCACCGCGGCCCCTGCGGCCACCGCCGTGAGCCACAGTCACTGCGCAGGTGAGCGGAGGTAAGGGGGCGAGCGGAGGGAAAAGGGGAACGCGTGGGGGAGGGGAGGAGGAGAGGGTGGAGCTCTTCTCCCCGCCCTCCAAACCCCAACCAAAGGTTCATTTTCAATAAAACTCGCCCAGTTCGGTAAATCATAGAAACGCATAGTCCGAACTAAAATGAACGCACAGTTCAATATAAAACATATATATATATATATATATATATATATATATATTTTAACACAGTTCGGTTTTAAAACAAACAATAAACCCAACTCAAAATTTGGATTAACAATTTCGGTTTGAATGAGAACCAATTCCAATGAATATATTTTGGTATGAAGTTTTCTTTGATGGTATTCATCCATTCTAAACACAAAAGGGATTTTCAAGCACCCAAACAGCAATGAGGAATAACACACCTCAATACATTTCAAGCCAAACTAACTAAATTACAATATCAGTTCATAGTCTTGGCATCCAATGAAGAATCTGAAACCAAGATAGCATGAAAACCTTCAAACCCCCATTTCCATTTTAACCAATAACTAACATTGAGAATTAGATCCTACCTGATCTCGCATTCCTGGCAAGATCTGCTGAGGAGACCCAATCTCCAGCTACCAAAACCCTCCTTCTCCATCCAAAACCCTCAAATTTCATCTCCAAAATCTTTTCCAACCAAAATTTCTCCAAAAATGTCCATCCTCCAATTTTCCCCAAATTTTGGGTTATATCGAAGAGTTGACCAAAATTTCTATTTTTGGAATTAAAAATTTTATTTACAAATAATTCTCAAAATTTAATCCTTTCTAACTATAGCAACAAATTAACTTGCTCTCTAATTCCAAAAACGATTTTCTCATTTAATCCAATTTAGCCTTTCTAATATCAAAAACCAACAGAATATAATCAATCTATTGCCATTTTAACTACAACTTTCTTTTTCAACAGCATAAATATAAAATGCATTTAATATTCAAAATCAGTCATTTAATCGAATTTACTCCCAATTAAAAATGAGCAATCCAAATCAATGAAAATCGCATAACGAAATTTCAATTAATCTAGCCCATTAATCTCTAATGCACAAATACATATTTAATCCAGATAATTACTAAGGACTAATAATCAATTTAACTAGGCACACGAAGAACGCAAATCGAGAAGGTCAACCAAACAGACGACTCGCAAACCCAAACAAAAAGGGATCACCGACGACGACTGACGATGCTCACTAGAGCACGACTAAGGTCAACTAGGTTCTTACGACCACCTAATCCAACTCTAAGGATTAAAAAGGTACACTCAAACCTGTACATCCAGGTGAAGACGAACTTCGCACTCATGCGACGTTGTACCTGAAATTTCCTGCAACCAAGAGTCATACATGTATACATATATAAAATTTAATGAAAGCATTAGCTCAATATTGATACCACGAAATAGGTACACTAAATAACTTGCATACAACTAGTGAGAAAACCACATCAATAGCTATGCGTTAAATCAAGCATCTGACTGTAACATCATATTAATATAAACTAATCAAGATTAAACGAAGGTTAGAGATTGATTAGGGTAGGGGTACTACATAGCATCAGCAATGAAAGAGGCATAATCAAATGTAATTGCAAGAGAAGGATTCAAAATTTGAGCAATCATTAACAGGTAATGATTTGGCATATTTGCTTCAGCACCTTCTCCCAAAACTTGGCAAAGTGCCCAATACATTCCTTTAGCCCTCAAGGTGAACATACTTAATGAAAAGGGCTCTTGTGTGTTGGGTCCTACAACTGTTAACCCTCCTATCTTCACAAAAAACTCCTTGAGAGGCCTATTCCTGAGATGACTCCTCTGTGCACAGTAAATTTGGGCTAATGATGTGAAATTTATAGGTTCTAGAAAATTGGTGAACTCATTAAGCCCAAAAGCTTTCCTAAATTCTTTAGCATTAATCTCAACAAGGGTTTTCCCATTTATATCCTGAATGCTTCTTGTGACTGGTGTTGGGAAAAATGGTCTCAACCTTGCATTTATGCGAGGTTACTATTTATAGTAAGTTTTCATTTGAGCACGAAATGGTGCAAAACTCTCCCTAAAGCTTCTGGTTGGCTAGATAAGCATTTCGGTAATGTTGCGTCGCAAGGTCACAGCTAGTTTTGAAGATATTAAAGTTTTCGTCTTGGAGGGGTGCGATAAAATGTTTAAACTTAATTTTTGGGGCTTTAGAGGCTCCTAAATGCCTTGAAAAGTGGCTGTAACCGGCGTAGTGGGTTACGAGGTGATAAAGCACTTTGCGAGCTTTCCGATGCTTCAAATGGTTCGTCAATCGGACACCCGGTTCTCAAGTTATGGCCTCCGGAAGTTTGTACTCCTGAAATAGGAAAAATAATTTGTATCGGATACATAAATGAGCTGTAAAAGGGAGCAACATGTGTTGATGTGTGCCTTAACATGTCATAGGGCATCTAGAAGGGAGATAAGGTCGGCTACTCCTTATTGGGTGGTTTTAGCCCATGGTTTTATAATACCGTTTGACGGTTTCTTGTATTGTATCTCCTATTTATGAGGTGTGTGAGATAGAGGTTGTGTGTAAGAGAGTCTTATGGCTATTGAGTTGCCTCTGAATCTCTGATTAGTGGTACTCCTGCGAAGAGCTTGCTCTGCAAGTATGTTGTAATCTATTTTTGATTGCTAAATAAAATATTGAGCTGCTTTTGGAGTGTGGGGTTTTTCTCCCGAAAGGGTTTTCCCCACGTAAATCACTGTGTTGTGATATGAATGCTATTATATCTATTTCTATTTTTCTATAACTGTTGTAACGATCTGGAAAAGTTTTGTATTACCCTCCTCTCAAGGTTAGTGTAGGAAGTTGTTTCCACTACTTAACTTCCTTTCAAGTGGTATCAGAGCCTGATCACCTTTGGTTTCAATTGTGGGCAGTTGGGTTTTTTGAACTAATCCAGATTTGAGTGGGAGCTTGTGCAGAAGACACTTTTTGATCTTGTTGTAGGAATATTCAGATGGTGAGTTTGTCAGGGAGAATAGAGGTGGAGAAATTTAATGGAAGTAATTTTGAGATGTGGAAGCTGAAGATGGAAGATCTGCTAATAGATTGAGATCTTTGGGATGCTGTTGATGCAAATGTCCAAAGGCCCTCAGATCCTACTGCGGCAGCTCAGTATGATGTTATGGACCGAAAAGCCAAGGGTCTAATCAGACTGTGCTTGGTAGACTCTGTTCTAATCAATGTCCATGAAGAGAACTCTGCAAAGAAGCTATGGACTAAGCTTGGTGAGATGTATCAAGCGAAATCTTTATTAAATCAAATTTTCTTAAGAAAGAAATTGTATTCCTTGAAGATGGAAGAGGGTGGATGAATTGCAGACCACCTGGAAGCATTCAATATGTTGGTGGCTCAATTAGTATCTGTCGGTGTTAAGATGGACGAGGAGGAGAAATGTCAGATCTTGCTTTGTTCTTTGCCTGATTCGTGGGATTTTCTTGTTATGGCTATCGGTAGTACTTCTATTGTTTTGAAATCTGAAGATGTGGTGGGTGCCCTACTTGGTGAAGAGATGCGAAGGAAGGTATCCATCAGTTCAAAGGAAGCCCTAACCGTTCGTGGAAGACCTAAGGAGAAAGGCAAGAAGAATGAGAAGTGCAACAAGTCCAAATCCAAAGGAAGATCGAAATCTCCTGGAAAGTCCAAAGTCATTTGCTGGAACTATGGTACACCGGGTCACATCCGTAAGGACTGCAAAGAAGAAAAGAAGAAGAAGAAAAAGAAAAAGTTTGATTCTGATTCTGAGTCCGACAAGGAAGATGGCAATGCATTTATTGCGGCTTTGGCGACTCATGCAGGTAATGATGCCTGGCTAATTGACTCAGGTGCATCTTTTCATATGACTTCCAATAGAGATTGGTTTTCTGAATATGAAGGATTTAATGGAGGTAAGGTGTACTTGGGTGATGATTCACCTCTAGACATTGTTGGTCGAGGTAAAGTTAGAATCAGGTTTTTTGATGGTAGAATAAAAAGGATTAATGGTGTGTTGCATATCCCTGGATTAAAATGAAACCTGTTATCTATGAGCAAACTGATAGATGCGGGTGTGTAGGTAGTCTTTTCTGAAGCAGGATGTAAGATGATTAAGGGTGCTATGGTAGTTGCTAGAGGTGTCAGGTTTGGCACTTTGTATAAGCTTGAAGCATACACTGTTGAGTGTAATAGCACTTCTGTAAAAAGTAAATCTGTGGATACTTCACTGGAAGATTTGAAGGTTTCACCTTCAGCAAATGGAAATAGTTTTTGGGTACCTAAGGGTGCTCTTTCGTCTGAAACAAAGTTACCTGCAGAGAAGACTATGTTATGGCACCAGAGACTTGGCCACATTGGAGAAAAGGGTCTAAGGACCTTGAAAAATAAAAACCTTGTTGAAGGTTTGAATGATTGTAATCTTGACTTTGATTTCTGTGAGCATTGCAGTTATGGAAAACAAAACTGCGTTCAGTTTTACTCGAGTTCTCATAAAACTTGTGGTGTTTTAGATCTTATCCATTCTGTTGTGTTTGGTCCAGTAGATGTCTCTTCGATTGGAAAATCCACATATTATGTTTCATTTATTGATGATTTTAGTAGAAGGACATGGGTTTATTTTCTAAAGAGTAAATCTGAAGTTTTTAGTCATTTTAAAGAATTTAAAGCAATGGTTGAGTTGCAGACTAGAAAGAAAATAAAATGTTTGAGAACTGATAATGGCGGTGAGTTTTGCTCTAATGATTTTGATAGATTCTGTAAAGACTGTGGAATTAACAGGCAGAAGACAACTCCATATTCTCCACAGCAGAATGGAGTTGCAGAAAGAATGAACAGGACACTGATGGAGAAGGCTAGGAGTATGTTGAGTGGTGCTGGTCTCGAACAAAAGTTTTGGGCTGAAGCTATTGCCACTACTTGCTACCTGATTAACAGGTCTCCTACATCAGCTCTTGTTGATAAAACGCCTATGGAAGCATGGTTAGGTCACAAGCCTTCATTGAGACATCTTAGAGTTTTTGGTTGTGAGGCATATGCACATGTGCCAAAGGAGAAGCGAACAAAGTTGGAGAACAAGGCTGTGAAATGTATCTTCATCGGGTATAGTTATGGTGTGAAAGGATACAAGCTTTGGGACCCTGTTGTACAAAAGGTAATTCACAGTAGAAGTGTTATTTTTAGAGAAATTAAGTCTCCTTCTGTTACATTGCAGCCAGAACAGACTAAAAAAGAAGATGTGATTCAACTTCCTTCTACACCTGAAAGAGTTGAATCGAGACCCCTAGATAGGCGAGAAGTTGAGGAGAGCTCATCTAGCTCTGAATCTTTAGAAGAGGAGGAAGAACCTCCAACTCAGCTTGTTCGAAGGTCTACAAGAAATAGAGAACCACCTGAAAGGTATTCACCTAATGATTGAAGATGTATTTTTTCTCTGAAGACTAGTGTGGATGAACCGAAATCTGTAGAAGAGGCATTAGGTATGAATGATGCAGAATCCTGGAAGATTGCTATGGAGGAAGAAATGGCAGCTTTGAAAAAGAATGATACATGGGATCTTGTACCATTGCCGGAAGGACGAAAACCTGTTGGTTGTAAATGGGTGTTCAAGAAAAAGATTGGTTCAGATGGAAGCATTGAGAAGTATAAAGCAAGGTTGGTTGCAAAAGGCTACTCTCAGGTTGAGGGTGTTGATTACGGTGAGATATTTTCTCCTGTTGCAAAAATGATGTCCATTAGATTTTTGCTTTCTATTGCTACTGCTTATGATTTAGAGGTTGAGCAAATGGATGTGAAAACTGCTTTCCTTCATGGTGATTTGGAGGAAGATATTTATATGACATAGCCGGAGCACTATGTGGTGAAAGGAAAAAGTAATTTGGTCTGTAAATTGAAGAAATCTTTGTATGGCCTCAAACAAAGTCCTAGGATGTGGTACCAGAAATTTGATACATATGTGTTGAGTTTGGGATTTGAACGTTCTAAATCAGATCACTGTGTTTATTATAAATCTGATGGTGATCATTTCTTATTCATTGCATTATATGTTGATGATATGTTATTCATTGGTAAAGGGAAAGGTATGATTTCAGAACTGAAGTCTCAACTCGCTGCTAAATTTGAAATGAAAGATCTTGGTGCAGCAAAGCACATTCTTGGGATGGAAATTAGAAGAGATAGGGTGAATAGAAAGCTATGGCTAGGCAAGAGTAAGTATGTGAATTTAGTGTTACAGAGGTTCAACATGCAGAATTGTAGACCATTGAGTGTTCCTTTTATAGTTGGAACAAAACTATCTATTTTAGATTGTCCTACATCCCCATTGGAGATGGAAGACATGAGCAGAGTGCCTTACTAGAGTGCGGTTGGAAGCTTGATGTATGCTATGGTCTGTACTAGACCAGACATTGCCCAAGCAGTGGGAGTACTTTCTAGATATATGTCTAATCCTGGTAGAGTTCATTGGGATGTAGTCAAAAGAGTCTTCAGATATTTGAAGGGTACTTTAGAGTATTCTTTGTGTTATCATGGTAATTCAGTTGGAGACATGACTTCCCTTGATATCCATGGTTATGTGGATTCAGATTGGGCAGGTGATATTGATAGCAGAAGATCCACCAGTGCTTATGTGTTTACTTTGTTTGGTGGTGCAATTAGTTGGATGAGTAAGCGACAGGCTGTGGTTGCTTTATCCACTACTGAAACAGAGTATATGGCAGCTACTCATGCTTGTAAAGAGGCCACTTGGCTTAAGAGACTGTGTTCGGATATTGGAATAAAACAAGGTATAGTGACAGTTTACTGTGACAGTCAGAGTGTAATTAGCCTAGCTAAGAACCCGATATTTCATGCCCGGACCAAACATATTGATGTTCAGTATCATTTTGTTAGAGATATGGTAGAAGATGGTAGAGTGAAGCTAGTTAAGGTGGAAACTTTGATGAATGTTGTAGATGCTTTAACTAAGGCCGTGAGCACAGAGAAGTTCAGATGGTGTTCAGAGTCTATGGGCCTTATGGCCCCTAGCAATTGATTCATTGTGTTGGCATTCCCTTCCACTCCTGCAAGGTGTTCGACAAGTGGGAGATTTGTTGGGAAAAATGGTGTCTCAACCTTGCATTTATGCGAGGTTACTATTTATAGTAAGTTTTCATTTGAGCATGAAATGGTGCGAAAATCTCCCTGAAGCTTCTAGTTGCCTAGATAAGCATTCCAGTAAAGTTGTGTCATAAGGTCACAGCTAGTTTTGAAGATATTAAAGTTTTCGTCTTGGAGGGGTGCGATAAAATGTTTAAACTTAATTTTGGGGGCTTTAGAGGCTCCAAAATGCCCTAAAAAGTGGCTTTAACTGGTGTAGCAGGTTACGAGGTGATAGAGCACTTCGCGAGCTTTCCGACGCTTCAAACGGTTCGTCAATTGGACACCTAGTTCTCAAGTTATGGCCTCCGAAAGTTTGTACTCCTGAAATAGGAAAAATAATTTGTATCGGATACATAAATGAGCTGTAAAAGGGAGCGACACATGTTGATGTGTGCTTTAACATGTCATAGGGCATCTAGAACGGAGATAAGGTCGGCTACACCTTATTGGGTGGTTTTAGCCCATGGTTTTGTAATACCGTTTGACGGTTTCTTGTATTGTATCTCCTATTTATGAGGTGTGTGAGATAGAGGTTGTGTGTAAGAGAGTCTTATGGCTATTGAGTTGCCTCTGAATCTCTGATTAGTGGCACTCCTGCGAAGAGCTTGCTCTGCAAGTATGTTGTAATCTATTTTTGATTGCTGAATAAAATATTGAGCTGCTTTTGGAGTGTGGGGTTTTTCTCCAGAAAGGGTTTTCCCCACGTAAATCACTATGTTGTGGTATGAATGCTATTATATCTATTTCTATTTTTCTGTAACGGTTGTAACAATCTGAAAAATTTTTGCATTACCCTCCTCTCAAGGTTAGTTTAGGAAGTTGTTTCCGCTACTTAACTTCCTTACAACTGGATCATAGTTGAGCGCAATTTGGGTCAATAGATCTATGTCCATAAATACCCTTGGGACTACTAATTTTCCGACATCTAATTCCCAGATACTGTTTTGTGGGGCAGGAGAATTTCTCATTCTGAATCTAATTTTAAATAACCCCAACCCAGACAATCCAACCTGTGGGTCTCTCAACTAGTTACCCTTGTCATATAGTCCTTCTCCTATTTTTAAACAGGGAGCCTTGGGCACTAATTATTTTGCCTTCGATGCCTGATTAGTTGACAACATCAACTATTCTAAAAAATCATCACAGACACTCCTTTCTGAATAGTTAACTTTGCCAGAAAATTCTCTTTTAGGAGCCATTTTGAAAATGTAAGAAATGAATACCACTCTTAAACAATTCTGTGATGAATCAATTATCTTATCTAAAACACTACACAGGAATTGCTACACAAGAATACGAGAGAACCTGTTCTTCACTTGAAGGAATTTGCTCTGCAACTAAACCGACTTGCTCTGTACCTGAAGAAAATAACCCTACATCCGCTCTTCTACAAAATTCTTTAAAAGATATCTTCACCCGGTTGGTAGGAAATGAAATAATGTACTCAGGGCCTTAACTACAACATTGATTCTGCATGCTTCGGTCATCCCTTCAAAATTGAATTCATATGAGAATTTGTATTTTTCGCTCCAACAGGTCACAACGTTCCTGCAAGTGTTTCATTTTGATCTTTCACAACTTCACAAAGCATAACTATCGGGCAACTCAGTCTTGTGAAATAGCGTCGACCATCCGATCAAAAGAAACTTGATCAAGTGTTAGATTAACTAACAGCTTTGGCTCCATGCTGGGTCCCGCTTCTCTATTGGCTACATCATACCACGTGGCACCCAACCATTGGCCTTGAAATTTCTTTCTCATTCCACTTGATACTGGCCGCGTGTCTTTCATTTATACCATTGGTTCCACCATGGCGGGTCCACAACTTTCTTCTTAGACCACGTGTCACCAGACACGTGGACGACTCTCATTCACTTTCTCTATTTCGTGGGGTATAAAGAATGAGCATCTTACCCTTGCAAAATAGTGCAGGCCATTGGATCATCTTTTAAGTTGATCGGCATTTAACCATCTGAAAAGGCTTTCAGGAGGGGTGGGCCAGCTGACTCACCATGAACACTTGGCATGCAGTCATCTGCAGCGCTGACTTGTCACTTTTCTATATGCCGAAAGAAAACCATAGGGCCTCAATTTATTCTTGACAGCTGTATCCTCCAAGTCCTCTATCATAACATGTGGACGACTCTCATTCACTCTCGCTATTTCACGGGATATAAAGAATGAGCATCTTACCCTTGGGAAATAGCGCGGGCTGTCAAATCATCTTTTAAGTTGATCGGCATTTAATTGTCTGAAAAGACTTTCAGGAGGGGTGGGCCCGCTGACTCACCATGAACACTTGGCGTCCAATCATTTGCAGCGTTGACTTGTCACTTTTTTATATGCCAAAAGAAAACCACGTGGCCTCAATTTATTCTTGACAGCTGTACCCACCAAGTCATCTCTTGATTGCGACCTGACTCACCTCTAGGGCCCACCTTTTAGCCTTTAATCTTGTCCCCCTGACTGTTGTGACTTGTGCCGTGTGCCACCATTTTACTTGCGATCATCGACTAGCTGGACCGTCTATGTGGCATGCCATGTCATTTTCGCAACTTCGCTAGTTTTAAACTACGTGCAACTTTGCCTAGCAAAATAGCGAAAGCCGTAGATCCATCTGCGAGATGCGCACTAGTTATTGGGCCTGACAACTTTAAGAGAAAAACATATAAGGCATAAATTTTTTGATTAATTAACATAACCGCCTAGGCAAACAACAAGGGGGGACACTTCCTACAACCCCACAACCCATTACTTAAGTGAATAAAGTAACGAAAGATTAGAAACTAGAGGGTTTAAAACAAACACAAGAGGATCTAAAATCAAAAACCCTTAAACCCTTGAGGTCTAAAACAAAGCTGAAGCATTTGAAACTGCATCCTACTCAAAAATTCAACAAACCATAGCCAATCATCGGAAAGAAAAGCCCATTTTTAATCAGTGATAAAAAGTCCACTAACCCATGTAAAATTAATTTCGCCGTACGATTTCACATAATGTGTTTGCATAAAATTTTTTTAATGATAGTTTAAATACTTAAATATATGTATATATATATAGTTTCCAGTTTCCAATTTATTTAAGTACAGAGAGTAGTATTTAACCAATATATGAGAGATAAAAATATTAATGTATACAAATAAGAATAAGGATTTATTTACAGGAATGAATAACAAAGAGGATTATTCATAGAGAGATTTATACCTCAATTTCAACTATTATTCCTAGAGAGAAGTATATAACCAGATAAAAATATTAATGTAACCAAATGAGAATAAGGATTTATTCACAGGAATGAATAACACAGAGGATTATTCATAGAGAAATATATTCCTCCATTTAAACTAATATTTACAGAGAAAAGTATATAACCAGATAACAAAAAATTTATGTAATCAAATGAGAATAAGGATTTATTCACAGGAATGAATAACATAGAGGATTCTTCATAGAGAAATATATTCCTCCATTTCAACTAATATTCACAGAGAGAAGTATATAACCAAATAAAAAATATTTATGTAATCAAATGAGAATAAGGATTTATTCAGAGGATTATTCACAAAGAGAGATGAATACATGAGATTTATATCTTATTATTAGGCATTTTCTATAGGGGAGTAAGATTGCATTTAAGTTTCCAATCCAGTAATGAATTTGAGAGAAGTAAACCAAGAACTGCTATTTTCTAAAGAAAATTAAACAAATAATAAGCTGTCTTTGACATGCAAGCATGATCTGATATTTCTTCTCTAAAGAATAATAAAACAAATAAATAAGCTATCTTTTCACTATTATCCCTAAAGAATGATTTACCACAAAAGAAGTTTCTTTTATAAAGGAAGATCTAGAAGCTATATTTTGGATAATAGCATTTGTCATATGGGAATGTGAAATAACAAGAAAAGAACCTGGCTTATCGAAGTTTGATGTTGAATCATCTCCAACCTTCTAGCTATCCTCCTTAGATCCTTCCTTGCCACTTGAGAGAAATCTTTCAACAATAACTTAACAATCTTGCAACGAAAATGAGACTACCAAAGAAGAAAAAACTTGGGAAATTTTCTTCAAAACATAATCAACTCCCTTCTTTGAAAACTTGCTTACAATTTATCAAAAAAATCCCTCAATTCCACTATCTAGAGATTTTAATTAAAAAAGAGATTCTTTTCCAATATTGGACTCATGCAAATTGATTAAAAACTTAGTGGGGGAGTTACATGCAAGGTGGTGGAGATTCCTCTAGAAGCTTCTAATTCCTCCTACAACATGTGCCATAATTGGGAGTAGGAAAAATATATAAAATAAAAATAATGCCTTCGAATTATACTCTCTAAGTGTGTGTGTGGGTGTTTATTATTATTTTTATTCTCTTACAATATTTATTCAATCATTTTTAATAGCTTAACCAAAAACATAATAGAATTGTATTTAAATCAAAAAGCGATAAAGGAGGGTTGTGACATCCTCCCCCCCTTAATTTTTTCATCGTCCTGATGCACTTATTGAATGTATCTAGAAGAGTCTATAGCTCATGATTAGTTTAAAACAAAAAAGGGAACAACTGTTGTATTTCCTTAGTATATTCCCACGTGGCATTCTTTTCATCATATTGGTTCCATTGTACTTTGCATTGATCAACCTCTCTATTGCGTGATTGGCACTGGCACCTCTCCAAGATTTTGAATGGCTCTATCATTATTCCTCCCATTTCCTGGACCTGTAAAGCATCTCAATTCAAAATATGTTTCTCATCAGGTACATACTTTTTAAGAAGAGATACATGGAAGATATCATGGATTCGGCTCAACTAGGGAGGTAAGGCCAACTGTTATGCAACTAGATTAATCCTTTCAAATATTTCAAAAGGCCCAACATAACAAGGTGCAAGCTTAGTCTTTTTCCCAAATCTTATGGAACACTTGTGTGGCCTAACCCTTAGGAAGACTTTCTCTCCCACCTCAAACTCCCTTGGTGTCCTATTTTTGTTTGCATAACTTTTCTGCCTATCTAAGGCTTCCTTTAATCTTTGCCTAATTTCCTTAGTTTTCCTTTCCATCTCCTTCAACATATTTGGTCCAACAATTACTCTATCTTCCAGACTATCCCAACTCAAAGATGTTCAACATGGTCTACCATACAATGCTTTGAAAGGTGCCATTCCCAAGGATGTTTGATATGTATTATTGTAAGAAAACTCTACTAGAGGTAGGTAATCTTCCCATTTCTTCTGTTGGTCCATGCAGTACATGTGAAGTAGGTCTTTCAAAATCTGATTTGTCCTTTCTGTTTGACCATCGGTTTCAGGATGGTATGCAGTGCTAAAATTTAGTTGAGTTCCCAAAGCTGATTGAAGAGTTATCCAAAACCTTGAAGTGAATCTAGCATCTCTATCTGATATGATTTTCTCTGGCGTTCCATGCAACCTAAATATTTCTTTAACAAAGCGCCTAGCAAAGGTAGGTGCATCATCCATCAGGTTCTCTAGTATAAAGTGTACCACCTTAGTGAGTTTTTCAATTACCACCATTATTGTATCATGCCTAGATGGTGACATGGGCAACCCTTGCACAAAATCCATGCTAATAACTTGCCACTTGTGTTGAGGCACATCATGTAACTGTAACAATCCAGTTGGATGTCTATGTTCTGCCTTTACTCTTTGACACTCCAAACATTTAGCCACATATTTGACTATGTCATTCTTCATCCCTTGCTGAAAGTATAACTTCTTTAGATCTACATAAAGTTTGTTAACCCCCGGGTGCCCTGAGTAAGGGGCATTGTGAGCCTCCGACAAGACTATTTCCCTTAAGCCTCCTAAATTAGGAATATAGATTCTATTATTGTATCTAAGCAACCCATCTTTGTCTAATGTATACCCTTTAATCTTAGGATTGGTTGGATCATGTTCTAATGTCAATTTGACTTGCTCATACCATGGGTCGTGTCCCTGCTCATCCATTACTTGCCTTTTGAAAGAAGTTTTGAATGTTTCTATAGTCATCAAGTGTCTCCTCGTACTTAAAGAATCTACCACCCTATTTTCCTTCCCCTTAATATATTCAATTTCAAAATCATATTCACTTAGAGATTCTAACCAGCTTCTTTGTGTAGCATTTAAGTGGGGTTGGGTAAAGATGTACTTTAGTCCTTGGTTATCTGACTTTAACTCAAAGGGCTTCCCTAGTAAGAAGTCTCTCCATTTCTGTAGGGCATGCACAATCGCTGCTAACTCTAAGTCGTGGGGTGCATAATTAACCTCATGAGTCTTCAGCTTCCTGGATTCGTAAGCTACTACCCCTTCATCTTGGACAAGTACTCCTCCTAAACCTTCGATAGAAGCGTCAGTTACGTCGGTGAAGTGTCCATTTGGATCTGGTACTTTTAGAATGGGTGCTAAAGTTAGTTTTCCCTTCAAGATTTGGAATGCCTTATCACTTTTTTCTATCCACATGAACCTTTTACCCTTCCTCTGTAATGAGGTGATGGGGTTTGCTATCTTAGAGAATCCTTCCACAAAACTCCTATAGTAACCTGCTAGCCCAATAAAGCTTCTTACTTCTAAAATGTTTTTAGGGATTGGCCATTCTACTATTGCCTTTATCTTATCTGGATCAACTGCTATTCCTTCCTTTGATATTATATGCCCAATGTAGTGAATCTTTTCCTCGAAGAAGGCACATTTTGACAATTTTCCATATAACTTATGTTCCCTCAACCTTTGTAAAATAATTTGTAGGTGTACTAAATGTTCCTCCTCATTCCTAGAGTAAATCAATATGTCATCCAGTAATACCAAAACAAATTTTTCCAAGTATTCATGGAGTACACTATTCATTAGGTTCATAAATACAGCTGGGCCATTGGTTACACCAAAAGGGACTACTGTGAATTTATAATGCCCATATCTAGTCCTGAAAGGTGTCTTCAAAATTTCCTCCTCCTTAATTATGAGTTGATGGTATCCTGATCGGAGGTCTATCTTTGAGAAAACTACTGCTCCTTTCATTTGGTCAAAAAGATCCTCTATTCGAGGTAAGGGATACCTATTCTTTATTGTGACCTTGTTCAACATCCTATAGTTGATGCATAGTCTTAAGGTTCCATCCTTCTTCTTAATGAATAAGATTGGTGCTCCCCATGGTGATACACTTGGCCTTATTAATCCCTTAGCTAAGAGTTCCTCTAATTGGATCTTGAGTTCTTGTAATTCAGTTGTGTTCATTCGGTAAGGTGCCCTTGATACTGGTCCAACTCCTTGTAGTACATCGATAGAAAAGTCAAACTTCCTTTTAGGAGGTAAGCCAGGTAATTCTTCTAGAAATACATCCTTGAATTCTTTTAAGAAAGGGGTATTTTCAAAGGTTGGGGTATTTTCTTCTTTTCCTTCATCAATTTCAACCATATGGATTTGGCCTCCTCTTCTTCTTTCCTTCTTTAATTGCATGGCTGATATGGTTTCTATATTAATGGGGATAAACTTTCCTTGGATTTTGACCCTTTTCCCCCCATCATCCAAGAATTCAACAACTTTATTATAGCAATCTACATTAGCTTGATGGTCGGTTAACCAACTCATTCCAATAATTACATCATACAATCTTGGGGGTGCCACATAGAGGTCTACCCTTGTTTCAAACTCAGGAAATTGTACCCTTTCCCTTGGCAAACACTTAGTTACTTCCCTAGTTGCCTTATCCCCATATTGAACCATCCATGATGACTCCATTTGATTCACTTTTAATGTATATTTGACTCCCATCGAACTTAGGAGGAGTGATTTTTTCAAATCCTTCGAGAGTTCCAATATGTTATTTTCTTTTCTATTGCCCATCATAATCCCCTAATTTCTACCAGGGTTCTGATTTTCAGTTCCACTTTGATTTTCAATGTCATTCTGTCTTGCCCTAAGGTCCTGCATCGATTGCTCCAGGAAGTTGATTTTATCCCTTTGTTCGGTTAGAAGGTTGATTATACCCTCGACCCCATCTTCATTATTTCCTAGGTTATGTTGATCCCCTTCATGGTCTTCTTCATGGTTTTCTTCATGGTTTTCCTCATGGTTTTCTTCCCTTTGTCTCCTAGTGGTAGTATGTCTTCCATTACCCCTTCCTCTTCCTCTTCCTCTAGCCATTCAGGGTTTTACTTGAAAGTTAAATTATGTAGTTAGTTCTTGATTTAAGATTTTAAAATTTAATTTCTACCATTGCAAAACATTCCCTTAGTTGTGTAAATTGAAGTGAGCACAAGGCCTAGATTTGAACCTTTGCTCTGATACCACATGTAATAACCCACCCTACTTTAACTCAACAAAATTTGACCATTCTTTTTTTTTGTTTAATTTAATTATTTGTGTTTGATTAAATCCAATACTCTAGACATCCATCCATTATGATTAGGCATTCATCCATCCGGCATGAGCATCTAACCATATGGGTTAGGCATATGTCCATACGGGACATAAGACTTCATCTATCCAATACGGGATAGGGATCTACCCATACGAGGTAGGCATCTATCCAATCGGGATAGGAGGTGCTCTGACCAGAGACTTAGACTCATTGGGACCATTCGGGTCCTGAGCCACTCACTAAGTACTACACTCTTCTAGTAGAAGCGCATCGAGGTCATTGTCCTTAGGAGTAATTAAATAACATAATACAAGCTTGAATTCCGCCTTGGAATTTTGGCTTAAAGCCTCGGGAAGTCAAGGGAATTCATATGGGATTCCTTCCAAGTATCCATTGAATTACTTTTTCCTTTTTATTATACTTATCTTCCAAATTAGGATTCTACTCAATCCTTCTTCTCACCAAACCTACACCCCACCCACGAATGCTTGAGTACTAGGGACAACTCTGTCCCAAGACTACCTACATACCCGTTTCAGCATGAGATCAAGGCGTAAAGTATGTAGTTCTATTTTCTACTCTGGTTTGATGTAAACTAGTTAGTGGGTAAGCAATCCTTTCTAGGGTCAATGTCCTAGATAGTTTCTTTGCGGTTGCTACTGACGGTGGTAGCACTTAAGAAAAGGCTCAAGATGCCCTATTGCTTGTGGCCTAAAACAACTAGATCTTAATACCTATCATAAGCATCACCCTTGACCAATTGTCAATTGTCAGCAATTCTTTGAGACAAAATAAATTTCATAAAATTATTTTACTCAACATCCCTATAGGAGTTTACTATGGTTTAACTCAGCAAATGAAAGATCATTTTAGAATTATCTTATTAGATTATCGCTTCAAGGGGGATTACCGGCCCCTTGGATTTTAACTTCCAAGTGTCCCTTATTACTCCCCCGATGATTTATAGGGATGATGCCACAGATGTCGTTGATGTAGCTTTATTAGGCATTAAGTGCAGTAGTTCAACATGATGACATTACCCGTAAGCGTGACCCAGAGGCACTGTATATACCGAACCCTGCTAGGTTTTGGTTTCCATCTTTCTTTATTTAGTTTTCTAACTAAGAAGCTATGAAAAACATCATGCTTGAAAACAATTATGAATTGAATGTACACAATTGCAAGGTTTAATTCATTGACATAACTACTTGATGGCATTCAATTACTACTTGATAGAATTACCACTCTTCTACAACTAAACTAGTTAATATATGATTGCATGATAAAGACGATTAGGAACTCACGTATTAAATGTGTAATTGCATTTGGAAATGTAACTTGATCATGAATACAAATTAATATATATATATAATTCGATGGTGTCAAAACAATAGTGTTATTTACATGCAAAATGAAGCAATGTTTACTTCTATCACAAGAATAATTAGTTATAGCATTACTAGTTCAAAATGAACAATTAGTTTAGACTTTTGGCAATTTTGGATCATGTTTTTAAATGAATCTAAATATTATCAATTAAGTAACCCAATAATCTCCAATGGTAATTATACATATAAATTTGGAATTACAATTTCAATATACAATGATCCTAATTACTTATAAATTTTCTAAATTTAAATCTACTAACTTAAAGATAAATAACAATTAAACTTTAAAATATAACTAAGTAAATATTAATTCTTTTTAAATTGAATCTTAATATACATAAAAAATTTAATTAATGCAATAAGGTAGAGGGCCCACGGGTCCCATCATCACTGCGGACTTGCGGTCATAGGCCCGCAGTGATGAGGGGACTGCCATGGTCCCCCCCACTACCCTGTGGCCACTGCCATAGCAGTGACCGTAGGTTAGTGGAGGATACCACTGGGTACCCCTAACCTATGGTATTAACTCCACCCATCCCCTCCCAACAATAGTCCACTAACCCATGCGAAATTAATTTTGCCATACGATTTCGCATAATGTGTTTGCATAAATTTTTTTAATGATAATTTAAATACTTATATATATGTATATATATAGTTTCCAGTTTCCAATTTATTTAAGCACAAAGAGTAGTATTTAACCAATATATAAGAGATAAAAATATTAATGTATACAAATAATAATAAGGATCTATTTATAGGAATGAATAACAAAGAGGATTATTCATAGAGAGATTTATACCTCAATTTCAACTATTATAACCAGAGAGAAGGATATAACAACATAAAAATATTAATGTAACCAAATGAGAATAAGGATTTATTCACAAGAATGAATAACACAGAGGATTATTCACAGAGAAATATATTCCTCCATTTCAACTAGTATTCATAGAGAGAAGTATATAACCAGATAAAAAAATTATTTATGTAATCAAATGAGAATAAGGATTTATTCACTGGAATGAATAACACAGAGGATTATTCACAGAGAAATATATTCCTCCATTTCAACTGATATTCACACAAAGAAGTATATAACAAAATAAAAAATATTTATGTAATCAAATGAGAATAAGGATTTATTCAGAGGATTATTCACAGAGAGAGATGAATACATGAGATTTATATCTTATTATCAGGCATTTTATGTAGGGGAGTAAGATTGCATTTAAATTTCCAATCCAATAATGAATTTGAGAGAAGTAAAGCAAGAACTGATATTTTCTAAAGAAAATTAAACAAATAATAAGTTGTCTTTCACATGCAAGCAAGATCTAATATTTCTTCTCTAAGGAAAAATAAAACAAATAAATAATCTATCTTCTCACTATTATCCCTAAAGAAGTATTTACCACAAAAGAAATTTTTTTATAAAGGAAGATCTAGAAGCTATATTTTTGATGATACCATTTTCTCATATGGGAATGTGAAATAACAAGAAGAGAACTTGGCTTATCGAAGTTCGATGTTGAATCCTCTCCAACCTTCTAGCTATCCTCCTTAGATCCTTCCTTTCCACTTGAGAGAAATCTTTCAACAATAAGTTAACAATCCTACAACGAAAATGAGACTACCAAGGAAGAAAAAACTTGGGAAATTTTCTTCGAAACATAATCAACTCCCTTCTTTCAAAACTTGCTTACAATTTATAAGAAAAATCCCTCAATTCCACTATCTAGAGATTTTAATTAAAAAAGAGATTCTTTTCCAATATTGGACTCATGCAAATTGATTAAAAACTTAGTCGGGGAGTTACAGGCAAGGTGGTGTAGATTCTTGTAGAAGCTTCTAATTCCTCCTACAACATGTGCCATAATTGGGAGTGGGAAAAATAAATAAAATAAAAATAATGCCTTCTAATTATACTCTCCAAGTGTGTGTGTGGGTGTTTATTATTATTTTTATTATTTTACAGCATTTATTCAATCATTTTTAATAGCTTAACCAAAAACATAATAGAATTTTATTTAAATCAAAAAGCGATAAAGGAGGGTTGTGACACACAAACTTCAATCCACATTTACTATTAAGACACTCTGAAACAAACAACTTCATATGTGTAAGGTCTATTTGTAAGCTTCATCTATATTAGGATCTTTCAACAATGTAAGCTCATCTTGAAGTTGAAACTTTAGTCCATTCATATTATGTGCTATTTCTAATTCTTTACTCTCCTATAAATCCATTTAAATTTGAAGCCTCATAAACTATTGAATATAAGTATGTACTAATTGATCTATTTTTTCAAATTCTTGTTGCATTTTTTGTTGGTGATCTAGTGACAAGAATCATGCTCTTAAATGTTTCATATTACATTAAAGTTTTTTTTTTTCTTTGCTTCCTTCTCAAATTCTGCATATTTTCACACAACAGGGTTGCATGAAACTTCAACATAAAGTTAGAAAATTTCACTCTTTTTTTATAATCTTCATCCATGTCTTCAATCTCAAAGTACTTCTCTAAGTTTTGGTTCAAATCTAGGAATATATTAGGGTTATTAGGGTTGAGTTTGGCTTTAAAATCTAAATATCAACCATTATTTTAGAACTTTTTTTAATCAATACTCCAATAAGTCTCTTAAGAGAATCTAAATACCTAATACCATTTACTAATTTCTTTAATTCCTCTACAAACTCATCCAATTCTAATTTGGCCTCAAGGGATTCTATCCTTCTAAGAACTTCCTCAGTGTTTCCTCAAGAGTATGCATTCCTTTTTCTCCTTCCCTAGATCATGTAAAGTCCTATCAAGACCATCACAAATTTTTTTCATATCAAAATTGATACAGATTGAACCTTTTTTCTTTTCCATAAAGTCTTAGTAATGTTGTTTAGTTCTTCCAAATAATCTCCATGATATACTCTACTTTTGGAAGTTAAAACAAATATCATACATTTCTTACAAAATAAATAGTAAATATGTACAACAAACTCACAGTCTATATGTTCCTATCCACCATGGTCATCATTATTAAGGAAGGTTGATCATTGGATATGAATATTTACATCAATCTATATCATATTAGAATTAGATTATTTTTTTCCAAATACCTATTTATGTCAATTGAGGAAAAGTAGTCATAATTAAATGTATACATTCATGCTTGTACCTATGTTAGACACATCAATTATGAAATTTATTTAAAATTGAGATCTAATTCTTCTTACAACTTAAGGCATGAGATAACTAAACAATGATAATTAATGACCAAGAAACTCAGGTACATATAAACATTAACATTAGATATTATATAATAAAAACTAAAAACATGTAATTTATCATATATCAATGAAACCAATATAATATATGACAATATCAATAACCATATTGGATGGTGTAGGTGGGATAGTCAATGTTGTACCATCCTTTGATGTTAGATCCTAAACTATATAAAAGGCACACAATAGTAACAATTATACGATTAGAAATTAATTTACATATTAAATTTATTTTAAAATATAAAATATATTATAAATTCATATTAAAATACCTATACATAGTCATCAAACAAATTGTTAAGTTCCTTCTTTGAAATTATAAAAAAAATTGATTGAGGCTACTTCTAATTGTGAGTAGAAAGATTTTTTGACTTTTTGTCAGCTGGAAAATCAAACCTTGAATTTGGAAGTGCAAATCAAAGGAGGTAATGGAAAGAATCTTGGTGTAGATGCGAGGATAAGGAGGTTTGTGGGATTGCATATGGTTAGAATGGCACTAGTCTTGATGGTGGTTGGACCTTTGAGTCCTCAACTATCAAGGATTTCATTTGCTTGTTCTAGGCTCAGACATGTGATATGATAGTTGGAGGGTGGGATTTTTCTTGAGGTAATCATTCTAAAGGCAATTCTCCAAATAATTTTGATCCCAAAGATGTGGCAAGTGGGTCTTCAATAGGGAATGTGCATTTTGAGCTCATAGAGGAAGCGTCAAAGTGGGTGTATTTTCTTGGAGTTAAGCCTAAAGGAAAAAGTATTTCTTTTCCTATTTAGAATCTTTCAGACCAAGCCAAATGTGAGCTTTCTATTTATTTCCTAGATGTTTTTATTATAAATCAATTTCCTAGATGGAATTGTCCCTATTTAGTAAATTTTGGGGGCCCTACCTTTCTATTGATGTGGTTCATGCCTATACTAAAAGAAAATAATGCCAGAAAGGCCAAGTGGATATCTCAACAATGGCCAAGGGTCTTTCTTCATTTTCATTCTCTTATGAGGAGGATTTAAGAGTTGGAAACTTGAGTTGTTATGTTGTGTTGTCATTGGTGTCATTATATGTTGTAGATGGTATGGAAGTTAGTGATTTGATATTGTTCTATAGTCTGGCAAAGATATTGAGGTATTTTTGGAAGGATGGGGTACTGGAAGCTTCAATATGTAGGAAATAGTATTTATGTAGGAAAGAGATTTTAATGTCTTAGTGGAAGAATGCTTTGAAAATTGTCACATCATGGTTATTACATGCATAATGGTACAACATTGTTCACCACATATCCCAAAAAAATTTATATCAAGGAAATTGCACCAGTGAATTTAAATTTTCTTAGAGGTGCATCGATTTTGGAATCAATAAAAACATAAAATTTTTTGATAATATGGTATAATAATTAGTGCTACTTTTTGTTTTTATAATGAGCTATTAGTCTGATTTTTCTCTATCAAGTTAGTTTTTGTATCTTTTATATATTGTTTCTTATATGAACCATATTTGTAAAATACATTTAATATTAAAAATAAAAATTTAATATAAAGATCATTACCATTGAATACAAATTATGATGTATTTAAAAATATAAGTTAAGGTTTTCTTGACATATTTACTCAAATCTAGAATTGAATTGAATTTTGTAGAAAACACAACATAGTTTATAGGGAATGACCCAAGTAGGAGAGACAACCAATAATTGCAATATAATCAACTATATATATGGTGCTAACAAATTGTTTTAGAACTGGACCACTGTTTTTGTGATAATTGATGAAAATAATCTTGTCTTCATCTTGATGTTTATTCATAACCTTTGAATGTAATGTCTATCCAACTTGTTAGATGCATGTTTTTACCAAAAAATAATTTTTCTCAAAGATTGTAAAGAATCATGTATTAGATATTTCATAAATTAGTAATTGTTTTTATAATACATACAAAATTCTAGATAGTTAGACATTTAAAATAGTTTGTAGATAGATAAACTATCCATAATTTATTGTATTGATCAAAATTTATAAAGTTTATTAGTGCTTGCTAGTTGAATCACAAATAGAAGGTAAAACTAATACATGATCTCTATTCTCAAAAAGTCAAACATAATCCAATGAAATATTCAACTTACCAATACAACAAATACCTACACACTTGATATTCACGATTTAGAAAATAATTGCCATATATAATATAGAAATCAATCTTGTTGAAATTTTTCTTTAAATACATAAAATATGAAAGAAATATAATCATTATGGCTCATTTGCATTGCACTAAAACACTATTTTGATGCTCACTATACCATAGCGAACATGCTAGGTTTTGATCTAATATGTTATATTATTTCTAATATGTGAGTGATTGATTGATGACATGAAATTGTATAGTCCACATTAGAAAATAATTATCATTGTATACTCTCTCTCATGATTAGGTTTCAAAAGAACACATGAAATTGCCCAAGTAAAATAAGTCGACTTCCAAACAGTAAAAGAAAAATCTCGAGAATGCGCGAATCGTCTTCTGTCAATCAATCCACCCTCTATACCGACTTTAAACGTGAAATTAAAATCTGATGTCGATGTATGTTCGGAAATAGACAGAGACAAGAACATTAGTGACTTATGTTCCATAGAGATAAAAATAGAGAACGTATCATAGCACCCTTCACCATTTGTTTATGGAAAACAGTTTTAAGCGACAATGTTTATCATTCAATGTTTATCTGGTAAGTTGTTTTATTGGTGATAAAGACAATGTTTGTGGAAAGTATATTATCTGGGTGAAATGGATGTACAAAAATAAATATAAAGCCAATAGATCCATTGGAAGGCATAAAGAAATATTATCTGGGGACCAAGGGATTTTATTAGCAACCATGTACTATTACACTGACACATATTCTCTTGTTACTATATTAGACACCATAAGAAAAATTGGTGTGAGTGGCCTTGTACAGGTGGAAAGTTTATCAATTTAGTGTTAAATCAGCTCTTTTGAATGGTTGTATATAAATAATTAAGAATTTCGTGAAGGAGAAACTAATAGAATATTTTTATTAAAAGATAAAATTGACACCTTATGGGTATTGCACGGAGGATGGTTAAAGACCAACCACCACCTATTCTAAAAAATATGTTTTATATCAAAATGGTTGCAACAATAAATCCAGCATATTTTCAAAGTCAATCAAAGCGAAAAACATCAGCTTTGGGATCAATAGATGATCATAAATTAAGGCTTTACTTATATATTTCTTCTTCACTTCATTGTAAGACAACTTTGTTGCATAAAATTGATAACATGGATCCTTATGATGATAAATTTGACTCATGATTGAGTTAAATTGCTTCATAATTACTTCCAATGATTAATCAAGTAATGGATGGTGTGAATTTCTTGTGGATGCCTTCAATGATCAAAGTAGTTATGTAACCTCACATTTTTTGTTTCAAATTCCCTAATAAATTTTCTTGAGTTGCCCTAGGGTTGTTGAAAATGATAGGAGAATATTGGAATTTGATGTAGGGACCTCTTTAGATATTTATTTAACTGCATTAGGTTATGGGGGATGTCATTAAAAAAATATCTAAAGTAGGGACCTCTTTAGATAATACATACAACATTCTTGATATACATCTCATCATTTTAGATAGTTTGTAGATAAATATGTATTCTATAATTTATTTGTATTTATCAAAGTTTGTAGAATTTATTAGTGCTTGCTAGTTAGATGAAAAATAGAAGGTAAAGCAAACATGTGATCTCTATTCTCAAAAATATCATACATAATACCATAAACTATTTAAATCAGCACAATGTACTATTTCATCAAATATCTATACGCTTGTTTTTTCAGGAATTACAATACAATTCTCACATATTATATTAAAAAAAATTATTAAATTTTTCTTTGAAGTATGATAGGAATATAATTATTATTAATACTTTCCATAGCGAATAATATTGCATTCGCTGAAGTGCTTTAACCAATTAGTTTGCACCAATCAAAAGTGATTCTTATTTTTTCTTAAAAAAAAAAGTTGGTTTTTTGTAAAGTTGATATTTATATTTTTGAATTTAAGATATTATAAAAATTATTTATCTACACTATGATTGGTTTAAAACAATTAGTGTTATAAGAGAAAATTTTTAGGAATGAAAGAATTTTTAGGTTTTTTTAGGATTTCTTTGTATTTTAAAAACTGAAATGTCTATTTTAAAAATATTTTTTTCCTTTTTTATTGTTTATAATATTGTAAATAAAATATATTTTTTTAAATAGACACATAAATTTTAATAATTCTTTTTTATTAAAAAATATATATAATAAAACCAATTATAAGGACTTGATTTATTTTAAATTAAATTAAATACAAATATTTCTATTAAAAAATAAACTTAATTAGTATATGTAAGAGTGAGGGAGAGATTGGTAAAGAGATAGATATAGAGATACAAAAGAAGATGAAGATATAGTTGGAGTCAAAGATAGAGATGGAGAATGGAGAGAGGAAGGTGGAGAGAAGGAGAGAGATGTGAGAGAGACAAAGAGAGAGGTGAGAGGAATATATAGATATGGAAGAGAAATAAATAGTTGGAGAGATGAAGATATAGAAAAATAAAGATAGAGATAGGAAGTGATATATAGAGAGTGGGAGAGATATAGTGGTACAAGGAGATAAAGATAGAGGGATAGATGAAATAAGTGATAGGGACAGATAGATATAGAGGTCCAAAAAGAGGGAGAATGAGAGAGAGACGGATGGATGGAAGGAGGTATGTCTAGATATTAGGGGGAGAGATGAAGATGGAGCAAAAGAGAAGGGCAAAAAAGATAGAGCAAGGGAAAGGGGAGATAAAGATAGAAAGAGAGGAGATAGAGAGGGAGAGACAAAGTGGAAGAGATAGAGACATATATAAAGGAAGAGGGAGAGATGATATATATAGTGAGATATAAATAGAGAGATAGAGATATAGAGAGAGGGGAAGAGGGAGAGAGATAAATAAATGGACAAATAGAGCTGGAGAGAGGGTGAGAGAAATATGGGACATAGATATATATTGGAAGAGAAAGAGAGAGATATAGATATATACAAGAAGAAAAAGGGAGAGAGATAGAGATAAAGAGATGAATATGGGATATGGAGGTAATGGGGGAGGGAGTGATGGGGAGAAATTGTGAGGAGGGTAAGATAAAGAGAGGAATGGCCCAAAGAGAGAAAGTGGGGGGAAATGATATAGATAAAGGAAAATATAGATAGATGGAGAGAAATATAGAAAAATATATTTTGTTTAAGAGATATGAAGAAAATGAGAGATGGGGGGAATAGTGAGAAAAAGGTTTAGACTTTAGAGAGAGGGAGAGAGATAAAGAGGGCGAATTATATTTATATATATATATATATAGAGAGAGAGAGAGAGAGAGAGAGAGAGAGAGAGAGAGAGAGATAAAAAGAGGGTGTGATGGGGAGATACAGGGAGATAAGATAGAAAGAGGGAGTTAAGTGATATATAAGGATATAAAGAGATAGATATAGGGATAGAAAGAATCTAAAGAGTAAATATAACTTGTAAAATATAGAGGGGGTGAGCAAGAGGGAGAGATAGAGGGAGAGAAAAATTGGGAGAGGAATAAATAAAGATATAAATATGGTGAGAATTAGAGAGGGGGAGATATAGAGATAGAAAGATAAAGATATAGGAAGTGATATATGGAGAGGTAGAGAGGGATATGGAGAGAGTGAGAAAGATCAAGAGGAGTGTATAATATCTAGAGATAGTGAGATAGAATAGAGATACGGAGGGAGAAATATGTTGGAGTGTATTTTTGTGTGAGTAAGAGAGATATAGATATAAAGATAAGGAGGGAGTAAGACAAAGTGTGTGAGTAAAAGATATATAGAGATAGATATAAAGAGGAAGAAAGATATACAAAAAAAAGAGAGTGGGGGATGGAGATAGATGATTTAGAAGTAGAGAGAAAGAAAAAAAGGGAGTGAGAAGGAGAGAGAGATGAATAGAGAGAGGGAGAGATAGAGAGCTAGATAGAGTGGGAAGGGTAGAAGGGGAAAAGAGAGGTATAGGGAGAAATAAGGAGATATAGATAAAGGAGAGAGATAGAGATGGAGATAATAGTCAAATGGAATTCTACCATCAACATAACTCCCTAAAGATATGATATCCTTAAATTATTGGCATGAAATGAGTAATCAAAAGTTAGTTACTTTTTCTTTCTCTCTCACTCTAAACATTTTATTTAGGTGTTAAGTTGAAATTTATTTTATTATATAAATTAGAAACTAATTCAAATATAATTACTATATAATAATTAAAATTTAAATAAGACAAAATATATAAATTCTAATATCTTTTAATTATTATTCATAATTTCATTAAAAAACACAAATGATTAGAATAAATAATTTAATAATAGAATATCTAATAGAAAAAATAAATAATGAAAAATTAACTCTAAATAAATAATATTAAAATATACATACATTTTTTTATTATAAAAGATCTATTTTTTAAAATTAATATAAATTTAAGTGATTAATTATGTAGTATATATTCTTCTCCCCAAATTTAAACCATTGATTTCAATAAGTAGGTGGTTCACTTCATATAGGAATGCTTCGACATAATAATTATAACATAATATAAATTTCATAGTGAAAATATATATTTTTCTTAAAAGAATAATCCTAATTTAATTTAAAAAATATATAATTATAATTATAATAAATAAATTAATCTCAAATATAATTACTAATTTGTAGTATAATATTATATTATTTTTTATATTTATGTAGTATTAATTATAATTAGTTTTAAAAAAATAACTATTAATAATTATAAAAGTGAAAATGGACATTTTTTAAATAACTTAATGAAAAATATTTAAATTTACGACTAAAAGTTATTACAATATTTTGTATATATTAAAATGATTTAAAAATTTATAATTTTCAAGAAGTATTTAAAAAAAGAACGATTTCAAAAATATATAGAAAATATAATTATAAATAATACATATAATAATTAGGTTCTTTTTTTAATAGAAATATTTGTATTTAATTTTTTTAAAATTTTATTTAAACTAAATGAAATCCTTATAATTGGTTTTATCATCTATATCTTTAATAAAAATTATAATTATTAAAATTTAAATGTTTACTTAGAAAAAATATTTTATATATAATATTATAAATGATAAAAAATGAAAAAAAACAATTTAAAATAAACATTTAAGTTTTTAAAAATACAAAGAAATCTAAATAACCTAAAAAGTCTATCATCCCTAAAAAATTTCTCCTATAACACCAAATTTTTTACACCAATCATAGATAAATAATTTTTACAATATCTTAAATTTAAAAATATAAATCTTAACTTCACAAAAACCATGTTTTAAAAATAAAAATAATACTCACTTTTTTATATCAGTGCAAACTAATTGAATAAAACTTCACTAAATGCAATGGTATTGCCTATGGCAAGTACTAATAATAAAATTATTGTTAAATTTAATTATTAATTTGTAATTTAATATTATATTACTTTAATATTTATCTAATATTAACTATAGTTGATTTTTTGATGCTTTGAAAATAATTATATTATAGATTTATCTTGGAGGATGGAGTGTGCGCAAGTGCATGTCGGAGCTAGGGTATCTGAGCCCTAGTCCGTGGGGGTTCTATGTTGGGATGTGTGCATAGGGGGGGTCTTTTTTCTACTTCTGTGGGGTGTGGTGGCTTCTGTAGAGGATATCAGTAGCTGGTGGTGGGGAGGACAATAATGTGGCATTGGGTTGTCACCTAGAGCGAGGTGTGTAGGGAGTTGGGAGTTTGGAGGCAACGGTGAAAGGAGCTCGTGGGTTGTGGAAGGTTGTGGCCATTCTCTCCTCATAACAAAGTTGGGGAGGACTGTGCAGTTTGGGAGGAGTGTTCGGTAGGTAGGGTTTTGGGGTGTGGGTTTTTTATTTTTTTGGTGTCTAACCCTTCTCCTTAGTAATGTTGGTTGCTAGGGGAGAGGCCTCAGGGGACTCACTTGGTATGGTTTTTTTAGGTGCGTAGGGTGAAAAATCCCCATCCCAAGGTATCAAGACCTTCTCTAATGATCTCTTTATTTTGGATTTAGGGTTTATTAGGGCAGGTTTGTCCAATGGCTCTCAGATTTCAAAGATTAATGGTTGTATTGAGAGATGCAAAGAGCAGCTGAAATTGGTAATTTCGCTTGAGATGATTGTTCAAGATGTTGAATATTTCTTAAAATACTCATTATACTGCAAAGTTTTGGGAATGAGGGTTTCTTTACAATTTTTGAAGAATTGGGCTTAGAGGACTTGGGTGCCGGAAGGGGAAATGGATGTTATGTTGTTGGCAAAAAATTACTTCATGGTCACTTTTAATTGCATGGATGATTGCAATCGAGTCTTTGAGGGAAGCCCTTATTTTTATAACCAGGTGGGGTTGTTCATCAAACCTTGGCAGGCAAGATTTAATCCTTTGGAGGAGCTCTCAAATCAGATCCTAGTGTGGGTTCAATTACCTTGTTTTCCAGTGGAATGTTGTCGGGAGGATGTGTTGCGATTTCTAGCTATATTACTGGGGAAGCTTGTTGGATGTTCAACGCAAACCTTGCAGAGAAAGGTAATGAATTTTTCTCGTATATGTGTTGAAATTGATCTTAGCAAGCCTTTGCCATATACCATAGATATGTGTGGGCCTCTTACTCTTTGGTCCAATAGATTGATTATGAGACTTTACCATTTTGGTGTTGTCTATGTCATGAGTATGGACATTTGTAGCACAAGTGTCGTAGGTCTTAATCAGCTGAGCATCAGCGTTAACAATAGTCATGTAAACTTGATGGGGCTGATAAAGGCAAAGCTTCCATGTATGTGTGGCTGTGGGTGCTGATGGTTTTGTCTTGGTTAAGACAAAGAATAGGAACTGAGATCAAAAGAGGTCTTTGCAGGAGAGTTACGAGGATACCTTTAACAAATTTGAAGCCTTGGATGATCTTAGCGAGAAGGAGGTGAATTTGGAGATGATTCCTTCAAATCATAGTGCAGTAGGCTTGATGCCTGATACTATGAACTTGGATGATACCCAGGGTCTCCAAGAGGTTGGGGGTCATTAGATGGAGATGGATCAATAGATAGTGTGTAGTACCCCTACCCTAATAAGATTCTAATCTTGGTTTGACCTTAGTTAGTTTATCATGTTATTATATTATAGTCAGATGTTTTGTTTATTGTCTGTACTAGTTAATACGGTTTTCGCATCAATTTGTATATAATTTTATTAGTTCTCCTAATTCATGTTATTAATCTCAGGCTAACACTTTCACTAAATATATATATGTATGCATGTATGACTCTTAGCTGCAGGAGATTGCAGGTACAATATCGCATAGGTACGAGGTTCGTCACCACCTTTCACAGGTTTGAGTGTTCCTCTTTGGTCCTTAGGGTTTGGATTAGGTGGTCGTAAGACCCTCATTTGACCCTAGTCATGCTCATGTGAGCGTGGCCAATCATCCGTTAGTATCCCCTTTGTTTGGGTATGCAGGTCATCTGTTTGTTTGTCCTTCTTGGGTTGCGTGTTTTGTGTGTGGTTAAATTAAGTATTTAATCCTTAGTATTTAATTTGATTTAATTTGTGTTTGTGCATGGACTAAATTAAATAAATTCCCTTTTATGCGATTAATCCTTAATTAGAATTGCTCAATTCTAGTTGGTAGCAAGTTCGATTAAATGGTTAATCTTAATGATGAATTTATTTAGTTTATGTTCTTTTGAAAGGAAAGATTAAATTTATTTGAAATAGAATTAATTTAATCTCTTTGGCATTTTGGAAATAGAAAGGTTGATTTCAATTATTTCAAAAAATCAATTTTAATTAGAAAAGCAAGTTTAATATATATTTGATATAGTTTGAAAGAATTTTTTTGGGGGATTTTATTTTAAATGAAAATATTTTTAAATTCAAAAAGTGAATTTTGGTCAACAATCTTTCATTTAACCTAGGTTTTGGAAAAATATTGTAAAGGATTATTTTTGGAGAGTATTTTAGGGAAAATATTTTTGATGGAGAAATTTCGGCATTGTGGGGAAGGAAGGATTTATTGATCTTGCAGGTTGGGCTCTTCATCAAATCTCTTCTAGGATTTTTGAATTAGGTAGGTCTCTGGTTTATTTCATTTGGTTCTTTGTTTAAAAGAAATTGTTTTGGATTTTCTAGAAATCTGGTTATGAAGGTTAAAAATCCCATATATTTGGGGAGAATGGAAGAGTTGTAAATAAATCTCCAATTCAAACCCTCCTTGTCTTCTTTTCCAACCTCAAGTTTATATTTTGGTTGCTGAGGTTGCTTTAAAATTAAAATTGGGGGTTGGTTGTTCATATTTTAATTTTGTCAAAAAAAAATTCAAATATGAGCATTTTGGGTATGCTAGTTAATTTTTCCCCAATTTTAACTTCTTGGGATTGTTTATTTTTTATCCTCCCTTCCATTTTCTGGGTTATATGGTTTGGAAATGCATTGTTTTAAATATATTTATGATATATTTGTATTTTTAAATTAATCATTCATATTCAAAAACCTTAATTCTCAGAATATGGTCTCAGTTGAAACAGCAGATTGGAAGTTTTGTTTTTTTTATAAAAAAAATTCAACAAACAAAAATAATAATAAAATATTATTGTTATTGTATTTTGGGGGTAGTTTGGGGGAAACCATGGTCTCGACCCATGGCTAGGGAGAGCCATGGTTTCCCCAAGCCATGGGGAGAGCCATGGCATGGTCTCCACACAGCCATGGTTGTGGGGAGACCATGTCATGGTCCCCACAATCCTCCCCTGAGGAAAGAAGAACCACGTGGGCTTTTGAATTGATAAATTATTAATGAATCTTTAATAAATTATATCTCTAGACGGGAATTGCCCATAGAGAAAATATTTTTTTCATTAACAATCCATAGAAAGTATTCTTTGTTTTATTTTAAACATATTTTTTTATAATGAAAATGCAATAAGAGAAGCTAATTCCCTCGAATAGTATGAAAAATGGATTTATCCTATCTGGATAAATTTCATATTCTTGACGATTTCGTAGTATAGTAATCGAGACATTTTTATTCTCCAAAACATCCTATAATCTTTAACCGATTTTGTGCTTCGATATAATTGCTTGGAGAAAGCTCTATAGCTTGTTTCCAATACTCAGCAGCTTGATCAAACCAAGTTTCCGCAATTTCAGGATCTCCCTGTTGAATGGCCTATTCTCCTCAGTCGGGATAGATCAACTTCTAAAAGTTTTCTTCCTTTAGAACCGTACTTGAGAGTTTCCTACCTCATACAGCTCAATCAACTATTCTCTAGTCCTTTACCCAAACTTCCAAAAAAGAAGAAATACGTTCAGGTTAACTGAAAGAACAGAATGGGTCAATGACATGAGTTTCAAACTTCACTTTCGATAAATGATAAGGTTTTCTCCTTTCTCCCACCCTAAAAAAGATGAAGTATTAGAAATAAAGAGATCTACTTCAAATTAGATCAGATAAAAATCTTTTTAAGGGTGGGGCTTGTGGGCTCCCTTTTAAAACAAAAAAAAATAAAAGTTTTTTTTAATTATTATAAAAAAAGTTTCTTGTAGTTATAAATTTTATTTTATTTAAAAAAATTTAATATTATTCTATTTAAAAATTTTAAATAGTTTTTTTAATTATTAATTCTTATTAATATATATTTTATTAATTGAGAATTATTATATATATTAATTAATATTTAATTTGTAATTTTATTATTAATTATTAATTAGTATGTATTTTATTAATTGCAGATTAATATATATATATTAATTAATATTTAATTTGCATTTTCTATATGTATGCAAGGAAGTATCAGTTTATCTGGGAAATGACCATTGACATTTATTTTCTTTTTAATGTATATTTCCATTTTTGGAAAGTATGTAATTGTGTCGCAAGAGAAGAGATTGGATTATTGTTTTCGAGCAAGTATGAGAAGAATGTTTTATTTTGGTACATGAATATCATTTTTTTTAGCTGATTAATGAATATTAGATTTTTTTATTATTGTTTATACTGCATACATTATAATTATTATCCTGAGATTTTGGTTTGAAAACTCACAATGAAGTATTTAAATTATTGTATGTTGCAATTGAACTTTAGTGAGTTAGTAAACCATGAATGACTATAACTAGACAAGGTAGATGAAATGCAATCAAACTTAGGTACTTTAGAAAACTAGATCGATTGTTGTGTGTAAACTATAAGAAAGAAGATTGTCTTTTCCAATCTATGCCTATGCATGTTTAATTATTTGTATTCACATTTTCTTAAGAAATACCAAGTCTTTGATTTTGTTTTCTTGGACACTGTCGTATGATTGATTTGGGTACCTTCTTATGTCCTTGATCTTGATTTTTTGACTATTTTCTTGTGAAGGTATTTTAACAAGTCATGTCCTTTATGCGGGTGTTGAATGTTGATTCGTGGTTGACCATAGTTGGTCAGGTCTCTAGTTAGAGTATCGCCAGTCAGTGCACCTCGTATGAAGTCTTGTTTGACCAAGTGGGTGTTCCTACTGTATTGAACTCCATTTACATGACCTTGTGTATTCCTTGGTTTAGGATTTGGTTTGAGTATAGTCTAGTGTCATTTGGGAAAGTGGCTTTCGATTGGGGGCCATGCCCAAAGTGGTTTTTGGGTAGCCCATCTAAAGTGTGTCTAAATAAATGATAACCTAATAGCATATTACAGGGTTTAGTTATTGAAAACACTAAGTAAGTTAAATGTGCCTCATGTATAGGATGAGTGCTAGTACAGACTCGGCATGCAGTGAGAAGGCATGAAATGGCAAACCATCAACCTTGTCTTCACAAAAGGAAGTGTTGGGACCACATGAGGCTTGGATGGGCAGGAGGTTCAGAATAGATTGCTAGGGTAACCCAGTTGACCAAGTTATTTGAGGACACTTGTCCCTTATGTTTGCTAGTGTGTTGTTGTGTCATCTTTGATAGAAGCAATGTTGAGGAATCGTCATGTTGTTTTTGCCCTTGTGAGAAACTAATATTCGTGCTAGACCATGGTTTGCTTATAATGGGTTGTGAAGATTTAGGTTTGGGGATGCTCCAGTTGATCTTGTATTTTCTTCTTTTCATGTGCAGTTGGATTCTTTCCTATTCAAGGATCATTCATGTATTTATTTGACCAATGTGGTCATATGTATTATTGTTTTATGTACACCTTGATGGCAGGATGTAATGATGTGAACCTTATATATTCTTCACCATTTTATTATATCAGAGGGGTCTTGCAGTTGAGAAGACCTGGAGACGTAGCCCACTATGGGTGAACTCTGATATCATTTCGGTGTTATGTGATGTTTATGTTCTTATATTTCCTTTTTAATTTAGCATGTATGCATGACATTATGTTAGAATGTATAATATGGATTAGTTGAAGTTAATCTTAAATGCATGCCTGTAGTCATCTTATTAAATGCAGTAATTTGGATCATGAAAGAATGTAAATTTGAATAATGGAATGTATTCAGTTATTGATAACACAATTAAAGTATGCTTGGAAAGTATTCATTAGTTATGGAGAAATTAAAGTATGAAACAAAATTAGATGCATAAATTATGTTTTAATGAAAATTTTGAACGTAATCTTTGGTTAAATTTTATTGGATGAACCTTATCATTTTATCTATATTTTTACCTTACCGAAAGATATTATCTTTTGTTTAAGTATTATCTTGTCATTAAGTTAATCAGCTTAATTGGATTAATTAGTGTGAGTCGAGTTAAGTGTTGAATTAAGTAATCGCGTTGGGAAACTCTTTCGGTGTTATTCGAGTCTTCTGCTGTGTTTTTTGGACTTATGATATCTCATTGTCTCATTATATTGTGTTTAATTTTTAAAAAAAAAAATTATTTTCACTCTATTCTTATGTTTTAGCTTAATCCCTTCGGGTTTCCTAGTGGGAAATTACATTTGGTATCAAAGCCAAGCTGCAAACACTGGGATCTCTAGTATCGCTTGTGCCCTTAGGTGGTGTGAGTTGTATTGACCTTATGTTGTGTGCTTGTCCTCCTTTTTTATGCATGTGAATGAGGCATAGGACCTTTAAGATCTTAAGGACTCGTTTTTTGTTCTTTTCCGTATTATTTTGAGAAAACCTTAATTGTGTGTAATGTGTGTGTTCACATCTTTCTTTCACCTTCTTGATGTTGGCGCTTTTTGAGTGATTATATGTGCTTTGTTTTCTTAATGGATATCTTGATCTATAATTACTATTACCATGAAAGAGAGTCGTATGTACCTTCCTTATTGACTAATGTACTCTTTAGACTAATCCATTGGGTTGGTCAGTAGTTGTCTTGAATCTGAGAGTACAAAATGTGCATGTTTTAAGATTATGATCTAGCTTAGTGTTGTCCACTTGAGGGACTTGTATGGTAGATGTTGAATGCTTATTTTGTAGCAAATTGTATGATTACCACCCTTCCTCCTCTTTCTCTCTAGAAATTAAAATGTTTGTTTCACGTGTATTTATCTCTTATGTGATTTTATTTATTGCGAGAGAAAGGTTGTGACTTCTTGAACCCTTGTGTGAGAATTATGACGCTTCTGTGTTTTTAGATAATAAGAGGGCTATGGGTTTAAAATTTCATATTGGTTATTGGGAGAAAATTGTATGTTTACATTAAATAATTCTCCATGTGCATTGTAGGAGTAACATAATTAAATGCTATCTTAAGTAGTGTGCATTAGTATGCAAATAGTTTTTTTATGTGAAACTACTTTGTTTGTAAGAGATGTATAAAAAGGGGAACATGTTATAGTGGCTAAGAGTGTATTAATGTGTTCCATGAAAGATTGTTTTATGTGTTTCATTATACCAATTTGATTGAGGACCTATTTTAACAATGCTACATTGAACTTGCTTTTGGATATATATAAATGACTTAGCTTGACTAGAAAGTGCAAAATGAAAAGCTTGTTTGATGTGCATGCATTAATATATATTATTTAGTTGATAGTTCCTCATTTACCTTCTTATCGTACCTTAAATTTTCAAAGAAAGGTTGTAGATTATGATATGTTTTGTATTGAATTAAAAGTAGTGAGTGTTCACAAGATGTCTTGTATTATCAAAAAGATTGTCTGACTTGATTTTTTGTTTGGAAAACTAGAACACTCTGTTGCAACCATAATAATTGGAAATATCATGTTAGGCCTATTGGCATTTTTCTAAAAATGATAGTGAAATACAATTCGTACAATTAAAATGATATAGTTATACTGAGAAATTTTAGCATGTAGTGTGATCTTATTGATCTTGTGCTTATGTATGAAATGGGATTGGTTATCAAACTCTCTTTCCCTTCTCTTTGCCTAGATTATAAGATTATTTAGAAATGCTACTAAAGGATGCATCGATTTAAATAGAATGTTTATAAAACATGTGAAATCATATTTTTTCATTTTGGCTTCATATTGCAAAATGAAAGTCTTACGCTTTGGAAAGAAATTTGCATGTTAGTAATGTGATTATGAATGCTTAGTAGAATTAGAGAAAGATATAGGAATGACATTATTTCCTTATTTAATTATGAATTGTAAATAATTTCAGTACTTGTATCTAGAATAAACTTTATTCAGCTATTCATGTGGAATGCATAAATAAAACCTTCTTTTAGTAGATGATTGTGTACTGAAAAGTACTCCCCATAAATATGAATAAACCAATACTGGTGCTTTCTTTGTGTATTGTAAGAAACCCTTGATTTCTATATATTCCCATGGGATGGTGAAGTAATCAACCATGGAGGATATGCTTACTTATGAGTATGGGACACCATACTGTTTATGTGATGTCGCTTATTTGTTACCCTACTCAGTACCAAACCTCATGTTGTTGATAATTTAGTATGTTAAGGGGTAGTATTGAAGTCACCATTCCTTGAATAGTATGGATGGGCGTATGACTAATGTCAGCGCGAAGCGAATTTAGCTTCTTTATTTCGAGGACAAATATAGTTATATAATGCAATTGTTTTAAAGGTATACTCAATACTTTCCCTTTTTGATGGACCAATTTATAAGGTTTATGTGTGCTAGCCTATTCCCCTCTTTCATTTGATCATTTTGATGGAAATTCTTGAGCATAGTGATGGTGTATTTTGGAGGTTCCTTTGCCTTGTCTTCATGAAAGGTAGGTTTATCCACATGACCTGCTAATTAGTAGGTGTTGGTAGACCTGTGGGTGGACCTTAGCCATGTATAACACTAGCTTACGGTGAGTATACTAGGAGATACTTCATTATGCCGGATGTGACCTGCGGGTGCCTTTTTTCTGTGAGGTACACTACCATGCGGGATATGTGCATTGCATGTCATCTCCCCTTGGAGTATTGGCATGCCACATGATGACATGATGTGGGGTGATGTCGAGGTGCACACTGCCATGCCATGTGGATGTGTGACGAGGCTGCACCACATGATGGGCTACTGCAATAGCTAGATGATTGTTCCCTCCTTCCTTGTTGGTGGCTAGATGCTAGTCACATAGTGATGTTATGTGTAGTTGTGATATTCTTATTTATTTCTTTGTGGACCAGCAATTTATACTACTTTGACTTTGAAGGTTTAGCCATGATCTTTAGATCTTTTTCTTACTTGATTTGGTGTTGCAAATTTCGGATTATTTTATTTCCTTACTATTGACATTGATGGTTTATTATCTTTATTCATCTATAATTTGGTGGCTAAACTGGTTTTTCCTTATTGTTTTTGTATGCTGGTCTTGTGTTGAAATGTGAAATTCCTCTCCAACGACGTATGAGATAGTCTTGGTTGAGTGTGTACAAGGAAGTAGACATATAGAACCTTGAGGATGGGGTATGTGAGGCTATGATATAGCTAGGATCCACTACCTACCTATGTGTGGTGACTATCTCTTGGAGACTAACCACCTTACGCAACAAGGGATATTCATGAAGGTCTTGTATGGAAGGTAGCACCACTATGGTGTGCCCTAGCACCATCAAGCCCTTGAGTGAGGTGTTGGATATTTATGATCAGGTTAGTTGTTTTAAGATCAAGCATAGGGATGCTGATCATTCCTCTTATCTATGACCGAGCATTAGATATTCTCACATGTGGCCTTTTGAGTTGTACATTCTAGTTATTTGAATGGTTATTATGTGTAATCATGGAGTAAATTGTGTTATCTTGTCACTATGTTATGGGACATAGTCTTTGGAAAGGTTTATATATTCATGGAAAGTGTAAACAATTGAGTTATATATGTTGCTCGTATTTCATGAAAGTTAACTTGGTTGTAGAATTTGAAATTTGAAGCTAGTTCTATGCAATAAAATTTTATGAAAAGGATGGACTGGTAAAAGAAATTGATCATGATGGCATGTTTTCTTGTCATATTGGGTAGATGAGTATGGTAATTATTGTTTACCTCTTTTAATTCTTTAATTGGTGTGATGAAAGGAAGAAAATTCTTCTTTCTCTGCTATAATTGTAGATAATTCCTAGAATGTTATATGAAATGTATGGATTTAGAGGTATCTTACCGATGTATAATGGTATTCGTAGAGTATTTAGCATTAATGTTTAATCTGTTTGTGAAAATATTCCTATGTGCAATTCGATATTTGTTAAATGAGTTTCAGGGTTGTTGCATGCGACATGTTTTCCATCTATCCTTACAACTTCGAGGAGTAAGTCAGAACCTAGGGGGAGAATATAGTACCCCCGCCCTAATCAGATTCTAATCTCGGTTTAACCTTGATTAGTTTATCATGTTATTATGTTATAGTTAGATATTTTGATTATTGTGTGTACTGGTTAATGTGGTTTTTGCATCAATTTGTATATAACTTTATTAGTTCTCTTGATTCATGTTATTAATCTCAGGCTAACACTTTAATTAAATATATATATATATATACATATATATATATGTATATATATATGTATATATATATATGTTTATATATATATATGTATGCATGTATGACTCTTGGTTATAGGAGATTGCGGGTACAATATTGCATAGGTACGAGGTTCATCTCCACCTCATTTCATAGGTTTGTGTATTCCTCTTTGGTCCTTAGGGTTTGGATTAGGTAGTCGTAAGACCCTCGTTTGACCCTAGTCATGCTCAAGTGAGAATCGTCAGTTGTCCGTCAGTATCCCCTTTGGTTGGGTATGTAGTTCATCTATTTGTTTGCCCTTCTTAGGTTGTGTATTTTGTGTGTGGTAATTAAGTATTTAATTTGATTTAATCTGTGTTTACACATTAGTGTTTTAGGGACTAAATTAAATAAGTTCCGTTTTATGCAATTAATCATTAATTAGAATTGCACAATTTAAGTTGGTAGCAAGTTCGATTAAATAGTTAATCTTAATGATGAATTTATTTAGTTTCTGTTCTTTTGCAAGGAAAGATTAAATTTATTTGAAATAGAATTAATTTAATCTCTTTGGCCTTTTGGAAATAGAAAGTTTGATTTCAATTATTTAAGAAAATCAATTTTAATTAGAAAAGCAAGATTAATATATATTTGACATAGTTTGAAAGAATGTTTTTTTGGGGATTTTATTTTAAATGAAAATATTTATAAATTCAAAAAATGAATTTTGGTCAAAAATCTTCCATTTAACCTAGGTTTTGGAAAAATATTGTAAAGGATTATTTTTGGAGAGTATTTTCAGAAAAATATTTTTGATGGAGAAATTTGGGCATTTTGGGGAAGGAAGGATTTCTTGAGCTTGTAGGTTGGGCTCTTCATCAAATCTCTTTCAGGATTGTTGAATCAGGTAGGTCTCTAGTTTATTTTGTTGTATTATTTGTTTAAAAGAAATTGTTTTGGATTTTGTAGAAATCTGGTTGTGAATGTTAAAAATCCCATATATTTGGGGAGAATGGAAGAGTTGTATTTAAATCTCCAATTCAAACCCTCCTTGTCTTCTTTTCCAACCTCAAGTTTAGATTTTGGTTGCTCAGGTTGTTTTAAAATTAAAATTGGGGGTTGATTGTTCATAGTTTAATTTTGTCAAATAAAAATTCAAATATGAACATTTTGCGTATGTTGGTTAATTTCTCCCCAATTTTAGCTTGCTGGGATTGCTTAGTTTTCATCCTCCCTGCCATTTCTGGGTTATATGGTTTGGAAATGCATTTTTTAAAATATATTTATGATATATTTGGGTATGTGCACCAAGTTGTGGTACCAAAAGGGGGTCTTAAGATGCCACTTTTTTTCTAAAATCAACAAAGTTTGAACTTCAATGACAAATTGAACCTAATTACACTCCAAATTTTAAGATGCAAGAAGATCAAGAGTCAGAGTACATCTAGTCTACTTTCTAAACTACTAATTTGTTTTGAAAATGGTGGAGATTAAGGGATTCAAAAAGGGGGGCCACAAAAAGTGGTCCTATTTTTATGCAAAAAAATAACATATCTTTTGTGGTGGCCCCCGTAAAATGTTAAATTTTATTTTAAATTTTTAAAATTGCTTCAATGAGAAATTAGCTAACACCTTTTAGTTTATGCCAAATTTTTTAGCTAATTGTTTAATGAGTATATGATTTTTTACTAATTTTTGAAGTGGACACATCTTGAAAAATAGAAAATTGAGTGTGCTCCCCCCTAAAATCATTGAAAACTAATCAAAAATCAAAACTTTTTTTTTAAATTATGTCAAATGGAGTCTAGTTTGTAAAAAAGTAAGTTTTTTCAAAATCTGATGAACGTGTAAAAATCTATACCCAAAATAGTGCATGTTGGTTTTTGATAAAAAATGAACACATTGACAAAAGAAATTATAGATGAAAAACTTAACAAAATCAAAATTTGAAATAAATTACATTGTTGGATAGCTAAGAGGGAGCTCAAGTTTACCATAGTATTTTTTTTTAACTTCATTGAAACATGTGCAAACCTGATGGAGAGCATGACCAAAAACATGTCAAAATTTTCAATGTTCTGATAAAAACACGTCTCTAGTCTGAAATGGTCATCCAAACCCTTGGGTTGGATGCCCAAGGCAAATCCAACCCATAGGTTTGGTGTTTCCCAAAGTGGGTCATTTGGTGCATGCCAAATATGTTGCTCACCCTATTTGGTGTGCGCCAAATGTGATGAATGGATTTTCCCATTTGGTACATGCCAAATGTGGTCCATATTCCACATTTGGTGCATGCGAAATAGGGAGAGTGCCAAATGTGTACATAGAAACCCCCATCTCAACTCTCCCCTCTTTATCTCCCTTCCCTTGTAGTTCCATCTCTCTCCATGAACTAGATCTCGTATTCTCTCTCTCCCCTTACCTCTTCTCGAGATCTTCATTATTATAGATACATACTCTTCTTTGTCCCTCCCCTCTATAGCTCTCACAATTCCCTTATTCTCCTACCCCTCAAGATATTTCCCTCTGCATCCTTACACCCATCTAATTCCCTCTCTCACCTCTTTCCCTCATTTTGTTCGTCACTCCCTCCTCTCTCTAGGTCCTAAGGGGTCATAGGACACCATATAACCCCTAACAACACGTAAGGGGTCATATGGTGTCCTAAGGGGTTATAGAACACCATATGACCTCTTAGGTTACCATAGGACACATAATGACACCATATGATGTCCTAAGTGGTCATAGGACAACATATGATCCCTTAGGACACCATACAGTGCATACCGACACCATATGGTGTCTTAATGGGTCATACGACACCATATGACCCCTTAGGTGTCGTTAGGGGTCATATTGTGTCCTAAGGGGTTATATGGTGTCCTATGACCACTTAGGACACCATATGACCCCTTAGTACACCATATGTTGTTAGTATGGTTTCTATGGTGTCCTATGATTCATTGGTACACCATATGACCCCCTAGTACACCATATGGGGTCAATATGGTCTTATGGTGTACGATGATCCCTTATGACACCATATGACCCCTTAGGAAAACATATGACCCATAATGACAACATAAGGTGTCCTAAGGGGTCATATGGTGTCTTAAGGGGTCATAACACACCATATAACCCGTTAAGACACAATATGATCCCTAACAACACCTAAGGTGTTATATGGTGTCCTATGACCCCATAGGACCCCATATGACCCCTTAGGACACCATAAAACCCATAACGACACCATAATGTGTCCTAAGGGGTCATATGGTGTCCTGAGTAGTCATAGGACACCATATGACCCCTTACAACACCATACAACCCATAATGACAACATATTGTGTCCTAAGGGGTCATATGGTATCCTAAGATGTCATAGGACACTAGATGACCCCTTAGGACACCATGTGACCCCTTATAACACCATATAGTGTCGTTATGGGTCATATGGTGTTGTAAGGGGTGATATGGTGTCCTAATAGGTCATATAGTGTCCTATGACCCCTTACGATACCATATAACCCCTTACGTGTCCTTAGGGTTCACATTGTGGCCTAAGGGGTCATATGGTGTCCTATGACCCCTTAGGACACCATATGGTGTGATTATGGGTCGTATGGTGTCCTAAGTGGTCATTAGGTGTCTTATGATCCCATCGGACACCATATGACCCCTTAGGACACTATATGACCCATAATGACAACATAAGTTGTCCTAAGGGGTCATATTATGTCTTAAGGGGTCATAACAGACCATATGACCTGTTAAGACACAATATGATCCCTAATGACACCTAAGGGGTGATATGGTGTGCTAAGGGTTCATAGGATACCATATGATCCCTTACGACACCATACAACCCATAACAAAACCATATTGTGTTCTAAGGGGTCATATGGTGTCCTAAGGGGTCATAGGACACAATATGACCCCTGACACCACTATGACCCTTAACAACCCCATATTGTGTCCTAAGGGGTCATATAGTGTCCTAAGGTGTCATAGGACACCATAAAACCCCTTAGGACACCATGTGACCCCTTAGAACACCATATAGTGTCGTTATGGGTCATATGGTGTCCTAAGGGGTCATATGGTGTCCTAATGGGTCATATAGTGTCATATGACCCCTTAGGACACCATATAAACAATTACATGTCGTTAGGGCTCAGATTGTGTCCTAACAGATCATATAGTATCCTATGACCCCTTAGGACACTATATGACCCCTTAGGACACCATATAGTATCATTATGGGTCGTCTAGGTCCTGAGGGGTCATAACACACCATATTACCCATTACAACACAATATGATCCCTAACAAAAACTAAGGGGTCATATGGTAGCCTATGACCCCATAGGACACCATATGACCCCTAAGGAGACCATACAACCCATAACAACACCATATGAGCCCTTACGACACCATAAAACTCATAACAACACCGTATTGTGTCCTAAGGGTTCATATGGTGTCCTAAGGGGTCATATGGTGTCCTACGGGGTCATAGGACACTAGATGACCCCTTAGGACACCATGTGACCCCTTATGGTGTTCTAAGGGGTCACATGGTGTCCTAAGGGGTCATATATGGTGTTCTAAGGGGTCACATGGTGTCCTAAGGGATAATCTAGTGTCCTATGACCCCTTAGGACACCATATGACCCCTTACATGTCATTAGGGTTCACATTGTGTCCTAAAGGTTCATATGGTGTCCTATTATGTCTTAGGACATTATATGACCCCTTACAACACCATATGGTGTCATTATGGGTCGTATGGTGTCCTAAGTAGTTATTAGGTGTCTTATGATCCCATAGGACATCATATGACCCCTTAGGAAACCATATGACCCATAATGACAACATAACATGTCCTAAGGGGGCATATTGTCTCTTAAGGGGTCATAACACACCATATGACCCATTAACACACAATATGATCCGTAACCACACCTAAGGGGTCATATGATTTCCTAAGGGTGCATAGGACACCATATGACCCCTTAGGACACCACACAACCCATAACAAAACCATATTTTGTTCTAAGGGGTCATATGTTGTCCTAAGGGGTCATAGGACACAATATGACCCCTGATGACACTATGACCCTTAACAACCTCATATTGTGTCCTAAGGGGTCATATGGTGTCCTAATGGGTCATAGGACACCACATGACCCCTTAGGACACCATGTAACCCCTTAGAACCCCATATAGTGTCGTTATGGGTCATATGGTGTCCTAAGAAGTCTTATGGTGTCCTAACGGGTCATATAGTGTCCTATAACCCCTTACATTTCATTAGGGTTCACATTGTTTCCTAAGGGGTCATATGGTGTCGTATGACCCCTTAGGACACTATATGACCCCTTAGGATACCATATGGTGTCATTATGGGTCATATGGTGTCCTAAGCAGTCATATGGTGTCTTATGATCCCATAGCACACCATATGACCCCTTAGGACACCGTATGGTGTCATTATGACAACATAAGGTGTCCTAACGGGTCATATTGTGTCTTAATGGGTCATAACACACCATATGACCCGTTAAGACACAATATGATCCCTAATGACACCTAAGGGGTCATATGGTGTCCTAAGGGTTTATAGGACACCATATGACCCCTTAGGACACCATATAACCTCTTACATGTCGCTAGGGTTCACATTGTGTCCTAAGGGATCATATGGTATTGTATGACCCCTTAGGACACTAAATGACCCCTTAGGATGCCATATGGTGTCATTATGGGTTGTATGGTGTCCTAAGCAGTCATTAGGTGTCTTATGATCCCTTAGGAAACCATATGACCCCTTAGGACACCATATGACCCATAATCACAACATAAGGTGTCCTAAGGGGTCATATTGTGTCTTGAGGGGTCATAACACACCATATGACCCATTAAGACACAATATGATCCTGAATGATACCTAAGGATTCATATGGTGTCCTAAGGGGTCATAGGACACCATATGAGCCTTTAGGACACCATACGACCCATAACAACACCATATCAAGTTTTAAGGGGTCATATGGTGTCCTATGACCCCATAGGACACCATATGACCCCTTAGGACAACATACGACCCACAACAACAACATATTGTGATATAAAGGTTCATATGGTGTCCTAAGGGGTCATAGGACATAATATGACCCCTTAGGACACCATGTGACCCCTTAGAACACCATATAGTGTCATTATGGGTCATATGGTGTCCTAAGGGGTCATATGATGTCCTAACGGGTCATATAGTGTCCTATGACCCTTTAGGACACCATATTCCCCCCCTCCCTCCATATCTCACCCTCCATCCTTACCTCATATGGTTTATCATATCGGGTTATAGGGTCTATGGTTATTGTATAGGGTCGAGGATTTAGCATATTTGGTCATACGATCTAGGGTATTTGTTATAGGTTTGAAATGGTTTAATTTTTATGGTTGTGGTTATCAAACTATAGGGTGTAGAGTATAGATTATAGGGTATAGAGTATAAATTTATCAAAGGTTAAAATTTTTCAATGGAAGTCATTTGGTTAGCGCCATATTTGGTGCTAGCCAAATGAGCTGCAATAAAAACTGGTTATATTGGACCCTTGACTCATGATCCAAGCCCACATTCTCTCATTTTTTCTTCTTTCTACACATGATTAGACAAAAAAATTCTTTTTTCATGGTGTTGACATTTTATGCAAGGTTATTTTATACATTCCATCAGAGACAAACTTATGGGGGATGTCATTAAAAAATAACATACAAAAAATGTAATAAAAATACAAAAATGATTTGAATAAAAAGAATAAAAATCTCCACTACTTACCTCTCATTTGATGTGAGATTTCCATAAAACTTGGGGTAAGGTTCAACTTTGTAAAATGTTATTGCATTTTTATTACAATAGTAGCATTCCTCTCTTGCTTGTGGTTGTGAATGGAGAGTCAAGTTTTCTATAGTAACAAAATATGATCATATTTTATATATCATAAATTGTGAGGTAATATTTTATAATACAAGTGTATTATAGACAAAATGAGTGATTGACTACTCTTTGCCCTTATTTTGTTATATACCTAGGGACATGATATTATAATATACTTAGGTGGATGGAAATGTCAACATGTAGAATACATCACAATTGCTATAATTGGTCATGTGGACAACTTGTGTAGTTAATTATAGTACATAATGAGTAGATGGTCATTAGGATTACACATAATTGTACTAATAGGAGCATGTCTATATAAAAGAGTGATTATCATTGTAAGGATGTATATTAAGTACGATATTATATTTGGGGTCTCCTAGAGATATAGAGTGGAACTTGGATTCTTTTGTAAGGATTATTGTGTGATATTACCCAAACTAATGTGTTTATTCTTTTTGTTCAAATTTTAGGGAATCTTGACCCACAAACATATCTTGTATTTTCTGAGATCTAAATTATTCTTTATATTTTTTTTCATTACTATGTGTGTGGATATTATCAATTTCTATTAGATCTATGATTTGAGATAAGGTAAACATAATTGTATATTTCAATATTTGCTTATATTTAGCAAATAGTTGTGAATTTATTTTTGAAATTTTTTTTCTGAAGTTAGAAGATTTAATAAGGAGTTTATAGTCCAAAATGTAGGTTTATATGATCAATACATTAATTGAGTTATCAACAAATATGGTTTAACTCCATCACACTACCTCATAACCCTTGTAAGGGCATAGATCTAAGTTGAATTCTCTATTTCTCTTCTCCATGAACTCCCAAATTACAAACATGAAACTATTAAACAACAACCTATATTGAGATGTGCACACATATAGCTCCATCAAGTTGTCTCTTGACCATCATAAGGGTATAATTCTTTACCACAATCTTGTGAACTTGTTTGGAAACAATCCATATTGAATTAAACATCAAGCCGCTTAACTAATTCAAAAAATAAACTTCACAATTTATGCAAGATGTATCCTAATTGTTGTTTTTTGGGGTTCACGCAAACTACTATATTCAATTTCCAAAAAAAAAAGGAATTTGAGGATTTCATGACATGTTTTAATAAGAAAAAATGTGATAAGAGATTGATCTTTTTTTGTTGTTGTTGTTTATATTGCTTTAATATGTGCCTAGGATGATCTAGTAAGTAAATTATCCTATTATGTAGTTATAATCTTTTATTATGTTAATAGACTAGTTTGATTTCATATTGGGTTAAGTTTATTTTGGTGTATATTTTGAACTTCTTTGTCATGATATTGCAGGATAGTTTGATAAGATGTGGTCATAATTAGTTCTACATTGTTTTTCATGATGAGATATCATTAATCCTATTTTTCTTTATGGAGTTGAATTTTAAATGCTATATAGATTAATTCTTATATGAACCATATTTGTAAACAACATCCAATATTAAAAAAAACATAGCAAATATATCATCAATATTAAATAACAAATATGATGTATTTAAAAATATAAATTCAACTTTTCCTAATATATTTACACTGGCCTAGAACTAAATTGAATTTGTAGGATATGCCATAGAATTTAGAAGGAGTTCCCATGTTAGAAATCAGTCAACCCCTATTTACAATGTCATCAATTATAATGTATAGTGCTAACATTTATTTCATAATTCAAGAAGACAATCTTGTCTTCATCTTGATGTTTATTTAAAGTTTTTACAAGTAATGTCTATCCAACATGCTAGATGCATTTTTTACCAAAGTAATTATTAATTAGAATTTAAAGAATCATATATTGAAAATTTAATGATTATTTTGATAATACATACAACATTCTTGATATACATCTCATCATTTTAGATAGTTTGTAGATAAATATGTATTCTATAATTTATTTGTATTTATCAAAGTTTGTAGAATTTATTAGTGCTTGCTAGTTAGATGAAAAATAGAAGGTAAAGCAAACATGTGATCTCTATTCTCAAAAATATCATACATAATACCATAAACTATTTAAATCAGCACAATGTACTATTTCATCAAATATCTATACGCTTGTTTTTTCAGGAATTACAATACAATTCTCACATATTATATTAAAAAAAATTATTAAATTTTTCTTTGAAGTATGATAGGAATATAATTATTATTAATACTTTCCATAGCGAATAATATTGCATTCGCTGAAGTGCTTTAACCAATTAGTTTGCACCAATCAAAAGTGATTCTTATTTTTTCTTAAAAAAAAAAGTTGGTTATTTGTAAAGTTGATATTTATATTTTTGAATTTAAGATATTATAAAAATTATTTATCTACACTATGATTGGTTTTAAAAAATTAGTGTTATAAGAGAAAATTTTTAGGAATGAAAGAATTTTTAGGGTTTTTTAGGATTTCTTTGTATTTTAAAAACTGAAATGTCTATTTTAAAAATATTTTTTTCCTTTTTTATTGTTTATAATATTGTAAATAAAATATATTTTTTTAAATAGACACATAAATTTTAATAATTCTTTTTTATTAAAAAATATATATAATAAAACCAATTATAAGGACTTGATTTATTTTAAATTAAATTAAATACAAATATTTCTATTAAAAAATAAACTTAATTAGTATATGTAAGAGTGAGGGAGAGATTGGTAAAGAGATAGATATAGAGATACAAAAGAAGATGAAGATATAGTTGGAGTCAAAGATAGAGATGGAGAATGGAGAGAGGAAGGTGGAGAGAAGGAGAGAGATGTGAGAGAGACAAAGAGAGAGGTGAGAGGAATATATAGATATGGAAGAGAAATAAATAGTTGGAGAGATGAAGATATAGAAAAATAAAGATAGAGATAGGAAGTGATATATAGAGAGTGGGAGAGATATAGTGGTACAAGGAGATAAAGATAGAGGGATAGATGAAATAAGTGATAGGGACAGATAGATATAGAGGTCCAAAAAGAGGGAGAATGAGAGAGAGACGGATGGATGGAAGGAGGTATGTCTAGATATTAGGGGGAGAGATGAAGATGGAGCAAAAGAGAAGGGCAAAAAAGATAGAGCAAGGGAAAGGGGAGATAAAGATAGAAAGAGAGGAGATAGAGAGGGAGAGACAAAGTGGAAGAGATAGAGACATATATAAAGGAAGAGGGAGAGATGATATATATAGTGAGATATAAATAGAGAGATAGAGATATATAGAGAGGGGAAGAGGGAGAGAGATAAATAAATGGACAAATAGAGCTGGAGAGAGGGTGAGAGAAATATGGGACATAGATATATATTGGAAGAGAAAGAGAGAGATATAGATATATACAAGAAGAAAAAGGGAGAGAGATAGAGATAAAGAGATGAATATGGGATAGGGAGGTAATGGGGGAGGGAGTGATGGGGAGAAATTGTGAGGAGGGTAAGATAAAGAGAGGAATGGCCCAAAGAGAGAAAGTGGGGGGAAATGATATAGATAAAGGAAAATATAGATAGATGGAGAGAAATATAGAAAAATATATTTTGTTTAAGAGATATGAAGAAAATGAGAGATGGGGGGAATAGTGAGAAAAAGGTTTAGACTTTAGAGAGAGGGAGAGAGATAAAGAGGGCGAATTATATTTATATATATATATATATATATAGAGAGAGAGAGAGAGAGAGAGAGAGAGAGAGATAAAAAGAGGGTGTGATGGGGAGATACAGGGAGATAAGATAGAAAGAGGGAGTTAAGTGATATATAAGGATATAAAGAGATAGATATAGGGATAGAAAGAATCTAAAGAGTAAATATAACTTGTAAAATATAGAGGGGGTGAGCAAGAGGGAGAGATAGAGGGAGAGAAAAATTGGGAGAGGAATAAATAAAGATATAAATATGGTGAGAATTAGAGAGGGGGAGATATAGAGATAGAAAGATAAAGATATAGGAAGTGATATATGGAGAGGTAGAGAGGGATATGGAGAGAGTGAGAAAGATCAAGAGGAGTGTATAATATCTAGAGATAGTGAGATAGAATAGAGATACGGAGGGAGAAATATGTTGGAGTGTATTTTTGTGTGAGTAAGAGAGATATAGATATAAAGATAAGGAGGGAGTAAGACAAAGTGTGTGAGTAAAAGATATATAGAGATAGATATAAAGAGGAAGAAAGATATACAAAAAAAAGAGAGTGGGGGATGGAGATAGATGATTTAGAAGTAGAGAGAAAGAAAAAAAGGGAGTGAGAAGGAGAGAGAGATGAATAGAGAGAGGGAGAGATAGAGAGCTAGATAGAGTGGGAAGGGTAGAAGGGGAAAAGAGAGGTATAGGGAGAAATAAGGAGATATAGATAAAGGAGAGAGATAGAGATGGAGATAATAGTCAAATGGAATTCTACCATCAACATAACTCCCTAAAGATATGATATCCTTAAATTATTGGCATGAAATGAGTAATCAAAAGTTAGTTACTTTTTCTTTCTCTCTCACTCTAAACATTTTATTTAGGTGTTAAGTTGAAATTTATTTTATTATATAAATTAGAAACTAATTCAAATATAATTACTATATAATAATTAAAATTTAAATAAGACAAAATATATAAATTCTAATATCTTTTAATTATTATTCATAATTTCATTAAAAAACACAAATGATTAGAATAAATAATTTAATAATAGAATATCTAATAGAAAAAATAAATAATGAAAAATTAACTCTAAATAAATAATATTAAAATATACATACATTTTTTTATTATAAAAGATCTATTTTTTAAAATTAATATAAATTTAAGTGATTAATTATGTAGTATCCATTCTTCTCCCCAAATTTAAACCATTGATTTCAATAAGTAGGTGGTTCGCTTCATATAGGAATGCTTCGACATAATAATTATAACATAATATAAATTTCATAGTGAAAATATATATTTTTCTTAAAAGAATAATCCTAATTTAATTTAAAAAATATATAATTATAATTATAATAAATAAATTAATCTCAAATATAATTACTAATTTGTAGTATAATATTATATTATTTTTTATATTTATGTAGTATTAATTATAATTAGTTTTAAAAAAATAACTATTAATAATTATAAAAGTGAAAATGGACATTTTTTAAGTAACTTAATGAAAAATATTTAAATTTACGACTAAAAGTTATTACAATATTTTGTATATATTAAAATGATTTAAAAATTTATAATTTTCAAGAAGTATTTAAAAAAAGAATGATTTCAAAAATATATAGAAAATATAATTATAAATAATACATATAATAATTAGGTTCTTTTTTTAATAGAAATATTTTTATTTAATTTTTTTTAAATTTTATTTAAACTAAATGAAATCCTTATAATTGGTTTTATCATCTATATCTTTAATAAAAATAATAATTATTAAAATTTAAATGTTTACTTAGAAAAAATATTTTATATATAATATTATAAATGATAAAAAATGAATAAAAAACAATTTAAAATAAACATTTAAGTTTTTAAAAATACAAAGAAATCTAAATAACCTAAAAAGTCTATCATCCCTAAAAAATTTCTCCTATAACACCAAATTTTTTACACCAATCATAGATAAATAATTTTTACAATATCTTAAATTTAAAAATATAAATCTTAACTTCACAAAAACCATGTTTTAAAAATAAAAATAATACTCACTTTTTTATATCAGTGCAAACTAATTGAATAAAACTTCACTAAATGCAATGGTATTGCCTATGGCAAGTACTAATAATAAAATTATTGTTAAATTTAATTATTAATTTGTAATTTAATATTATATTACTTTAATATATATCTAATATTAACTATAGTTGATTTTTTGATGCTTTGAAAATAATTATATTATAGATTTATCTTGGAGGATGGAGTGTGCGCAAGTGCATGTCGGAGCTAGGGTATCTGAGCCCTAGTCCGTGGGGGTTCTATGTTGGGATGTGTGCATAGGGGGGGTCTTTTTTCTACTTCTGTGGGGTGTGGTGGCTTCTGTAGAGGATATCAGTAGCTGGTGGTGGGGAGGACAATAATGTGGCATTGGGTTGTCACCTAGAGCGAGGTGTGTAGGGAGTTGGGAGTTTGGAGGCAACGGTGAAAGGAGCTCGTGGGTTGTGGAAGGTTGTGGCCATTCTCTCCTCATAACAAAGTTGGGGAGGACTGTGCAGTTTGGGAGGAGTGTTCGGTAGGTAGGGTTTTGGGGTGTGGGTTTTTTATTTTTTTGGTGTCTAACCCTTCTCCTTAGTAATGTTGGTTGCTAGGGGAGAGGCCTCAGGGGACTCACTTGGTATGGTTTTTTGAGGTGCGTAGGGTGAAAAATCCCCATCCCAAGGTATCAAGACCTTCTCTAATGATCTCTTTATTTTGGATTTAGGGTTTATTAGGGCAGGTTTGTCCAATGGCTCTCAGATTTCAAAGATTAATGGTTGTATTGAGAGATGCAAAGAGCAGCTGAAATTTGTAATTTCGCTTGAGATGATTGTTCAAGATGTTGAATATTTCTTAAAATACTCATTATACTGCAAAGTTTTGGGAATGAGGGTTTCTTTACAATTTTTGAAGAATTGGGCTTAGAGGACTTGGGTGCCGGAAGGGGAAATGGATGTTATGTTGTTGGCAAAAAATTACTTCATGGTCACTTTTAATTGCATGGATGATTGCAATCGAGTCTTTGAGGGAAGCCCTTATATTTTATAACCAGGTGGGGTTGTTCATCAAACCTTGGCAGGCAAGATTTAATCCTTTGGAGGAGCTCTCAAATCAGATCCTAGTGTGGGTTCAATTACCTTGTTTTCCAGTGGAATGTTGTCGGGAGGATGTGTTGCGATTTCTAGCTATATTACTGGGGAAGCTTGTTGGATCTTCAACGCAAACCTTGCAGAGAAAGGTAATGAATTTTTCTCGTATATGTGTTGAAATTGATCTTAGCAAGCCTTTGCCATATACCATAGATATGTGTGGGCCTCTTACTCTTTGGTCCAATAGATTGATTATGAGACTTTACCATTTGGTGTTGTCTATGTCATGAGTATGGACATTTGTAGCACAAGTGTCGTAGGTCTTAATCAGCTGAGCATCAGCCTTAACAGTAGTCATGTAAACTTGATGGGGCTGATAAAGGCAAAGCTTCCATGTATGTGTGGCTGTGGGTGCTGATGGTTTTGTCTTGGTTAAGACAAAGAATAGGAACTGAGATCAAAAGAGGTCTTTGCAGGAGAGTTACGAGGATACCTTTAACAAATTTGAAGCCTTGGATGATCTTAGCGAGAAGGAGGTGAATTTGGAGATGATTCCTTCAAATCATAGTGCAGTAGGCTTGATGCCTGATACTATGAACTTGGATGATACCCAGGGTCTGCAAGAGGTTGGGGGTCATTAGATGGAGATGGATCAATAGATAGTGTGTAGTACCCCTACCCTAATAAGATTCTAATCTCGGTTTGACCTTGGTTAGTTTATCATGTTATTATGTTATAGTCAGATGTTTTGTTTATTGTCTGTACTAGTTAATACGGTTTTCGCATCAATTTGTATATAATTTTATTAGTTCTCCTAATTCATGTTATTAATCTCAGGCTAACACTTTCACTAAATATATATATGTATGCATGTATGACTCTTAGCTGCAGGAGATTGCAGGTACAATATCGCATAGGTACGAGGTTCGTCACCACCTTTCACAGGTTTGAGTGTTCCTCTTTGGTCCTTAGGGTTTGGATTAGGTGGTCGTAAGACCCTCATTTGACCCTAGTCATGCTCATGTGAGCGTGGCCAATCGTCCGTTAGTATCCCCTTTGTTTGGGTATGCAGGTCATCTGTTTGTTTGTCCTTCTTGGGTTGCGTGTTTTATGTGTGTTTAAATTAAGTATTTAATCCTTAGTATTTAATTTGATTTAATTTGTGTTTGTGCATGGACTAAATTAAATAAGTTCCCTTTTATGCGATTAATCCTTAATTAGAATTGCTCAATTCTAGTTGGTAGCAAGTTCGATTAAATGGTTAATCTTAATGATGAATTTATTTAGTTTATGTTCTTTTGAAAGGAAAGATTAAATTTATTTGAAATAGAATTAATTTAATCTCTTTGGCATTTTGGAAATAGAAAGGTTGATTTCAATTATTTCAAAAAATCAATTTTAATTAGAAAAGCAAGTTTAATATATATTTGATATAGTTTGAAAGAATTTTTTTGGGGGATTTTATTTTAAATGAAAATATTTTTAAATTCAAAAAGTAAATTTTGGTCAACAATCTTTCATTTAACCTAGGTTTTGGAAAAATATTGTAAAGGATTATTTTTGGAGAGTATTTTAGGGAAAATATTTTTGATGGAGAAATTTCGGCATTGTGGGGAAGGAAGGATTTATTGATCTTGCAGGTTGGGCTCTTCATCAAATCTCTTCTAGGATTTTTGAATTAGGTAGGTCTCCGGTTTATTTCATTGGGTTCTTTGTTTAAAAGAAATTATTTTGGATTTTCTAGAAATATGGTTATGAAGGTTAAAAATCCCATATATTTGGGGAGAATGGAAGAGTTGTAAATAAATCTCCAATTCAAACCCTCCTTGTCTTCTTTTCCAACCTCAAGTTTATATTTTGGTTGCTTAGGTTGCTTTAAAATTAAAATTGGGGGTTGGTTGTTCATATTTTAATTTTGTCAAAAAAAAATTCAAATATGAGCATTTTGGGTATGCTAGTTAATTTTTCCCCAATTTTAACTTCTTGGGATTGTTTATTTTTTATCCTCCCTTCCATTTTCTGGGTTATATGGTTTGGAAATGCATTGTTTTAAATATATTTATGATATAGTTGTATTTTTAAATTAATCATTCATATTCAAAAACCTTAATTCTCAGGAAAGAAGAACCACGTGGGCTTTTGAATTGATAAATTATTAATGAATCTTTAATAAATTATATCTCTAGATGGGAATTGCCCATAGAGAAAAGATTTTTTTCATTAACAATCCATAGAAAGTATTCTTTGTTTTATTTTAAACATATTTTTTTATAATGAAAATGCAATAAGAGAAGCTAATTCCCTCGAATAGTATGAAAAATGGATTTATCCTATCTGGATAAATTTCATATTCTTGATGATTTCGTAGTATAGTAATCGAGACATTTTCATTCTCTAAAACGTCCTATAATCTTTAACCGATTTTGTGCTTCGATATAATTGCTTGGAGAAATCTCTATAGCTTGTTTCCAATACTCAGCAGCTTGATCAAACCAAGTTTCCGCAATTTCAGGATCTCCCTGTTGAATGGCCTATTCTCCCCGGTCGGGATAGATCAACTTCTAAAAGTTTTCTTCCTTTAGAACCGTACTTGAGAGTTTCCTACCTCATACAGCTCAATCAACTATTCTCTAGTCCTTTACCCAAACTTCCAAAAAAGAAGAAATACGTTCAGGTTAACTGAAAGAACAGAATGGGTCAATGACATGAGTTTCAAACTTCACTTTCGATAAATGATAAGGTTTTCTCCTTTCTCTCACCCTAAAAAAGATGAAGTATTAGAATTAAAGAGATCTACTTCAGATTAGATCAGATAAAAATCTTTTTAAGGGTGGGGCTTGTGGGCTCCCTTTTAAAACAAAAAAAAATAAAAGTTTTTTTTAATTATTATAAAAAAAGTTTCTTGTAGTTATAAATTTTATTTTATTTAAAAAAATTTAATATTATTCTATTTAAAAATTTTAAATAGTTTTTTTAATTATTAATTCTTATTAATATATATTTTATTAATTGAGAATTATTATATATATTAATTAATATTTAATTTGTAATTTTATTATTAATTATTAATTAGTATGTATTTTATTAATTGCAGATTAATATATATATATTAATTAATATTTAATTTGCATTTTCTATATGTATGCAGGGAAGTATCAGTTTATTTGGGAAATGACCATTGACATTTATTTTCTTTTTAATGTATATTTCCATTTTTGGAAAGTATGTAATTGTGTCGCAAGAGAAGAGATTGGATTATTGTTTTCGAGCAAGTATGAGAAGAATGTTTTATTTTGGTACATGAATATCATATTTTTTTAGCTGATTAATGAATATTAGATTTTTTTATCATTGTTTATACTGCATACATTATAATTATTATCCTGAGATTTTGGTTTGCAAACTCACAATGAAGTATTTAAATTATTGTATGTTGCAATTGAACTTTAGTGAGTTAGTAAACCATGAATGACTATAACTAGACGAGGTAGATGAACTGCAATCAAACTTAGGTACTTTAGAAAACTAGATCGATTGTTGTGTGTAAACTATAAGAAAGAAGATTGTCTTTTCCAATCTATGCCTATGCATGTTTAATTATTTGTATTCACATTTTCTTAAGAAATACCAAGTCTTTGATTTTGTTTTCTTGGACACTGTCGTATGATTGATTTGGGTACCTTCTTATGTCCTTGATCTTGATTTTTTGACTATTTTCTTGTGAAGGTATTTTAACAAGTCATGTCCTTTATGCGGGTGTTGAATGTTGATTCGTGGTTGACCATAGTTGGTCAGGTCTCTAGTTAGAGTATCGCCAGTCAGTGCACCTCGTATGAAGTCTTGTTTGACCAAGTGGGTGTTCCTACTGTATTGAACTCCATTTACATGACCTTGTGTATTCCTTGGTTTAGGAGTTGGTTTGAGTATAGTCTAGTGTCATTTGGGAAAGTGGCTTTCGATTGGGGGCCACGCCCAAAGTGGTTTTTGGGTAGCCCATCTAAAGTGTGTCTAAATAAGTGATAACCTAATAGCATATTACAGGGTTTAGTTATTGAAAACACTAAGTAAGTTAAATGTGCCTCACGTATAGGATGAGTGCTAGTACAGACTCGGCATGCAGTGAGAAGGCATGAAATGGCAAACCATCAACCTTGTCTTCACAAAAGGAAGTGTTGGGACCACATGAGGCTTGGATGGGCAGGAGGTTCAGAATAGATTGCTAGGGTAACCCAGTTGATGGGGCCGAAACCTACAAAGACCTACCATGGTAACCATACCAAGTTATTTGAGGACACTTGTCCCTTATGTTTGCTAGTGTGTTGTTGTGTCATCTTTCATAGAAGCAATGTTGAGGAATCGTCATGTTGTTTTTGCCCTTGTGAGAAACTAATATTCGTGCTAGACCATGGTTTGCTTATAATGGGTTGTGAAGATTTAGTTTTGGGGATGCTCCAGTTGATCTTGTATTTTCTTCTTTTCATGTGCAGTTGGATTCTTTCCTATTCAAGGATCATTCATGTATTTATTTGACCAATGTGGTCATATGTATTATTGTTTTATGTACACCTTGATGGCAGGATGTAATGATGTGAACCTTATATATTCTTCACCATTTTATTATATCAGAGGGGTCTTGCAGTTGAGAAGACCTGGAGACGTAGCCCACTATGGGTGAACTCTGATATCATTTCGGTGTTATGTGATGTTTATGTTCTTATATTTCCTTTTTAATTTAGCATGTATGCATGACATTATGTTAGAATGTATAATATGGATTAGTTGAAGTTAATCTTAAATGCATGCCTGTAGTCATCTTATTAAATGCAGTAATTTGGATCATGAAAGAATGTAAATTTGAATAATGGAATGTATTCAGTTATTGATAACACAATTAAAGTATGCTTGGAAAATATTCATTAGTTATGAAGAAATTAAAGTATGAAACAAAATTAGATGCATAAATTATGTTTTAATGAAAATTTTGAACGTAATCTTTGGTTAAATTTTATTGGATGAACCTTATCATTTTATCTATATTTTTACCTTACCGAAAGATATTATCTTTTGTTTAAGTATTATCTTGTCATTAAGTTAATCAGCTTAATTGGATTAATTAGTGTGAGTCGAGTTAAGTGTTGAATTAAGTAATCGCGTTGGGAAACTCTTTCGGTGTTATTTGAGTCTTCTGCTGTGTTTTTTGGACTTATGATATCTCATTGTCTCATTATATTGTGTTTAATTTAAAAAAAATAAATTATTTTCACTCTATTCTTATGTTTTAGCTTAATCCCTTCGGGTTTCCTAGTGGGAAATTACATTTGGTATCAAAGCCAAGCTGCAAACACTGGGATCTCTAGTATCGCTTGTGCCCTTAGGTGGTGTGAGTTGTATTGACCTTATGTTGTGTGCTTGTCCTCCTTTTTTATGCATGTGAATGAGGCATAGGACCTTTAAGATCTTAAGGACTCGTTTTTTGTTCTTTTCCGTATTATTTTGAGAAAACCTTAATTGTGTGTAATGTGTGTGTTCACATCTTTCTTTCACCTTCTTGATGTTGGTGCTTTTTGAGTGATTATATGTGCTTTGTTTTCTTAATGGATATCTTGATCTATAATTACTATTACCATGAAAGAGAGTCGTATGTAGCTTCCTTATTGACTAATGTACTCTTTAGACTAATCCATTGGGTTGGTCAGTAGTTGTCTTGAATCTGAGAGTACAAAATGTGCATGTTTTAAGATTATGATCTAGCTTAGTGTTGTCCACTTGAGGGACTTGTATGGTAGATGTTGAATGCTTATTTTGTAGCAAATTGTATGATTACCACCCTTCCTCCTCTTTCTCTCTAGAAATTAAAATGTTTGTTTCACGTGTATTTATCTCTTATGTGATTTTTCTTATTGCGAGAGAAAGGTTGTGACTTCTTGAACCCTTGTGTGAGAATTATGACGCTTCTGTGTTTTTAGATAATAAGAGGGCTATGGGTTTAAAAGTTCATATTGGTTATTGGGAGAAAATTGTATGTTTACATTAAATAATTCTCCATGTGCATTGTAGGAGTAACATAATTAAATGCTATCTTAAGTAGTGTGCATTAGTATGCAAATAGTTTTTTTATGTGAAACTACTTTGTTTGTAAGAGATGTATAAAAAGGGGAACATGTTATAGTGGCTAAGAGTGTATTAATGTGTTCCATGAAAGATTGTTTTATGTGTTTCATTATACCAATTTGATTGAGGACCTATTTTAACAATGCTACATTGAACTTGCTTTTGGATATATATAAATGACTTAGCTTGACTAGAAAGTGCAAAATGAAAAGCTTGTTTGATGTGCATGCATTAATATATATTATTTAGTTGATAGTTCCTCATTTACCTTCTTATCGTACCTTAAATTTTCAAAGAAAGGTTGTAGATTATGATATGTTTTGTATTGAATTAAAAGTAGTGAGTGTTCACAAGATGTCTTGTATTATCAAAAAGATTGTCTGACTTGATTTTTTGTTTGGAAAACTAGAACACTCTGTTGCAACCATAATAGTTGGAAATATCATGTTAGGCCTATTGGCATTTTTCTAAAAATGATAGTGAAATACAATTCGTACAATTAAAATGATATAGTTATACTGAGAAATTTTAGCATGTAGTGTGATCTTATTGATCTTGTGCTTATGTATGAAATGGGATTGGTTATCAAACTCTCTTTCCCTTCTCTTTGCCTAGATTATAAGATTATTTAGAAATGCTACTAAAGGATGCATCGATTTAAATAGAATGTTTATAAAACATGTGAAATCATATTTTTTCATTTTGGCTTCATATTGCAAAATGAAAGTCTTACGCTTTGGAAAGAAATTTGCATGTTAGTAATGTGATTATGAATGCTTAGTAGAATTAGAGAAAGATATAGGAATGACATTATTTCCTTATTTAATTATGAATTGTAAATAATTTCAGTACTTGTATCTAGAATAAACTTTATTCAGCTATTCATGTGGAATGCATAAATAAAACCTTCTTTTAGTAGATGATTGTGTACTGAAAAGTACTCCCCATAAATATGAATAAACCAATACTAGTGCTTTCTTTGTGTATTGTAAGAAACCCTTGATTTCTATATATTGCCATGGGATGGTGAAGTAATCAACCATGGAGGATATGCTTATTTATGAGTATGGGACACCATACTGTTTATGTGATGTCACTTATTTGTTACCCTACTCAGTACCAAACCTCATGTTGTTGATAATTTAGTATGTTAAGGGGTAGTATTGAAGTCACCATTCCTTGAATAGTATGGATAGGCGTATGACTAATGTCAGCACGAAGCGACTTTAGCTTCTTTATTTCGAGGAAAAATATAGTTATATAATGCAATTGTTTTAAAGGTATACTCAATACTTTCCCTTTTTGATGAACCAATTTATAAGGTTTATGTGTGCTAGCCTATTCCCCTCTTTTATTTGATCATTTTGATGGAAATTCTTGAGCATAGTGATGGTGTGTTTTGGAGGTTACTTTGCCTTGTCTTCATGAAAGGTAGGTTTATCCACAAGACCTGCTAATTAGTAGGTGTTGGTAGACATGTGGGTGGACCTTAGCCATGTATAACACTAGCTTACGGTGAGTATCCTAGGAGATACGTCATTATGCCGGATGTGACCTGCGGGTGCCTTTTTTCTGTGAGGTACACTACCATGCGGGATATGTGCATTGCATGTCATCTCCCCTTGGAGTATTGCCATGCCACATGATGACATGATGTGGGGTGATGTCGAGGTGCACACTACCATGCCATGTGGATGTGTGACTAGGTTGCACCAAATGATGGGCTACTGCAATAGCTAGATGATTGTTCCCTCCTTCCTTGTTGGTGGCTAGATGCTAGTCACATAGTGATGTTATGTGTAGTTGTGATATTCTTATTTATTTCTTTGTGGACCAGCAATTTATACTACATTGACTTTGAAGGTTTAGCCATGATCTTTAGATCTTTTTCTTACTTGATTTGGTGTTGCAAATTTCGGATTATTTTATTTCCTTACTGTTGACATTGATGGTTTATTATCTTTATTCATCTATACTTTGGTGGCTAAACTGATTTTTCCTTATTGGTTTTGTATGCTGGTCTTGTGTTGAAATGTGAAATTCCTCTCCAAGGACGTATGAGACAGTCTTGGTTGAGTGTGTACAAGGAAGTAGACATACAGAACCTTGAGGATGGGGTATGTGAGGCTATGATATAGCTAGGATCCACTACCTACCTATGTGTGGTGACTATCTCTTGGAGACTAACCACCTTACGCAACAAGGGATATTCATGAAGGTCTTGTATGGAAGGTAGCACCACTATGGTGTGCCCTAGCACCATCAAGCCCTTGAGTGAGGTGTTGGATATTTATGATCAGGTTAGTTGTTTTAAGATCAAGCATAGGGATGCTGATCATTCCTCTTATCTATGACCGAGCATTAGATATTCTCACATGTGGCCTTTTGAGTTGTACATTCTAGTTATTTGAATGGTTATTATGTGTAATCATGGAGTAAATTGTGTTATCTTGTCACTATGTTATGGGACATAGTCTTTGGAAAGGTTTATATATTCATGGAAAGTGTAAACAATTGAGTTATATATGTTGCTCGTATTTCATGAAAGTTAACTTGGTTGTAGAATTTGAAATTTGAAGCTAGTTCTATGCAATAAAATTTTATGAAAAGGATGGACTGGTAAAAGAAATTGATCATGATGGCATGTTTTCTTGTCATATTGGGTAGATGAGTATGGTAATTATTGTTTACCTCTTTTAATTCTTTAATTGGTGTGATGAAAGGAAGAAAACTCTTCTTTCTCTGCTATAATTGTAGATAATTCCTAGAATGTTATATGAAATGTATGGATTTAGAGGTATCTTACCGATGTATAATGGTATTCGTAGAGTATTTAGCATTAATGTTTAATCTGTTTGTGAAAATATTCCTATGTGCAATTCGATATTTGTTAAATGAGTTTCAGGGTTGTTGCATGCGACATGTTTTCCATCTATCCTTACAACTTCGAGGAGTATGTCAGAACCTAGGGGGAGAATATAGTACCCCCGCCCTAATCAGATTCTAATCTCGGTTTAACCTTGATTAGTTTATCATGTTATTATGTTATAGTTAGATATTTTGATTATTGTGTGTACTGGTTAATGTGGTTTTTGCATCAATTTGTATATAACTTTATTAGTTCTCTTGATTCATGTTATTAATCTCAGGCTAACACTTTAATTAAATATATATATATATACATATATATATATATGTATATATATATGTATATATATATGTTTATATATATATATATGTATGCATGTATGACTCTTGGTTATAGGAGATTGCGGGTACAATATTGCATAGGTACGAGGTTCATCTCCACCTCATTTCATAGGTTTGTGTATTCCTCTTTGGTCCTTAGGGTTTGGATTAGGCAGTCGTAAGACCCTCGTTTGACCCTAGTTATGCTCAAGTGAGCATCGTCAGTCGTCCGTCAGTATCCCCTTTGGTTGGGTATGTAGGTCATCTATTTGTTTGCCCTTCTTAGGTTGTCTATTTTGTGTGTGGTAATTAAGTATTTAATCCTTAGTATTTAATTTGATTTAATCTGTGTTTACACATTAGTGTTTTAGGGACTAAATTAAATAAGTTCCCTTTTATGCAATTAATCATTAATTAGAATTGCGCAATATAAGTTGGTAGCAATTTTGATTAAATGGTTAATCTTAATGATGAATTTATTCAGTTTATGTTCTTTTGCAAGGAAAGATTAAATTTATTTGAAATAGAATTAATTTAATCTCTTTGGCCTTTTGGAAATAGAAAGTTTGATTTCAATTATTTAAGAAAATCAATTTTATTTAGAAAAGCAAGATTAATATATATTTGACATAGTTTGAAAGAATGTTTTTTTGGGGATTTTATTTTAAATGAAAATATTTATAAATTCAAAAAATGAATTTTGGTCAAAAATCTTCCATTGAACCTAGGTTTTGGAAAAATATTGTAAAGGATTATTTTTGGAGAGTATTTTCAGAAAAATATTTTTGATGGAGAAATTTGGGCATTTTGGGGAAGGAAGGATTTCTTGAGCTTGCAGGTTGGGCTCTTCATCAAATCTCTTTTAGGATTGTTGAATCAGGTAGGTCTCTAGTTTATTTTGTTGTATTCTTTGTTTAAAAGAAATTGTTTTGGATTTTGTAGAAATCTGGTTGTGAACGTTAAAAATCCCATATATTTGGGGAGAATGGAAGAGTTGTATTTAAATCTCCAATTCAAACCCTCCTTGTCTTCTTTTCCAACCTCAAGTTTAGATTTTGGTTGCTCAGATTGTTTTAAAATTAAAATTGGGGGTTGATTGTTCATAGTTTAATTTTGTCAAATAAAAATTCAAATATGAACATTTTGCGTATGTTGGTTAATTTCTCCCCAATTTTAGCTTCCTGGGATTGCTTAGTTTTCATCCTCCCTGCCATTTTTGGGTTATATGGTTTGGAAATGCATTTTTTTAAATATATTTATGATATATTTGGGTATGTGCACCAAGTTGTGGTACCAAAAGGGGGTCTTAAGATGCCACTTTTTTTCTAAAATCAACAAAGTTTGAACTTCAATGACAAATTGAACCTAATTACACTCCAAATTTGAAGATGCAAGAAGAACAACAGTTAGAGTACATCTAGTCTACTTTCTAAACTACTAATTTGTTTTGAAAATGGTGGAGATTAAGGGATTCAAAAAGGGGGGCCACAAAAAGTGGTCCTATTTTTATGCAAAAAAATAACATATCTTTTGTGGTGGCCCCCCTAAAATGTTAACTTTTATTTTAAATTTTTAAAATTGCTTCAATGAGAAATTAGCTAACACCTTTTAGTTTATGCCAAATTTTTTAGCTAATTGTTTAATGAGTATATGATGTTTTACTAATTTTTGAAGTGGACACATCTTGAAAAATAGAAAATTGAGTGTGCTCCCCCCTAAAATCATTGAAAACTAATCAAAAATCAAAACTTATTTTTTAAATTGTGTCGAATGGAGTCTAGTTTGTAAAAAAGTAAATTTTTTCAAAATCTGATGAACGTGTAAAAATCTATACCCAAAATAGTGCATGTTGGTTTTTGATAAAAAATGAACACATTGACAAAAGAAATTATAGATGAAAAACTTAACAAAATCAAAATTTGAAATAAATTACATTGTTGGATAGCTAAGAGGGAGCTCAAGTTTACCACAGTATTTTTTTTTAACTTCATTGAAACATGTGCAAACCTGATGGAGAGCATGACCAAAAATATGTCAAAATTTTCAATGTTCTGATAAAAACACGTCTCTAGTCTGAAATGGTCATCCAAACCCTTGGGTTGGATGCCCAAGGCAAATCCAACCCATAGGTTTGGTGTTTCCCAAAGTGGGTCATTTGGTGCATGCCAAATATGTTGCTCGCCCTATTTGGTGTGCGCCAAATGTGATGAATGGATTTTCCCATTTGGCACATGCCGAATGTGGTCCATATTCCACATTTGGCACATGCGAAATAGGGAGAGTGCCAAATGTGTACATAGAAACCCCCATCTCAACTCTCCCTTCTTTATCTCCCTTCCCTTGTAGTTCCATCTCTCTCCATGAACTAGATCTCGTATTCTCTCTCTCCCCTTACCTCTTCTCGAGATCTTCATTATTATAGATACATACTCTTCTTTGTCCCTCCCCTCTGTAGCTCTCACAATTCCCTTATTCTCCTACCCCTCAAGATATTTCCCTCTCCATCCTTACACCCATCTAATTCCCTCTCTCACCTCTTTCCCTCATTTTGTTCCTCACTCCCTCCTCTCTCTAGGTGCTAAGGGGTCATAGGACACCATATGACCCCTAACAACACGTAAGGGGTCATATGGTGTCCTAAGGGGTTATAGAACACCATATGACCTCTTAGGTTACCATAGGACACATAACGACACCATATGATGTCCTAAGTGGTCGTAGGACAACATATGATCCCTTAGGACACCATACAGTGCATACCGACACCATATGGTGTCTTAATGGGTCATACGACACCATATGACCCCTTAGGTGTCGTTAGGGGTCATATTGTGTCCTAAGGGGTTATATGGTGTCCTATGACCACTTAGGACACCATATGACCCCTTAGTACACCATATGGTGTTAGTATGGTTTCTATGGTGTCCTATGATCCATTGGGACACCATATGACCCCCTAGTACACCATATGGGGTCAATATGGTCTTATGGTGTGCGATGATCCCTTATGACACCATATGACCCCTTAGGACAACATATGACCCATAATGACAACATAAGGTGTCCTAAGGGGTCATATGGTGTCTTAAGGGGTCATAACACACCATATAACCCATTAAGACACAATATGATCCCTAACAACACCTAAGGTGTTATATGGTGTCCTATGACCCCATAGGACCCCATATGACCCCTTAGGACACCATAAAACCCATAACGACACCATAATGTGTCCTAAGGGGTCATATGGTGTCCTGAGTAGTCATAGGATGCCATATGACCCCTTACAACACCATACAACCCATAACGACAACATATTGTGTCCTAAGGGGTCATATGGTATCCTAAGATGTCATAGGACACTAGATGACCCCTTAGGACACCATGTGACCCCTTATAACACCATATAGTGTCGTTATGGGTCATATGGTGTTGTAAGGGGTGATATGGTGTCCTAACAGGTCATATAGTGTCCTATGACCCCTTACGATACCATATAACCCCTTACGTGTCCTTAGGGTTCACATTGTGGCCTAAGGGGTCATATGGTGTCCTATGACCCCTTAGGACACCATATGGTGTGATTATGGGTCGTATGGTGTCCTAAGTGGTCATTAGGTGTCTTATGATCCCATCGGACACCATATGACCCCTTAGGACACTATATGACCCATAATGACAACATAAGTTGTCCTAAGGGGTCATATTATGTCTTAAGGGGTCATAACAGACCATATGACCTGTTAAGACACAATATGATCCCTAATGACACCTAAGGGGTGATATGGTGTGCTAAGGGTTCATAGGATACCATATGATCCCTTACGACACCATACAACCCATAACAAAACCATATTGTGTTCTAAGGGGTCATATGGTGTCCTAAGGGGTCATAGGACACAATATGACCCCTGACACCACTATGACCCTTAACAACCCCATATTGTGTCCTAAGGGGTCATATAGTGTCCTAAGGTGTCATAGGACACCATAAAACCCCTTAGGACACCATGTGACCCCTTAGAACACCATATAGTGTCGTTATGGGTCATATGGTGTCCTAAGGGGTCATATGGTGTCCTAATGGGTCATATAGTGTCATATGACCCCTTAGGACACCATATAAACAATTACATGTCGTTAGGGCTCAGATTGTGTCCTAACAGATCATATAGTATCCTATGACCCCTTAGGACACTATATGACCCCTTAGGACACCATATAGTATCATTATGGGTCGTCTAGGTCCTGAGGGGTCATAACACACCATATTACCCATTACAACACAATATGATCCCTAACAAAAACTAAGGGGTCATATGGTAGCCTATGACCCCATAGGACACCATATGACCCCTAAGGAGACCATACAACCCATAACAACACCATATGAGCCCTTATGACACCATAAAACTCATAACAACACTGTATTGTGTCCTAAGGGTTCATATGGTGTCCTAAGGTGTCATATGGTGTCCTACGGGGTCATAGGACACTAGATGACCCCTTAGGACACCATGTGACCCCTTATGGTGTTCTAAGGGGTCACATGGTGTCCTAAGGGGTCATATATGGTTTTCTAAAGGGTCACATGGTGTCCTAAGGGATAATCTAGTGTCCTATGACCCCTTAGGACACCATATGACCCCTTACATGTCATTAGGGTTCACATTGTGTCCTAAAGGTTCATATGGTGTCCTATTATGTCTTAGGACATTATATGACCCCTTACAACACCATATGGTGTCATTATGGGTCGTATGGTGTCCTAAGTAGTTATTAGGTGTCTTATGATCCCATAGGACATCATATGACCCCTTAGGAAACCATATGACCCATAATGACCCATAATGACAACATAACATGTCCTAAGGGGGCATATTGTCTCTTAAGGGGTCATAACACACCATATGACCCATTAACACACAATATGATCCGTAACCACACCTAAGGGGTCATATGATGTCCTAAGGGTGCATAGGACACCATATAACCCCTTAGGACACCACACAACCCATAAAAAAACAATATTTTGTTCTAAGGGGTCATATGCTGTCCTAAGGGGTCATAGGACACAATATGACCCCTGATGACACTATGACCCTTAACAACCTCATATTGTGTCCTAAGGGGTCATATGGTGTCCTAATGGGTCATAGGACACCACATGACCCCTTAGGACACAATGTAACCCCTTAGAACCCCATATAGTGTCGTTATGGGTCATATGGTGTCCTAAGAAGTCTTATGGTGTCCTAACGGGTCATATAGTGTCCTATAACCCCTTAGGATACCATATAACCCCTTACATTTCATTAGGGTTCACATTGTTTCCTAAGGGGTCATATGGTGTCGTATGACCCCTTAGGACACTATATGACCCTTTAGGATACCATATGGTGTCATTATGGGTCATATGGTGTCCTAAGCAGTCATATGGTGTCTTATGATCCCATAGCACACCATATGACCCCTTAGGACACTGTATGGTGTCATTATGACAACATAAGGTGTCCTAACGGGTCATATTGTGTCTTAATGGGTCATAACACACCATATGACCCGTTAAGACACAATATGATCCCTAATGACACCTAAGGGGTCATATGGTGTCCTAAGGGTTCATAGGACACCATATGACCCCTTAGGACACCATATAACCCCTTACATGTCGCTAGGGTTCACATTGTGTCCTAAGGGATCATATGGTATTGTATGACCCCTTAGGACACTAAATGACCCCTTAGGATGCCATATGGTGTCATTATGGGTTGTATGGTGTCCTAAGCAGTCATTAGGTGTCTTATGATCCCTTAGGACACCATATGACCCCTTAGGACACCATATGACCCATAATCACAACATAAGGTGTCCTAAGGGGTCATATTGTGTCTTGAGGGGTCATAACACACCATATGACCCATTAAGACACAATATGATCCCGAATGATACCTAAGGATTCATATGGTGTCCTAAGGGGTCATAGGACACCATATGAGCCTTTAGGACACCATACGACCCATAACAACACCATATCAAGTTTTAAGGGGTCATATGGTGTCCTATGACCCCATAGGACACCATATGACCCCTTAGGACAACATACGACCCACAACAACAACATATTGTGATATAAAGGTTCATATGGTGTCCTAAGGGGTCATAGGACATAATATGACCCCTTAGGACACCATGTGACCCCTTAGAACACCATATAGTGTCATTATGGGTCATATGGTGTCCTAAGGGGTCATATGATGTCCTAACGGGTCATATAGTGTCCTATGACCCTTTAGGACACCATATTCCCCCCCTCTCTCCATATCTCACCCTCCATCCTTACCTCATATGGTTTAGCATATCAGGTTATAGGGTCTATGGTTATTGTATAGGGTCAAGGATTTAGCATATTTGGTCATACGATCTAGGGTATTTGTTATAGGTTTGAAATGGTTTAATTTTTATGGTTGTGGTTATCAAACTATAGGGTGTAGAGTATAGATTATAGGGTATAGAGTATAAATTTATCAAAGGTTAAAATTTTTCAATGGAAGTCATTTGGTTAGCGCCATATTTGGTGCTAGCCAAATGAGCTACAGTAAAAACTGGTTATATTGGACCCTTGACTCATGATCCAAGCCCACATTCTCTCATTTTTTCTTCTTTCTACACATGATTAGACAAAAAAATTCTTTTTTCATGGTGTTGACATTTTATGCAAGGTTATTTTATACATTCCATCAGCTCTCCACCACCTTTTTTTTCATTTGGCAATGTCGAAGAGGAAGAACATAGTTTTTTTTATCAAATTTAAATAATTTAGGTAATATTTTCTTGTTTTTAGAATTCAAATACTTATTAAGTTTTATTTTGTTTAAATGTTAGAATAAAAGTGTGAGTCAAAATTTATTATAATCCTATTAGATTTACATTAGATTTAACAATGCATTTGAAGGAAGTTGCATAAGAAAATTATTTGTTTAGTGGTTTAAAACAAAATTTGCAATTTGATACATCCTTTTTAAGATATTATGAAATAATTTTAAAAAGGAATACATGAAATAATTTCAATTTCATATATCCATTTTAACAGATGCATAATTAGGACAGTCATAGATCCATTAGGACTGCCCCTTACACCTCTTGAAATCTCTTTATGAATTAACTTTATTCTCTTTTATGTGCGTGTACATGTAGAAATCATCATCATGCTGAGGAAAAGACCAAAAAATGTAACACTGGAAGAGCATGAAGCTAAGATTACAAAAAAAAAGAGAAGGAATGAAGCAACTTCATGAAGAAAGGAAATTGAATACCATAGAAGAAGAGGTGCCAATTGAAGAGGAACATGAAATATCCATCCAATCTAAGAGAGAGACAAAATTGGCCAGACAAAGGCAACAGATGTAAAACCTTCATGCAATGAGACAATTGAATCCCAAGGTTGAGAGAATGTCTACCAGAATTCAAGTTGAAGGCACCCCATCTCTTACATCTTAAGTTGAAGGCACACCATCTCTTATTAGCACACCATTGGCCTCTACAACATCTCATATTGAATGCACTCCCTATATGAATTTTGACATTGCAAGTACTTCATGATTGACATCAAGTATTGGAGCTACACCATCTTGTACACCTCAATTTCAAGGTATGCCATCATTTTCATCTCCGGTTGAAGATATGCCACCTATCCCTAATTTTGTTGACATTCCTAATCTTGAGGTAACTCAAAGTTTGAGAACACCTCCTAGAGTTTTGCATAGAAAGCCTAAGTATTTGATTGATATTGATGCTAATGTTTTGAAACCAATGATTGACAATATTCTGACGTGTACTTGTCAAAGACATGCTAACTGGATATGGAAAATATTTGTTGAGCCTTTAAATGAGATGGGAAGATGTCAACTATTTGTTGAAATGATGGGAAATCTGAAATTTAGGCCCATAATGAAGATTCTTGGGCTAAGAACATCGATTGAATCAAGCAACAAATCTATTGTGAAGAATCTAATGAATGCATATGATACTGTTGGTTCTAACTCATGCACAAAAGATAGTACGCACTCAAACTAAGAAAGCTCACCTTCTTACAAAGACAAGTTAAGAATTGAAGATAAGCAGACAAACTCTAATGAAAGCTATGGGAAGGAGACAAAGAGCGGAGGATCCATATAACAATGAGTTATGGGCATTTTCTGGTAGATTACCACAGAAAGATAAAGCAATTGTTGAAGCCTTGAGATCCCTAATTGAATATTTTTGGAAGAATAAAACAAGGGTCTCTCCAAATCAAAGAGATTTTGTAAGAAGGAGGATTGATAGTAAAATCCGTGATCCACATTCGAAACATTTTTTGGATATGACTCAAACACAATTTTTTGGCAAGTTTCAACGCATGTATCCTCAAATTAAAATTAGTCAAAGATTCTTTGAAATGGTAAAGCCTTTTAATGTCAAAATAAATCACACACGCACAACTTGTTGTTATAGAGTACATATTGAATTTTCTAACCATTATGATGTTTATCAGCACATATGTATAGATTTACATGGTAAAAATGTTTTGCAGGAATGCAACATAAATGTTCCACTGACATCTTCAAGGGAATTCATATCTAGCATCTTATGTGAAAGAGTAGATGGTCAAGTATAGTACATTAAGTGTTTCTTGGATGCCACATGTGTTGATTGTGGTGGATTGCAACATTTACAAATTTGTCAACATATGGATATTGGACAAGAAATTGGTAATGAATTAGTGGAATATGGAAAATATAAGACAGTGGCCTACATGCTAAAAGATGGAAAAGAAGCAAAAAGGTGTGAATTGGTTAGTGAGAAGTTTCTGGTGTATAATTTAGTGGGCATCTTTCATGAGAATATAGTGTATGAGTATGCAAGGTATAACCATCGAGCTCGTTGGTTGGACTCACAATTTAAATTATGCAAGGACACATTTCCACTTCATACAATCATTTCAATTGTTGACTTTGTAGAGAACTACACACTACAACTACATAATGAGGTGCAATCAAAATATTACAACTCCACACAAGTTGCTATATTGTGCATATAACATTCATTCATGCACATGATAGTATGGAAGAGGATAGGAAGATATTGAGGGAGTATCATTTTTACATTAGTGAAATCGCCTAAGTGCTCAAGTTGCTCAAAGTTGTCAATATTCGGCATCGCATTTCTCAGCACCTATTAATCATAAGAATGATCTGTATGATCCTACAAGGTTGTGTTATGGCACTCTAAAAATTTCTCTCTTGGTTTTGGTAGAATCGGATCCATTTGCTCATGGCGACAATTTCTCGGTTGCGACAAAAAGTGTCAGATGAGCTCAATGAAAAGTTACACAATGCCCCATCTTTCAATCTGCTCATCGCGAAACCAAAATCTCAAGTTGTATGCATCGAGGTGGCTAGTTTTATGCTAGGAATGCCTTCCTTTTTCTCTCCAACTCACCCGATCGTTGTAGGCCACACCCTAGCAGTGAAATCACCTAAGTGCTCAACTTGCTCAAAATTGTCAATATCTGGCATCACACTTCTCAGTGCTCATTAATCATAAGAATGAGTCATCTAATCCTATAGGGTCATGTTATCACACTATAAAAAAGCCTCTCTCAGTTTTGGTAGATTCAGATCCAGTTGCTCGTGGCGACACTTTCTTGGTTGCGACAAAAAGCGTCAGATGAGTTCAATGAAAAGTTGCACAATGGCCCATCTTTCAATCTGCTCATCGCGGCACTGAACTGTCAGCTCGTGTGCTTTGGGGTGGCCAGGTTTATGCTAGGAATGCCTTTTTTTTTCTCTCCAACTTGTCTGATCGTTGTGGGCCACACCCTAGCACTGAAATTGCCTAAGTGCTCAAGTTGCTCAAAGTTGTCAATATTTGACATCACATTTCTCGGTGCCCGTTAATCATAAGAATGAGATGTCTGATTTTATGGGGTCAGGTTATGGCACTCTAAAAAATCCTCTCTTGGTTTTGGTAGACTCAGATCCAGTTGCTCATGGCGACACTTTCTCGGTTGCGATAAAAAGCGTCAGATGAGTTCAATGAAAAGTTGCACAATGCCCCATCTTTCAATCCGATCATCGTGGCAATGAACCCTCAGCTTGTACACATCAAGGTGGCTGGGTTTACACTAGGAATGCTTTCTTTTTTCTCTCCAACTTGCCCGATTATTGCAAGCCACACCCTAGCAGTGAAATCATCAAAGTGCTCAAGTTGCTGAAAGTTGTCAATATTCGGCATCGTGTTTCTCGGCCCCATTAATCATAATAATGAGCCATTTGATCCTATAGGGTCATGTTATGGCACTCTAAAAAATCCTCTATCAGTTTTGGTAGACTCGGATCTAGTTGCTCGTGGTGACACTTTCTCGGTTGCGACAAAAGGCGTCAGATGAGTTCAATTAAAAGTTGCACAATGCCCCATCTTTCAATCCGCTCATCATGACACTAAATTGTCAGCTCATACACATCAGTGTGGCCATTTTTATGCTTGGAATGGCTTCATTTTTCTCTCCAAATCGCCGGATCATTGCAGACAACACCCTAGCAATGAAATCGCCTAAGTGCTCAAGTTTCTCAAAGTTTTCAATATTCGGCATCGCGTTTCTCGGTGCCCGCTAGTTATAAGAACAAGTAGTCTGATCCTACGGGGTCATGTTATGGAGCTCTAAAAAAACCTCTCTCATTTTCAATAGAATCAAATCTAGTTGCTCATGGTGAAACTTTCTCAGTTGCGACAAAAAGCGTTAGATGAGTTCAATGAAAAGTTGAACAATGCCCCATCTTTCAATCCACTCATCGCAAAACCAAACTGTTAGCTCGTATGTGTCTAGGTGGCTTGTTTTAAGCTAGGAATGCCTTCTTTTTTCTCTCCAACTTGCTCGATCATTGCGGGCCACACTTTAGCAGCGAAATCACCTAAGTGCTCAACTTGCTCAAAGTTGTCAATATTCGGCATCATGTTGATCGATGCCCGTTAATCATAATAATGATTCGTTTGATCCTATGGGGTCATGTTATGGCTCTCTAAAAAATCCTCTCTCAGTTTCGGTAGACTCGAATCCAGTTGCTCGTGGCGACACTTTCTCGGTTGCGACAGAAAGCGTTAGATGAATTCAATGAAAAGTTGCATAATGCCCCATCTTTCAATCCGCTCATCACGACATCGGACCATCAGCTTGTATGCATCGGGGTGGCCATTTTTTATGCTAGGAATGCCTTCTTTTTTCTCTCCAACTTGCCCAATCATTGTGGGCCACACCCTAGAAGCGAAATCACTTAAGTGCTCAAGTTGCTCAAAGTTGTTAATATTCGGCATCACGTTTCTCGGTGCCTGTTAATCATAAGAATGATTGGTTTGATCCTAGAGGGCTGTGTTATGGCACTCTAAAAAATCCTCTCTCAGTTTCGTTAGACTTAGATCAAGTTGCTCGTGGTGACACTTTCTTGGTTGTGAGAAAAAGCATCAAATGAGTTCAATGAAAAGTTGCACAATGCCCCATCTTTCAATCCACTCGTCATGACACCGAACCATCAACTTGTATGCATTAGGGTAGCCGGTTTTATGCTTGGAATGCCTTTTTTTTTTTCTCCAACTCATCTGATCATTGCGGGCAACACCCTAGCAACGAAATCACTTAAGTGAATGCATTAGATGAATAGAAGTTTTTGGGCTATGCAATTTTTTTAGAATGAGTATTGGTACAATTGTGTCTTACATTGTCTAATTTTGGTTCTTTCCATGTTTCCTTTATATAGTCTTATTTTGACTATAACTATTGAATTTGTGTTGATCTCCATAAGCTTGTGTATTGGATTACAAACACATATTGAGGTTCTAAGCTTAAGTAACAATAAACTTTGTGCAATTATTCATTTAATCATTTGTACTGCAATTATGGATAATCATGATAAATGATTTGCATTAACCAAAAAGATACAAATCCATGCAACATTGTATATCATTAAAACTATCAAATATATCCAATACAGACAAATAGGCTTGCCAAAAGCCATATGGACATAGAATTTCACGTATTCATAAAACAAAACATATGTTCAAAATTTCTATAAAGGCACACAACATGATATCCATTAAAGTCAAATAGGGGCTTGCCAAAAAGCCATATGGACATAGAATGTCACATATTCGTAATACAAAACATATGTTCAAAATTTCCATATAGGCATACAACATGGTATCCATAATGTCAAATAGGAGCTTGTCAAAAGCCATATGAACATAGAATGTCACATATTCGTAATACAAAACATATGTTCAAAATTGCCATATAGGCATACAACACAAGACCCTATTCTATTCATTTCCCTGTAGGGGAAGGAAACAGATCATGAGATATCTTTTCTTGTCGAGGGGATGGAGATGTATATGATGCAGGTGTCTTTCAAGTACGTCCACTTGACCTCATCTCCAGACTTTTTTGTAACTCCACCTGATACAATGAAAAGAATGATGTTAGCATATATAAAAATTGAATTTTAGAATGACATATAATAGAATAGTCACTTACAGCATACAAATAATCATGATGTTCATCCACAATAGGTGCACGTTCATGATCTGGAGTGACAAGCCCCTCCTATAAGCATCACAATATAAATTAAACTAAATACAAGTATCATTAAAATTTTCAATAACATATTATTAAGATAACAAATGTAATGGTAAATTTACTAAATTTACAAATATGTCCCATACTTCTGTTAAAGCAGTTGAACTTGCTATTGCTGCAGCAACACCACGCTCCATTGATGTGCAGACAACAACAGGAGTCTCTGATGTCAACATCTGAAAATTAAACAAAGTATATTCATTAATTGCCAAAACTATCTATATTATTTAATAACAACATTAAAGATAAACTGTTTACCGGGTGAAAGATTGTCGATGAAATACACTGCGAGGTGTTGATGTTGAAGCTCTAGCATCAAACTATTTGACATCCAAAATGAGTAATTAGAAAATCATTCACATAAGGTTCAACTATCTACATATAATAATTATATTTCTTCACTCATTGTATACCTGTGGAGTCGACGAAATCATGAAAAATGGTGCTGCAGGAATGTTGCTAGCATTGTGAACACTTTGATCTTGATTTTTTATCATAATAATTTACTAATTTAGATATATTCTCAAATTTCCATATAAGATTTAATAAAAAGAAATAAATGAACTTGTAATGAAATTCACCTAGGTATCAATGCCAAATGTTTTGTTCAGCAAGGATTCTGTCATGACAATATTCTCCGTAGCAAACTTCGCTCATGCACGTGCATTCTCAGAACTATTAGGATAATAAGTGCAAAGAGAACCACAAGATCGACAAAAATGAGTTGGAACTCGATGCTTATAAGAATCACCATCGTCACTCGCATCACCCTCTATTAGAGGTCTAGCATACTGTATAAGGGTCTGAGTGAGTGAGCTAATGGAGTCTAGAGTTTTGACCTCAATACTCTCCTTCACAATGGAAGGAATAATAACATGCTCCACCATAGATCTGGCCAAGGGTCTTGGTGGGAGATTTGGGTCACGTTGTCCACCCTCTCTATCATGTGAGTAACCCCCACCTCTACCTTGGAAATCTAGAAAATTGAAATAATTTGGGATCTCATTAAGGACAAACTTATAGTATAGTTTTCTAAAAAAGTATTGGGGTACCTCATAATTATTGTATGGGGGCTGATCAAATACTATCCACCACCTATCCCAAAAATTGTTCTTTATATCCCTTCATGATGACACCAATGAATAGGGAATCTCCTACATCCAGGGTGTAAAGGTTGATTCGTTCAGGGGTCCATAAAAAGAGGACACAAGTCAAATTTATTAATTTTCTTTTCCTTCACTGCCGCATATGATAATTTGTCAGCATAAAATTGCTTTTGTTCTTCCTTCTTACAGGACCAAGAATTTATTTTCCCACTCACAGATTATATGCGAGATACAATAGATTGCAAATAACTGGCAAGGTTTGTCCTATGGGAGTTTATTCCAGTGGGATCTTTTAGCCTTGTGATTAAACCTTCAAGATCTTTTTGGCTATTTTCTATTTGACCTAATAGGTTTTATTGTGTACCTATCGGATGTCCAGGGATTGTAGGAGGTTCCTTATGTGCTTCTTCTTCAATATGGTCTTCATGAGGAGGTGATTGAGTGTTTTCAACATTTTCTTGTCTAATCTCATTTCTTGATAATGAAAATAAATTTAAATAAATAAATCTAGTTTAATATTCAAATTAATAAAAAAATGACAATAAGAAAACAAAAATACATACCTCTTTGAGCTCTTTGATGGCATGGTGACATTTTGATGAGAGATGGACAACTTAGTGCCCAATATCAAGCTTCTACAAAGGGTGAGCGCAAGAAAATGGCACCCCAAATCACCAAAATGTGGGTTTGGGAATGCAGAATGCATCCAAAATGCGGACATGGATTTTATTAAAGTTTGAAATGCTCATAAGACATGCGCCTTATGAGCATTTTTTTTTTTGAAGTGTGGCACCTTTTTAGTACCACAACTTCGAGCATATACCCATTTTTGTTTTTAAATTAATCATTCATATTTTGTAAACTTAATTCTCAAAATATGGTCTCAGTTGAGACTACAAATTGAAAGTTTTTTTTTTTAATTAAACAAATTAAACAAAAAAACTATATAATAAAATATTATTATTATTTTATTTTTGGGGTAGGTTGGGGGAAACCATGGCCTCGACTCATGGCTAGGGAGAGCCATGGCATGGTCTCCACAACCCTTCCCTTAGGAAAGGGGAACCACACAGGCTTCCACATTGTGGGGCTCATGGGATTCCCTTTTAAAACAAAAAAAAAAAGTTTTTTTTATTATTCTAAAAAATGTTTTTCGTAGTTATAAATTTTATTTTATTTTAAAAATTTAATATTATTTTATTAAAAAGTTTTAAATAGTTTTTTTTTAACTATTAATATATATTTTATTAATTAAGAAATAATATATATATATATATATTAATTAATATTCAATTTCTAATTTTATTATTAATTATTAAATAGTATATATTTTATTAATCACAGATATATATATATATATATATATATATTAATTAATACTTAATTTGTATTTTTGTATATGTATGCAAGGAAGTATCACTTTATTTGGGAAATGACCATCAACATTGTTGGGACTCATTAAATTTGAGTGAACTTGAGAGGCCCATTTCAAAATTTTGCTCTACATTTCCAAATGATCATTAGATGAGTTAGCTTGAATGGCCTAGTTAGAGAGAGGGTAAAATGGAGCTAGTTGATTTTTGAAGTGTAAGGCTTGGGAAGTGTGTCCTACACCTTTCATTTGGCCTATGCAATGATGTGCAACTTTCAAAATTTAGTTTGGATCAGTTGATCACGTACCCATTTCAAGGGGTGAGCTGAAAGTGCATTTTAGGTGCAAATGCAGTTTTTACCAAGTAGCCTACTTTGAGTGTTTATAACTTTCGCCCTGTTGATCGTCATGGTATAATTAAAAATGGATTAAATTCTATGCATAAATATGAGTCAGCATGCAAATTTTCAAGTCTTTATGAATCCATTTGCTCAATTTTCAAAGCTCAATCTGTTTGCAGTTTGTATGGTTTGACAAGTCCCTATTTCTGCTGCATGTCAAAGCCCTGTTTTGCATAAGTGTAAAAGTTGCCTCAGTGAGTGTCATGTTAGAATTTTTGTTTCAGACTATTGTTGGTATAAATGAAAAGCTATGTTTCCAGTTTAAAGCTATTGCCAATCCATTTGATTAGTTTTCAAAAGGGTTTCTTGAGTCATCTATTTCAGTGATCCGTACTTTCATTGCTATATTAGTTAATGTAGCTATTGTCATGAGCGCACCATTTGCACCCAGTTAGCCTTTTGGTCAAATTGAGTATTCTAAGTTTTGATATGTACTTCAAGGTACCTATGCCTCAGATTTGAGGGTCTACGGAGGTCGTTTCATATTTTTAAGAAAGGCATCATGAGTTGCCTGCGCATTGACTTCATTAGGTCTGCAGTGCTGACAAACCCAGTTGGTCATTTTTGACCATTAATATCTCTTCACTCGGGATTCATCTTGAAAAACCATTTGGTAGAGTTCATGCTTGTATATCAGAGTACATGCCTATCAGATGAAAAGGTCCAGAAAGGTGTTTTGACTTGTTTGAAAATTATGTCTTCACAATTAAATGTGAAAATGTGGCGCAAGTGCCTAAAAGTTGCAAAACTCAGTTTGATGATCCAAAAATGGCACCAATTGATTTCAGAGGCATGTTCAAGGTTCGTGAGGCATTTCAGAGGTCAGTTGCATGAAAACAAAAAAAAATTTAGTCGGACCCACTTTGGGGCCCGACTTGTCTCATGCCCATGCATTATTTTTATAGTGAAATGTTCTTATTTCATTGCAAGGCATATCAATACTGGCTCGGTTGCAATTCGCCAGTTGGATAGTGAGAGAGAAGAGAGACTCCAACACCAAATGCAAATTTGAATGTGGCAAATTAGAGGATTTTAACATCAAGGATGCTGGTGGAGGCTCATATAAGATAAATGATCAGTTTTTTTTTATGCCAAGGATCTCTAGCTCCAACACTTGGAGGTGGAAAGGGTTCTTTGAACATCATTAATTTCCTCTTAAAACCCCTTTCTCCTTCTAGAATATCAATCACATTATTAAGATCTACCTGTTTAGCCTCCATGGAAAGGAGCATTGGGTCCCAAATACACTGCCCTTTGGGGTTGTTGCCAATGGCAAGCCAGTGCTTAGATTTTCAATGTCTGACCAGCAGGGTTGCAGTGGCTTATAGGAGGTTCTCTGCTTTCAAGAGATAGGGAGTTCATTGTCTTCTATAGGGGAAAATATTTTCTTCCGTCCATTGGCGCTGTATTAGAAGAGAAGAAAACAATGGAAATGGTTTTTCAAGAGAAGTATGAAATTGAACAGTTGAAAGAAATCTCACCAATTTTATCCCAAAGTGAAGTTGTAACTATTGAATAAAATATAGTTACTCAATTTTCTAGAGCTGGAGATCAGTGGATCCATAGTGAAGAGCAGAAAAAGATAAGAGAAGAAGCATCTATAGCCAAGCAGATTGCAGCAGCTAGAAGACTTGATAGCAAACTAAAATTTGCCTTAAGGAAGAACAATGAAGTAGAGAAGGAAATAGTTGATACGGAAATGGTTTTAGATCCTGCTGATAAAGAGACAATAACTGAAGAAGAAAGATTCATGTTACATAAACTTGGGTTGAGAATGAAACCTTTCTTACTTTTGGGTAGACGAGGAGTCTTTGATGGTGTCGTACAAAACATGCATTTGCATTGGAAGTATCGGGACCTAGTAAAAATAATTTGTAAAGAAAAGAGCATTGTACAAGTCACTGACACAGCTAGAATTTTGGAATATGAAAGTGGTCGAATATGGAGGTTTAAAACCAAATGCATTGGCAGTGGTAAAGGTAATTCTTAATCTCCTGCGTGGTTTATGAGAACCATTGAAATTTAAGGGAAATGAAATTGCCAGAATTCTCCTTGCCTGATGCGTGGTGTTTGGAGGGTATTAGATGAATTTTTTAGCAAAATGTATTATGGCAAATGTAAACCCACAGTACACGATCAAATCCAACCTTCTTCTCTGCAACATAGAAATGAAAAGGGGAAAACTTCACCAAATGCCATTGGCAAGTCTCAAAAACCTTTAGAAAGAAATAAAATCAGGCAAGCCATTGTCCCACATTGGCTAGGTGGGCAAACATTTTGGTACTTATAACCAAAGCTCCACACATCTATAATGTCAAAGCCTCAAGAGGCTTTTGACAGATGGTGTTGGCTGGGCCCAAGCACACCCCACGCACGTGGGTACACTTCCCAAGGCAACCACGGAAGCTGAGTGGTGACTAGGTAGACCCCACGTAGGCATGGATCCCAAGGCAGATGATTTTTGCAGAGAAAGGGCAACTTAACCAATGAGGAAATTGCAGGAGATCTACAGTGCGCATGGATTCTCAAAGGGAAGATGCTCAAAGAATACCCTTCGCGAAATGGCGAAAAGCTCAGGCGAAAAAAAATAGTGTTAAAGACCTTGTAGGTTCAAGAAGATCCGATGGTGTGCGTGGATTCACAAAGGAAAGATGAACGTTGGTTAAACCCTGCCAAATGGTGAAAAGCACGTGCCAAAAATGAAGATATGGCAAAGGGTTAAAGAGCATGCAGATTAAAGAAGATTTGATAGCTTGCATGACTTCATGACCCGAAGATGCATGTTTGTTAGCCATTGTGAAATTGCAAAAGACACATGGCGCATAGGTGGTAGGTTTAGGTGGAGGTCCAGCTCGCGGGTCTCACTAACGTGTCACTGAGGTGGCAATAATGTGGTCGACAAGCAAGTAGCCTAGTGGTAGTGACGAGGTGGACACGTAGCAGGTTGATAAGGTGTCATCTGAGGTGGGCCCAGTGGACCCTATCAGCGAATCAGAGGTTGCCATGTGGTAGGGCATCAGGCCAAAAAATGGAGTGAAAATCAAAGTTAAATTGCATAGTGCAAACTATGTAAAAAATTGAAAAATTTAAATGATGTGCACATATTGAGAATTAATTCGCCTAGAGGATCATTTTTGGCCAAAATATTAAGTATCATATATCACCAGAAAGCTATCAGGATGAGGAATGTAGTTATAGAGTTAGTTTCAAAAAAATTGGGATATTTTGAGAGTAGTTTTGTAGTACCCCTACCCTAATCAATCTCTAATCTTGGTTTAATCTTGGTTAGTTATCGTAATTTAATGTTATAGTCGGATGATTGATTTTAACGCATAGCTATTGAGCTGATTTCACACTAGTTGTATGCAAGTTGTTTAAGTGTACCTATATCATGGTATTAACAATGAGCTAACGCTTTCATTAAAGTTTATATATGTATGCATGTATGACTCTTGGTTGCAGAAAATTTTAGGTACAACGCCGCATGAGTGCGAGGTTCGTCTTCACCTAGGTGTGCAGGTTTGAGTGTGCCTCTTTTACCCTTAAAGTTGGATCGGTGGTCGTAAGACCCTAGTTGACCTTAGTCATGCTCCAGTGAGCATTGCCAGTCCTTGTCGGTAATCCCTTCTTGTTTGGGTTTGCGAGTCGTCTATTTGGTTGACCTTCTCGGTTTGCGTGCCTGGTGTGTTTGGTTAAATTGTTTAATTAGTCCTTAGTAATTATTTTGATTAAATATGCGTTTGTGCATTGAAGACTAATGGGTTAAATTAATCTGGTGTCCGTTATGCATTTTCCATTGATATTGGGTTGCTTGTTTAAATTGGGAGTAAGTTCGATTAAATGACTGACTTTGAATATTAAATGCATTATATATATATGCTGTTGAAAAAGAAACTTTTGTATTTTATCGCAATAGATTGATTGTATTCTATTGGCTTTTAAAATTTGAAAGGTTAAATTTAATTAAGGGAGAAAATCGATTTTGGAATTGATAAAGCAAGTTATTTTGTTGCTAGCTAGAAAAGAATTAATTTTTGAGTATTATTTGTAAATAAGAATTTTTATTCCAAAAATAGAATTTTTGGTCAACTCTTCCATATAACCCAAAATTTGGGGGAAATTTTGGGGGATGGACTTTTTTTGGAGAATTTGTGGTTGGAAAAGATTTTGGGAGATGAAATTGGAGGATTTTGGATGGAGAAGCAAGGATTTGGGAGCTGGAGATTTGGACTCTTTGGCAGATCTTGCCAGGAATGCGAGATCAGGTAGGATCTGTTTAACCATTTGGTTTCAAAATAAAATAGTTCCTTGGTTGTCCATTATGAGTTTGGCTGAAGATTTTATTGAGATGTGTTATTCCTCATTGCTGTTGGGTGTTGGAAAAACCCCTTTGTGTTCGGAGAGAATGTTAATCACCAAAAAATAAAAAATAAAAAAATGGGATACCAAAACAAATTTCATTGGAACCGGAATTTATGCATATCGAAATATTATTTCGAAGGGTTTCTTTGTTTATCATTTTATGTGTTTAAAAAAAAAGGAACTATGTGTAAAAAAAAAAATAATATGGATTATATCGAATTGGGCTTTTTTGTTCAACCCGGTCTGTGCGTTTTAAACCAAGTTAGCAATATTCGGCTGGGCATTTTTTTTTTTAATTGTTCCGAGCTGTGGGTTTGGGGATTGGAGGTGGGGAGCGGAGCTCCACCCACTCCTCCTCCCCTCGCCCCCTCGCCCCCCCCGCTCGTTCTCCATTTTCCCCCTCTCGTTGGTGTTAAAGGCTATGCCTGCGGCACACTGCGGTGGCCGCAGGGCGCCGCGGACCTGCGGGCACCGCAGAGGCACCGCCCATAAGGGTATTCCCCTGCGGTTAATGTGTGGGCGGCACTAGGGTTAGGGAACGGCCCGCCCAGCTTGCCTCCCCTATTTTTTAAAATGTTTTTTTTGTTTTTAACGTAGATTATAAAATCGTCTTTTTTTTTATGTATTTTTTTTTTGTATTTAAAAAAATGCATATGAGTTTAATAGCATGTTAATGAAAGTTATTTTAATGTTAAGTTTTAATTGTTCTTAATTATGATTAAGAAGGCGATAGCTTGTTAAATGTTGATTTGGGTATTAATTAATTTTATAATGGAATCTATAAGTTAATTATTATTCAATTTTCATTTTGTGGCTTATGCACTTGTCTAATTAAGTTCTAATATTGATAATTTCGTCATCGAATATTAATTGGCTATACTTTAGTCCAATCTTGGATTAATAAGTTTATATCATGTGCATTTGGAAATGAGTATCTACAATTGAATTTCCTTTATATTTATATTTCTGTGATCCGTATGGTACATCTAGGATTGAAAATTATGAATCTGTAGAGATTGATTTTAGACCAGTATGTCAATGACGTTTTGATTGGAGATTAAATATCGTATTTTAGTTGATTAATGGTTGTCTGAATTTTATTAATTTGAATTGGTTTTAAAACTCATTATGGCTTAATTTGCCTGTTCGATGCTTTGAACCTTAGGAATTAGAAAACCAAGAACAACCTACCCCTAGATGAGGTAGATGCTGTAAGCTGATTTAGATCTTCTAGAAAACTCGATCGACTTGTAATGATTAAATCAATTTGAGGAAATATTGTCTTTTCTGATTATTGCCTATGCGAGTTTAATTTCTGTATTCGCCTTTAATTATGAAATGGCAAGAGTGCTTTGTTTGATAGGACCCTGTCGTATGGTTTGGCTTGGGGTACCTGTATCAGTCCTCGATTCCGAGTTGACTGTTGTATTGTGGTAGTGTCATTTTGATCATATCCTCCTTGTGTGTGAGTCGAATGATGATTGTGGTTGACCGTTGTTGGTCAGGGCTCTAGTTAGAGTACCGTCAGTAAGTGATTACCCTTGAGTCGTGTTTGACCAGATGATTGTTTCTCTCTCCTTGAACTCTGTTCGTCTGACCATGTGTATTCCTTGGTTTTTGAGTTCGTTTGAGTTTAGTCTAGTGTCGTATGGGAAAGTGGCTTTCGATTGGGGGCCGCGCCCAAAGTGGCTACTGGGTAACCCGTCGAAAGTGAGTCTAATAAGTGATAACCTAAGTAGATTAGAATGTAATCTCTAAGTAAGATAATTGTGCCTCACACATGGGACGAGTGCTATCATAGATTCGACATGCTGTGAGAAGGCCTGAAATGGCAAACCATCTTCCTTGTCTACACAAGAGGATGTGTGGGTCCACATGAGGCTTGGATGGGCCGGAAGCTCGGATTAGGTTGCCAGGGTAACCCAGTGTATGGGGCCGGGACCTATGAAGACTTGCCACGGTAACCATTCCAGGTTGTGTGATGACACTTGCCCCTACGTTCGCTAGTGTGTTGTCATTTTGTCCTGTTAGGAGTACCTTTGTGAGTCGTCCTTTTGTCTCTGCCCTTGTGAGTATCAGTTTCATGTTTGACCTTGGGTGGTGATGGCTCAGTTTTATGGATGCTCTCATGGACCTCTTGTTTTAGCTTTGATTATGTTCAGCTGGATCCTATTCTTTTCAAGGATCGTTTAGGTATTAATTGACTGATGCGGTCGTTTGTATATTGTTTATGTATCGCCTTGATGGCTGGATTGTATAGTGTAACCTCTTGTATTCTTAACTTTATTAATTATCAGAGGGGTCTTGAAGTTGAGCAGACCCGGAGATGTAGCCCTTTAGGGGTGAACTCCGAGATCATTATGGTGTTATGTGATGTATTCTCTTATGTTTCCTTTATTCAGCTTTATCATGTATGATGAGCTTATGTTAGAATGGTTAAGTGGATAAATGGAATTAGCTTTAAATGCATATATTCAGTTCTTTCTTGAATGCCATGTTGATCAAATGCGTAAGTAGATTAGATGAGAATTTATCGTAGATGCTAGTATGCAATCATCTTTTGAAATGCAATAAGTTGGAATATGAAATAATGTAACTTAGAGTAATGAGTTATACTCAGTTGTTGTTAAGGAAATTAAATATGCTTGGAAAGATCTCTTATGTTATGATCAAATCCTAGTGTATTAGAATGTTAGATGTATGGTTTGTAATTTTAAATGAAAAGCTTGAATGAAGATTATGAATGGATCTTAATGATGAATCTTCGTTTGTGATTTATATTTCCCTCTTTTGAAAGAAATTATCCTGATTATGAATTATCTCGTTATTAAGATATTCAGCTTTTGGATTAATTGTGTGAGTTAAGTGAATTGTGATATTTAAGTAATCTCGTTGGGAAACTCTTTAGGTGTTAGTTGATGTCTACCGCTATGTAATCTGAATCTTTGATATCTTGTTGCATCTTATGTGTTGTAACTTTTTAAAAAAAAAATTTGCCCTCTATTCTTGTGTTATGGCTTAATCCCTTCGGGGTTTCCTGGCGGGGCATTACATTTGGTATCAGAGCCCATGTTGCAAACATTGGGATCTCTGGTGTCACGTGTGCCCTCTATTGGTGTGAGGTGTATCGACCTTATGTGTATGCTTGTCCTCCTTTTGCATGTGAGTGATTGAGCAAACCTTAACTTTTGTGTAACGTGTGTGTTCACGTCTTGTTTTCACCTTCTTGATGTTGGTGTTTTTGAGTGTTGTACTCTTTAGACTAATCCAATGGGGTTGGTCCATGCTTGTCTTGAATCTGAAAGTGCAAATTATGTTTGTTTAAAGGTTATGATCTAGCTTAATGTTGTCCACTTGAAGGACTAGTATGGCAATTATTGAATGCTTATTTTGTAGAAAATTAAATGATTATCACCATTCCTCTCTCTCTTTCTGGAAATTAAAATGATTAGGATATGTGTAATTATCTTTGATTTGAGTTTCTTGTTTGCGAGAGAGAAAAGGGTGTGACTTCTTGAGCCCTTGTGTGAGCATTATGACGCTTATGTTTTTAGATTATTAAAAGGGCTATGGGTTTAAAAATTTATTTTGGTTATTGGGAGAAAACTGTATGTGTATGTTTAAAGAATTCTCCATGTGTATCTTGTAGGAGTAGCATGATTAAATTCTACCTTAGTAAGGTGCATTGCTATGCGAATAGTGGAATTATGTGAAACTGCTTGGTTTGTAGAAGAAGTATTGAAAAGAGCATGTTATTGTAGCTTCGAGAGAGTATTAATGTGTCCCTGAAAGATTGTTTTATGTGCTTTCCGAAAGATTGTCTTATGTGTTTCATTAAACCAGTTTGATTATCAAACTCTCTTTCCCTTCTCTTTGCCTAATCATAAGATTTTTTAGAAATGGTATTAAAGAGTGCATTGATTTAAATAGAATGTTTATAGAACATGTGAAATTGTACTATTGCATTTTGGGCTTCATAGTGATAGATGAAAGTCTTAAGCTTTAGAAATGAATTTGCTTAGCTAGTAATTTAATTATGAATGCTTAGCGAGATTCGAGAAAGATATAGGAATGATGTTAATTCCTTATGTAATTGTGAATTGTCAATAATTTCAGTGCTTGAATCTAGAGTAAACTTGATTCAGTTATTTATATATAGAAAGCATAATTGGAATCTTCCTTGTATAGATTTTAGCGTACTGAAAAGTACTCCCCGTAAATGTGACTAAACCAGTGCTGGTGTATTTGTGTGTATTGTAAGAAACCAGTGCTTATTATATGTGCCCATGGATTGGTGAAGTAATCAACCATGGAGGATATGTTGCTTATGAGTATGGGAAACCATACTATTTATGTGATGTTGCTTATTTGTTTCCCTGCTGAGTACCAAACCTTGGGTTGTGGGTAACTCAGTATGTTAAGGGGTAGTATTCGAAGCGACCGTTCCTTGAAGAGTATGGATTGGCGTACGAGTAATGTCGGCACGAAGCGACTTTAGCTTCTCTACTTCGAGGAATGCTATAGTTGTACTACGAAACTGTATCAAGGTGTACTCAATACTTTCCCTTGTGATGAACCTATTTACGAGGTTCATGAGTGCCAGCCTTATTCCTATCCTTTATTTTGAGCATATAGATGGCAGTTTTTGAGCATATTGATGGAATTCTATTGGAGCATCTGTTGCCTCGTCTTCATGAGAGGCGTGTTATTGTTCTTACATAAGTTGCCAACTGACCAGTGTTGGTAGACTTGTGGGTAGACCTTAGCCATGTATACCTCTGGCTTACGGTGAGTATCCTGAGAGGAACATCGCTATGTGGAGTGTGACCAGCGCGTGCCTTATCCGCGGGGTACACTGCCGTGCGGGATACGTCCATTGCGTGCTTTGTCCGCTTGGAGTATTGCCATGCCGTGCTAAGACAAGATGCGGGATGTAGTAGACATTTCCATGCGGCCTACCGCTAGGTATTGGGTAGAGCCATGCCACGTGACGACGTGATGCGGGGTGATGTTGAGGTGCACACTGCCATGCCATGTGGATGTGTGACTTGGCCACACCACATGATGAGCTACTAGGATAGCTAGACGATTGTTCCTTCCTTCCTTGTGGGTGGCTAGCTATTAGTCACGTAGTGATGTAATGTGCACTTATGAATTTCTTTTATTTATTTCTTTATTTCTTTGGGGATCAGCAATTTATTTTACTTTGACCGTGAAGGTTTAGCCACGATCTTGTGATCTTTTGCACTTTTGATTTGGTGTTGAGATTCTGGATTATTTTCTTGCCTTACTGTTGGAATTGAGGATTTATTATCTTTATTCTTCTGTACTTTGGTGGCTAAACCGGTTTATCCTTGTTGTTTTCGTATGCTGGTCTTGTGTTGCAATGTGAATTCCTCTCCAAGAACGTAGGAGACGGGCTTGGATGAGTGTATGCGAGGAAGTAGACGCAAGGAACCTTGAGGATGGAGGTATGTGAGGCTGTGATGTAGCTAGTATCCACTACCTACCTATGTGTGGTGACTATCTCTTGGAGGCTAACCACCTTGCTCAACAAGGGATATTCACAAAGGTCTTGTGTGGAAGGTAGCACCGCTATGGTGTGCCTAGCACCATCAAGCCTGTGAGTGAGATATTGGATTTTTTATGATCTTATTGTTGTTCTGAGATCAGGGATAGAGATGCTGATCGTGCATGTTATCTTTGACCGAGCATTAGATATGCTCACATGTGGCCTTTTATGTATGCATTCCAGTTATGTGGATGGTTATTATTTGTATCATGGAGTAAATTGTGTTAACTTGTCACTATGTTATGGGACATAGTCATTAGAAAGGTTTTCTTATGCTTGGCAAGTGTAAACAATTGAGTTATTTATGTTGCTCTTATTTATCGAAGGCTAATTTGGTTGTAGAAATTGATATTTTGAGCTAGTTGTATGTTATTAAGTTTACGAAAAAGATGGATTGGTAAAGGAAATTGATCTTGATAGCATGTTTTCTGGTCATGTTAGATAGATGATTATGGTAATTGTTGTTTACCTCTTTGTAATGCTTTAATTTGGTGTAATGAAAGGAAGAGAATTCTTGTTTCTCTGCTATGATTGTGGATAATTCCTAGAATATTTTAAGAAATGTATGGATTTAGATGTATCTTGCCAATGGATAATGGCATTTGTAAAGGATTTTGCAATAATATTTCATTTATTTATGGAAAGATTTCTATGTGCAATTTGATCTTAGTTGAATGAGTTTCAAGGCTGATGCGTACGACATGTTATTCATCTAGCCTTACGACTTCCAGGAGTAAGTCGGAACCTAGGGGGGGGGAATGTAGTACCCCTACCCTAATCAATCTCTAATCTTGGTTTAATCTTGGTTAGTTATCGTAATTTAATGTTATAGTCGGATGATTGATTTTAACGCATAGCTATTGAGGTGATTTCACACTAGTTGTATGCAAGTTGTTTAAGTGTACCTATATCATGGTATTAACATCGAGCTAATGCTTTCATTAAAGTTTATATATGTATGCATGTATGACTCTTGGTTGCAAGAAATTTAAGGTACAACGCCGCATGAGTGCGAGGTTCGTCTTCACCTGGGTGTGCAGGTTTGAGTGTGCCTCTTTTACCCTTAAAGTTGGATCGGTGGTCGTAAGACCCTAGTTGACCTTAGTCGTGCTCCAGTGAGCATCGCCAGTCGTTGTTGGTAATCCCTTCTTGTTTGGGTTTGCGAGTCTTCTGTTTGGTTGACCTTCTCGGTTTGCGTGCCTGGTGTGTTTCGTTAAATTGTTTAATTAGTCCTTAGTAATTATTTTGATTAAATATGCGTTTGTGCATTGAAGACTAATGGGTTAAATTAATCTGGTGTCCGTTATGTGTTTTCCGTTGATATTGGGTTGCTTGTTTAAATTGGGAGTAAGTTCGATTAAATGACTGACTTTGAATATTAAATGCATTATATATATATGCTGTTGAAAAAGAAATTTTTGTATTTTATCGCAATAGATTGATTGTATTCTGTTGGCTTTTAAAATTTGAAAGGTTAAATTTAATTAAGCGAGAAAATCGATTTTGGAATTGATAAAGCAAGTTATTTTGTTGCTAGCTAGAAAAGAATTAATTTTTGAGTATTATTTGTAAATAAGAATTTTTATTCCAAAAATAGAATTTTTGGTCAACTCTTCCATATAACCCAAAATTTGGGGGAAATTTTGGGGGATGGACTTTTTTTGGAGAATTTGTGGTTGGAAAAGATTTTGGGAGATGAAATTGGAGAATTTTGGATGGAGAAGGAAGGATTTGGGAGTTGGAGATTTGGACTCTTCGGCAGATCTTGCCAGGAATGCGAGATCAGGTAGGATCTGTTTAACCATTTGGTTTCAAAATAAAATAGTTCCTTGGTTGTCCATTATGAGTTTGGCTGAAGATTTTATTGAGATGTGTTATTCCTCATTGTTGTTGGGTGTTGGAAAAACCCCTTTGTGTTCGGAGAGAATGTTAATCACCAAAAAAAAATTAAAAAAAAAATGGGATACCAAAACAAATTTCATTGGAACTGGAATTTATGCATATCGAAATATTATTTCGAAGGGTTTCTTTGTTTATTGTTTTATGTGTTTAAAAAAAAAGGAACTGTGTGTAAAAAAAAAAATAATATGGATTATATTGAACTGGGCTTTTTTCTTCAACCCAGTTTGTGCGTTTTAAACCAAGTTAGCAATATTCGGCTGGGCATTTTTTTTTTAATTGTTCCGAGCTGTGGGTTTGGGGATTGGAGGCGGGGAGCGGAGCTCCACCCGCTCCTCCTCCCCTCACCCCCTCGCCTCCCCCCGCTCGTTCTCTATTTTCCCCCTCTCGCTGGTGTTAAAGGATATGCCTGCGGCACACTGCGGTGGCCGCAGGGCCGCGGTGGCTGCAGGGCGCCGCGGACCTGCGGGCACCGTAGAGGCGCCGCCCGTAAGGGTATTCCCCTGTGGTTATGGTGTGGGCGGCGCTAGGGTTAGGGCACGGCCCGCCCAGCTCGCCTCCCCTATTTTTTAAAATGTTTTTTTTTTGTTTTTAACGTAGATTATAAAATCATCTTTTTTTTTATGTTTTTTTTTTTTGTATTTAAAAAAATGCATATGAGTTTAATAGCATGTTAATGAAAGTTATTTTAATGTTAAGTTTTAATTGTTCTTAATTATGATTAAGAAGGCGATAGCTTGTTAAATGTTGATTTGGGTATTAATTAATTTTATAATGGAATCTATAAGTTAATTATTATTCAATTTTCATTTTGTGGCTTATGCACTTGTCTAATTAAGTTCTAATATTGATAATTTCGTCATCGAATATTAATTGGCTATACTTTGGTCCAATCTTGGATTAATAAGTTTATATCATGTGCGTTTGGAAATGAGTATCTACAATTGAATTTCCTTTATATTTATATTTCCATGATCCGTATGGTACATTTGGGATTGAAAATTATGAATCTGTAGAGATTGATTTTAGACCAGTATGTCAATGACGTTTTGATTGGAGATTAAATATCATATTTTAGTTGATTAATGGTTGTCTGAATTTTATTAATTTGAATTGGTTTTAAAACTCATTATGGCTTAATTTGCCTGTTCGATGCTTTGAATCTTAGGAGTTAGAAAACCAAGAACAACCTATCCCTAGATGAGTTAGATGCTGTAAGCTGATTTAGATCTTGTAGAAAACTCAATCGACTTGTAATGATTAAATCAATTTGAGGAAATATTGTCTTTTCTGATTATTGCCTGTGCGAGTTTAATTTCTGCATTTGCCTTTAATTATGAAATGGCAAGAGTGCTTTGTTTGATAGGACCCTATCGTATGGTTTGGCTTGGGGTACCTATTTCAGTCCTCGATTCCGAGTTGACTGTTGTATTGTGGTAGTGTCGTTTTGATCATATCCTCCTTGTGTGTGAGTCAAATGATGATTATGGTTGACCGTTGTTGGTTGGGGCTCTAGTTAGAGTACCGTCAGTAAGTGATTACCCTTGAGTCATTTTTGACCAGATAATTGTTTCTCTCTCCTTGAACTCCGTTCATCTGACCATGTGTATTCCTTGGTTTTTGAGTTCGTTTGAGTTTAGTCTAGTGTCGTATGGGAAAGTGGCTTTCGATTGGGGGCCCTGCCCAAAGTGGCTTCTGGGTAACCCGTCGAAAGTGAGTCTAATAAGTGATAACCTAAGTAGATTATAATGTAATCTCTAAGTAAGATAATTGTGCCTCACACATGGGACGAGTGCTATCATAGATTCAACATGTTGTGAGAAGGCCTGAAATGGCAAACCATCTTCCTTGTCTACACGAGAGGATGTGTGGGTCCACATGAGGCTTGGATGGGCCGAAAGCTCAGATTAGGTTGCCAGGGTAACCCAGTGTATGGGGCCGGGACCTATGAAGACTTGCCACAGTAACCATTCCAGGTTGTGTGATGACACTTGCCCCTACGTTCGCTAGTGTGTTGTCATTTTGTCCTGTTAGGAGTACCTTTGTGAGTCGTCCTTTTGTCTCTGCCCTTGTGAGTATCAGTTTCATGTTTGACCTTGGGTGGTGATGGCTCAGTTTTATGGATGCTCTCATGGACCTCTTGTTTTAGCTTTGATTATGTTCAGCTGGATCCTGTTCTTTTCAAGGATCGTTTAGGTATTAATTGACCGATGCGGTCATTTGTATATTGTTTATGTATCGCCTTGATGGCTGGATTGTATAGTGTAACCTCTTGTATTCTTAACTTTATTAATTATCAGAGGGGTCTTGCAGTTGAGTAGACCTGGAGATGTAGCCCTTTAGGGGTGAACTCCGAGATCATTATGGTGTTATGTGATGTATTCTCTTATGTTTCCTTTATTCAGCTTTATCATGTATGATGAGCTTATGTTAGAATGGTTAAGTGGATAAATGGAATTAGCTTTAAATGCGTATATTCAGTTCTGTCTTGAATGCCATGTTGATCAAATGCATAAGTAGATTAGATGAGAATTTATCGTAGATGCTAGTATGCAATCGTCTTTTGAAATGCAATAAGTTGGAATATGAAATAATGTAACTTAGAGTAATGAATTATACTCAGTTGTTGTTAAGGAAATTAAATATGCTTGGAAAGATCTCTTATTTTATGATGAAATCCTAGTGTATTAGAATGTTAGATGTATGGTTTGTAATTTTAAATGAAAAGCTTGAATGAAGATTATGAATGGATCTTAATGATGAATCTTCGTTTGTGATTTATATTTCCCTCTTTTGAAAGAAATTATCCTGATTATGAATTATCTCGTTATTAAGATATTCAGATTTTGGATTAATTGTGTGAGTTAAGTGAATTGTGATATTTAAGTAATCTTGTTGGGAAACTCTTTAGGTGTTAGTTGATGTCTTCCGCTATGTAATCTGAATCTTTGATATCTTGTTGCATCTTATGTGTTGTAACTTTTTTTTAAAAAAATTTGCTCTCTATTCTTGTGTTATGGCTTAATCCCTTCAGGGTTTCCTGGCGGGGCATTACAAGTTTCCATAGGAACAAAGAAGAAAATGAATTTCAGTTGGAGAAAGGGGACACTTGGCTTGTTCTGATGAGACCTAATGTTTTTCCCTCTCCTTCTTATTCTCAATTCTTCTTAATTGTAATGGTTTTAGAATTTTGTGAAAAATGCTCTAGATTTCTTGGTTTCCAATTCTGGGTTAGCTTCAAATTTGCAGTGTAATGTCTGCTTTCAAGTAATGGAGTCTTATTTTCATGCTATAGGTGTTTTCTGTTGCAAATTTATATGTATGTAAGGCATACATAAATTCACACAAGATTGTCTCTAGATTTGTATTTCCATTTTATTCAAATCAAATCCTCAAGGAGGATGAAATTTGTTATCTCAAGGAGATAGTTGTGATTATTTGCAGGGATTCTTCAAGGAAGAATTTGAATTCTATAATAAATCATGAATAATGGAATATAGTTTCAAGATTTGATGATTTTGTGAATGATCTTAGTAATGCATTTATGCAAGGAATTAATGTAGGAATATTTAATAATGAAGATGGATTTGCAATGAGTGTTTTCATTTGTAGTTTGATGTATGACTCTGTTGCCCTTGGATAAGGCACTGATCTTGTAGATTTTGGGGTTTTCTCAGAGATTTAAAATCAAATCAGAATATCTACCTTTATTTTATGTTCTGTGGGAATTTTTTATCCATCTCATGCTTCAACTTAGTTGAGATGTCAATGTGGATTTAGCCCATATACAGTAACCTCCTAGTTGTTAAGCCTTGTGAGATCTATCTGCTTTATTAATGCTGTCATATGTGGGTAAATGAGTTTGATTCAGTCCATCAAAAGGGTGTTCCCCCCTAGGTCTAGCAGAACCTGAAGTGTAGGAGGATCATTTAGGGTCCTATGTTATGTTGTCCAAGCCTTGATGTGTTTCATAGATTGAAATTCGCCATTTCATAGAAGGATTGCAAGTGAACTTGGGTTAATCATTTTTGATGAACAACAGACATTTATTTCCTTTTTTGTGCATATTTTCATTTTTGGAAAGTATATAATTGTGTTGCAAGAGAAGAGATTGGATTATTGTTTTCGAGCAAGTATGAGAAGAATGTTTTATTTTGATAAATGGATATCATATTTTTTTAGCTGATTAATGAATATTTGATTTTTTTATCATTGTGTATACTGCATACATTAAAATTATTATCATGAGATTTTGGTTTGAAAACTCACAATGAAGTATTTCAATTATTGTATGATGCAATTGAACTTTAGTGAGTTGGTAAACCATGAACGACTGTACCTAGATGAGGTAGACACAATGCAATCAAACTTAGGTACTTTAGAAAACTGGATCAATTTTTGTGTATAAACAATAGGAAAGAAGATTGTATTTTCTAATCTATACCTATGCATGTTTAATTTTTTGTATTCACATTTTCTTAAGAAATGGGAAGCCTTTGATTTTGTTTTGTTGGAAACTATTGTAAGATTGATTTGGGTACCTTCTTATGTCCTTGATCTTGAGTTTTTTATAGTTTTCTTGTGATGGTGTTTTAACTGGTCATGTCCTTTATGTGGGTGTTGAATGTTGATTCGTGGTTGACCATAGCTCATCAACTCTCTAGTTACAGTACAATCAGCCAGTGCACCTCGTATGAAGTCTTGTTTGACCAAGTGGGTGTTCCTACTACATTGAACTCCATTTGCTTGACCTTGTGTATTCCTTGGTTTAGGAGTTCATTTGAGTATAGTCTAGTGTCATTTGGGAAAGTGGCTTTCGATTGGGGGCCATGCCCAAAGTGGTTTCTGGGTAAACCATCAAAAGTGTGTCTAAATAAGTGATAACCTAATAGCATATTAGAGAGTTTAGTTATTCAAAACACTAAGTAAGTTAATTGTGCCTCATGTATGGGATGAGTGCTAGTACAGACTCAACATGTAGTGAGAAGACCTAAAATGGAAAACCATCAACCTTGTCTTCACAAAAAGAAGTTTTGGGACCACATGAGCCTTGGATGGGCTGGAGGTTTGGAATAGGTTGCTAAGGTAACCCAGTGGATGGGGCCAGAAATTACAAAGACCTACCATGGTAACCATACCAATTTATGTGATGATACTTGTCCCTTAAGTTTTCTAGTGTGTTGTTGTGTCGTCTTTGATAGAAGAAATATTGAGTAGTTGTCCTATTGTTTGTGCCCTTGTGAGAAACTGATATTCATGTTAGGTCATGGTTTTCTTATGATGGGTTGTGAAGATTTAGTTTTGTGGATGCTCCAGTTGATCTTTTATTTGCTTCTTATCATGTTCAGTTGGATCCTTTCCTATTTAGGGATCATTCATGTATTTATTTGACCGATGTGGTCATATGTATTATTGGTTTATGTATGCCTTGATGGCAGGATGTAATTATGTGAACCTTATGTATTCTTCACCCTTTTATTATATCAGAGGGGTCTTGTAGTTGAGAAGACTCAGAGATGTAGCCCACTAGGGGTGAAATCCGATATGATTTTGGTGTTATGTGATGTTTATGTTCTTATGTTTCCTTTTTAATTTAGCATGTATGGATGGCATTATGTTAGGATGTATAATGTGGATTAGTTGAAGTTAATCTTAAATGCATGCCTGTAGTCATCTTATTAAATGCAGTAATTTGGATCATGAAAGAATATAGATTTGAATAATGTAATGTATTCAGTTATTGATAATACAATTAAAGTATGCTTGGAAAGTATTCATTAGTTATAAAGAAATTAAAGTACGTAACAAAATTAGATGCATAACTTATTTTCTAATGAAAAGTTTGAACGTAATGTATGTTTAAATTTTATTGGATGAACCTTATCATGTTATCTATACTTTTAACCTCGATGTATGAACCTTATCATTTTATCTATATTTTTATCTTACCAAAAGATATTATCCTTTGTTAAAGTATTATCTTGTCATTAAGTTAATCAACTTAATTGGATTAATTAGCATGAATTAAGTGTTGAATTAATTAATCATGTTGGGATACTCTTTAGGTGTTATTTGAGTCTTCCACTATGTTTTCTAGACTTATGATATATCATTGTCTCATTGTATTGTGTAATTTAAAAAAATATATATATTTTCACTCTATTCTTGTGTTTTAGCTTAATCCCTTCGGGGTTTCCTGGCGGGGCATTACATAGTGGCTTAGATCGGACCCATCTCTAGTGTTGAAGTAAAGATGGTTGGTGGGGATGTTTCTCCTACAACACATAAATTGGACTCTATTGGAGTTAAAAGTAATAAGATCTCTTTACATCTGGGTCTTCTTCAGAAAGACATTAAAAAAGGAGCAACGCAGAGGATTTCGAAGGTTAGCAGAAAGGACTTGGATAAGATCAAATTGATGGGGGAGAATTTGGTCGAGTCAAGGTCAGTAAAGTCTCTAGATTCTCATTTTCTAATCCCTCGAAATGATTGTGCTATCATGGAATGTGAGGGGCTTGAGCCATGGCCCTAGACAAAAATTTATTTGGGAATTGATAAGGAGTCATTCTCTTGATGTCATTTTCTTGTAGGAAACTAGATTATCTATGGAAAGTATGTTGGGTCTAGTACCAAAGCTATGGAGGAGAGGTGAATGTCAATGTATTGGGGCTTTTGGATCCTCTAGAGGAGTGTCTTGTCTTTGGAAACCCTTGAGGATTCGTCCTATATGGTGGGTTTCTTCTAGATCATCTTTATCCGGGGTGTCCTCCAATATTGAGACTAGGGAATATATCTTTCTTACTAACATATATTCCCCCACTGATCTTCAAGGTAAGCAGAATTTGTGGTCTCATATTACTTTTATGCAGGGGTTTTTTCTTTATCATCCATGGATTATGGTGGGCGATTTCAATGCCCTCTTAGAGTTGAGTGAGAAGAAGGGTGGTGTTATGTGGTTTGATCCTTCTTCCTTCCTTCTTCGAGATAGTATATTAACCTTGAATATTGTTGACATCAACCCTGATAATGGTGTGTTCACTTGGAATAATAGAAGGATAGGGGAGTATTGGATTGCAGAGAGGCTGGATCACTTCCTGGTTTCTAGTTTTTGGGTTGGTGGAGGATGGTCAACATGCTCTGAGATTTTAGATTGGAGAGGTTCGGACCACTGGCCCATCAAATTTTTGTGTTCTTCTTCTTGGGTTTCTTGCATTCCTTCATTCAAATTCCAACTGATGTGGTTGCAAGATTCTTATTTGTAGGATCATGTTATGGAGTGGTGGAAGAAAGGGAATCCATCCTTTGGCACTTCTATGTACACTTTTGCCAAGCAGCTACAATTTGTTAAGTTTCAACTTAACGGTGGAATCAACAGTGTTTTGGTAATATTTTTCATGCTAAGACAACTGCTCAATTAGAGTTGAATGGCATTACCAGAGAGATAAGAGAGCATGTATTTTCAGAAGCCTTGCTTAGGGAGGAAATCTAGTGGAAGCAGAGAGCTCGTATTGATTGCCTTCAAGTGGGGGATAAGAATATTGCGATATTTTTCAATTCAGTGAAAGCAAGAAGATATGACAATTCCATCCTTGTTTAGGTTAATGTTAGAGGTGAGCAGTGTTTATCCTTGTAGGATATTTCTAGGGAGTCTATGCAGTATTTCCAATCCCATTTTAGTGAGGATTCTCAAGGGGAATCGGAAGAGGAAAATCAGGTTCTTTCTTGTATTCCTTCTCTAGTTACTAGGGAGATGAATGAGCAACTTGTAGGACCTATTTTGTTGGACTAACTTGAGAGGATTGTTTTCCACATGAAGAAGGGGAAGGCTCTTGGACTGGATGGGTTTCCGATTGAGTTTTATCAAGAAGTCTGGGATATTATCAAATTGAACTTATGGAGGTGGTCCAAGAATCTCATAGGAATACGCAGATGATTCAATCTTTGAATGCGACTTTCATTTCTCTCATCCCCAAGTATGATGGGGCTAACTGGTTATGTCAGTTCCCCCCTATTTCTCTCTATAATGTGATTTATAATATTATTTCTAAGCTGATAGAAGAAAGGTTGAAGAATTGTCTTGCCGATGTCATTTCTGAAGATCAAAGTGGGTGTGTAGAGGCTCATAAAATCTTGGATGGAGTGGTCATTGCTACTGAGACCATTCATTCTATGGAAGCTTCCAAGGAAAAAGCTATTTTTATCAAGATTTACATGGCAAAGGCTTATGATAGAGTTCATTGGTCCTTTCTCCAGAAGATTCTTAAGGCCTTTGGTTTTTTTGATGAATGGATCCAATGGGTTATGATTTGTGTTTCATCCACCTCATTTTCTGTGCTAATTAATGGAGATCATACTGAGTTGTTTGGTACATCTAGGAGTCTTCATTAGGGGGACCCTCTTTCCCTATACTTATTCATTCTTCTGGCTGAGGGTCTTGTGAGATTGATTAAGTATAATGTGGGACTACGTATTATTCATGGTTGGAGTTGGGGTAATGGCATATTCCCTTAGTCCCATTTGCAGTTTGTGGATGATACAGCCTTAATGGGACTAGCTAGGATTAGAGAAGCTATTAATTTGTGTAAGTCTTGGATGTCTATCTTGTTGCTTCTGGCCAGTTAATCAATGAGGATAAATCTTCCATTTTGTTCTTCAACAAAACTAAAACTATTCATTTGAGGATTGCTCATATCTTGAGATTCTAGGTCAGTTCTCTTCCCTTGACTTACCTAGGTATTCCTATCTCTGTTGGTAATCCTCCCAGGGACTCTTGGTAGGGTATTTTGGACAAATTTTGCATAAAGGTTGAACATTGGACACATAGATGGTTATCCTTTGTTAGCTGGGTTCAACTGATCTAGTCGATGGTTCATGCTCTTCTGATTTATAGGTGTATGCTCCAAGTGGCTCTAAAGTGATTTGTGAAGCAATTGGATTCTTTGGCAAGGCAATTCTTATGGGTAGACAACTTGTCCTCCCATAAATGGTGTCTTGTCAAATGGAACTTGGTGTGCAGCCTGAAACAGTTCGGTGGGCTTGGCTTAAGGCAGTCTACTTTATTTGGGGATGCTTTGTGGAAAAATTGTACTAGAGGTGGTGTGTTGAATAGGATCGAGGCTATTAGATAGTTCAGATAACCAGAAGACAATTGAGAGGTGGGGTAAATCAGTTGTCACAGATTACCAGAAGCATTAGAAATTTAAAAATTAATACCGAAACACAAAATAATAATATTAGAATAGCAATTAATCCAATTAAGCATAAACAATAATCATAGAATAAAAGCTATCCACACAACACCAAGATTTGTACGTGGAAAACCTAGTAAAGGAAAAAACCATGGTCGGAAGCCTACCCACAATTAGATAATACTTTTGTAGTAAGTATGTGAATTAAAATGAAGGGGCCTACACTTGCAAGAAGGCCAATAGCCTAGAGCACACTTCTCATCACAAAAGGAGCCTCACTGACTATATATAAATCCAGACTGCAATCCTGAGAAGTGTTGAACTACAAAAGATAACATCTCCTATGCCTAAGTATAGTTCTAGTTAAGCTCAATACTAGAGGACTAAATCCTCTTACATAAACCCAATTTGATCTCGAATGATCGACCTACTCCTCTACTTGAATGATATTACATTATTCACACATTACATTCCATGACCATGACCTCTTTCACTAACCATGCTGATCTACAATGAGCTATTACATCTTATTTCTTTATTGAAAAAGAAAGAACCAACTTTATTTAATTTTAATTTTTCTTATTTTTTTCTTTCTTTTTTCGTTAAGTTTAAAATTATTTTTAATTTAATTTATAATTATTTGTCTTACTAAAATTTTAATTATGATAGAATAATTATATTTTGAATTAAAATCTTTCTTTTATTACTATTTTCTTATGATAAAAATGTCATTTAGTGTTATCTTGTTTTATTATGTATTCTATTTTTTTATTATTTATTCTAATTCTTTCACTTTTTTTTAAGGATTAATTGTTTTATTAGGTTAAAATTTATTTTAATTATTTGTATTTTTTTATGGAATTTCAAATAATAATTAAAAGATATTAGAATTTATACATTTTATCTTATTAAAAATTTATTATTATAGAATTAATTATATTTGATTTTATTTTTGGAAAAAGGGGTAAAGATTTATTCAAAAATCACATACATGCAATGATCAGGCCTTAGGCCTATCGAGACAGCAACAAAAACTAAAAGGATCCTAAAAAACCATCAGCACCACCACTACAAAGTCTAGTGACAATAGCATTAGATCCATCCATCAGATTTCCCATGATGATACCTTTTCAGAAAGCCCTCAAATGGTTGGCATGGTGCAAAGTATGGCCAAAGGATAGCTACTTTTGAACAATTTTTCTTGGCTGAAGTGTAACTCTTTTTCTTGGACTTCGGCTTTGAATGGATGTCTAACCTGGGACAATATTCAGAAGCATGGGTTCCATGGAGCTTCCATCTATATTTTGTATTGTAATGAAGAGGAGGATTCTTCACACTTGTTCTTCAGATGCCCTTTCTCATTGCTACTCCAAGATTACTGGTGGGGGGTGCGGAAGCACACTTGTGTTCACATGTATTCTTTGATGGAGTTTTGAAGTAGGCTGGGCAAGCCTCCTATTTTGTCCTCTTTTCTCCAGGTTGTCTAGCACATAGAGCCCATTTTCATACTTTGGTAGATCTAGATAGAGATGAATAGAAGGATATTTAGTTCAACAATTATGGAATAGAATCATTGGAATGATTCGGGAGATGGTGGAAGCTAAATGTGAGTTAATCTTTCCTTTGGATAAAGGAGAGATTGATATTGTGAGTAGGATGGGTTTTTAGGACATGTCTCATGTCTCAGCTTCTGTCAGGAGAGGTAGATGTGCTAAGAAGAAGGTTCAAAGGGTGGGAAGATGGTTAACCCCTCAAGATGAATCCATTAAGATTAACATCAAAGGCTCCTCTTGGGGTAATCCAAGTCCTATTGGGATCGGGGGTGTTGGTAGGGATCATTTGGAGCATGTGGTTTTCTTCTTTTTAGTGCATAAAGGGTAGTAGCCTAATAATTTTATAGAGGGATTAGAAATTTTATGTGCCCTGGAGGGTGCATATGAGTTTGGTTGGCATAAGGTTATCTACGAATTGGATTCACAAATTATTATAAACCTGATAATTGAGAAGAAGGTGTGTGGGATTAATGGCAGCTAGTAGGGATTGTGCACTAGATTTTTCAAATTAGTTGTATGATAGAGAATGTGTCTTTTATCCACATTCCTTGTGAATGGAATGGAGCAGCTGATTTTTTTCTAAGTTGGCTTCAGAACATGGTGATAATTGGAAAGTTGAGGGTTGGGAGCATCTTTCCCCTTATTACTATGGGGACTTGCATAAGATATTTGGTGAGGACATGCATAGTTATGAAGTTGGATGATAACTGGTTGGTTTTGTTGTTCTCTTATGGATCCTTGAGGCTTTGATTTTTTTATGTAATGCTTCTTTTTGATTATTAATAAAGTTTTTACCATTTTATTCAAAAAAATATTAACTATAATTGGTTTAATATAATAAATATTAATAATTATAAAAGTAAAAATAAACATTTTTTTAATAACTTAATGAAAAATATTTAAATGTATGATTAAAAGGTATTAAATTATTTGGTATATATTAAAATGATTAAAATATTTATGATTTTCAAAATGTATTAAAAAATAGAATGGTTTTTAAAAAATATATAAAATATAATTATGAGAATACATATAATAATTATGTTTATTTTTTTAATACAAATATTTGTATTTAATTTAATTTAAACTCAATCAAGTCCTTATAATTGGCTTTATTATCTATATTTTTAGATAAAAAAGAATTATGAAAATTTATATGTCTATTTAGAAACTATATTTTATTTACAATATCATAAATAATAAAAAGGGAAAAAAAAAATTGAAATAGACATTTCAGTTTTTAAAATAGAAAGAAGTCCAAAAAAACCTAAAAATTCTTTTATTCCTAAAAATTTGCTCCTATAACACAATTTTTTTTAACCAATCATAACGTAGATAAAAAATAAAATTAATATCTTAAATTTAAAACTATAAATCCTAAATTTACAAAATCAAGGTTTCTTTTTAGAGGAAAAATAATAATCACTTTTAATTGGTGCAAACTTATTGGTTAAAGCGCTTCAGTGAATGCAATAGTATTGCCTATGGAAAGTACTAATAAGTATGTGATTCACTTCATATTGGAATGCATTCGGCATAAAATATGAATTTTAATATTATTTGTTAGAAAAAGAATATACATTTAAAAAATTCTAAGAAAAAATATTGAAAAAGAAAGAATGAGCTTTATTTAATTTTAATTTTTCTTCATTTTTTCTTTTCCTTTTTTCATTAATTTTAAAATTATTTTAATTATTTATTTCTTGTTATAATAATTAAAAATTATTATAGTTAATCTAATTTATAGTTATTTGTCTCACTAAAATTTTAATTATGATAGAATTATTATATTTTAAATTAAAATCTTTCTTATATTACTATTTTATTAGGATAAGAATATCATTTAGTATTATCTTCTTTTATTATATATTCTATTGTTTTATTATTTATTCTAATTCTTTCACCTTTTTTCAAGGATTAATTATTTTATTAAGTTAAAATTGTATTTTATTTATTTATATTTTTTATGGAATTAAAAATAATAATTAAAAGATATTAGAATTTCTACATTTTGTCTTATTAAAAATTAATTATTATAGAATAATTATATTTGAATTCCCTTTTGGGAAAAGGGGTAAAGATTTATTCAAAAATCACAAAAATACAAAGATCAGGCTTTAAGCCCACCAAGATAGCAACAAAAACTAAAAAGATCCTAAAAAAGCAACCACTACAAAGTCCAGTGACCATAGCATTAGATCTAACTATCAGATTCCCAATGATAATACCTTTTTGGAAAGCCCTCAAATGGATGACATGACACAACCTAGGGCCAAGGGCCATCTACTTTGGAAGAATTTCTCTTGGCTAAAGTGTATCTATTTTGTTTGGACTTCTTCTTTGAATAGATGTATAGCCTGGGACAATATTCACAAGCATGGGTTCCATGGGCCTTCCATATGTGTTTTGGGTGGTTATGGAGAGGAGGACTCTCCATGCATGTTCTTCAAATGCCCTTTCTCATTGCTACTCTGGGATTGCTGATGGGGTGTGCAGAAGTAGCCTTGTGTTCACGCAAATTCTTTGGTGGAGTTCTGAAGTTGTTTGGGTAGGCCTCCTATTTTGTCCTCTTTTCTCCAGACTGTCTAGCACATAGGGACCATTTTCATACTTTGGCAGATCAGGCTAGATAGGAATAGGAGGATCTTTAAGGAAGTCAGACCTTTAGGTCAACAAGTGTGTCATAGAATCATTGGAATGATCTGGGAGACAATGGATGCTAAATGTAAGGTAAGTTTTCCTCTGGATAGAGGAGAGGTTGATATTGTGAGTAGGTTGGGTTTGTAGGAGATGTCTCATGTCTTAGCTTGTATCAAGAGAGGTAGATCTACTAAGAAGAAGGTTCAAAGGATGGGAAAATGGTTGGCCCCTTAAGATGAATCCATTAATATTAACACCTATGGCTGCTCTCGACATAATCTGGATCCTGTTGGGATTGGGGGTGTTTGTAGGGATCATTTGGGGGATGTGGTTTTATTCGTTTCAATGCATAAAGGGCAGTAGCCTAATAATTTTATGGAAGGATTAGCAATATTGTATGCCCTGGAGCATGCATATGAGTTGGGGTGGCATAAGGTTTACCGCGAATTGAATTCGCTGATTATTGTTAACCTTTGATTGAGTAGAAGGTGAGAGGAATTAATTGGCAGCTGGTAGGGATTGTGTACTAGATTTTGCAAATTAGTTCTATGATGGAGAAGGTGTCTTTCATCCACATTCCTCGTGAATGGAATAGACCAGTTGATTGTTTGGCTAAGTGTGCTTCGGAACATGGTGATAATTAGAAAGTTAAGGGTTGGGAGCATCCTTCCCCTGATTACTCTCAGGACTTACATAAGATATTTGTGGAGGATATTAATAGTTATGAAGCTGGATGATAACTGGTTGGGTTTGTTGTTCTCTTCTCAAGCCTTGAGGCTCTGGTTTTCTAATGTTATGCTTGTTTCAGATTATTAATAAAAAAATTTCCATTTTATTCAAAAAAATATTAACTATAATTGGTTTAATATAATAAATATTAATAATTATAAAAGTAAAAATAAACATTTTTTTAATAACTTAATGAAAAATATTTAAATGTATGATTAAAACTTATTAAATGATTTTGTATATATTATAATGATTAAAACATTTATGATTTTCAAAATCTATTAAAAAATATAATGATTTTAAAAAAATATATAAAATACAATTATGAGAATACATATAATAATTATGTTTATTTTTTTAATACATATATTTGTATTTAATTTAAGTTAATCTCAATCAAGTCCTTATAATTGGCTTTATTATCTATATTTTCAATAAAAAAAAATTATTAAAATTTACATGTCTATTTAGAAAAAATATTTTATTTACAATATTTTAAATAATAAAATAGAAAAAGAAAATTAAAATAGACATTTCAACTTTTAAAATATACTCCTATAACACCAAAATTTTTAAACCAATCATAATATAGATAAATAATTTTTATAATATCTTAAATTTAAAAATATAAATCCCAACTTTATAGAATCCAAGTTTCTTTTTAAAGCAAAAATAATAATCACTTTTGATTTGTGCAAATTAATTGACTAAAGTCATTCACTGAATATAGATTTTAATATTATTTATTAGAAACAAAATATGGATAAAAAAAATTATAAAAAAACAACCAGTTTTATTTAATTTTAATTTTTCTTATTTATTTTTATTTTTTTGTTAAGTTTAACATTATTTTAATTATTTATTTCTTGCTATAATAATTAAAAATTATTATAATTAATATAACTTATAATTATTTATCTTCCTTAAATTTTAATTATGAAATTTTCTTTTTGTTACTATTTTCTTAGGATAATAATGTCGTTTAGTATTATCTTCTTTTATTATATATTCTATTTTTTTAATATTTATTCTACTTCTTTCACTTTTTTTTCAAGGATTAATTGCTTTATTAAGTTAAAATTGTATTTTAATTATTTGTGTTTTTTTATGGAATTAAAAATAATAATTAAAAGATATTAAAATTTAACATTTTTTCTTATTTAAAATTTATAATTATAGAATAATTATATTGGAATTTGTTTTTAGAAAAAGGGGCAAAGTTTTATTCAGAAATCACATAAACACAAAGATTAGGCCTTAGGCCCACCAAGATAGCAACAAAAACTAAAAGGATCCTATAAAAAGCACTAGTACCACCACTACAAAGTTCAGTGAACATAGCATTAGATTTGACTATTAGATTTCAAATGATAATAACTTTTCGGAAAGCCCTCAAAAAGATGACATGGAACAAAGTAGGGCCTAAGGCCAGCTACTTTGGAACAATTTCTCTTGGGTGAAGTGTTACTATTTCTCTTAGACTTTGACTTTGAATGTATTTCTAACCTGGGACAATATTCGAAAGCATGGGTTCCACGAGCCTTCCACATATGTTTTGTGTGGTAATGGAAAGGAGGATTCTTCACACCTATTTTTCAAATGCCCTTTCTCATTGCTGCTCTGGGATTACTGGTGGGGGGTGTGGAAGCACCCTTGTGTTCTTGCAGGTTCTTTGGTCGAGTTTTGGATTAGTTTGAGTAGGCCTCCTATTTTATCCTCTTTTCTCCAGATTGTTTGGCACATAGGGTGCATTTTCATACTTTGGCAAATCTGGCTAGAGAGGAATAGGAGGATCTTTAAGAAAGTCATACTGTTAGTTTAGAAAGTGTGGATAGAATCATTGAAATGAGCCAGAAGATAGTGGAAGCTAAATGTGAGGTGAGTTTTCTTCTGGATAGAGGAGAGGCTGATATTGTGATTAGGTTGGGTTTGCAAGAGATGTCCCATGTCCCAGCTTGTATTAGGAGAGGTAGATGTGCTAAGAAGAAGGTTCAAAGGGTGGGAAGAAGGTTTCCCCCTCAGGATGAATCCATTAAAATTAACACTGATGGCTCCTCTCGGGGTAATCCAGGTCCTATTGGAATTGGGGGTGTTGGTTGGGATCATTTGGGGGATGTGGTTTTCTTCTTTTCAGTACAGAATGGGTAGTAGCCTAATAATTTTATGGAGGGATTACAAATTTTCTATGCCCTGGAGCGTGCATATGATTGGGGTGGCATAAGGTTATCTGCAAATCAGATTTGTAGATTATTGTTAACCTATTGATTGAGCAGAAGGTGAGTGGGATTAGTTGGTATCTAGTAGGGATTGTGCACCAGATGTTGTAAATTAATTCTATGGTGAAGAAGGTATCTTTCATCCACATTGCTCGTGAATGGAATAAAGCATTTGATTGTTCGGCTAAGTGGGCTTCAGAACATGGTGATGATTGGAAAGTTGAGGGTTGGGAGCATCTTTCCCCTGATTACTATCAAGACTTGCATAAGATCTTTGTTGAGGATATGAAAATTTGTGAAGCCGAATGATACTTGGTTGGCTTTGTTGTTCTCTTCTGGAGCCTTGAGGCTCTGGTTTTCTTATGTAATGTTTTTTTCTTATTATTAATAAAGTTTTTAGCCCTTTATTCAAAAAAGTATTAATGATAATTGGTTTTAATATAATAATGATTAATAATTATAAAAGTAAAAATAAACATTTTTTAATAACTTAATGAAAAATATTTAAATGTACGATTGAAAGTTATTAAATTATTTTGTAGATAGTAAAATGATTAAAATATTAATGATTTTCAAAATATATAAAAATATATAGAATGATTTTTAAAAAATCTATAAAATATAATTATGAGAATACATATAATAATTACGTTTATTAGTTTAATTCATATATTTGTATTTAATTTAATTTAAACTCAATCAAGTCCTTATAATTGGCTTTATTATCTATATTTTATATAAAAATGAATTATTAAAATTTATATATTTAGAAAAATATTTTATTTATAATATTATTAATAATTAAAAAGGAAAAAAAAACACGTTCATGGGTTCCCTAGGATTAATCCTTTACATGTCGCTTTGGATGGGGAGATGGTGAAATGGTCAAAACTAGAGAAAGGGTGGGTGAAAATAAATTTTGATGGGGCGTAAAAAGGCAATCCAGGGATTTCAGGGATGGGATGTGTGGCTTGTGATGATGAAGGTAATATCCTCTTTACAGGTGCAAGAAGGCTATGAGATGGCACTAATAATGAGGCGGAGGCTTAGGCGGCCTTACTAGTAGTTGAACTGGCAACAAATATTAAGGTGATGAAGTTACACTTGGAGGGAGACTCACAAATTGCAGTCCAAGCCTTGATCAAAGGCAACACACCGTGCTGGAAATTGAATAAATACGTACATAATATAAGTGAAAAGACAAAATCTCTCCAAAGTTATTGCATCTCGCATGTGAAAAGAGAAGGAAATGTCATTGCAGATGGGCTGTCGAATGATGTGTGTGAGCTCGCACTAGGGGAAGTAAGGTGGTGTGATTACAAAAATGAAATAGTTGGATGGAGTTAAGACTACTTGCCAAGTTGGTACGTCAAAAAATTCAAATTCCATGTCAGACAGCTGGCTTTTCTTCTGTGTAAGGTCGATTTAATGAGCATTTATTGTGAAATGCTTTTTGAAATGGTAGCAATGGTGGATTGTTTAGCATCAAATACTAATTTTGAAATGCTTACACATTTAATGAGGAGAGTCGTTTGTGAAGCCAATTTTTGACAGATTTTATCAGAATTCTCTATATTTCTTCAGTGAGCTCCGAAATGGAAGCCAATTTCACCGTGCATTCTTCCAAACTTATGCTAGCTTTTAGAGGACCCGTCCGCCTCAAGATGCTTCAGAAGATCTTCCTAGAAAAAGATCCATTTTATCTAAAGGCAATTCCACTAGTTTTGGGCAAAGAGGTGGCAGTTATTGGCCACCGACATAGATGCAGAGAAGATATTTACTCCCTTATCATGATGTGGGGATACACTTGTGAGGAGGTGAGAAAAGTGCTAAAGAAAATCATTCCAAAAGGGTACTTGTTAAATTTGGAGTCCCTACTGGAATGGGTTGTGCCAGGATGGAGTTTTAACCTTGTTGAAGGCATCCCTGAGGAGAATGAGGAGCTATGAGAGAGGCACTCATGAATTCAATTCCTTCACCAGCATGAGGAAGCCAGGTCCACTTTAAAGACCATATGAAGTTAGGATGGGAAGGGTTGACAATCTTCATCTAGATTATGGATATTGAAGATGAAATTTGGTAGGAGGGTGGGGAGAGAATGGCAGAGAAGTTGAGATATAGGAGGCTGATTATGCAAAAATTATTAGCGGAAGTGGTAAAATAGGAGGCAGTAGGTGGTTTGGTGGGAGGAAGCGGGGGTGAGATAGAGAGACCAGATGCATGAGAATTAGTGGCCGAGGATGTAGAAGGAAGAACTAGAGATTTGCATGCCTTAGCAAGAAGAAGAGGATCTCACTGAATCGGGGTACCTTTGGGCACATCTTTTTTATCTAGATGTTTTCTTTTTAGATGATAAACTTAAAAATTTAATTTATGTTAAGCAATAAACTTAACGACCAACTTTTGGCAAGATGTGATTTTGATTTTTGTTTCAGATCATGTGGGGGTGGGGTAGGGTTTAAGCAGTAAATATCTTAGAATACAATGGTATTAGACAGTAGGACTGGATGGTGGTTGGGTATGGTTTGATGGAGTGGTTTTACTTTTTAAAATTTTGATCCATATGTACATTTTAGTTTAAATAAATAAAATATAACTATTACAGATTAAAAAAGCAGGATAAAAAAATTTAAAATAGAAATTTCAATTTTTAAAAATAGATAAAAATCCCCAAAAAACCCTAAATAAATAGTTTTTATAATATCTTAAATTTCAAAATATAAATCCCAAATTTTCAAAATCCAAGTTTCTTTTTAAAGCAAAAATAATAATCACTTTTCATTGGTTTAAACTAATTGATTAAAGAACTTTAGTGAATGCAATAGTATTGCCTATGGAAAGTACTAATAAGTAGGTGATTCACTTCATATTGGAATACATTCGGCATAAAAATATGAATTTTAATATTATTTATTAGAAAAAGAATATGCTTAAAAAAATTATAAGAAAAAATATTGAAAAAGAAAGAACAAGCTTTATTTAATTTTAATTTTTCTTCTTTTTTTGTTTTTGTTTTTTTCTTAAGTTTATAATTATTTTAATTATCTATTTCTTGTTATAATAATAAAAAAATATTATAATTAATTTAATTTATAATTATCTGTCTTACTAAAATTTTAGTTATGATAGAATAATTATATTTTAAATTAAAATCTTTATTTTATTACTATTTTCTTATGATAAGAATGACATTTAGTATTATCTTCTTTTATTATATATTCTATTTTTTAATTATTTATTCTAATTGTTTCACTTTTTTTTCAAGGATTAATTGTTTTATTAAGTAAAAATTATATTTTAATTATTTGTGTTTTTTAATGGAATTACAAATAATAATTAAAAGATATTAGAATTTATAAATTTTATTGTATTCAAATATTAATATTATGGAATAATTATATTTGAATTTTTTTTTTAAAAAGGGGTAAAGATTTATTCAAAAATCATAGAAATACAAAGATCGGGCCTTAGGCCCACCAAGACAACAACAAAAACTAAAAGGATCCTGAAAACACTACAAGCACAACCACTATAAAGTCCAATGACAATATAATTAGATCCGACTGTTGAATTTCCAATGATAATACCTTTTGAGAAAGCCCTCAAAAGGATGACATGGGAAAAAGTATGGCCAATAGCTAGCTACTTTGTAACAATTTCTCCTAGTCGAAGTCTAACTATTTTGCTTGGACTTCGATTTTGATTAAATGTCTAACCTGGGGCAATGTTCGCAAGCATGGGTTCCATGGGCCTTCCATCTGTGTTTTGTATGGTAATGGAGAGGAGGATTCTTCACACATCTTCATTAGATTCTCTTTCTCATTACTACTCTAGGATTATTGGTGGAGGATGTTGAAGCATCCTTGTGTTCACATTGATTCTTTGCTGGAGTTTTGGAGTAGTTTGAGTAGGCCTCCTATTTTGTCCTCTTTTCTCCAGACTATCAGGCACATAGGGCCCATTTTCATACTTTGGCACATCTGGCTAGAGAGGAATACAAAGATCTTTAGGGAAGTCATACTGTTAGTTCAACAAGTGTGGAATAGAATTATTGGAATGATCTAGGAGATGGTGGAAGCTAAATGTGAGGTGAGTTTTCCTTTGGATAGAGGAGGTTGATATTGTTTGTAGGTTGAGATTGTTGGCTATGTTCCATGTCTCAGCTTGTGTCAGGAGAGGTAGACATACTAAGAAGAAGGTTCAAAGGGTGGGAAGATGGTTACCCCCTTAGGATGAATCCATTAAGATCAACACCAATGGCTCCTCTCAGGGTACTCTGGGTCCTATTGGGATTGGGGGTGTTGGTAGGGATTGTTTGGGGGATCTGGTTTTCTTCTTTTCAGTGCATAAAGGGTGACAACCTAATAATTTTATGGAGGGATTTGCAATTTTCTATGCCCTGGAGCATGCATATGAGTTTCGGTGGCATAAGGTTATCTGTGAATCAGATTCACGGATTATTGTTAACCTGTTGATTGAGTAGAAGGTGAGTGGGATTAATTGGTAGCTAGCATGGATTGTGCACCAGGTTTTGGAAATTTTTTCTGTGGTGGAGAAGGTGTCTTTCATCCACATTCCTCATGAATGGAATAGAGCATCTAATTGTTTGGCTAAGTGGGCTTTGGAACATGGTGATGATTGGAAAGTTGAGGGTTCGGAGCATCTTTCCTCTTATTGTTGTCAGGACTTTTTAAGATCTTTGTTGAGGATATGGATAGTTGTGAAGTTGGATAATAACTGGTTGGGTTTGTTGTTCTCTTCTCAAGCCTTGAGGCTGTGGTTTTCTTATGTAATGATTGTTTCTGATTATTAATAAAGTTTTTACCCCTTTATTCAAAAATATATTAACTATAATTTGCTTTAATATAATAACTAATAATAATTATAAAATAAAAACTAAACATTTTTTTAATAAATTAATGAAACATATCTAAATGTATGATTAAAAGTTATTAAATTTTTTTTATATATTCAAATAATTAAAATATTTTTTATTTTCAAAATGTTTTAAAAAATAGAATGATTTAAAAAAAATATATAAAATATAATTATGAGAATACATATAATAATTATGTTTATTACATTGAGAGGAAATATGGGTAAAAATTTGCATTTTAGGGTTTCTGAGCGCAAGCGAAGTTGGGGTGAGGATGCTATTTGTGATCCTCTTCTGCCTCCTAATCCTTTTGGCATTCAATTTGGCCACATTTCATAATAGGTCTTTCAGAATGGTAAATGGGTTGATGTTTTTTGGCAGGATCAGTCAGAGTGGCATCGAGGGTATCCTGGAAGGGTGTGATCTTATTATTTTAGAGGTTTATTTGGGTTGCTATAGAATCTCCCTTTGGATTCTAAATCTCGTGGGCTTGGGGGGTCTGGAAAAAAACCCCAGGATAATCCTCAGAAAGGCACTCAAAGAAACCCTGCTCGCTTGGCTCGAACAAAAAAGGTCTCACCTCCTACTACAGCAATGAACAAACCCTTGGACAAAGAGCCTTTGGTGGAGAAAGTGTCATCGCCAATGCCGTGTATCTCTACTGTTGATGCTCCATTTGATAAGAAAGGTTGGGACTTGCACTCCTTGGTAGTTCTTATTCAGGTTTGGGGTGATAATTTTTTGCTTTCCAAGCTCCATCATAAAATTCATTCTCTCTGGTATGGCACGCTCTACTTTCAGGTTCTTTCTGTGAATACTTTCATTGTTATCTTTGATTTTGTGGATGCTAAATAAAAGGCTTTAGAAAAACCATATTTGTTGTTGGGTCATAATTTAATCTTTGTGGAAAATTGGAAACCTTTTTTTTTTTACATCGCAAGATATTGTGAAATGCATCCCTACTTGGTTTTCATTGCCCGGTCTTCCCTATGAATTTTTGGACCTGGATATTTTACAAAAAAATTGGGGATTCTTTTGGGAAATTTATTCGCTCATATTTAGTTTTTGAGGATGGGGTTTTTAGGGTTAAGATCTATGTTTTTCTTTCTTCATCCTCTATGGTTCCTTCCAACTATAATTTGAAATCAATTAATGGTGTTTGGCATTAGAGTATTGTCTGTGATTCTATTTGGTTTTCTAAGGCTTTTGTAGTTATGGATTCTGCCCTTCTTTCTTCTCTTAAAGGTTTATCATTTGAAGCCAAGGTCTCTTAGCCTTCAAAAAATTACAATTCAAAGTCTATTATTTCCTTTTCTAATGTTGATGATGGGAGTAGACCAAAATCCCCTCCTCTGTAAGGTCTTCCTGTTGTCGACAATATACCTTTTCCTTCAGTTATTCAGAAGGACAGGGATGGTGTGATAGTGTTAGGTTCCCCTTCTCTTATGAAGGATGGCCTTCTTATTAATTCTCAAACAAATGTTTCTCCAGCTGTTAATTGTATGGAATCCTTCCTTCCCAATGATGACTTAATTTTTAAAGTTCAAAAAGTGGTTTTTGATCATAACATTACCTTGAACTCAGCTATTACTGATAAAGTGGTTGAAGCAAATGATCAGGATTTGGTTAATTTGAATTCTTCTTTGGTAATTCCCTCAACTTGCAATCCTTTTGATATTCTCTCTAATAAATCCCAGGAGGGTGATAATGCCCTGGGAGTAACTGGGGATGGGGATGGGAATGTGGGTTTTGATCCTGTGATTAATAAACCTCTAGTTCAATTCCCTTTATCCCCTATCTCACCATCTCCTTCTCTTGCGAAAAGAGGTAGGAAGTCAAAGGCATTCTATACACAATTAGATATTAATGCTGGCATTCAGTCTACACTATTGAGTCCAAAATCGGGGTCAGGTAAGAAAAAGACAAAATTTAGTGCTCCATTTACTCAGTCTGTGGCTTCCAAGCGTAGGTTGAGGACTGAGCTGGAGAATGTTGATTTTGCAATTGAGAAGAGGGGAGAGATTTCCTCCCCTTGACAGCAATGAGGATCATATCTTGGAATGTTAGGGGCTTAAATGCCACTAACAAAAGGTGCCTCATTAAATCACAATTGGATTTAATGAAGTGCGATGTGTTACTTTTGCAAGAAACTAAGTTAAGTTGTCAAGGTGCTGATTTTATGTTTTCCAAATGGAAGCCTTGGATTTTTTGTGTCTCCCCTTCCATGGGGGCATCTAGGGGTTTGGCTTTCCTTTGGAAGGATGTGTCTATTGAGTTAAAATTGGTTATTTCTACTCCCTTTTGGATGCTGGCCTTGGTTAAAAGTCATGCTTCGAATGTTAAATTCTAGTTGTTTAATGTGTATGGACCAATGTCAATTGGGGGTAGAAAAGATCTTTGGGATTATTTATCCATTACCTTCTCCTCACTTCATGGCCAGTTTGTGGTTTTTGGAGGGGACTTTAATGCCATTTCCTTTGATGATGACGAATTTGGGGGTATTTTGCCCAATAAGCATATCTTGGAGGATATTTCTTCTTTCATTTCTAATAATGACTTGGTGGATTGTAAAACCTTGAATGGTCCGTTTACTTGGACCAATAGGAGAAAAGATTTCTCATAGATTGCTGAAAGACTTGATCATTTTTTGGTTTTTGATAATTGGATTTCCTCTGATATGGATTTTGTGGCCTCAGTTTTGCCTAATGCTGGTTCTGATCATTTTCTAGTTGTGTTATCTATCTTGGATGACAGAGCTCCTGGGAATTCTTCTTTTAAGTTTGAACCAATGTGGTTTCGAGATCCATCTTTTCTTTTGCTTTTACAATCTTGGTGGTCCTCGACTCCCTTTGTTCGTGGAACTAGGATGTTTAGGTTTGTCAAAAAACTCTCTTATCTTAAGCAATAAATTAAGAAATGGAATGTTTTGCATTTTAAAAATATTTTCGCTGAGAAGCTTAAGATTCAGGAAGAAATCGAAGCTCTTAATGCTAGGGTTATGAACTGTGGGATGGATTTTGCTTAGTGATCTGAGAGAAAAAACATTGGTTTGAGGGACTGTGGAAGATAGAGAACCATGGAACCATCCTTGGGAAGCTGAGCCATACTTCATGACTCCATAGCTTGCACCAAGAAAACCTGTGGGTGTGTGCGCAAGACTCCCTAGAACTCTGTTTTTCACATTTTGAGTTCTATCGACCCGCTTTTCCTACATACATTTCTGGCGCCCACCATGGGGCATTACCCCATATATCAAATCATTTTTTAAATTTAACCACTTTTGCAGGTCCATGGAAAATGAGAATCAGTGCATAGGAAACATTCCCTAGCATCTGGTCAACAGCCTAATGCATCCGGTTTACTATTCAGCACACTGGGCCCATCATCTAGCATGTGAAGTCTATTTATTAGCACATCATAATGCTAATCTTTTCTTGTAGGTCTTGGCGTGGGACAAAAATAGAGCAGCACCTCTGGAACACAGAGTAGCGCATCCCAAAAATAGCATAGCACATCACTGTTATTTTGCAGTGTGTACAGTTTGTTCTGTAGTGCATCATAGATAGACATAAATTAGAAAATTAAAATCTATAACCCAGGGTAAAAATTAGACTTGTTAAAGTCCACCAGTCATCTAACATTTTTCGCTTATTCTTTGCTAGGATTTTAACAATTTTATTGCAAATAGGAGCTTAGTCTTAGGATTATTAAGATAGTTAGAATTTTAAATAACTTAGTTAAGTTAGTTTAAAATCTGAACTTCTTTTATTCTTAAAATTGAACTCATTTTTTTTTGGGCTATAAAAAGAACCACAAATCAAATAAAAAAATTTCTTGCTTTCATAAGAGAAAAACTTTTTTTTTTTTAGGGGCTTTAGAAAGAACAATACAAACCTTCCTTTTGGCAAAAGTAGCTTTAAAAAGAACCTCACCATCCTTTGGTGTATAAAAGTATTCATTTCAAATTTTTCGCAAAGGAAAGAACCACACTTAAGAAGTTTTTGTTAAAATCAAAAGAGGGAAGTTATTCCCCTTTTGCCAGCTTCCTTTTGTTATCTAAAATAAAACTTTTGCTTTGTTGACTCGATTATTTTCCTAGATTAAGTAACCACTAATTTGGGGAAATAAAATAAACACCATGCTTTTTGGAGCAACATCTCCAAATAGAAGTTAGCAAGCTAAAAAGAAAAATTGTTTGCCTTGTCTCGAAAGTGGAAGGTATATGGTCTCCCCTTAATTGGGTGATCAAAAAGCCAAACCACTCTTAAGATTTCTGTACTTCAAGCATTATACAACCTTTAGCAGGCTTGCCTTCCTGAGGAGTTGAAATCAACTCTTAAAGCCATTTATGGTCGGTGTGAAGGGAATGACCTAAGTGGGAAATGGCTTTGACGCCAAGTATTCCAACCCACTATAATCAAAAGTGGAAAGTGATGAAAGTCCTTTTCAATGGTTGCACACAGTGATTAGCCTTCCCCCAGTATCCTTGAGATACATAAAGCCTTTGTTCTAAAGGTTGGGAAGCCTCCTGAGGGAGTTTATCACTAATGGCCAAACAGGAAGCCTGATTACGAACCATAGAAATAGAAACCTTGAGCTGAGTCAGTAACTAGACATTTATAACATCATAGTGCAAGGGTGGGGAAGAATCCACCCCCAAGATCGCTCACCATATATCTCCCAAGATAACTACTCAATTGTGAAGCAATTCACTTTGAGTTAATTTCTAGAAAATGGGTGCCCTCTAGGGGGTGACACGACTATTTGAGCTAATGGAGTATCGAGACTAGTGGGCTATGATGTTATTTATGACCTTTGAATAAAGAGTCTTCTTGAAGTGTATTATTTGTATCCAAACCTGTTAAAACATTGGGGATTTGAACACATCCTCGCAGAACATACACTTTTTGTTAGATTAATCAAAATGGTTGTCTTTTTTGTGTTGTGTTTGCATTTACTACTTTAGAAAATCATCCATCAAGACTTAAAAACTCACAACAAAATCCAAGAATTACCAAAAACCAACCAAAAGAAAAAATTAGGGCAGTTTAGGATGTGAGAGCAACCTCTTAGCATGTCAAGTACATCTGTTAGCGCATCAGAACATCAATTTAGCACATCCAATTAAAATAGTAGTGTTTATCCAAAATTTCAAAACAGTGTTAAACAGTTAGCGCATCTGGAAAACAACCTAGCACGTAGGAGTCACACTTTAGCACATAGGGTTTAACAGTTAGCGCATAGCAGACCCATACAAGCACATAACTTTTCAAGTAGGCAGAAAACAAATTTTAACAGTCAAAAACTTTAGCGCATGGCTGGGGGCAGCTTAGCGCATGTGGTCATTTATTTAGCGCATGAAGTAATTTTGGTAGCGCATCTTGTCTCTATTTTAGTGCATGACCAAAACTGAAAAAACAGGGGGCAAAACAATGAGGAATTTTGAAAATTTAGAAAACATTATTGGAAGCCTCTTTTCATTAGCATCATTTTTTGTCAAAACAGAGTAGTGAAAACACAACTTTAAAAACTATTTCTTGAGCCAAATTTGTGTCAAACAAACGTTGTAAAAATCCGAAACTGATCGCACGATAAAACATATCTATCTTATCAAAATCCAGAAACAACATCACAATTATCAAAAGGATCCTTTATCATCTCACGGATTTCATCTGAAAAACACTTGTTTAAAACCTCAGGTTGTCAAATCAAGTTTCCATATTAGGAAACTTTATCCATATCATTTGACACGCTTTGTCATGAAGGGGTATCTAAACCTTCATTTTGATAATGTAAAACTTGAGTTTTCAAAACAAGATCAACTAAATCCAAAAAAAATCAAAGGAAACCATTGATCACTTATGCATAACTAATCCCCATATTCTAAGAAGAAAGAATATTTATCATAACACCATGTTGAAGAAACAACCACCTAGTTTTTCCAAATTTATCAAAAGAAACAAGTTTTTATACATCAATCATCAACTCTTCAAATCTCATCAAACATTCCTTCATCACGTCAAACTTTATATCCATAACAAATCCAACGAATTTGACAAAGAGCCTTTGAAGACTAGGGCATATTGTCAAAAATTCACATTCAATCAAATCATAAACCATGGAGGAAAGATCAATCCGGCATTCTTTCCCGACAAGTGCATCACCTACAACACACCCCGATTTGAACCACCAACCCAGGAGCAACAGATCAAAAAGGATTTTGTCCCCTTTGTCATAGAAAGTTTCTATTAAAATGCCTATTACCCGCTCTCAGCAAAACAAACAAAGTGAGGGACAAGTAGAATCCAGTATGAATCGGAGGTTATCAAATCCTTTTGAAGGTCTACATCTAGAGGATACTGAAATTTCTAAATAACTTCTTCAGGAATGCCAAGAAAGTGCTTCATTCCAAAAACTTATGGAAAGACTCATGGAAAATGACAAAGAAAAAAACTTACTCATGCTCATAAGCAAAGGAGTCAAACTCCCTGAAGACTTTGACACAGATGTGTTTAGAATGAGACCTCAACATTATGAATATCAAGAACAACAATGAGAAGGAGAAGCATGCGACCCTGAGCAAGATACCCCCGCGCAAAACATACCGGAGCAACATACACCAAGACAAAACATCCCCGAGCAAAACATACCATTCCATACACCATTTCAACCTAGGATCAATGTGAGGGAAGAACTCTTCCCTCGACAAAACAATGCACCTTTGGTTGCCCTTACTAAACAAATGCAAATGTTACAAAGACAAATGCAAGACATGCAACAAGGGACGACAGTGCGGTACTCTTTAAACGAAATCTATCCTTATCCTTTTGATAGAAGATTGCACATGATCCCTTTTCCTCCAAACTCGGACATACCTAAATTTGACAAGTACGATGGGAAAAATGATCCCCATGATCATGTCAGAGAATTTTGTACCATGTGTCTTGAATTTTCTCATGACGACACCAATCTTATGAGGTTGTTTCCCATAAGCTTGGGAGGACAAACAACTTGAATGGTGAAATAAGTTAAAGACTCAAACTCCAATGCATACCGTCTTTCGCTAAATTAATTGAAAATGGCATTCAAGTAGAAGAGGCATATGTCAAAAAGGGAATGCTCAAATTCTTCAAAGAAGGAACAAATTCATCAAACTACAATAACCAAAACAACAACAACTTAGACAAGTCTCGATTCTGGACTCAAAAGAAAAATGAAGGCGGTAATGAATCACATGATCCAAAATCTAAACAACTAGTGCTTGCATTATCCAAAAATCCTCAAGCTACAAAGAATCCTAAAGGTGCTAACCCAGATGCTAACACATATGCACCGAATACCAATCAAGGTCAACCCAACACAAACAACACCAACAATACTCAAAACAAAACCATGAATCAAGGACCTAATGACAATTCATGCAACGACACTAACAATTTCCAAAACGTGCCTTCACACCACTGGGACAATCACTAGAGTCAACATTCAGAGAGCTCCTGGCAAACAAGATTCTCTCTTTGCCTACAATTAGCAACTATGAACCCCAAATCAAACCACCTTGGTGGAATGACTCGTACTATTGTGATTTTCAACATAACAAAGGTCATCGAATGAATGATTGCATGAGATTGAAAAACATTGTTCAGGACATGATTGATCGAACTTTTTTGATGGTAGATAGTCTCAAAACAAATGGTGACCACGGAGCTTTTAAAAATCCTCTTCCAAACTACAACAAAGATGGAGCTTCGACCTTGAAAGATACACGTGGGGCTCATATCAACCACATCTACAATAACACCATCAATCACATATCAGCCGAAGACCATCATGTGAATGTCATCACAATCTAAGACCAACTTGATCATGAATCTATCAATGTAACAACCAGAGCTTGGAAATATGTCTTGAAGGGACACACCACACCGACTACAACTACACCAAGAATCCAATATGATTTAGCCAGCCAACTACACAAAACTCCTACTCAAATATCTATACTAGAATTGCTGAAACTGTCACCAAAACACAAAGACATATTGGAACAAGCACTATTGGAAACCAATGTACCTCAAGATCTAGATGCAAACACATTTCAAGCCATGGTCGCTCATATGATAGGGCCTCATAATCTCACCCTCTCAGAGCATGATAATACTTCCTTAAGTCATCTGCATAACACTCCCCTCCATATTGAAGTCATCATTTATAAACACCGAGTAAAAAGAATATTGATAGATGGAGGAGCTGGGCTTAATATACGTACCTTAAAACTTATCCGTGCATTAGGCTTCTTAGAAGAGTCTATTGATCCACATAGAAAGATTACCATAGAGGCATATGATGATGAGGAAAGGTCATCTAAAGGAATCATGATGTTACCCATACAAGTTGGACCAGTGCAAAAGGATACTATGTGTCAGGTCTTAGACATAGACCTCACCTACAATATTTTATTAGGTCGACCCTGGATACATGAAATGCAAGCAGTGCCTTTTACGTATCACCAGTGTGTCAAATTTCCCTATAATGGACAACAGGTCTCAATATCTACTGATCATAATCCATTTCAACACTATAATGCAATGGGGGCACCCCAAGACAGTTTGGTTCCCCATAATAGAGAAAAACAGAGATCCTCAACATCAGACCTACAGAAGACAAAGCCCGAATCATTACCTGGAGATTTCAAGCATAAAATACAAATTAGAGAACAAGGTATGGGAGAATACTCTTTAGAACCCATGTGTTTGGATAAATTACCAACATCGCCCAGATCTCATGGATTACCCACTACATCAACACATCAGGTAACTCAACCCATCACCAAATTTGATGGTACCTTCATCCAACTAGGCACTCTAGCACATGAATCAGAAGATAAGGACATTCTTAGCTGGTTATATAAAGATGAGGAAGAAGATAACAGAGCAGTTGCTCTAGATATAGTTCTACCAACACACCTATATGGAAAGCGCTACTTAATCATGTAGCAAATGGGATATGACGGTAAAGGACCTATTGGAAAATGCAAAGAAGGAGTCATTGAACCTATAAATCTTCCTTCACAGCCCAGTAAAGACAAAATAGGATTGGGTTGTAAACTCACTTTCCTATTAAGAAGGGCACCACGCATAACTCCAAAACCTCAATGGAAAGCAAAGAAGAAGTACAAAGAAGAATCCTGGCAAGAAGCACTATTTGAGTCAGTGGAAACAATCTGCAAGGCATGTCAACGTCAAGAACAGAAATAGCATCAGGGAAAGCTTCTCAGTCACAAGAAGGCCATATATGTAGCAGTAGCTCATATTCAAACACCAATATCTTAAGAACCGATAGAATCATCTCCTGATATGGTTATTCCTCCCCAAGGAGGCATAGTCTATGAACAAATATAGAAAGTAGAAGTAGGATCTGACACCGGTGAATCAACAAAAACTATCAAATTGGTATCCATCATCAAAGATCTATTTTCACCATACAACATACCTGTTTACAACACTAATAGAATCTGGGATGATGCCTCAGAGACTGATTCAAATGAATATGAATGGGGTAGCTACTCAAATGCTACTCGAGATATCACTGACAATACTGGTTCCATATCCCTTTCTCAAGAAGAGCATTATGTAGAAGATAGACCTCTTGAATTTGGACCATAGAATATCTATGACGCCAAGGAAAGTGAATAGAAACATTATTAACAAGTCTATATGGAAGATAATACCATCTAAGACCTCAACGAAATCCTTAACTTATTTGAAACCAAGACCAATCACGATGAAACCTCTGTCTTGACACTTACAATAGTAGAATTTGACCCACCAAATGATTCCTTACCGCTTGTCTTTCCTGACCTCATTGACTGGGATGAACCTGAAATACATGATATACCAATTTTCCCAGATGATAAATCTATTAACCACTACCTATGTACCATTAACAAAGAAACAGACTCTACCAGTGAATGCAGTAATGATGTCTATGAGCCAGGGAGTACCAAGTCTCTCAGTCACAAAAATGAACCAAATAAAAGATCTGATGCTGAAAACTAGTCAATGGCAGCTCTAGATCACAAAAATGTAAAAATAAAGGACGCATCTGAGGGTGAAAACCTTTTTAAGGCACCTAAGGATGGGAGACTTGACACTCTTCCTAAACACTTTCATGAGTGATCACCCGTATTGATTGAGCCCACTCAATCAATCAACATTGGTACTATAGAAGTAGCCAAAAACATACACCTAGCAGAATCTTTGATAGAAGAGGAAAGATCGACATTTCTTATCTTTTTTAAGGAAAAGAAAATTAACTTTGCTTGGTCATATGCAGATATGCCTAGAATTGATCCACACCTAATCATGCATCACTTGTCCATCTCTCTTAGAGTTAAGCCAATCAAGCAAAAACTATGAAAGATGAATCCATAGGTGGCACTCATGGTCAAGGCTGAACTGAAGAAACTATTAGATGTTGGATTCATCCGACCCATCAACTATGCAGAATGGATCTCCAACATAGTTCCGGTATCCAAACCAGATGACAGTATCAGAATCTGCACTGATTTCATAGATGTCAACAAAGCCTATCCAAAGGATGACTTTCCTTTGCCCAGTATCAACATAATTGTGGACCTCACAATGGGTCATGCAATGCTCTCACTAATGGATGGTTTCTCAGGCTATAATCAAATAAAAATAGCCCCAGAAGATCAAGATAAAACAACATTTACCTATCCTTGGGGAACGTACTGTTGGAATGTAATGCCTTTTGGCTTAAAGAATGCAAGAACTACTTATCAAAGAGAAATGACAACAATCTTTCATGACATGTTGCATACCTTCATGGAGAACTATGTGGATGATGTACTAGCTAAATCCTTCACTAGAGCAGAACATCTATGCTTTCTAACAAAGATCTTTGATCGATTGGAGAAATTCCAAGTCAAGCTCAACCCTAAGAAGTGTGTCTTCGGGGTTACATCAAGAAAGTTACTAGGCTACATCATCTCAGCTAAAGGTATTGAAGTGGATCCAAATAAGGTACAAGCCATTATGGAGATGCCACCACCAGAGAATATCAGTCAGCTCAGATCTCTACAAGGATGACTCCAATCAATCAGGCGATTCATTGCTCAACTAGCTGATAAAAGTCTACCATTCAATCATTTGCTCCATAAAAATGTACCTTTCAGATGGGAAGCCAAGTGTACAGAATCTTTTTATCAAATCAAATAGTATCTAATGAACCCACCAGTTCTAGTACCAATGGTCATAGGAAAGCCCCTTATTCTATATATTTCAACAATAGATATATCATTGGGGGCACCATTGGCACAAGAAGATCAACAAGGGAAGGAATGAGCCATATACTACATCAGCAAGACATTGAATGGCTATGAACTTAACTATACATTCATTTAGAAGGCTTGTCTAACAGTAGTCTTCACATCTCAAAAGTTCTGACATTATATGCTAGCACACACAATTAAGCTAGTGGCAAAAATTGATCCTCTCAAATATCTACTCGGCAAGGAAGCTCTTACCAGTCGGTTGGCTAAATGGGTCATGATTCTCAGTGAATTTGACATCCACTACATAGAACGAAGAGCTATTAAAGGACAAGCAATTGCAGATCAACTAGCTGAAGCACCGCTACCAAGAAAACAAACTATGGAGATTGAATTTCTAGATAGAGACGTTTTTGCTATTTCTACCAAGCAATGGACCCTATACTTTGATGGATACTACACCCAACATGGTTCAGGTGCTGGCATTCTATTCATCACTCCTGAAGGACATACTATACCAAGATCATACCGGCTTATGTTCACATGCACAAATAATGTGGCTGAATATGAGGCATTGGTTATAGGCATCAAAATGGTCGTAGAATGGAAAATCATGGAGTTAAAAGTCTACAAAGACTCACAACTAGTCGTCAATCAAATAAATAATGACTATCAGACAAAGGATGACAAGCTACTACCCTACAAGCGAATGGTGGATGACTTCAAACAGCATTTTGTACACATCACCTTTGAGAAAATACCAAGGTTAAACAACAAAGCAGCCGATGCCATGGCTACTATCACTTCATTATTACAAATTCCAAAGCAACAAAGTTGTTACAAGTTCCTGGTAGAGCAACTATTCTCCCTAGCCTATGACCACTCTGAATCCCATGTTGTCTATGCCTTAACTAGTTCGGACTCCCCTTTGTATGGACCAATATATAATTATCTAAAGGACAACATCCTACACATTGACCAATCCCGTAACAAAAAACATAATTTTATCCACCAAGCTGCCCGTTATACCCTTACTACTGATACTTTGCACCATCGAGGTCTAGATGGTACTCTTCTTCATTGCCTTGATCACAATGAATTTGACTCCGCTTTACATGAGCTTCACGAAGGTATTTGTGGCACGCATTCAAGTGGGACTACTCTTGCTAAAAAGCTTTTACGAATGGAGTATTACTAGCCTACAATGGAAAAAGATTCTTACCATTTCGCCAAGAAGTGTCCTAAATGCTAGATCCATGGCAATCTGATACATGCACCGGCATAGGAATTGCAGCCATTTACAACATCCTGGCCTTTTTGTCAGTGGGGACTGGACTTGGTCGGAAAAATTCATCCTTCATCTTCAAATGGACACAAGTTCATTATAACTACAATAGAATACTTTACCAAGTGGATAGAAGCAATCCCTATGACCATAGTAACAAGAAAACAAATTGCCTCTTTTATCCTAAACTATCTGATCTGTAGATATGGTATTCCAAGTTCCATCATCATGAATAATGGACGACTGTTCAAAAACCAAGATGTCTAAGAACTATGTGAACAATTCAAAATACAACATCGGTTCTCTACACCATACTACCCATAGGGGAATGGTCAGGCAGAAGCATCCAACAAGAAAATACTGAAAATCGTAAAGAAAATAGTCAATGATGCAGGCAAAGATTGGCATATACAACTCAATCCAACACTTTGGGCATACAGAACTAGCATCTGTACACCTACAGGAGCCACACCTCTCTCATTGGTCTATGGATCAGAAGCTATTTTATGATTGAAGGTAGAAATTCCATCCCTTAGAGTTTCTCTAAAAGGCTTAATCCCAGATGAAGAGTATCGAGTCAACTGACTACAAGAACTGGAACTATTAGATGAAAGATGTCAACATGCTTACACTCTTCTTAAAGCATATCAGCAACGCATGTGCAGAAGCTACAATCACAAGGTCATTCGTCGAAATTTCAAAGTGGGTGACCTAGTCCTCAAAGAAAATCCAAGAAATTAACAAGATCGAGAAAAGAAAGGGACATTTGAACCTAACTGGTTAGGTCCCTATGTCATCATATCAGTCTATGGATCAGGTGCTTATTAGCTTACAACTTCAGAAGGAGATGTGCTCGACGAACCAACTAACAACATTCATCTGAAGAAATACTACACTTGAGTAGTCTAATGCACGGAAAAGGTCAGAAAATAATCAAAAAAAAAAAAAAATCAAGAAAAAGCAAATAAAAAGGTACAATAAAAGAAACTGGTGAAAACCTGGTAATAAGGGCTATTGTGAAAGAACAACTCCTTTATCTATATCCATATCCTTATCTCCACAGTAAAGCACTATCAGCCATCACCCGACACTTAGCAAATATCCAATCAGGACATACTTAGCATAGTCACTATCTTGGTTTATCCAAATATCCTTTCACCACATTCTACCATGGCTTGGTAATCACTATACATATTCACATCAAGAGGCACACTCAGCTAGGGGCAATAAATTGTCAAAACTTGCAACATGTTCAAGACGTCAAAACTATTTGCAAAACTCAGAAACATCACATCTAACAACCAAAAACTTCACTCCATCGCAGAGCAAAACATTGGATCACTAAAACAAAAATCACAAAAATTCTAAGATGGATGATTTTCTGAAGTACTAAATGTTACATTATCACATAAAGTCTTGACTATTTTTGCATTTGAACTTTTTAAATTATTGGATTCTCTACATTTTCTCACTAAATGCTTCAAAAGCTAGAGATCATGGGGAAACTCCAATATTTTCTTAGTCTTCTATCTATGAGGCGATCACTTGTATAGTGTAAATACTTGTCTCAAGATGTGATACATCGAATATCACTGAAGACATGATTCCACTTTCTGCATACAAATGGTTCAATCTTGTTTGTTTATATGCAATCCACACTTAGGTCATCCTAGTTCAATTATACCTTAATGCTTGTGCTATCTTGTAAAATCAAACACCATGTAAATTTTTCTCAGGTCATTATGGTTCAATTATACCATTATGCTTGTATAAATTTTCAGCATATCCCAAAATCAATCAATGCTCAATGATGATACATATATCGAAAGAAAATAAAATGTGGCTATATTGGATGACAAATGCAGAATGAGGATGCTCAAAAATAATTAGTTGCATATCATTTTACAATTAGTTGCATATCATTTTACAATTAGATGCATATCAAATCATACATCTCATTTTCAAGATACATCTCACAGCATATCAAATCATACATCTCATTTTCAAGATACATCTCATAAATCAAAGCAATGCATCATCACCTTTTCCTTCATCAAAATCATGAATCATATCATTCACATTCATCATTGCATCCATCACACGCATATCTATCGCATCATCATGGAATCTTTCTTCACCTTCATATCTTCATCATTCTTCCAAACTATCTTCTATCATTCTTCCAAACTATCTTCTATCATGTCTTATACAGGATGTATCTTTCTTGAAACCAGATGTTTTGATCAGTTCTTTTACAAGATATATCATTCCTAAAACCATATGTTTTGATCAGCTCTTATATAGGATATACCATTCCTAAAACCAGGCATTTTGATTGGTCTTATATAGGATATATCATTCCTGAAACTAGACGCTCGATCATCCATGTCTTATATAGGAAGTATCATTCCTTAAACTAGATGCTCGATCATCCGTGTCATATACAGGTGGTATCATTCCTGAAACTAGATGCTTGATCATCCATGTCTTATACAGGAGGTGTCATACCTGAAACCAGACTTGATCTCAATCCAATCAATCTAATCAATCTTATCAAACCCATGCAAGTCATCACTATCTACTCTTCTATCTTTCAAATATCATTCTTCTTCTTTCGAGAGATCATTCATGCCTTCTATGCATGAATGATATCTCGAGGGGGCATTATCATATCAAATATTGACATTAATTTCAGATTAGTTTCATATCAAATCAATTCTTCATATGTGGGGCATCATCAATATCGTTCATCAAATCTAGGGCATCATATCAGTTTCATATCAAATCAATTCTTCATATCTGGGGCATCATCAATATCGTTCATCAAATCAGGGGCATCATATCAAAGTTTCATATCAAATCAATCTTTCATATCCATAGCATCACATCAATCAAATTTTGATAGCATATCCGACAAATTTTCTTTGAATTAACATGTGCACACACGTCACTTCAAAGAGGGGCAAAATGTAGACGTATAAAAATGACCATATTCCTAAATGAATATTTTATGTTCATTTCTTTATTTAATTAAATCCAATTTAATTAAATTACCTACGTTCCTCTATTTAATTAAGTAAATTCCTCAATTAAATTCACTATACCATTTAGTAGGATAAATTCATTTTATTCAATTAAAGCCCTTGTCCACTTTTTAATTAAATTTAAATTTAATTAAAATAGTTATCCTAAATTAAATAAAAGCAACCAAATTGAATTAAATTCAATTAAAACCCATTTTTTCTCACCCACTTGCATCCTAACCCTCTTTCTAACCTCTTCTAGATTCTTCTAAACCTAATTAATTAACCCAAACCCATACATTATCCCTTTTCCCTAAATTTCAGGAGCTCACTTCTCAAATTTGGAGTAAAGTCTTCAAAATGCATTAAAGCCCAAAGTCTTCATAACCATTAATGGTTAACTCAACCTTCTTACATGGTTAAATAATTTCCATAAACTCAACCTCCATCTAACCCAAGGGTCTCATCAAGCATTTATTGCTTTCACCATGATTATCGCTTTAACCTTTGCACAAGAGTTTACCTCTTGGGTAAAACCTTTATCCGTTGGATAACCCTAACTTAACCTTAACCCTTAACCCCTAGGGTAACCATGAGGTCTTCTCAAGCATTTAATGCTTCTTGCATCTCCTCTCCACCAACCTTATGTTGACAGTTGTCACCATTTCATTGGTGCCAATTACAAACATGGATTCTCAACTTTCAAACTTAGCCCTTGATTAAATCTTTCAATCCTGGCCATCTATTTCCCTATTTTTGCTATAAATAGAGCTCTCATTCCTCCATTTTTTAGATCCAAGTCTTTGGCATCACACTTATACTCAAATCCATTCAAGCTTCCACATTTCAATTATGCTCATCATTTAGCCTCTCTTTTAAAATAGGGATTAATCTAAATATGCAAATTTAGAGTATGTTCCTTGTCATTTAGCTTAAATCATAAATTAATATAGTATGCTAGGATAGTCTTGTTTACTAACCTTGTCATCTTATAGCTAGTTTATTGCATTTGTAGCATCATGCATAGCTTAGGATGCATCTCATCTTAAAATCAACAAAAGCATCCCTTGTTCTTGCATTTGTCATCCCTAAACCATTTTGCTCAGTGATCTGAGAGAAAAAATATTGGTTTGAGGGATCGTGCAAGATAGAGAACCATGGAACCATCCTTGGGAAGCTGAACCATACTTCATGACTCCATAGCTTGCACCAAGAAGTCCTGTGCGTGTGTGAGCAAGGCTCCTTAGAACTCTATTTTTCACATTTTGAGTTCTATCAACCCGCTTTTCCCACATACATTTCTATTTTATTGCATTTGTAGCATATCTCATTTTCAAGATACATCTCATAGCATATCAAAGCATACATCATACATTTACATCATACATCACATCATCTATCTAAGCATTGCATCATCATAAAGTAAAGAAATATGTATAGAACATGCATCCATAGCACATCACATGATCAAAGAAAATGCTGTCATCTATATATATATATCAAAAATGATCAAAATGTACAAAATCTGTCATGTCTATGCTTAGTACAAACAAAACAATGATCCAAAAAAGCAATAGAGACGTTGTCTCTCAACTATGACTGTCTCCTAAGGGGGATGGTCTTGCCACTAATGTCCCAGCCTCTGGATCTCTAGGAGGATCTTGTCTCGAAGGCCCCGTCACACCTTTGCTCTCTGACCGTGATCCAGTCTCTTGAGATCAACTCGATCTCGATTGTCTAAAGCTCTGCACTCTATGTTCCCTAAGCACTGCATCCTCATAGTGGCATTGATAATACTCCGCCTCCCTCACTCTCAAGGACAACTCTCTCATGATGTCCCTCATAGGACCACCTGTTGCCGCTCTCTGCAGGTTCTCTAGCAGCTCCTTCGCTCAACCACGCCGCTCTATCTCCATATCACACTCTAGGGTCACCTGGGTAATCTAACACTACTGCGTCAATAGCTGTGCCTATAGTTGTTGAACTGTCAATTGAAGAGTCCTGATCTAAGCATCCTCCACATGTGTCGGGACTCGAACCCGTAGGGGCACCTATGAAAGGGTACCCCTATCCCTCTACCTGTCCTCAGTGTTGGTGGGGGTAACTCATTAGTCCTCCTCCTCTATGCTGGCTGCCTCCACTCATCCATCCCTCCCACTATTGCTATCACCTCTCCCACTATCCCCTCCTCCCCTACTCTAATCACCAAACCTCCTCTCCCTCTATCCATCATAGCTCATCGAACTGCTCTCTCCACCCAACCTCCCCCATCTCTACCCCTATCTCCTCTCCTCCCCTAATATCCTCTCCCCTGTCGTCCTCCTCCACCTCCATCGTCTCCATCATCACCATCTCCCCCAACCTCCTCCTCATCATCATCAAAGGCAGGCCACATCTCCTAAGGATTTGATATCCTGGCCACAGCACGAGCTACAAACAAACCAGCGAACTCATGTGTCATCCCCGCATCTAATATCTCAGGAGCATAGTCCCATATCTGACCCGCTAAGCTAGAGAACTCCTCTACAGCCACCCCACTATCAATAGTCAGGCCCCAATTGGGTATATCCTACTTGTGGTGCCATACAAATAGGTCCCATGTGGTATACCCTACTACTGACCATACTGCCGCAAAACCCTACCCACTTGGAATCTCTCAATCACAAAAGGCATCCGCCCTATCAAAAATCAACTCATAAAAAAATATGGCATCTCCAGCCCATCCTCGACCCATACCTTACAATCTATATATGGTTGCCAGACGACCGTATCTATATCATCCAGAACCCTCCTTTAGTGCTCAAGTTTGCCCAGCTTCCGCTAGACAACTAGACCCCTGTAACCATATGCATATACCCGCCCAGCATGCCTGTCTCTATCCACCAGTGGCCTCGCTATTGAAATGTGCTCCCAGCACCATACCTGTAAAAGTGTCATGCCAGCTGACAAGCTGCCGTAACCCAGATATACAACCTCATGTAGCTCCCGGTACAAGTGAGCTAACATGGTTGATCCCCAAGCAAACTTGTGGCCCTAGGTCACCATCTCCTCAAGCACCAATCCCCAACCCACAGAAAGTCCCTTCGACCTATGGTCGGGACATAGGAATCCACCGATGAAACCTGCTAGTACTGATGAGAGAGGTGCATAGTCTAGATCTAGGAACTCCTGCCATGGAATATCATACTCACACACTATCTCAAACCCGTAGGGGCACCTGTGAAGGGATACCCCTATCCCTCTACCTGTCCCACCCTCCTCAGTTTGCTTGTAAGGCAATAAAGCACCTGCTATGGGAATCCGCAAAATCCTGTAACAATCCTCTAGAGTGACTGTCATCTCACCAGTAGCAAAGTGAAAGGTGTTCGTATCACTGTGCCACCTCTTGGTAAGCGTTGTAAGTAGACCCTGGTTCACAGTGAACCGAGGCATATCTAGGAAGGATGATAAGCCGCATCTCTCAATAACATCCAGGTCAACCTGTGCCAACTATGGTATCAATGCCCAAGGTCTAGGAAACCGCTCCCATGACTGAACCACTCCCAATCACTCCTATCCAAAAGCAAAATGACTCCAATATTAGTTTCCACATCAAAACAAAGATATCAAAATCAAAATCACATAAAAAACATGAAACAATTTGCAAAAACTAATCAAGTTCCACATCATATCATTTCATATCAACTTGTAACACAACTCAAGTTTTCAAAAACCATATCAAAACTTGTAAAACAACTCAAGTTTCCACATCACATAAACTTGTAAAACAAATCAAGTTTCCCACCCATATCAGCTTGTAAAACAACTCAAGTTTCCAACCCATATCAGCCTGTAAAACAACTCAAGTTTCCAACCCATATCAGCTTGTAACACAAATCAGGCTCCACACATATAAACTTGAAATAGTGCAAAACAAATCATGGTTTGATCAAAACAACACATTAATATCTACATCAATAACTTGAAACAAATCGCAAATTAAACCAGGTTATATCAACTCATATTGGACAAATTATCAAAAACATGACAAAAGACACAACAAATGGCACAAATCCATCCCCCCATGCGAAACTGACCTTTTCCTATGTCATTTTTTCACATCCAAAAAACATCTAAATCTTGTAAAACTCAATCCATGCGCTAATTAAACTTAGTTGTGCGCTAAACTATACCCATGCGCTACCCTGTTTTCTCCACGTGCTATTCTATCTACCCTATGCGCTCGAATAACTCTATGCACTATCTTTTTTTCTCCATGTGCCAACCCATCTACCCTAACTACTAAAACTGACCCATGCGCTAACCTATCCCATGCTTGCACTACCTATTCAACCCTATGTGCTACATCCCCCTGTCCATGCGACCTCCTGTGGACCCTATACGCTAGGTTTGATCTATGTGCTACCTTTTTAACCCGAAGTGCTACCTTATGTTCATCGTGTGCTAACCTAAGGCCACACACTAACCTAAAACTTTCATGCACTAACCTATTCATTTTCAGATGCTCTCCTAAATGAATGCCCTATGCGCTACTGAATTTATCATATGCACTAACCTAAGACCTCTATGCACTAAAATGTTAGAACCAAATTTCAAAAATAAAAAATGGACCAAAAACAATCAAATGAAAAATCAAAAAGGGGTCAAAAGGGTTGACTTATAGGTGGTCCATACATGAAAAGCCTTTGATACCTCCGAACACGCTCGAATCGATGCGTAGAATAGGGAATAGGCATTTTGTCTTCTCTCTGAAAATCTCTTTCTCCAAAGTCAACAAGCACAAATGAGACAAAACAAATTTTTTTTTCCTTTTTATAGGGTAAAATGAAATTAGGGTTAGGGAAATGCGCATGTAATTTTCTCGCGGTCTCCCTCATACCCTAAAACACATCAATTATTGGGAGATGAATCAATTTCAACATTTCACCTAACCAACATTTTGCACCGCAAATGCAATTATCAAATCAAATCAAACTTTTCCAAATTTTTTTGATTCATCTCCCTAGGGGGCATTATCACCATCATTTATCAAATCTGGGGCATCACACATCAAATCTAGGTCACAACATAAAAATCCATAAAAACAACATTCATCATAAAATCACAATGACACATCATTTTCTTTGAAATAACATGTGCACACACGTCACTTCAAAGAGGAGCAAAATGTAGACGTATAAAAATGACCATATTCCTAATGAATATTTTATGGTCATTTCTCTATTTAATTAAATCCAATTTAATTAAATTACCCGCATTCCTCTATTGAATTAAGTAAATTACTCAATTAAATTCACTATACCATTTAATAGGATTAATTCATTTTATTCAATTAAATCCCTTGTCCACTTTTTCATTAAATTCAAATTTAATTAAAATAGTTATCCTAAATTAAATAAATCTTATTTATTTAATTGCAACCAAATTGAATTAAATTCAATTAAAACCCATTTTCCCTCACCCACTTGCAAAAATACTACACCTCCCACTTGCATCCTAACCCTCTTTCTAACCTCTTCTAGATTCTTCTAAACCTAATTAATTAACCCAAACCCATACATTATCCCTTTTCCTTAAATTTGAGGAGGTCACTTCTCAAATTTGGATTAAAGTCGTCAAAATGCATTAAAGCCTTTATCCATTCAACAAGCTAACTTGTTGAATGCCCCCAAATTTGGAAGGACTCTTACAAATTTGTTCCCAAAGTCTTCATAACCATTAATGGTTAACTCAACCTTCTTACATGGTTAAAGAATTTCCATAAACTCAACCTCCATCTAACCCAAGGGTCTCATCAAGCATTTATTGCTTTGACCATGGTTATCCCTTTAACCTTTGCACAAGAGTTTACCTCTTTGGTAAAAGATTTATCCATTGGATAACCCTAACTTAACCTTAACCCTTAACCCCTAGGGTAACCATGAGGTCTTCTCAAGCATTTAATGCTTCTTACATCTCCTCTCAACCAACCTTATGTTGACAATTGTCACCATTTCATTGGTGCCAATTACAAGCATGGATTCTCAACTTTCAAACTTAGCCCTTGATTGAATCTTTCAATCCTGGCCATCCATTGCCCTATTTTTGCTATAAATAGAGCTCTCATTCCTCCATTTTTCAGATTCAAATCTTTAGCATCATACTTATACTCAAATTTATGCAAGCTTAAATATCTCATTTTATGCTCATCATTTAGCCTCTCTTGTAAATAGGAATTAATCTAAATATACATGTTTAGAGTATTTTCCTTATCATTTAGCTTAATCATAGACTAATATAGCATGTTAGGATAGTCTTGTTTACTAACCTTGTCATCTTATAGCTAGTTTATTGCATTTGTAGCATCATGCATAGCTTAGGATGCATCTCATCTTAAAATCAACAAAATCATCCCTCATTCTTGCATTTGTCATCCCTAAACCATTTTGCTTAGTGATCTAAGAGAAAAAACATTGGTTTGAGAGACCGTGAAAGATAGAGAACCATGGGACCGTCCTTGGGAAGCTGAGCCATACTTCATGACTCCATAGCTTGCACCGAGAAGTCCTATGGGTGTGTGAGCAAGGCTCTCTAGAACTCCGTTTTTCACAGTTTGAGTTCTATCTACCTGCTTTTCTCGCATACAGTATCCATGATATCTTCATCTACTTGTATCGTCTCAACAAGGTCCTGCTCGGTGATATCAGGATCTTGCTCAGTGACATCAACTATTTCAACTTTAGCTTGCTCACCAGCATCCCTAATGTGAAATATTTCCTGCCACTTTTCCTTGGTCTCTTTCTCTACTTCCAGATAAAGTCCTTTCATCAATTTTAAAGCTTTTTGCTTGACTAGGAAGTTTTTGTGGTAGTTTGTTAGATTTTCTTTGATTTCATCTACCGACATGTCTGGAAAGAGATGTACCAAAATTATTTCTCTAATTTGTCCTGCCGAGTCCATTGCATATTTCCACCTGCTATCAATATGCACATACAATTCTTTTGGAAGAGAATTAGATACTTCCAATGGGACCAATTAGAATTTCAGAAGTGTGCATTCTTCTATTTGTCTCTTTTCAGCATCATTTCTGGATGCATACTTAACATATCTGAATGATCTGAATCCACCATATTGCTTCAGATTAGCACAAAAAATTTCAACACTATGTACATTTACCTTCTTGCTCTTGACAATCTGGAATTTACTTGCATCTTCAGATTTGGGGTCACTAGACTCTGTTGCCAGAATGAGTCTCCAAGTATATTTCTTGTAAGTTTTTGTTACCTTGGGTGTGGCAACACTCTTTGTTTTCTTACTCGGTGAAGCTGCAGATGCTCTTGTGTTAGGTCGCTTTGCAGAAGGAGTCGGTGTTCCCTTTGATGTATCCTGTTTCTTTCTTTTCAACACTTTTCCCTTAGGCAATTCGGTGCTCAATGTTATAGCTACCTCTTGGGCTTTAGATTCCTCTTCGGTAATGGCTATGGTGCCCTTAACAAGTGTGGAGGAAGAAGCTTCTCCAAATTTCTCTGATAATGCCTTGATCATTTTTGCTTCTTTTCTTGTAGCTTTGGGTACTACAATGCTCATTTTTACTTTTTCCTTCACTTCTTCATATGTTCCATACCTCAGCTTAGTAGCATGCCTTGGTAAAGTGAGAAATCCATCTATTTGTTGTTCTGTTATGTCAAAATTGATCTCATAACCCATAGGTGGAAAATATTGAGTTCTTGGTTCCACAACATTCACATAACAGTAATCAGTGTCCACTTCAAAACATATGTGATCCTTGTATTTTTCCACTAGCTGGGGTGGAATTCTATGCCTGTTATGCATCTTCTCTTGAAACTTGTTGAAATAATCATCCATAATATCACTAAAATTATCACCTAGACGTTTTATGTAGTCATTGATTTGATGGGTGATTGGTCGATGTAGCTCCCAAACTACTTTACCGACTGATGGAAAGAATTTCTCAAAATAGAAAAAACATGCAAACCAACAGTGATCCAAACTTTAGTGTATTGGCTGAGTTGTTCTTCTTTGGTTTCCTTATGGTGTTCAGATTCTCAAACAGGTTTTTCAGTAACACCTCACATAAATCAATTTTCATGCCTTTCTTCACAATTTTATAGGTTAAGTCTACTCTTGCACAGGGTACACTATTTTCCCTTGCTGATTGGAAGAAATAGTAACCTAATACTCTAATAGAAAACTTTAGCTCTGCATTAGGGACATTGTTCAATTTCAGTCCTCTGCAATCTGATTCTACTCTAGGTAAACTGATCAATTCCTTTTGTGATATCATTTTCTAAGCTCGGGCATGATCATAAATAGGGTAACTGATGATCAAATGAATGATTTCCTTGGTGATCTTAAATGGTTTCTCTTCTAACCACATGAAATCATCATGAACTCTGCTTAAAACAAACTTGACCCACTAGGGTTTGAAGACACGGGGATAGGTTAGGGCTTCAGTCAATCCCTTGATTTTAATGTGATCATACTTGCTATCCAGTTTTCCATCAATGCACAATTCACCATATGTATCCTTGATTTCAACATGACCGAGTTCCTCAACACGATATTTGGTGAAGAATCTCACATCTTCAACTAGTAAAAATTTATCTGGAATGAGTTAGAATGCAGTTTTGTCATCCGGTTCAGATGCTAATTTGGGAGTTAAAGAATATTTCAATGAGGGCTTTTCAACATTCTTAACAACAATGGGATCTTGGATCTTAGGTGCCATTGTAGATTTCAGATAAGAATTAATAAAAGATCCTTAGGGTTTGAAGATTTCAAATGACAGACGCTTCACACTTAGTAGATAGTAACAACTTGATATGATCGGTAAACTAGCTTAACAATGCATTGAGATTGATGTAAATACCTTGAAATTCACTTCAGAAGATGGTTTGATCACCTTTGAATCGCTTGCTCTACTCTCTTGAAAACTTGGTAAGTGTAAAATGACCACATAAATGCTTTAAGTACACAATATACCTTATCGGGCTCCATGTAGGTTAGGTTAAAAACATTAAATGCACTCAATTCCACTAAACCGATTTACTTTCCTTTCTGCGTTTTAACCGAGTAACCAGACTTTCTTCATTTACCGACTTGATAGGCTTCCTGTATTCACCGACTTGATAGTCTTCCTGTATGACTTGCTCCAAAAGACTTTGATAGAATATCAAACTTACTAATACATCTTAGTTATGCAGATTTGAATTAAGTACATAATAAGATAGGAACTATTAAGATTTAATCTTTGAGAGAATGTAGTCCCTTCATACCTTTACTGATTAATTTGGAATAGGTGCATCTAACTTGGTAGGTAAGGTGCTTTCTTCATTTGACATAATTTCCTTCTTTTTCCAAATCATTTGGAATTTGCCTTTTATTTCTTCAATATCTCCTCTAGGTTGATCTATGCAATCTCCAGCCAAGTGTCCAACTTTGTGACAATGAAAACATGCCATACCAGGATTCTTCCATGATCTTTGGTTGTTCATTCTAAACCTTATAAAATAGTTGGCACTTATATGTCCATATCTTCCACAACATTCACACCATATCCTTGTATTGTAATCCCATGGTACTGCAGAATACTATTGGTAAGGATCTGTGTGAGTTCGGTATCCTCTAGTGTTTGCTCAGTGTGCATGCCACATATAGTTCTTTTGCTTAAACTAACACTTCTTGGTACTATGTCCATATCTATTGCAGCTTTTACAAAACTCTTTGAATTTTGCCTTTTTACAATTGTTAACAGACTTTGTCCTACATTGGTTAAATGTGTGACCATAATTATTGCAATTGTGACAATAACCATTTGACTTAGTAACATTAGGTTGCTTACCTTTTCTTATTTGCCACATGTTAGCAGTATGACCTTGATTTCCACGGTAGTTGTGAATGGGCTTCTTTCTTTTGATGATCTTCTTGTTTCTAGCTTGCTTTGATGATTCTCCTTTCTCGGTAGTATGAATTCCCTTCTCGGTAGAATCTTTTCCTTTGTAACTGAGTCCTACTTCTTTGTTGGGTCTTCTTGTATCCAGTTGATCATCCAACATCTTTGAGGCTTCATAGCTATTCTTTAGTGTTTCCTTGGAATTATTTTGTATTTCAAGTTCATTGGTCAACCTTGATATTTCAAGTTTCAATGCTTGATTCTCATCATCTTTCAGATTTGCTTCATGATGTGCATAACCTAGTAGATCTAACAGATTTTGTTGAATCCTAGTCAACCTTGTGATTTCATCATTCTTTTCACATACTAATGCTTCAAGTTGTTGTTTTTCTCTTTCTAGATCTCTTACTTTATCCTCAGTTGTCCTCAATGCATCAATATTCTTAGTCATCTGTGTACTAAAATTTTCTTGCCCTCTTTTCATTGCTTTTAGTTGATCAGCCAGTCCTTTGTTCTTTTCTTTCAATACTTCAATCATCTCTTTAGCCTCTTCAGATATACTGTTCTCAGATGATGTTTCAATTTGTTCCACTAACTCTTGAGAGTCCTATAAATCATCAGATAATCTTCTTCTAACTTTTAGAGATTTTTGCATTTCTCTTTGCATGTCCACAATCACCTGATTAGCATGATCCAACTCTTCTTGCAGATACACAATCCTTTGAGATTGTTTATAGCTTTCCATTGATAAGATCTTTCTATTTAGGTTGTAAAACCTTTTTCCAAGATTCAAGCTTTGATACCATTTGTTAGGCCTAATATGGAAGGCTAATGTACTGAGAGGGGAGGGGTGAATCAGTACCTCAAAACCTTTGTCTAACAATATCTTTACTATTATGCATAAACCAAAAACTGTTGCAACATAACATAAAGCTAAAAAAAATAAATAACAATCATACATGATTCGCTCCATAACACATATATTTTGGTTACGCAGAAACTCTTGGTTAGAGTGAAAAACTACGGCGGGGATGGCACCCACAACTTCACTACTGCAATAATAAAGAGTGCTCGGTTAGATCTACATGTTTAGCTATTTCTGATAGCTTACCCTATTATGAGTATCAAGATCTGTTAGATCTACCTTGCTAAAGGATTTTACAACACTTAAACTAAATGCTCTACCTAGTTAGAGGCTTTACAGTTTATAGACTTTGTTAGAGTCTTTTACCCTGTTAAAGGTTTCTCTTACAACTTCAAAATATTACAATAAATCATTACAAATATCTGTAACTTTACATCTGAAATGTTATAGCAGATTCTATGTGCTCATAATAAGATTACCTTGCTTATAGCATACCTCGGTAACCCATAAAGTAAGTCGGTAAACCCTTCTGTTTACTTTGTTCTTTGACTATTCTCTGAAATGCTTCTCGATGACCTCTGTGTCTCTGTAACAGTCATAACACTTAGTGCTTTTACATGTCTTGCTTCATACACCTCTATATCTCTCTCTATCACACTATGTGTATATATCTGATCTCAATCTATGTTGTATAAATAGATCTCTTATGTCGGTGATCTGATTCATTGCTTCAATCTTACAAACATGATTTATCAAATGAATAACCACACAAAATACTTCATTGGTTAAATGACCTCGAAATCATACACAATCTTTAAGTGTAATTTCCAATGTGATAATAGTTCTATGTTCCTTGATCTTGTAACATGTTTCCATATGTATGTCCAGGTTCAATGAATCAGGTAACACATTTCACTTGGTGTATATCAACTCGGTGTATCATCTTTGCTACTCGGTAGACATGGAATGATACTCGGTAGATAGCTTGATGTATACTGGTCTTTGTGAATACTTTCTTTTTTAACAGACTGTTCTGTGCATACTGATTGAATGTTTTGGTAAAGGTAACCAACTAGAGTATATAGAATGACTTTGAATATAAAACTAATGGCAACTCTATAAGTAGTAACATCATCTAGAGGGCTCAAGCAAGGGGATCCATTGTTTCCTTTTTTGTTTATTATTATGGCTGAAGCTCTTAGTAGAGCCATCTTAGGAGCTAGGGATAGTGGCATATGGAAGGGGATTTCCATTCCTCATATGGCTACTAGTCATACTCATTATTTATTTGTAGATGACACATTACTCTTTGGAAAAGCTACCATGGGGGAAGCTAAGGTCATTAATAGGGTCATTTTGGACTATTCTTTGTTCTCTAGTTAGAAGATTAATCGCGCCAAGTCAAAAAATTTATTTCTTAATGTTTCCCCTCTGGTGCAGTCCAGGTTGTCTCATTTTTGGGGTTTCTCTATTGGCCAGTTCCCTTGTAAGTATTTAGGTATCTCATTTTTTACTGGTTCATAGAAGCATAATTTTTGGGAATGGATCTCGAGGGCCATTTCTTCAAGAATACTTTCTTGGTCTCATAAGTGGTTATCTTTTCCTGGAAAAATTGTGCTCATTAGATCTGTTTTAAATGGAGTTCCCATCTATCTGTTATCTATTTTAAAGGCTCCTAAGAAAACTATGGTTTCTCTGCATTTAGTATTAAGGTCTTTTATATGGAATGACAATGTTAATAAAAAAGGTAGGATCCCTCTATTGGCATGGGATAGGGTTTGTGCTCTGAGAGACAAAGGGGGTGTAGGAGTTAAGGATCTTGGTAAGAAAAATTTGGCCCTTGGTGCTAAATTAGTTTGGAAGTTATATAAACAACCCTCTTCTAAGTGGGCATCTATTTTGTCTACAAAATACTTGAAAAATAGTTCCAGGGAGGCCATTTTTACTGCTTCTTCACTCCCTAAAGGGTTTGCAATCTGGAATTTCATGGTTGAGTGCAGATCTGTCATTTTTCTAGGGTTGTCCTAGCTTATCCATAATTGTCAAAAGGCTAGGTTTTGGGAGGAAGTCTAGAATGGTTTCCCTGCACTTTCTATCCTTAGGGATTGGTCACCTCTTATGCCTTCCCTCCAATCTTCTAGGGGTATATTTGTGGCTGATTACTTTTTTGTGAATTCCTCGGGCCTCTTACCCATGGCTGGATGGAAATCAATTGATTCTCTTCTGATGGACCAAGATATTAAGTCCTCTTTTGTGAATGAGCTAAAGAAATGTTCATTACTCTTTTTAGACTAGGAAGATGAGATTATTTGGACCTATTCAAAATCAGGGGAGTATTCGGTTAAAGAAGGGTATAATTATTTGTCTGTAGATGTTAAGGGGGAGGACTTGCCATATAAGTTATTTTGGCATGCTGTCTGTCTTCCAAAAGCAGGGGCTTTTGCTTGGTTGGCTATTTAGGATAGAATTCTAACTAGCATGAGATTGGATAGGCTTGGCATCACTGTTGTCTTTCCTTGTGTTATGTGTGGAGGGTCTCTTGAATCAGTCAATCATCTCTTCCTTCATTGTCCCTTTGCTTCTCATTATTGGTATTGGCTATCTAATAAGTTAAATTGGAGTTCTTCTCTAGGTAGTGACCTTAGGTCTCACTTCATGAGTTGGCCTCTATTATATTCATCCTCATTTTATGCTTGTCTTTGGATAATTGCTCCTTCTGTTTTGATCTAGAAAATTTGGCTTGAGAGGAATAACAGGATTTTTAGGAAACACTCTTCCACTTTTCAAGATGTGCTCTTCTATATTGAAAAATTGATTTCTGAGACTGTCTTGGCCTTCATTTACAATGGTATTAGTCTACACAATACTTACACACCATGGGATAATTGGATTACCAGGCATTGGCCAGATTTATAGTCACTCCCTTTGATTGTGGCAATTTCTATAACAAGGCCTTCATTAAATAGGAAAGAGGTGGTCTAGTTGCCTCCTTCGGCTTCTAAGATCAAATTGAACTTTGATGGAGCATCTCATGGTAACCTTGGGAAATCTTCCATTGGTATTGTGGTTTCTGATAATATGGCTTGTATTATTAAAGACAATGTCAATGTATTGCTAGCGGGACCAATAATGTGGGTGAGCTTCATGCCCTTTCTACTGGTTTTGATTTGCTCCTTTCATTGCATCTATTGGATGTTGTTATAGAAGGTGACTCTCAAGTTGTTTTCTATATGGTCACTAATCACTCCTCACATTCTTGGCATCTCAAATATTGGTTGGATAAGATACTTGCTCAACTTGAGTTTTTTAATTCCTTCTCTATAGTCCATTGTTATAGGGAAGCCAACAAGGTGGTAGACTTTTAGGCCAATAAAGAATTAGATGAAGATATCCACTCTTTGGTTGATGTGGATTCCAATATTTTACCACCTCACCCAGTTTAATCAATCCTAACCTATTAGCATAGTCACAACTTCGTACCTTGTTGGTGATTATAGTTAGGTATTCAGGTTAATGTGGTATTGGCGGCCTTTTTGGTCTTCATATCTCCTCACTAAGTCTGCATTGTTGTTTGTAATTCCAGCCAGAGTATGGGTTGGGGTATTTTGTTTTAATAGGTTGGGGTTTGTGGTGCAGGAGTGCCTCATAACCTTGCTTTACACAGTTCAAAAATTTAAAAATAAAAACCTTGCTTTACATAGTATCATGTGGCTACTACCTGGGTTTTTGTTTGTCCGAAGTATGATTTCTTATACAACTTGCATGAGGTTTTATTTGTGATGATCTTTGATATGTGTACTTCTGTCCAGGCAGCTCACTTGAATTTTTAATGATTGTTTTCATTTCTTCTTTTATGGTGGCAGACTTGGAATTACTTCTTTTGCATTTGGGGGATCTCATTCGTGTGACGATATTGTACTATTTATGGCCATGTTTATTGTGAAGTAGTTCTCATCATTTTTCCTTTAGGTGGTGGCCTATGGTTATTTCTTTGTATGTTTGCCATGGGCTTGCTTGTGCTGATATTATCTATTGCATCCTTTGGTGGCCAAGCTTGTTCTTTCATAATGGCATTTACTGTCTTTATAATCCCATATTCTCTATGTTTTTGCATTATCTCTTTTATGGCATCTGTAGGCTATAGAATATTGATGCCTATGAAGAAGCATGACTTCCAGGACTCTCATGATTTTGATGATGAAAAGCTTGGATGTTTGTTTCAAATTTATTCTCTGGATTTCTCTCTGGCTTTTCGCAAGGTTTTGGGCAAACGATGGCTGGTGGAAAATGTAGGTTGTTTTCTTGTTGAGGTTGCATCTCATTTTTTCACTATCTGTATGGACTTTCTCCTCGATTCTTCTATGGTCAGGGCAATTTTTGATGCATACTTCCATCCCTATTTCTATACTGTTGCTTATTTGGATAGTGCATTGTCTCTCTATCATTTTGAATTTGGCAATTTTGATTATGGTGGTTTCCTACCTCATTCTCAATTACTATCTTCTGGCTGGCATAGGGAACTTCTTTCAATTATAAGGAATGGATTGATTTCTAACCTTTATGATGATATTTTTTTGCCTTGGTAGCTTTGTTAGATCATATCTCGCCAGATTGTTTGGCGGCAGCTGTCAATGTATTTTCACGTATTCACTTTCTCCTAGACTTGATGAAAGTAGCAATGTCTTCGCCAACTTCAGTTTTTCCTCTTCAGATGGTGCCTCCTGTAGCTCTCAATGATGATTTTATCCCCCCTTCTTCTCCTCCATTGGAAAGTACTAGCTCATGGTTTTTGCATTCTTAATGTAATTCTCTCAGTCAGAGAAAATTTTGTACTCATTATAGTGGGTTGGGTTTTTTTGTTGCCCATTATGGCATTTATGTAATATTGGGTGGGCCTCTTATCTAGTTTTTATGTATGAGCAAGACCAGAGGTTTTCTTTACCTGGTTCTTTCCTACTGGTGCTCTTTGAATCAGGTTGTAAAAATATTCTAAAAATTAATTAAATTTAGTGGTTCGCCACTTTTATCAAAAAAATTTAAAATGATTATGTTTATTTTTTTAATACATATATTGGTATATAATTTAATTTAATCAAGTCCTTATAATTGGCTCTATTATCTATATTTTTAAGATAAAAAAAAATTATTAAAATTTATATGTCTGTTTAAAAAAAAATTATTTACAATATTGTAAATAATAAAAAAAGAAAAACAAAAAAAATATGTCAAAAAAAATGTCTTTGTGAATTTTTCCGTTAAAATATCCAAACATCGAGTGACATAAATGGTTCTTTGAGCAAACAAAATATGCGTTTGCAACTCGGGGAACTGTGGTCCACTTCCTCAGACAAAATCAGAATGGCAAATGGTGCAACCTAGGAGATATCAGAGGGTAGTAAGGAAGGGCTTACCATTTTCTAGGGCTTGAAGATATGGAAAACAAAATACCCTCCACTTGGAAGAGTCTATTAGGATGACCATCTGTGATAGATTCATCCATTTGCAAAATCTTGAGGGAGGTTTTTTAAAACCGGTTCCTCGGGGTGAGCCAAAAAAAAAAAAGATTGAGAACTTGGATAGCTGGAGATCGGGTGTTAATAATGCTAGACCTAAGTTATCTAAGGAGGGATGTAAGAAACCCAAATCTCTTCTTCCTTCCAAACCCACAGAGGCAAATTTGAATTTGGAGACAAACCCTAAATCAGAAGAGAAAATTGTGGTGGAAATCAATGTTAGTTTGGTTGAAAGGATTCAACAAAAATGCAAAACATTTGGGGTTTTTGCTAGATAGTGTGGACTTGGACTCGCAACAAAGGTAATTGTGGATTGGTTCAAATATTCCTTCAATCAGATAGTGAGTATTTCTATCTTTTCTGAGGGTTTTCTTTATATTGATTGTGAAAATACCAAGCATAAGAATGAATTTTTAAGAGGTAAATCTCTGATTTTTAAAGGCTTTGGTTTTGAATTTTTAGACTGGCAACCTACTTTCAATCCGAGAAAATTAGAGTCATTTAAAGTAGATAGACCGGTTTTGATCCCTAACTTACCAGTAGAATTAATGGGTAAAGAAATTATCATGAAACTTGGTAATCATTTAGGAAAATTCGTAGAGATTAGTGACAAAGACCGGATGTATTGAGATTGTGTATTGATAGTTAATATGGATATTAATGTTAATTCACTCAACCCTATTTAAATTATAACTAGGGAGTCGACTTTCCTAATTTTCCCCAAAATTTATAGAGGGATTTTAGATCTATATTTAGCAGTCAAAGCGATCTCAAGGGTAGTTTGGGGTAGTCAGGTTGTGGATGAGGTGGGGGATATGAATCTTATCCCTGAACAAGATGTTGGTGCGAAAGTCCTAGGTAGTTTGGAAGAAAATGATTCCCCCTAATCATTAGAATCTCCCGACAGATTGGAAAAGGCTGAACAAGAGGAGGATTTGGCTCGTAAAGAAGAAGAGGTAAAATACATTATCAACTATTTATGTGATTCAGTTACGAAGGACATCCTGGAGAATTTACTAGATGAAATAGTAGATAGAGAAGAGTTAGAATTACAGAAAGGTTGTTGATGAAAGGGATTACGAATTTTATCAATCCCCCAAAGGTCATGGATATGGAGGCCCTTATAATGGAGTTAAATTACAAAAAAAATGGTGAAACTTTTGAAGCATTAGGAATTAAACAATGGGCTGGGGAGAAGGTTACACCGGATTGTGCAAAACACTGTGAAAAGAGAGGTAGGAAATCCCTATTGGAGTTGAGAGCTAATGATGGAATAGCTGAAGGTCGAGTTAAACTCATGGATATGTTTCATGCAGGGAAGGAAAAGGTCCTTCCCACAGCACCATGAAAGTATTATCATGGAATTAGGGGTTTAAATGACCTTAACAAGCAACGGATAGTTAAACATTGTTTGTCTACCTATAGTTCTGATTTAGTTATGTTACAGGAAACCAAACTAGAGACAAATGACTTAGCCTCTTTTGGTAAATGACTAGGCTTTAGACATATTATAGGAGTACCAGCCATTAGATCCTTTGGAGGTCTGGCCATGATGTGGGATCCTCGCAATATTGGGTTCTCATTATTAGAAACTCATGACAATTGGATCAGTGGCAGAGTCACTAGTTTTAAACATAAACTAAATTTTCTCATTATTAATGTTTATGGATCAACACTAAATGAGGACAAAAGAAGAGTTTGGAAGGAAATCAAGGAGTTCATAAGTAGTACCCAAGAACAAATTTGCATTCTAGGAGGTGACTTCAATGCTATTATGAATAAATCTGAGAAATAAGGAGGCAAAGGCAAAACCTCTAGAGCTACTTTAGACTTTGTAAATTGGATCCATCACAGTGGCTTGGTAGAGATTAACATGGTTAAGGATGCCTTTACATAGAATAATAGAAGGTTAGGTTTAGTAATATTGAAGAAAAATTAGATAGGTTCTTTGTATCAGGTAGTCTCATCAACTTTCCGTATACCTTAGAAGCATCAATTTTACCCTTCTCAGGCTCATATCATTTCCCAATTCAACTCAGCCTTCTTGTGGATTCAAGACCAAGAAGATGTCCTTTCAAATTCAAACAGATGTGGTTGAGAGATGATAATATTCTTAGGCTTTTAAAGGAATGATGGAAAGAGGTAGAGGTCTCTAGGTCTAGGAGCTAAAAGGTAGTCAATGAGCTTAAGATAATTAAGTAGAAGCTCATACTATGGAATAGGGAACACTTTGGCAATATATTTGACAAGAAGGCACAAGTGGAAGTAGAGTTAGTGGAAGTAAATGAAGTTGTCATGTTGAAAGGGATGGATGAAGCTCTGTTTGTTAAAGAAAAGAAACTCCTTCTTGAGCAAGAAAATATTCTTGCAAAAGAGGTCTATTGGAAACAAAAATCTAGGGAAACATGGCTGGATGAGGGGTATAAGAACACTAAATTATTTCACAATAGTGTCAAACATAAAAGATTCATTAAAAGAATCTCTAAGATTAACATTAGTAATGGCTCTGAGGTGGTAGATCTTGAGCTCATCTCTAGGGAGGCAGTAGATTTTTTTTCCAATATTCTCAACATAGATTTGACTCCGCATTACTCAGGCCAAGACAAGTTTCTAAAGATTATACCCAGATTACTAAGTAAGGAACAAAATCATAGTCTGTACAAAATTTTCTTTATCAGAAGTAGAAGCATCTCTAATGGAGATGAATCCAGATAAATCCCCCGGTTCGGATGGATTTGTGACTAATTTTTTTCAAAAGTGTTGGCCCTTCATAGGGGAGGAGGTGATGGGTGCTCTTGAGGGCATGAGGAATTCAAGAAAAGTTCTCAAAGAAATCAATAATACTTTCTTTTCCCTCATTCCGAAGAAGAAAAATCCTAAATATTTTGATGAGTTCAGACTAATTGCACTATGTAACACCATCTATAAGATTTTTTCTAAGACATTAGCTAATAGGCTTCAGAAACTCCTTCCTCTTTTGATTAGTGAGGAACAAACGGGATTTTTTCCTGGAAGGTCTATTTATGATGGGGTTATTATAGCATAGGAGGCCATTCATTCTGTCTAGAAGAATGGAACCCCTAGCATGTTCTTAAAACTAGACATTAGAAAAGCCTACGACAAGGTAGATTGGAGATTCTTGTGCAAATGCCTAGAAGCATTTGGATTCCCCTCTTTATGGATTAACTTGATATTTGAATGCATTTCAACACCTAAATTCTCAATGTTAGTTAATGGAACTCGAGAGGGATTTTTTAGCTCTTCCAGGGGTCTAAGACAAGGAGATCAATTATCCCCTTTACTTTTTATCATCATGGTGGAATCACTAGGCAGAGCTATTTCTAATGCAAGGGAAAGCGGTTAGATCTCAGGAATTAGAATTACCAGCAACTTAGATCCTACCAAACACCAACAATTTGTGGATGATACTATGTTATATGGGCTCTGTCATATAGGAGAAGTGAAAGCTTATAAGAAGATCCTAGACACTTACTCTAAGGCTTGTAGACAAGAAATTAACCCAACTAAGTATGAAGTATTCTTTTTTAAAACTAATGTCTACTTACAAAAAGACATCTACAAAGTTTTGAATTTTAATATGGGTAGGCTACCCTACAAATATCTAGGTATGCCCTTAGATAAGGGAAATAGATCTTCAAATTTGTGGGATTCAGTGATAGATAGGCTTAAGAAGAAGGTAGCAACCTGGAAAGGCAAGTGGCTATCCTCTACAGGAAGAGCAACCATGGTTAAATCAGTTTCGGCATCAATGCCAATCTATCAGTTATCATGTATTAACCTTCCCCAGTCCAAAAAGGAAGAATTGAGTAGACATCTTAGGTCTTTTTTCTAATTGGGAGTTGAGGATAAGAAGAAGATCTTGCTCATGGCTTGGGATAAGATTTGCAGGCCAAAGTCAGAAGGTGGTATGGGGTTTAAGAATAATAAGGACCACAGTAGAGTGCTAGGGGAAAAATTAGTCTATCGAATATTTAGATCCCCCCACCTTAAGTGGGCTCAAATCTTATTCCATAAATATCTTAGTGGTAGGAACAAACTAGCCTCTTTAGGGAAATTTCTCCTCTGAAACGTTCTCACATTTGGAATTTTATGATGCATTGTAGGAAAATAATCTTAGACAAATTATCTTGGAACTTGGTCAATGGAGAGGAAGCCCTTTTTTGGATGTATTCTTGGGGAGGATTCAAGGCACTACATAAGAGTGCTAGTCTAGAGATGTCTAGAGTAGTGCTAGAATCCACATGGGGTAGGCATGTCAGGGACTAGATAATGCCAATTGACAAGGACCTAGCTAAATGTTCGAATTGGAAATATCTAGATCATGTGGATATCCCAGAAATGGAAAAATAGGAGCTCCAAGATATCCTTAAGAATAGAATGGTCTCCTTCAACTTGGGGTTAGATACTCTTGTTTGGGATGGACCAAAATTAGGAGAATACACCTCTAAAGATGGTTATAGTCTCCTCCTTAGTTAGCAGCTTTCCTTATGCACTTATGTCCTCTCAGTCTTATTTTGGGACAAGATGTGTTTTCCAAAGGCAGGGTTGTTCTCGTGGTTTTCTCTCTACAATAAGATTCTTACTGCAGACAAATTTAGAAAAAATGGGCTTTGAGGGACCCAATAGATGCCCTTTATGTGTATAGGTAGAAAAAGATAAGGATCATATCCTCCTTAATTGTAATTATGACTCCAAATGCTGGCTTTGGTTATGTAACAAATCAAGATAGAACTCAGCTCTCCCTAACTCCATTCTAGGTATGTTTCAGGCATGGCCCATTCTTCATCAATGTTCCCTCTTTGGAGGTCTATGGAAATTGGCCCCTTCTTTGGTAATTTGGGAACTTTGTAAGGAACACAATAGGAGACTCTTTAAGGAAAAGAAAATGGAATTGAACCAACGTTTGAATAAAATTGAGTCCTCACTAGTAGAAACTCTTAATAGTAGGACATCTAAATTTCCCAATAAACTTTCTAAGATGACATACAGGGATGAGAAAATGAGAGGTAGGTGGTTAGGTCTAGTGATCCCTCCCTTTGTAGGAGTAAGAAAATCTAATAAAAAGGAGTTAAGAGAAGCTTGCAAATGGAAGGTCCCCAAAAAAGGGTGGGCTAGGCTTAACTTTGATGGAGCATCTCATGGGAATCTGGATCTTGCAAGGATCAGATGTTGTCTACATGATGATACTGGTAGGGAATTAGCTAAGTTGGCCAAGCCCATATGTATTGAATCCAATAATAAAGTAGAGTTTTTAGCTTTAGTTGAAGGCCCCATCTTATATCAAAACATGGGTTTAAGTAAGCTCACCATAGAAGGAGATTCGGCTATTATTATCAATGGCCTTAGAGAAGATTTTCTTCCTAATTGGAAGCTAAATGTGATCTTATCAAGTGCTCTAAGCCTCCTCAAGGATTTCAAGAAAACAACCTTTAGTCATATTTAGAGAGAAGGTAACTCTAGGGTGGATGAATAAGACAATGCAGGGGCTGATGGGATATTTCTAAGTTAAGATAGGGCCCTTCTTTTTCCTAAGAGCCTACTATAAGGTCCAGATTTCTTAGGATTTTGTTCTCCAAAAGTCAAGATTTGTTATGTCTTTAGGGATTCTTTCTATGAACCAGGCTACCCCCTTAAGAATGAAGGTAGATATGTCAGTGTCAGATGGTAAGGGCTAGGCTTTTGTTGGTAGAGATATATTCTCTGTTGTCTATATGTCCATCCCAAATCCATCTCGGAAATCTTTGCTTAGTCTCAATTCTTGAATGAACTGGGAGAAGCTAGATATTAGAGCATGGTCCTCTTCTTTATTTTTTGTTTATGGATATTTGTCGTATTCAAGATAAATATACAATGAAACAGTAGTATATGTACACACACACACACACACACACACACACACATATATATATATATATATTTACACATATATAAATAATATATATAGATTTGTAAAAGTGACATTTTCATTAATAATTAATAATGATGAAGATGCTATCAAAGTTGTATATATATAAATAGGTGTATATGTGTATATGGACATATATATATAGAATTATATATATATGGTTATATATATGGATATGCATATCTATATATATATATGCAAACTTTTAGGGAGAGTTAAATGCTTATAGACATATTTATAATGTTATCGACTTGTCAACACATTTTCTTGAACATAGCCTTTCTTCTACTTAAATTAAATCCTCTTTTTTGGTGGCATACTTAGAGTTGATGATGCGACCTTCCTTGCTGCATGCGCCAGCTATAACTAAGTAGCTCGCTCAACTAACGATGACACTATTAATAACCTTGATCTTGGAGATCGTATATCTCCACTATCCCTACATCGTGACCATTCATTCTTGCTCCTCTAACACTCTTAAGCAATCAAATCGATCCTTTACCAAGATAGATGAGTTGTATTTTATGGTACCTTTCAAAACTCAATAATAATAATTAATGGCTTTGTTTGTAAAGTAGTTGATTATCTGACAAAGTTAAGCTCATTATGGATACTCTCCTAAGGCTTGTAGGGCGTAAGCGCCAAATGGCTTTACAAGGGACATCAAGGAAGATAGACTGAAAGGCATTTTGGTCTTCCCAAATTTCTTAGTTATTCGGGCGGTCAAGAAATATTTTTGGGAGGTGTATATTAAGAATGAGGATCGCACTAGGACTAATTCTGATATAGTAGCAATGTTCTTGGTGGTGGCCTTACACTATGAGAGGGACAAGGAGGTGGTGATGAAATTATTTAGAAGCATCTTTAAGAAAGAACTATTGGGTGAACTGGAGAGGGTGGTCTTCAATGTAGATGAGGAGTTAACTATTCCTAAGCCCCACAACTATGATAGAATCATATGGAAAAAACAACCTGGTGCCCAAATTTCCAATCTTGGAAATTGAAGATGAGTCTGCCTTTGCAGCCTACAATCCGATAAGGTAGAGGAATTTTTCCTTTTTTATGTGGCTTTTGCATGTCAAAAACCCATTGTGTAATAGGTGGCTGGCCAACTATCTCAAAGTAGAAAACATTGAAGTTGTTCTTAATGACATGGAGATCCCTTTTGGCCCTGCCTCTAGCCCAGCTAATCTCCCTACAAGCTCAGCAATGGTAGAATGAAAGGTGTGGTCGACAAGGTGTCGAGCAGGATAGTTGTTGTGTTTCTTACTAGTTTATTTTATCATTACTTGTGGTTCTGAATGGTTTACCATGATACTTAAAAATATTCAAACTTTTATTTCAAACATAAGTTTCATAGACATTTGGATGATTAGGTTAATATTTTATCTAGCCTAGATATGTTATTTCTGTCTCTATCTTGGTGGCTTTCTTTATTTCACTGTCTTCTCTGAAATGATTGCATCTTTAGAAATTTTGCATGATTTAACAGGTCTTGCTTGTGGGTAAAGCAAATAATTTTGTGAAAACAAAGCTCCCTACAATAATTTTCAATTTTTTGCTTTTTGCAGTGAGCCATAGCTCATTCCTTTCATATCATATATAAATTCATACATATATATATATTTACATATATATAAATATATATGTATATATACATATATATATGTATATATACACATATATATATACATACATATATATATGTATGTATATATGCATATATATACAGATAAATATATATAAAGGCATAGATGATATATAAAAATGTATTTAAATGTATAGGAAGAGGTAGGAAGGGTTGGCTGCTACTATTATAAAGTCTCTGAGATTTGTTTGAGAAGCCTAGGATTGAAACTCATTTTTAAAAAAATAGCAGATATATATCACAATGAATGTCTGGCTAATTTTGAATATCATCTACATAATTACCTTTCTTGCTTTTGGTTATACTTGATTCTGGTATAAAGGTGGATAGTTGTTTTCAAATATTTCTTAATGACTCAAATATGCTGGTACGAAGGAAAAGGAATTTGTTTAAGAAAATAAAATAGGATTGAAACTTGTTGTGGGGAGTGATATGATTTTAAGCTCTTTTAGGACTAAAGATTCTTTTCCTCTTAGATCCATGCTCTATTTTATATTAAAGATGATAGCTTGAAGCTTATAGGTTGTGTTAAGGATATGGGTAGGGCTACTTCCCACAATGCTGTTGTAACCTGGGTAATCTTTCATCTTGTAGTCAACATCAAAAGGACTTATGTGTTGTCTCAATATAAAAGATACCATGGTTGTAGTAGCAGTTATGGAAATTTTTAGGCAAAAAAGGTTATCTAAAAGTTGTATGTTTATGGCTAACAATTCATGAAGTGGTTTGTTGTAGGACAATGTTGAGATTTTCGTGCAAGTATCAGAGATAGCAGATAGTCTGGGTGTCAAGATAGCTAAGGATAAGAATGTTGTTTAGTATTATCATCTTTTCTTATATATTCTATTTGTTTTTTATTTATTCTAATTCTTTCACTTTTTTTTCAAGGATTAATTATTTTATTAAATTAAATTTATATTCTAATTATTTGTGTTTTTTTATGGAGCTACAAATAATAATTAAAAGATATTAGAATTTATACATTTTGTCTTATTAAAAATTTATTATTATAGAATAATTATATTTGAATTTGTTTTGGAAAAATGGGTAAAGATTTATTCAGAAATCATAGAAATACAAAGATGGGGCCTTAGGCCCACCAAGACAACAATAAAAACTAAAAGGATCATGAAAAAACTAGAAGCACCACCACTCTAAAGTCCAGTGACCATAGAATTCAATCTGATCATCGGATTTCCAATGGTAATACCTTTTCAGAAAGCCCTCAAAAGGATGATGTGGTAGAAAGTAGGGCCAAGGGCCAGCTACTTTGGAAAAATTTCTCTTGGCCGAAGTGTGACTGTTTTGCTTGGACTTCGACTTTGAATAAATATCTAACTTGGGACAATATTTGCAAGTGTGGGCTCAACGGGCCTTCCATCTATGTTTTGTGTGGTAATGGAGTAGAGGATTCATCACACATGTTCTTCAAATGCCCTTCCTCATTGTTGCTTTGGGATTAATAGTAGGGGGTGTGAAAGAACCCTTTTTTTCAAATGGATTCTTTGGTGGAGTTTTGCAGTAGTTTAAGAAAGCCTCCTATTTTGTCCTCTTTTCTCTAGACTATCTCGCACATAGGGCCCATATTGTTTGTAGGTTGGGATTGTTGGCTATGTTTCATGTCTTAGCTTGTGTCAGGAGAGGTAGATATGCTAAGAAGAAGGCTCAAATGGTGGGACAATGGTTGCCCCCTTAGGATGAATCCATTAAGATTAACACCAATGGCTCCTTTCAAGGTACTCTAGGTCCTATTGGGATTGGGGATATTGGTAGGGATCATTTGGGGGATGTGGTTTTCTTCTTTTCAGTGCATAAAGGGTGGCAACCTAATAATTTTATGGAGGGATTAGCAATTTTCTATGCCTTGTAGCATGCATATGAGTTGGGGTGGCAGAAGTTTTTCTGTAAATCAGATTTGTGGATTATAGTTAACCTATTCATTGAGTAGAAGGTGAGTGGGCTTAATTGGTAGCTGGTAGGGATTGTGCACCAGGTTTTGTAAATTAGTTCTATGGTGGAGAAGGTGTCCTCAATCCACATTGCTCGTGAATGGAATAGAGTTGCTATTTGTTTGGCTAAGTGGGCTTCAGAACATGGTGATGATTTGAAAGTTGAGTTTTGGGAGCATCTTTCCCCAGATTACTGTCAAGAATTACATAAGATCTTTGCCGAGGATATGGATAGTTATGAAGCTGGATGATAACTAGTTGGGTGTTTTGTTCTCTTCTCAAGCCTTGAGGCTCTGGTTTTCTTATGTAATGCTTGTTTCTGATTATTAATAAAGTTTCTACCCCTTTCTTCAAAAAGATATTAACTATAATTGGTTTTAATATAATAACAATTAATAATTATAGAAGCAAAAATAAACATTTTTTTAATAACTTAATGAAAAATATTTATATGTATGATTAAAGGTTATTAAATTATTTTTTCTTTATTAAAATGATTAAAATAATTTTTATAATATAGTAAATTTAAAAATATAAATCCCAACTTTAAAAAATCCATGTTTCTTTTTAATGCAAAAATAATAATCACTTTTGATTGGTATAAACTAATTGATTAAAGTGCTAAAGTGAATGCAACAATATTACCTATGGCATGTCCTGATAAGTACATGGTTCATTTCATATTGGAATGCATTATGCATAAAAATATGAATTCGAATATTATTGAAAAAGAAAGAACCAACTTTATTTAATTTTAATTTTTCTTCTTTTTTTCTTTTTCTTTTTTCCTTAAGTTTAAAATTATTTTAATTATTTATTTGTTATAATAATTAAAATTTATTATAATTAATTTAATTTATAATTATTTGTCTTACTAAAATTTTAATTATGATAGAACAATTATATTTTAAATTAAAATCTTTCTTTTATTATTATATTCTTATGATAAGAATGTCGTTTATTATTATCTTCTTTTAATATATATTTTATTTTTTTATTATTTATTCTAATTCTTTCACTTTTTCTTCAAGGATTAATTGTTTTATTAAATTAAAATTGTATTTCAATTATTTGTGGTTTTTTATTGAATTACAAATAATAATTAAAAGATATTAGAATTATACATTTTGTCTTATTAAAAATTTATTATTATAGAATAATATATTTTAATTTTTTTCTGGAAAAAGGGGTAAAGATTTATTTAGAAATCACAGAAATACAAAGATCAGGCCTTAGGCCCACCAAGATAGCAACAAAAACTAAAAGGATCCTAAAAAAACCACCAGCACCACCACTATAAAGTCTAGTGACCATAGAATGATATCTGACCATCAGATATCCAATGGTAATACCTTTTTGGAAATCCCTTAGAAGGATGATGTGGCACAAAGTAGGGCGAAAGGCTAGCTAGCTTGGAATAATTTCTCTTGGTCGAAGTGTAACTATTTTGCTTGATTTTCAGCTTTGAAAAAATGTCTAACCTGGGACAATATTCACAAGTGTGGGTTCTATGGGCCTTCTATTTGTGTTTTGTGTAGTAATGGAGAGGAGGATTCTTCACACATGTTCTTTAGATGCCCTTTCTCATTGCTACTCTTGGATTATTGTTTGGAGGGTGGAAGCACCCTTGTGTCCATGTGGATTCTTCGGTGGATTTTTGGAGTAGTTTGAGCAGGCCTCCTATTTTGTCCTCTTTTCTCCAGACTGTCTGGCACATAGGGCCCATTTTCATAGTTTGGTAGATCTGGCTAAAGAGGAATATTAGGATCTCTAGGGAAGTTAGACTATTAGATAAAAAATTGGCTCCTCTCAAGGTACTCTGGGTCTTGTTGGGATTGGTGATGTTGGTAGGGATCATTTGGGGGATGTGGTTTTCTTCTTTTCAGTGCATAAAGGGTGGCAACCTAGTAATTTTATGGAGGGATTAGCAATTTTGTATGCCCTAGAGCATGCATATGAGTTGGGGTGGCATAAGGTTATTTTTGAATCAGATTCATGAACTATTGTCAACCTATTGATTGGGCAGAAGGTGAGTGGGATTAATTGGCAGCCGACAGGGATTGTGCACTTGGTTTTGCAAATTATTTGTATGGCAGAGAAGGTGTGTTTCATCCACATTCCTCATGAATAGAATACAGCAGCTGATTGTTTAGCTAAGTGGGTTTGAGAACATGGTGATGATTAGAAAGTTGAGGGTTGGGAGCATCTTTCTCCAGATTACTATCAGGACTTGCATAAGATCTTTATTGAGGATATGGATAGTTATGAAGCTAGATGATAACTGGTTGGGTTTTTTTTTCTCTTCTCGAGCCATGAGGCTTTGGTTTTCTTATGTCATGCTTGTTTCTAATTATTAATAAAGGTTTTACCCCTTTCTTGAAAAAAATGTTAACTATAATTGGTTTTAATATAATAACTATTAATAATTATAGAAGCAAAAATAAACATTTTTTTAATAACTTAATGAAAATTATTTAAATGTAGAGGAGGATTCTTCACACATGTTCTTCAGATGCCCTTTCTCCTCACTGCTCTAGGATTACTGCTAGGGGTGTGGAAGCACCCTTGTGTTCACATGGATTCTTTGGTGGAGTTTTGGAGAAGTTTGAGCAAGCCTCCTATTCTGTCCTCTTTTCGACAGACTATATGGCACATAGGGCCCATTTTCATACTTTGGCAGATCTGGCTAGAGAGGAATAGGAGGATCTTTAGGGAATTCAGACTATTAGCTTAGAAATTAAGGAATAGAATCCTTGGAATTATCTAAGAGATTGTGGAAGCTAAATATGAGGTGAGTTTTCTTCTGGATAGAGGAGAGGGTGATATTGTTTGTAGGTTGGGTTTGTAGGAGATGTCTCATGTCTTAGCTTGTGTCAAGAAAGGTAGACGTGCTAAAAAGAAGGTTCAAAGGGTGGGAAGATGGTTGCCCCGTCAAGATGAATCCATTAACATTTACATCGATGGCTCCTCATGGGGTACTCTAGGTTCTATTAGGATTGGGGGTGTTGGTAGGGATCATTTGGGGAATGTGGTTTTCTTCTTCTCACTCCATAAAGGGCAGCAACCTAATAATTTTATTAAGGGATTAGCAATTTTCTATGCCCTAGAGCATGCTTATGAGCTGGGGTGGCATAAGTTTATCTATGAATCGGATTTACAGATTATTCTTAACCTGTTGATTGAGCAGAAGGTGAGTGGGATTAATTGGTAGCTAGGGGGTATTGTGCACAAGGTTTTGCAAATTAGTTCTATGGTGGAGAAGGTTTCTTTCATCCACATTCCTCATGAATTGAATAGAACAGCTGATTGTTTGCCTAACTAGGCTTCGAAAGATGGTGATAATTGGAAAGTTGATGGTTGGGAGCATCTTTCCCCTATATACTGAACTAGGACTTGCATAAGATCTTTTTTGAGGACATGGATAGTTATGAAGTAGGATGATAACTGATTGTGTAGGTTGTTCTCTTCTCAAGTTGTAAGGCTCTCATTTTCTTGTGGAATGCTTGTTTTTTATTATTAAAAAAGGTTTTACCCCTTTATTCATAAAAATATGAACTATAATTTATTTTAATATAATAACTATTAATAATTATAGAAGCAAAAATAAACATTTTTTTAATAATTTAATGAGAAATATTTAAATGTATGATTAAAAGTTATTAAATTATTTTTTATATATTAATATGATTCAAATATTTATAATTTTCAAAATGTATTAAAAAATGGAATGATTTTATAAAAAAATATATATATAATTATGAGAATACATATAACATTTATGTTTATTTATTTAACACATATATTTGTATTTTATTTTATTTAAAATCAATCAAGTCCTTATAATTGGCTTTATTATCTATATTTTCTGATTAAAAAAATTATTAAAATTTATGTCTATTTGGAAAAAATGTTTTTTTTTTAATTATTTAAGATAATTAAAAAATGAAAAGAAAATTAAAATAGAAATTTTAATTTTTAAAATAGAAAGAAATCCAAAAAAAACCTAAAAAATATATTATTCCTAAAAATTTGCTACTATAACACAATTTTTTTTAAACCAATCATAATGTCGATAAATAATTTTTATAATATCTTAAATTTAAAAATATAAATCCCAGTTTTACAAAATCCAAGTTTCTTTTTAAAGAAAAAATAATTATGAATTTTGATTGGTGCAAACTAATTGATTAAAGCACTTCAGTGAGTGTAATAGTATTGCCTATGGCAAGTCCTAATAAGTACATGGTTCACTTCATATTGGAGTGCATTTAGAGAAAAATATGAATTCTAATATTATTTATTAGAAAAAGAATATGCATAAAAAAAATCGAAGAAAAAATATTGAAAAAGAAAGAACCAACTTTATTTAATTAAATTTTTTCTTTTCTTTTTCTTTTTCCTTTTTCCTTAAGTTTAAAATTATTTTAATAATTTATTTCTTGTTAGAATAATTAAAAATTATTATATTTAATTTAATTTAGAATTATTATAGAATAATTATATTTTAAATAAAAATCTTTCACTTATTACTATTTTCTTATGATAAGAATGTCATTTATTATTTTCTTTTATTAAATATTTTATATTTTATTATTTATTCCAATTCTTTCACTTTTTTTTCAAGGATTAATTATTTTATTAAGTTAAAATTGTATTTTAATTATTTATGATTTTTTATGGAATTACAAATAATAATTAAATGATATTAGAATTTATACATTTTGTCTTATTAAAAATTTATTATTATAGAATAATTATACTTCAATTTTTTTTGGAAAAAAGGGTAAAGATTTACTAAAAAATCACAGAAATACAAAGATCAGGCCTTAGGCCCACCAAGATAGCAACAAAAACTAAAAGGATCCTGAAAAAACCACCAACACCACCACTACAAAGTGAAGTGACCATAGAATTAGATCGTATCATCGGATTTCCAATGGTAATACCTTTTTAGAAATCCCTCAAAAGGATGACATGGCACAAAGTAGGGACAAAGGCTAGTTACTTTGGAACAATTTCTCTTGGCTAAAGTGTAACTATTTTGCTTGGACTTTGGCTTTAAATAAATGTCTAGCATGGGATAATACTTACAAGCATTGGTTCCATAGATCTTCCATCTCTTTTTTGTGTGGTAATGGAGAGGAGGATTCTTCACACATGTTCTTTAGATGCCCTTTCTCGTTTCTACTCTAGGATTTCTAGTGGGGGATGTGGAAGCACCCTTATGTTCACGTGGATTCATTGGAGTTTTGGAGTACTTTGAGAAGGCCTCATATTCTATCCTCTTTTTTGACTTTCACACTTCTTTTCCTTCCAATAAGATGTTCTTCATTGGCACTTGGTGAGAGAGCTGGGTGACAAAAAATTGTTTTGTGCGGTCGAGGTTGGATTTTCTGTGCAAGGTGTGCCACTCCAAATTTGTAGGGGGAATATGCATGGGAAATGGATGTCTTTGAGTGGCCTTACAATTGAGGTGGTTGTGTGCATGATGCATTTCACACAGATCTTCCATTCATGAGTTTGTTTGACTTTAAGACTGAGGGTAAAGGGCTCCATACAAGATGTTCTTCCTAGGTGCCTATGAACCAAAGCTCCCTATCTACCCTCTCTAGCCTACATTCATGTTTTCCTCACTGTGGGTCTTGAGGAGCACACTTCTTGATTCTTGCATCTCCATCCTTAGTCGACTTTGGGATGCAGGTAGGTTTTTGTTTGATCGCAAGGATAGGATGCATGCTTTCTAATTTTGGTTTCCCATGAGGGTGAGTATGCCTCATGATCTATGTTTGTCTCAAAGATTAAGCCATGCATGTCTAAGTATGAACTATTTCAGACTGTGAGACTATAGATAGCTCATTAAATCAGTTATAGTTTCTTTGATGATACCTTGCTACTCAGATAACGTAGTAATTCTAGAGCTAATAATAAATGGCATTCTTATCATAAGAAAATAATAATATATTTGAATTATTTTTGGAAAAAGGGGTAAACATTTTTTTAGAAATCATAGAAATACAAAGATCAGGCCTTAGGTCCACCAAGATAGTAACAAAAACTAAAAGGATCCTTAAAAATCCACTAACACCACCACTACAAAGTTTAGTGACCATAGAATTAGATTTGACCATCAGATTTCCAATGGTAATACATTTTTGGAAAGCCCTCAAAGTATGACGTGGAACAAAGTAGGGCCAAAGGCCAGCTACTATGGAACAATTTTTCTTGGCCGAAGTGTAACTATTTTTCTTTGACTTCGACTTTGAATGAATGTCTAACCTGGGACAATATTCGCAAGCGTGGTTTCCATGGGCCTTCCATCTGCATTTTGTGTGGTAATGGAGAGGTGGATTCTCCACACATGTTCTTCAGATGCCCTTTCTCATTGCTGCTTTGGGATTACTGATGGGGGGTTTGGAAGCACCCTTGTGTTCATGTGGATTCTTTGGTGGATTTTTGGAGTAGTTTGATCAAGCCTCCTATTATGTCCTCTTCTCGCCAGACTATATGGCACATAGGGCCAATTTTCATACTTTGGCAGATTTGGCTAGAGAGGAATAGGAGAATCTTTAGGGAAGTCAGACTGTTAGCTCAGCAATTGTGGAATAGAATATTGGAATCATCTAGGAGAGGGTGGAAGCTAAATGTGAGGTGATTTTTCTTCTAGATAGAGGAGAGGGTGATATTGTTTGTAGGTGGGGTTTACAAGAGATGTCTCATGTCTTAGCTTGTGTCAAGAAAGGTAGATGTGCTAAGAAGAAGGTTCAAAGGATGGGAAGATGGTTGCCACTTCAGGATGAATCCATTAAGATTAACACCGATGGCTCCTCTCAGGGTACTCTAAGTCTTGTTGGGTTTGGGGTGTTGGTAGGGATCATTCGGGGGTTGTGGTTTTCTTCTTCTCAGTGCATAAATTGCAGCAACCTAATAAGTTTAAAGAGGGATTAGAAATTTTCTATACCCTGGAGCATGCATATTAGTTGGCGTGGCATAAGTTTCTCTACGAATCAAATTTGTAGATTATTCTTAACCTGTTGATTCAGCAGAAGTTGAGTGGGATTAATTGGTAGCTAGTAGGGATTGTGCACAAGGATTTTCAAATTAGTTCTATGGTGGAGAAGGTGTCTTTCATCCACATTCCTCTTGAATGGAATAGAGTAGTTGATTGTTTGGCTAAGTAGGCTTCGGAAGAAGGTGATGATTAGAAAGTTGACGGTTGAGAGAATCTTTCCCCTGTATACTGTCAGGACTTGCATAAGATCTTTGTTGAGGACATGGATAGTTATGGAGCTAGATGATAACTAGTTGGGTGGGTTGTTCTCTTCTCAAGCCTCGAGGCTTTGGTTTTCTTGTGTAATTCTTATTTTTGATTATTAATAAAGATTTTGCCCCTTTATTCAAAAAAATATGAACTATAATTGGTTTTAATATAATAACTATTAATAATTATAGAAGAAAAAATAAACATTTTTTTAATAACTTAATGAAAAATATTTAAATGTATGATTAAAATTTATTAAATTCTTTTTTATATATTAAAATTATTAAAATATTGTTGGTAAACACATTTGTCTCCCCTTATTTGTTTAATCTTTAAATATTACGAACCATGAAAAGAAAGACAAATTTTCTACCAAATAGTTGCAAAATCATTATATTGATTAACCTCTAAATTAAGGTACAACTCCCTCTAATAAATATTCAATCAGCTCCAAATTATGCACAATCAATAAAATGCTTTTCACCAGAAAGCACTTGAAGGTAATTGCATACACTAGTCAATACAAAATGAATGCAAGCACTGATTCATATATAACTCTTTATGTAAAGCTGACAGACTTCATGTACACTAAAACAAAATGAAAAGGTTGTAAAGATAAAATTTGCCAATACTTTTCTGCACATATAGAAAGTATAACAGCCTCTTCTTTGAAACAAATTCTCACAAAAATCAAATTTCAAATATCAAACACATAGACTTGAAACCGAAGATAACTGTCAACAAGATTGTCATTCACTGATGATCATCCACTTTCTACATACACAAAATGTTTTTAGCCAATTTAAAGATAGTCTCTTCAAAAACTTAGTGAACCCTTTCAAAGTCATTACAAAACATATTTATAGTTCACCAGACCAATAGTTCATTTAAAGCAAAGTAAAATTAACTTGCATGAGTTAATAGAAAGCAACCCTAACTGTATAACTGAAACTAAGGAAAATAACTAGACTCGTTGGCAAACAATTGCCAGCAGTGCAAGTCATATCATCTTCTTAGTTCCGATGTGATCGCTCATGTTAGTGTTTTGGACAGACACCATCACCGCTTTCACTGTGCTCCACTCTAGATGCATTTTTGAAAACTTCTGGATTACAGCTACGTGTGGCAAACTGATGTGAATTACTCTCTACTTCTAGAGCTCCTTCTTTCTATTCACCATTTGCACTTTATCTCTGTGGGAATCCAAGTAATCGAGATAAACTATGAGCATTGATTCCACTTTAGAGATCCTCGTAAAGTCTTCAATGAACAAGGATTTTTCACCTTAATCTATTTAATGTGGCTGCTAAACTGGTTAATCATCTCCATAGTATCTTCCAAGGTTTTGCTATCCTCTTTAAGTAGTTGAACATCCACATAGTGTAAGTCCTTCTACATGGTTGCCCTTAAGGCCATTAATTCACCATGCAGACTGGCTGACTCATTATAACCCTATTCAATAATCTAGTTGCGCCACTCAATACTCTCCTTGCAAATTAACATCACATCTTCATTTAATCCGAACACTTGATTTTCAGCAAGAAAATTCATCAGACCCCCAAATCAATTCATTCAACAGCATAATCTGCTTCTGAAGCCATAACAACATCTTTGTCGGACTCGGGTCTGGCAATTTCTATAGTCCAATGCTTTGTGCTTTCATCAAAATCAATCATGGCCTCCATTTTTAGCTTTTTGGGATTTGTAGACCTTCCCAAACATTTTCTCACAACATCCTCCATTGATACTGAAATAGGAACCACATTCCTTTTTCTAGTGATTGAATCACTTAACCATTTTGGTGCTAGAGTTAGTTCCTTACATGGCAAGGGTGGAAATCCTGTTGAGGATGGCGGAGTGGTAGGGTCCATATGAGACTGGATTTCAAGTGTCCCTGGGTCTTGGAGAGTAGTGTCTATGTCAATTAAAACCTTCTCTACTTCAGAAATAGAGGATGCCATCTTGCACAATGCCTCCTCTGTGTCCAAATCAAGGATGAGATGAGGCACCGACGGCTGCAAACTCTTCTTGGTCCTTTACCTGGTAATTCAACCAGCAATAGAAAGGTTACCTCCGGTGTCAAGTTTCTCTTCTTTAATCCTTGTCTTCCTTTTTCCTGCATCAGAAACAAGAATGTTAGATAAAACAAAAGTTTTACTTGTGATACTCTTCTTCCCACTTTTGCTTCTCGAATTGGCTGCTCGTGTCAGATGGAAATGACAACTCCTAAGCCAACTTTTTGTCCTGTGAATTACATTGAAGGTGCGTGTCTAAACACTATCCCCCATCTTTTTGCTCCAATCTACTTCTGGAAGAGGTTCATCATGTACCCACTTCATGAACTCAGAATCAAGTATGTCTTCATCATCAGTGGTGACATATGAGGTATCCACTGACAATCTCATGTCATGAATTTGTTTCAAAGTTAATCTGGACCAACTTCGTTTCCTTACTTCAGATTCATCCTAGCAACCCTCCCAATAATCCTCTAACTGAGGAACATGTTGATCAGGAACCATCTTCTTCACATACTGAGCAATGAAACCCTTACTATCAAAATTATCCCTTTTTAGAAAGGTCTTCAAATCCAACTTTTTAAATTCTAGCTCAAGATTCAGTGCATCAAAGACAGACCTACAGCTATAATGGCCTAAATCAATGGGAAAAAAATCCCACTTGTGTCAAAGTCTTCACCATAATCCTTTGGGACATAGGCAAGCTGCCTAGAAAGTTTGATCAAAATGTAGGAGTCTAAAACATATCTGGGTAGCCTAAAGGGTTCATCTTTAAATCCTCCAACCCTTAGGTAAGTGAAGTGACTGAACTATATAAAGAAACTACTATAGATGTTAACGAGTCCAACCACTTCTACAGACATTCTTCTATGCAAATTACCTTGTAATTCAAAGGTCAGCCTTCCAGTGAAAATATCATTCCAGCAAAGATAGTCATCAACATGCCCTTTCAAAATCAGATTAGGATGATACTCATAAATTATTATACCCTGAACCCATTTTACATAAGACAATCTAGACCATTCTCTCACATAGGCAAGCATATATAATAGATAGGAAGACATATAAAAATTAGGCATCCCAAGATAATTTCTCAAACCCTTGTGTAATCTTTCCACGATGACAGTTCCCCAGTCGATGAACCAACTTTTATCCAGAGTGACTTGGATGAAGAAATACATCCAGTCCTCTCAGTAAAAAGAGTGGGAATTACCCTTTACCCTGGTCAACAATATCACCAAGTCTCAGATTGTAGGAATTAAATGTTCACAAGATAGAGGTCTCAACAGCCTTGAGCCTCCTTTTTGGAATCTTAGGAGCCAATTCTGTGCAATAAAAGTTCTATAATACTACTTTTTCTTAGAGAAAATCCCATAAGATTTACCAATAGTCTAGTCTTCATAAGGTTCTTGATGTGGAATACCCATGGCTGCCATTACTGTCTGTCTATCAATGGAGAATAAGACTTCACCATCATTTTTCCTTATACATCTATTACACTTGTCATAATGACTCATACATTCTAATACTAACTCAGGGCAAGGAGTAGCTGTGGGAAAGGTGGTTGCTTCTAATAATCCACTCTGTGCTACATCTCTCATCATAGGGTCTGTGGCTGAATTCCTTACTCTTTCTAGAAAAACATCTAAATCCAACTGAACTAGTGTTGTATTTCCTAATTCTAGTAAAGAGCTTACCAGGGAAGATGAGCTCATCAATATGGGCAAAACAGGCCTCATTTTTAATTCATGATTTTCCCCAATTAACCCAGGCAAAGAAGGATAGTGGAAATGGAAGCAAGCATCTTAACATAATACCTAGATCTGTAAAACAGTCTGCAACAATTTAGAAAGTTGTTAAACATACCTTCCTCTATTCTCTGTAAACCTCTATCATAGCCTAATTTTCCTGCTCTGAAACTCCTTTTCAAAACCTTTTCAAGAAAATAATAATCCTGGCATGATAACTACTCAGTTTTAAAGTTGAGAAAATCTTACCTATCATTACCAAAAGCTGCCTTCATTACTCTTCATTTGAGTGACCTTACTTTGAAATGATTGCGCTGAAGCATGCTTCAAATGCTAAGTCACTTCACTTCTAACACAACAGATCCTTACACATACTTGCTATAAATGGTAGATTTCAAATCATTGAAGAAAGAATATTCCCTCCCTCGACGGCCATTTATCATGTCCTAAAAATCCGCATCATCATCTCGTGGCAAGTCACATGTCCTCCAAGAAGTTTATACATTCAACTCTAAACTTTGGGAAGCAATTGTGACACAACATTAACATGACAAATCTTGAACCTTGAACCTTGAACCAAAAAGGTTCAAGTTCAAAGTTCAAAGAATGGAAAATGCCAACAAGGCCTAGCAAAACTTAGAAACCGTGCGGGAGGAAAAACATTCAAATCAATTCCCATTGAACTTTGAACCTTGAACCAAAAAGGTTCAAGTTCAAGGTTCAAGTTCAACATAGTGAAACTAAACAATGACCGAATTATATGAGGAAAACTTAAGCAAATGACTTGACCGATGAATTAGATAAGCACTACTTCCAACAAGGACACATATGAAATGGAAATTTTCTATGGGCCCAACAGTGGCTCTGCATGGGGACTGGAACTTGTAAAGTACCAAGCGATGAATCTCAAAATCTCTAGTTTCGCAAAATGACAAACTAAGGTTCAACTCACAACAAAAACCAACACACCTAGGCTAACACAACAAAAAGAAAGTATGTACAAACCAATAGGGGACACCTATCTATAATTTATACAATTTTAAGTCCTACCCATTATAAGAGAGGGGTAGTTCAAAACCATCCTAGTAAGCAACTTTAAAATAATTGGTTCACTTTATCTCATGAATCACATAAGGTCCCTTCCACAGCGACTCAAATTTTCCATGAGCACCTTTCAGTTCTCTCCTTTTATCCCATAATAACACCAGGTCCCCTTTCATAAACTTTCTAGGCCTTGCTTTTGGATCAAAAATATTTTTAACCCTCATCTGATGTTCTGTAATCTTGTCAACCAGCTTTTCCCTTTCTTCTTCATTCTTGATTAAGTACATAATTCATTTTTCAAGAGAGTTCTGAAAAAATGCATCTTCTATCACTGTCTACAGTTTAGAAGCCACTAACTCTAAAGGGAGAGATAGTTGTGTGCCAATACCATATACTAGCTCAAATGGTGACATTCCTATGGCCCATTTTGGTGAAGTTCGATCCACCCATAGTGCTTCATGCAGCTTCTTATGCCAATCCCTAAAATTTTCACTAACCAATTTTCTCATCATGTTGACCAAGTTCTTGTTACTTGATTTCGCCTAACCATTACCCCAAGGATAATAATCAGAAGTGTGTTCCAAAGAAATTCCATGATCATAGAAAAATAAGCTCAACTCAAATGAAGAGAAATTTGATGCATTATCTATGACTATTTTCAGAGGGACTCCAAACCTGACAAGAATATTCTCCTTAAGGAATGTACACACAATTTTTGAGGTAGTTTTTTTAACAAGGATAGCTTACACCCACTTAGTGAAGTAATCCATTGTTGTTAATATGTGAGTGTGCCCTGCACTAGAAATGGGGTTCAAAGGACTAATAAAATCTAATCCCCACTGCTTAAATGGTTCTTCAATTACCACGGGCCTCAAAGGCAAGGCAGCCAACTGGGGTTTACCTGTAAACAACTTGCATTTCTCACACCTCACCACCCAGGCATATGCATCCTAGAATATCCCTCACCAATAGTAACAGTTTCTCAGGATTTTGTATGCAGTAACCATAGAGGAAAAATGACCCCCGCATGCTTCATTATGAAAAGTTTTCAACAAAGCTTCTTGGTGCGGTTTATCCACACATCGGAGGAAAGTGCCATCTAAACCTCTCTTGTACAATATGTTATTAGAGATGAAATAATTTGCAGCTTTCAACCTTAAATTTCTTTTTTCCCTAGGAGAAAGATGATCCGAACAGTCTCCATACGTAAGATAGTATGACACATTAGTGAACCAAGAATCTCGCTAATCAACGAACAGGGTTAAAGGTAAAGTGTCCTCTTCTTTAGACTCATTCTCTGCTATCAATCTATAGAGGCCTTGTCCTCTGACTAGCTTAGTGGGCTTGATATCCAAATTGAATTCTTGTATCTTGGAGACCCAAGATGCTCTATTATTAATGCCAACATCCTGTTGAGTCAAAACAACTTTTACTGTAGAATTGGGAACAAAAACAATCACATGCAAATGAAGTATGTAATACCTGAACTGCTTCACGGATTTTACCACCACATAAGCCTGCTTCTCTATCTATGAGTATTTTAACTCATGCTTCTTCAGGGGAATACTCATGAAGGAAATCAGTACCTCCTCATTATCCTCACCCTTTTGTACCAAAATCCCAGACATAGTATGTTCGAATGCATAACAATAAATAATAAAGTCCTTATTAAAGTTTGGGTTTACCAGGGTAGGTACATGCACAATTTCCTTCTTAATCTCTTCAAAATCCTTTCTACTAGCTTCATTCCACCTAAAGGCTACCTTTTCACTCATCATATTCACAATGTATTTAGTAGTTTCAATGAAATTGGGAATAAAGCACCCTAAGAAGTTCACCTATCTAGAGAAAGACCTTACTCCATTTCTATTTGAAGGAAGACTGAGCTATTGTATTGCCTTTACCCTCTATGGATCAACCTTTACTCCCTCCTGCGAAATGATATGTCTGAGAAGTTTTCATTCTGTGACACCAAAAAACAAACTTTTTAGGGTTTAAGGATACCCCATGTTCTCTACATCTCGCTAGAACCTTTCTTAAATCCCGCAAATGATGCTTCCTTTTTCTAGAGAAAATAGTTCAATCATCTAAATACACCACAATAATCTTATCCCTCAAATGTTCGAAGGAAAGATCCATCGCCCTTTGAAAAGTTGCCCCTGCATTAATCAACCTGAAAGCATCCTGTTATATGCAAAGGTACCCCAGGGAGTTATAATGGTTGTCTCGTGTTGATCCTGCTCCACGACACTAATTTGATTATACCTAGAGAAACCATCCAACATGGACATCATCTCCAACCTAGACATAGTTTGTAAAATATGATCCACTGTAGGCAGGGGATAATTATCTTTCGAACTTGCTTGATTTAGGTTTCTGAAATCACCACAAATTCGTATCTCACCATTTTTCTTCTGAATAGGAACTATGTTCGCAATCCAGGTAGAATGATGTAGAGGATAAATAATTTAGGCCTTCAACATCTTGTCAACCTCATGAAAAATTGCTTCTGCTACCTTTGGATTAAAATTTCTTAGCTTCTGCCGTTAAGGATTAACACCTGGTTTCAAAGGAATCTGATGTTGGAACTTACCATCCTTGAAGTTCTTCAAGTCATCATAACTCCATGCAAAAACATCTTTAAACTCAACCGAAAAATCAATGAACCTCCTTCTTTCCACTTCAGAATAACATTTTCCCAGATTAACAAATTTAGGATCCTCATTGGTACCAATGTTAATTTGTTCATACTCCCTAGAGCTTTGAATTATAGGATCTTCCTTATCTCTTTGCTTAACATATCCATATTTCCTGTCGAAAAGACGTTCAAGAGAAACTAAACCCTTTGGGATTTTATTTCCTTTCAACTGCAACATCCCATCATGTCGTTCTTCTAGTGTATTAGGAGAAAACTCTTTACAATTCACGTCTAACCCATCATAAAACAAGGATGTAAAAATGTTAGCACATTGTGAAAATTTTTGAATCTGTTTATCATTTTCAAACACCTGCTAGGATTCAGAATTATCAGGCACACTAGGTTTATGCACTAGTTCAACCCTATAAGTGTTGGTTGTGAAATCTAGATGTGGTACCAGTAAAGCTGCAGATACCGCCAAAGAATCAGCCTTTGAATTAAACTCCCTAGGAATGGCTTCAATTGAAAAACCATCAAAGGCTTTGATCTCATCCCAAACATGATTCCTATAGTGTCTCAATCTCTCATTTTTGACCACAAATAAGCCCCTCAGCTGCTTAACAATAAGTTCCACATCACCTCTCACCTTCAACATTTTGATTTGCAATCTCTTTGCTTCAGCCAAACCTAATAACAAGGCCTCATATTCGGCCATATTATTCATGTTTTGGAATTCCAATTTGAAAGAATAAGGAATGACCTTTCCATGGGGAGGTATCAATACAACCCCAACCCTTGATCCAAAAGAGAACAACTCCCATCAAATTCCATAGACCAGAGTTCATTAGACTTACCAGAATCCCTCAACATACTCTCATCTGGAGGGTTAGTTGATATCATGTAATTTCCAAAGCTGCAATCTTGATACAAAATTTGAGGTTTTGGATCATCTAAGGGAAAAACTGTGTACTTAGCCTTTGTTTCAGGGTACAATAGGACTCTCTATTTTCCAACTGTAATCATCACTTGAGACCAATCCATCCTAATTTCCCCTCCCATGTCATTACAAAAATAATGACTTAACAACATGCCATAGCTAGCAGGGATGTCAGCCACTAGGATTGTCAACTTGATTCTCTTAGCAAGGTGTGCTACCAAGGCAACCTGGGCATCTTTAATTTTCCCCAATAAAGGAACCTTCTTAGAGTCCATGGAGTAACATTTTCCAAAGGTATTTGTTAGGATTAAACCTAAAGCTTTTTCTATAGCTGAAGACATGACATTATCAGATGCTCCTGAATCTATTATGCAATTAAAATATAAGGACACATAGAAAGGTTCTGGTTTATTTTCAAGATTGGGTTCAAGCAGATCATCTTGTAGAGAAATAGTCTCTAATTAGCTTTCAAGGATTACTAGAGAAGGACTAACATTAGTATGTGATAGAGAATCAGTACTAATGGGTGTTTGGGTTTCACTTGCTAAGGCATGGGCATCATCCCCTTTGACAAATTCAACCAACCTATCTAGTTCTTTCAGTTTTAGTTTCAAATACTTAGTAGGAGAAATCTGAACATAAGATGTCTTGCAAAATTCAATGATATCAAAAGGATTAGTAAAAGAATCAGAACTTGAAGAAGCAATCCTTTGAACAATTTTTGACATGCCTCCATGGTGGGTCAAGATTTCTTTTCCTTTCATAGTACTGTGGACGAGCGTTACAACATCTTGAGATTTCAAGTTCTATTAAGTTCTTGTAAGAATTGGGTATGAGGAATCTTATGAAGAAACCAACATGTTTCCTCCCCTTTCTGAGTCAGAAACATATTCCATATAATGAATTTCAGAGTCGCTAGGCATACTTTGGGAAACTCCTTCATCAGCTTCTAAGATTGTTTCTCCTTTACTGATCATTTGAGAAAAATGAACCATCTCAGGGCATGAAGAACCATCATGCTCATCAGTTAAATGAAACACACAAGAATTTTCCTTGAGGGGTGGTGCTTCAATAGCAAGTCTTTGTTGTATAGGGGGTAGTTGTAATTGTCTTCCTCCACCTCCTCCCTATTGATTAGGATATCTTCTAGGAATGTCTTGATATGGTTGGGAATAGGAAGTACTTTCTTTAGGAGTTTGCCTCTTTAGAGCAATTACATCATTCATTAATCATTGGATAATAGGATCTGAGGAAGTAGTGGGTTGGGCATTAGATATTTGTACTTCTCATTTCCATTTTCCCATAGTGATCAAATCATCCTCTAATTCAACTGCAAGAGTTTTAGCGGAATTAAAATCAACAACCCTTTGCCTACGAATCAAGAAACTAATCTCAGAGGGCATAGAATTGATAAAAAAATATTTGAGATTATCATCTAAAGGTTTTTGGTTAACCAGGATCTTGTGTAGGATATTATCAAATCTTGCTACGAAGTCTCTCATGGATTTAGGAAGCTCCTTTTTCAATTGGGATAACTGAGCTAGGAGGGAATGTTCGTCTTTAGCTACTTTAAATCTAGCTTTGAATCTTGTCTTCAAATCCTACCAGGTCGCTATCACACTATTCGGCAAATGATAAAACCAATCAGCCGCCACTCCTATCAATGTCTGAATAAATATCCTAATAGCCACATCTTCATGTTGAACTACTATTAGTCCATAGGCCACACTAGAAGCATTCAAGTGTTCATCTACAGTGACCATCCCGTCCCTGCTAAATTTGGGAAAATGATCTCTTGCAACTTTTGGCAAAGGATTAAGGTTCAAACCTAAATTCAACGGTCCTACAGCTGCCCCCCATGGGTTGCTGGCCGCCATTGGAAGTATGATATTAAGAGGAGTAGGATTAAATGAAATTGGTAAGGAAACACCATGCAGGACCAATGCTTGACAAACTGGAGATGCAGGTGATGACGGCAAAGGAGATGGAGGTCTACTCCTTGCCCTTCATTGGGACAAGAAGGTGGGTTGAAAATTTAAATTCAGCAATTCTTCAAAGATGAGATCAAAAATGCCCCTCCTTCTTTGGGATCTAGTATACGGCCTGGAGTCCAGTGTGGAACAATCAGGGTAACAATCATCTGGGAATTTGGAATTGATTATTAGGGACGTGGATAAAGAAAACCCTAGGAATGACTACCCTTTCAAAGACTAACATAGGCTGATCCGATTGTCTTTCTATTTCGCTAAGAAGAGCACTTATCCTGTCATATTCTGCTCGACTTCTTCTATGCCTCTAGGATAGAGTATCCAACTCTGAGGTAATTTTACTTTGTTCCTCTTGTACCCATTTTAAATTTGGTTGCAACACAAGCAAAAACCCTTCAAGAGGCAATACCATTTATGAAGAACAAAGTATACTACTATGACCACCTTGTTTTAAAAACAACTATTCTTCTTTCCCCAGCAGAGTCGCCAAAAATCTGTTGGTAAACAGATTTGTCTCCCCTTATTTGTTTAATCTTTAAATATTGCAGACCATGAAAAGAAAGATAAATTTTCTACCAAACAGTTGGAAAATCATTAGATTGATTAACCTCTGAATTAAGGTACAACTCCCTCTAATAAATATTCAATCAACTCCAAATTATGCACAATCAATAGAATGCTTTTCACCAAAAAGCATTTAAAGGTAATTGCATACACCAGTCAATACAAAATGAATGCAAGCACTGATTCATATATAACTCTTTATGTAAAGCCACAGACTTCATGTACACTAAAAGAAAATGAAAAGATCATAAAGATGAAATTTTCCAATACTTTTCTGCACATATAGAAAGTATAATAGCCTCTTCTTTGAAACAGATTCTCACAAAAATCAACCTTCAAATATCAAACACACAAACTTGAAACCAAAGATAACTGTCAACAAGATTGTCATTCACTGATGATCATCCACTTTCTACATACACAAAATGTTTTTAGCCAATTTAAAGATAGTCTCTTCAAAAACATAGTGAACCCTATCAAAGTCATTATGAAACATATTTATAGGTCACCAGACCAATAGTTCATTTAAACCAAAGTAAAATTAACTCACATGAGTTAATAGAAAGCAACCCTAACTGTATAACTAAAACTAAGGAAAATAACTAGACTTGCTGGCCAACAACGTCCAACAGTGCTAGTCATGCATTTGCTCAATTTCGGTTTGATCTCTCGGGTTAGTGTTTTGGATAGACACCATCACCACTTTCGCCAGGATCCACTCTCGATGAACTTTTGAAAACTCCTCGATTATAGCTACATGTGGTAAACTGATGTGAATTACTCTCTACTTCCAGAGCTCCTTCTTTCTCTTCACCATTTGCACTTTATCTCTATGGGAATCCAAGTGATTGAGACAAACTATGAGCATTGATTCCACTTTAGAGATCCTCGTAAAGTCTTCAATGGACAAGGATTTTTCCACCTTAATCTATTTGATGTGGCTACTAACCTAGTTAATCATCTCCGTAGTATCTTCCAAGGTTTCGCTATCCTCTTTATGTAGTTGAACATCCACATAGTGTAAGTCCTTTTGCATGGTTGCCCTTAAGGTCGTTATTTTGCCATGCAAACTGGCCGACTCATTATAACCCTATTCAATAATCTAGTTGCACCACTCAATACTCTCCTTGCAAATAAACATCACATCTTCATTTAATCTGGACACTTGATTTTCAGCAAGAAAATCCATCAGACGATAATGCTGAATATCTCATATCTATTTTGAAATTACCGCCCATTTGGTTTTCTCTTTTTGCCATGAGACCAAGTCAGAGTCTAATGCTTTGGTGACTTCGTTGGCATCTTTGAAGATCTAGACCAAATCTGTTATGTAATTGGTTGCTTGATGCATTATCAAGGTGAGCCATTATGAGAAAACCTCAGCAATCATCCTATTTCGTTGAACTTCATCAAAGAATTTTTGATTACCTAGTGACTTTGGACTAAACGGTCCTGAATTTTGTGACAATGATAATAGACTATTCTACAGAGCATGAATGTATTGGGCCATCTGCGTTAAACTTTGGTTTAACTCAACATTGTCTCTTTTGTCCTTCCAAGTATGAGAGATAATTCTTTTAGTCAAAGTCTCCAGATGTTTTACATCTACCACTCTGGTTTCAACCCCCAAATCAATTCATTCAAGAACTTAATCTGCATCTAAAGCCATAACAACATCTTTGTTGGACTCAGATCTGGCAATGTCTGCAGTCCAATGCTTTGTGCTTTCATCAAAATCAATCATGGCCTCCATTTTTAGCTTTTCAGGCTTTGTAGACCTTCCCAGCCATTTGCTCACAGCATCCTCCATTGATACCAAAATAGGAACCACATTCATTTTTCTAGTGATTGAATCACTTAGCCATTTTGGTGCTAGAGTTAGTTCCTTAGATGGCATGGGTGGAAATCCTTCTGAGGATGGCAGTGTGGCACGGTCTGTATGAGACTAGATTTCAAGTATCCCTGGGTCTTGGAGAGTATTGTCTATGTCAATTAAAACCTTCTCTGCTTCAGAAATAGGGGATGCCATCTTGCATAGTGTTTCCTCTGCATCCAACTCAAGGATGAGATGAGGCACCAGTGGCTGGAAACTCTACTTGGTCCTTGACCTAGTAATTTGACCAGTAATAGAAAGTTCACCTTTGGTGTCAAGTTTCTCTTCTTTAATCCTTGTCTACCTTTTTCCTACATCAAAAGTAGGAATGTTAGTTAAAACAAAAGTTTTACTGGTGATAATCCTCTTCCCACTTTTGCTTCTCGAATTGGCTTCTCCTGTCGGATGGAAATGACAACTCCTAAGCCAACTTTTTGTCCTGCAAATTACATTGAAGGTGCATGTCTAAACACTATCCCCCATCTTTTTTCTCCAATCCACTTCTGGAAGAGGTTAATCATGTACCCGTTTCATGAAATCGGAATCAAGTACATCTTCATCATCAGTGGTGACATCTGAGGTATCCATTGACAATCTCATGTCATGAATTTGTTTCAGAGTTAATCTGGACCAACTCCGTTTCCTTACTTCAAATTCATCCTAGCAACCCTCCCAATAATCCTCTAACTAAGGAACATGTTGATTAGGAACCATCTTCTTCACATACTGAGAAATGAAGCCCTTACTATCAAAATTATCCCTTTTCAGAAAGGTCTTCAAATCCAACTTTTTAAATTCTAGCTCAAGATTCAGTGCATCAGAGATAGACCTACAACTATAATGGCCTAAATCAATGGGAAAAAAACCCACTTGTGTCAGAGTCCTCACCATAATCCTTTGCGACATAGGCAAGCTACCTAGAAATTTTGATCAAAATGTAGGAGTCTGAAACATATCTGGGTAGCCTAAAGGGTTCACCTTTAAATCCTCCAACCCTTAGGTAAGTGAAGTGACTGAACTATATAAATAAATTGCCATAGATGTTGACGAGTCCAACCACTTCTACAGACATTCTTCTATGCAAATTACCTTGTAATTCAAAGGTCAGCCTTCCAGTGAAAATATCATTCCAGCGAAGATAGTCATCAACATGCCCTTTCAAAATCAGATTAGGATGATACTCATAAATTATTATACCCTGAACCCATTTTACATAAGACAATCTAGACCATTCTCTCACATAGGAAAGCATATATAACAAATAGGAAGACATATAAAAATTAGGCATCCCAAGATAATTGCTCAAACCCTTGTGTAATCTTTCCACGATGACAGTTCCCCAGTCGATGAACCAACTTTTATCCAGAGTGACCTAGATGAAGAAATACATCTAGTCCTCTCAGTAAAAAGAGTGGGAATTACCCTTTACCCTCGTCAACAATATCACCAAGTCTCGGATTGTAGGAATTAAATGTTCACAAGATAGAGGTCTCGACAGCCTTGAGCCTCCTTTTTGGAATCTTAGTAGCCAATTCCCTGCAATAATAGTTCTATAATACTGCTTTTTCTCAGAGAAAATCCCATAAGATTTACCAATAGTCTAGTCTTCATAAGGTTCCTGATGTGAAATACCCATGGCTGCGATTACTGTCTATCTATCAGAGGACAACAAGACTTCACCATCATTTTTCCTTATACATCTATTACCCTTGTCATAATGACTCATACATTCTAAGACTAACTTAGGGCAAGGAGCAGCTATGGGAAAGGCGGTCACTTCTAATAATCCGCTCTATGATACATCTCTCATCATAGGGTCCATGGCTAATTTCCTTACTCTTTCAAGAAAAACATCTAAATCCATCTGAACTAGCGCTGTATCACCTAATTCTAGTAAAGAGCGTACCAAGGAAGACAAGCTCATCAATTTGGGCAAAACAGGCCTCATTTTTAGTTCGTGATTTTCCCCAATTAACCCAGGCAAAGAAGGAAAGTGGAAATGGAAGCAAGTAGCTTAACAGAATACCCAAAATTTTAAAACAAACTGCAACAATTTAGAAAGTTGTTAAACATACCTTCCTCTGTTCTCTGTAAACCTCTATCGCAGCCAATTTTTCCTGCTCCAAAACTCCTTCTCAAAACCTTTTCAAGAAAATAATAATCCTGGCATGATAACTAGTCAGTTTTAAAGTCAAGAAAATCTTACCTATCATTACCAAAAGCTGCCTTCATTACTCTTCGTTCATGTGACCTTACTTTGAAATGATTGTGCTAAAGCATGCTTTAAATGCTAAGTCACTTCACTTCTGACACATCAGATCCTTACACATACTTGCTATAAATGGTAGATTTCAAATCATTGAAGAAAGAATATTCCTTCCCTCGGCGACCGTTTATCATGTCCTAAAAATCCGCATCATCATCTTGTGGCAAGTCACATATGCTCCAAGAAGCCTATACATTCAACTCTAAACTCTCTGAAACAATTGTGACACAACACTAGCATGACAAATCTTGAACCTTGAACCTTGAACCAAAAAGGTTCAAGTTCAAAGTTCAAAGAATGCAAAATGCTGACAAGTACTAGCAAAACGTAAAAACCGCGTGGGAGGAAAAACATTCAAAGCAATGCCCATTGAACTTTGAACCTTGAACCAAAAAGGTTCAAGTTCAAGGTTCAAGTTCAACAGAGTGAAACTAAACAATGACCGAATTACATGAGGAAAACTTAAGCAAATGACTTGAATGACGAATTAGATAAGCACTACTTCCAACAAGGACACATATGGAATGGAAATTTTCTATGGGCCCAACAAATATTTATGATTTTTAAAATGTATTAAAAAATAGAATGATTTTAAAAAAATAAAAAAAATATAATTATGAGAATACATATAATAATTATGTTTATTTTTTTAATACATATATTTTTATTGAATTTAATTTAAAATCAATCAATTCCTTATAATTGGCTTTATTATCTATATTTTTAGATAAAAAAGAATTATTAAAATTTATATGTCTATTAGGAAGAAATATTTAATCTACAATATTATAAATAATTAAAAAAATAATATATCTATAGAAATTTCAGTTTTTAATATAGAAAGAAATAATAAAAAACCTAAAAAATATATTATTCTGAAAACTTTGCTCCTATAACACAAAATTTTTTAAACCAATCATAATGTAGATAAATAATTTTTATAAGATCTTAAATTTAAAAATATAAATCCCAACTTTACAAAATCCAAGTTTCTTTTTAAAGCAAAAACAATAATCACTTTTGATTGGTGCAAACTAATTGATTAAAGTGCTTCAGTTAATGTAATATTATTGCCTATGGCAAGTCATAATAATTATGTGGTTCACTTCATATTAGAATGCATTCGGAGAAACATATGAATTCTAATATTATTTATTAGAAACAAAATATGCATAAAAAAAATCGAAGAAAAAAATTTGAAAAAGAAAGAACCTCCTTTATTTAATTTTAATTTTTTCCTTAAGTTTAAAATTATTTTAATTATTAATTTCTTGTTATAATAATTAATTTAATTTATAATATTTGTCTTATTAAAATTTTAATTATGATAGAATAATTATATTTTAAATTAAAGTATTTCACTTATTACTATTTTCTTATGATAAGAATGTCGTTTCTTATTATCTTCTTTGATTAAATATTCTAATTTTTTATTATTTATTCTAATTCCTTCACTTTTTTTTGAAGGATTGATTGTTTTATTTAGTTAAAATTGTATTTTAATTATTTGTGTTTTTTTATGGAATTACAAACAATAATTAAAAGATATTAGAATTTATAAATTTTGTCTTATTAAAAATTTATTATTATAGAATAATTATATTTGATTTTTTTTGGAAAAAGGGGGAAAGATTTATTAAGAAATTACAGAAATACAAAGATCAGGCCTTAGGCCACCAATACAACAACAAAAACTTAGAGGATGCTAAAAAAACCACCAACACCACCAGTACAAATTCCAATGACCATAGAATTAGATCCAACCATCGGATTTCCAAGGGTAAAACCTTTTTGAAAATCCCTCAAAAGGATGATGTGGCACAAAGTAGGGCCAAAGATGAGCTACTTTGGAACAATTTCTCTTGGCCGAAGTGTAACTATTTTGCTTAAAGTTTGGCAATGAATAAATGTATAACCTGGGATAATATTCGCAAGCATGTGTTCCATGAGCCTTCCATCTTTGTTTTGTGTGGTAATGGAGAGGAGGATTCTTCACACATGTTCTTTAGATGCCCTTTCTCATTTCTCCTCTGGGATTACTGGTGGAGGGTGTGGAAGCACCCTTTTGTTTATGTGGATTCTTTGGTGGACTTTTGGATAATTTTGAGTAGGCCTCTTATTATGTCCTCTTTTCTCTAAACTATTTGGTACATAGGGCCCATTTTCATACTTTGGCAAATCTAGCTAGAGAGGAATAAGAGGATCTTTAGGGAAGTCAAACCGTTAGTTCAACAATTATGGAATAAAATCATTGGAATGATCCAGGAGATAGTGAAAGTTAAATAAGAGGTGAGTTTGTAGGTTGGGTTTGCAGGAGATGTCTCATGTTTCATCTTGTGTTATTAGAGGTAGATGTGCTAAGAAGAAGGTTCAAAGGTGGGAAGATGGTTGCCCCCTCAGAATGAATCCATTCATATTGACATCGATGGCTCCTCTCAGGGTACTTTGGGTCTTGTTAGGATTGGGGGTGTTGGTAGGGATCGTTTGGAGATGTGGTTTTCTTCTTTTCAGTGTATAAAGGGCAGCATCCTATTAATTTTATGAAGGGATTATAAATTTTCTATGTCCTGGAGCATGCATATGAGTTGGGTTGGCATAAGGTTATGTACGAATCAGATTCATGGATTATTGTTTACCTACCGATTGAGCAAAAGGTGAGTGGGATTAATTGGCAGCTAGTAGGGATTGTGCACTAGGTTTAAAATTATTTTAGTTATTTATTTGTTGTTATAATAATTAAAAATTATTATAATTAATTTTAATTTTAATTATTTGTTTTACTAAAATTTTAATTATGATAGAATAATTATATTTTAAACTAAAACCTTTCTTTTATTACTATTTTCTTATGATAAGAATGTCATTTATTATTATCTTATTTTATTACATATTATATTTTTTTATTATTTATTCTAATTCCAGGGTACTTAGAAATGAGGAAAAATTCCAAGGTACTATTAAGACTCTTACTAGATTTTTTAAGAAAATTACACATTATAAAATTGTTGTGCATGTATGCTTTTTGATGAATGTTGAGAGGGAGAAGCTATCACGTTTCCTCAAGAATGACCGGGCAACCATGTTCATATATGAGATGAAGGATGGCTTTGAATGTGCTGGAATTGCGGAGAACCAAATGACATTCGATGAGGCTCTAAAGAAACTGATCAAGGAACTCAGGGGCAACAAAGGGTCCTACTTTGATAAGCTCGAGATGTTTACCCAAGTCCTAGAGCAGAAGAAGGTGGTGTGGATGGAAGGCCCATAAGGATGGACAACATGGTTGGAAAACCAGGATGAGATTCTATAATAGGTGTCTAGTAGCTCTTTAGAAAATGTTTATGGATCATTGTATATACTCTCTCTCATAACTCTTTTTTGGTAGGAGGATGTCTATGTTCAGTCGAATAGTCTCTTTGGTTGATGGCTGAGGCTCTGCCTCCCATGCTCATTTTTGTATAAACTCTCCTTATTTTGGTCTCTCGATATTTAATATAAAAAAAATTATCTTTCTTTTATTACTATTTTCTTATGATAAGAATGTCATTTATTATTATCTTCTTTTATTATATATTATATTTTTTTATTATTTATTCTAATTCTTTCACTTTTTCTTCAAGGATTAATTATTTTATTAAGTTAAAATTGTATTTTAATTATATTTTTAATTTATGGAATTACAAATAATAATGAAAAGATATAATAATTTATACATTTTGTATGATGAAAAATTTATTATTATAAAATAATTATATTTAATTTTTTTTGGATAAAGGGGTAAACATTTATTCAAAAATCACATAAATACGAAGATTAGGCCTTAGGCTCACCAAGACAACAAAAAAAACTAAAAGGATTCTAAAAAAACCACCAGCACCACTACAAAGTCCACTTGCCATAGAATTAGATCTGACCATAAAATTTTCAATGGTAATACCTGTTTGGAAAGCCCTCAAAAGGATGACGTGGCACAAAGTAGGGTCAAATGGCACTTACTTTGGAATAATTTCTCTTGGCTGAAGTGTAACTATTTTGGTTGGACTTCGACTCTAAATAAATGTCTAACATGGGACACTATTCACAAGCGTGGGTTCCACAGGCCTTCCATCTATGTTTGGTGTGGTAATGGAGAGAAGGATTCTTCACACATGTTCTTTAGATGCCCTTTCTCATTGCTGCTCTAGGATTACTAGTTGGTGTGTGGAAGAACCCTTGTGTTCACATGGATTCTTTGGTGGATTTTTGGAGTAGTTAGAGAAGGCTTCCTATTTTGTCCTCTTTTCTCCAGACTGTCTGGCTAGAGAGGAATGGGAGGATATTAGGGAAGTTAGACTATTATGTTAGCAATTGTAAAATAGAATCATTGGAATGATCAAGGAGATGGTGGAAATTAAAAGTGAGGTGAGTTTTCCTCTGGATAGAGGAGAGACTGATATTGTTTGTAGGTTGGGTATGAAGGAGATGTCTCATGTCTTAGCTTGTGTCAGGAGAGGTAGACGTGCCAAGAATATGGTTCAAAGGGTGAGAACATGGTTGCCCCTCAGGATGAATCCATTAATATTAACACTGATGGCTCCTCTTGGAGTACTCTGGGTCCTATTGGGACTGGGGGTGTTGGTAGGGATCATTTGGGGAATGTGTTTTTCTTCTTTTCAGTGCATAAAGGGCAGCAACCTAATAATTTTATGGAGGGATTAGCAATTTTCTATTTGTTGGAGCATGGATATGAGTTGGGGTGGCATAAGGTTATCTGCGAATCAGATTCATAGATTATTGTTAACCTTTTGATTGAGAAAAAGGTGAGTGGGATTAATTTGCAGCTAGAAGGGATTGTGCACTAGGTTTTGCAAATGAGTTATATGGTTGAGAAGGTGTCTTTCATCCACATTCCTCATGAATTGAATAGAGTAGCTGCTTGTTTGGCTAAGTGGACTTTGGAACATGGTGATGATTCGAAAGTTGAGGGTTGGGAGCATCATTCCCTTGTAGATTATTAGTACTTGCATAAGATCTTTACTGAGGATATGGATAGTTATGAAGCTGGATGATAACTGGTTGGGTTTTTTGTTGTCTTCTCGAGCCTTGAGGCTCTAGTTTTCTTATGTAATTCTTTTTTCTAATTACTAATAAAGTTTTTACCCCTTTATTCAAAAGAATATTAAATATAATTTGTTTTAATATAATAAATATTAATAATTATAGAAGCAAAAATAAATTTTTTTTTAATAACTTAATGAAAAATATTTAAATGTATGTTTAAAAGTTATTAAATTATTTTGTATATATTAAAATGATTAAAATATTTATGATTTTCAAAAAGTATTAAAAAATAGAATGATTTTAAAACAATAAGTAAAATATAATTATGAGAATACATATAATAATTATGTTTATTTTTTTAATACGTATATTTATATTTAATTTAATTTAATTTAAACTAAATTAGGTCCATATAATTGGCTTTATTTTCTATATTTTCTTTTAAAAAATAATTATTAAAATTTATATGTCTATTTGGAAAAAATATTTTATTTACAATATTATAAAATAATTAATAAGGAAAAAAATTAAAATAGAAATTTCAGTTTTTAAAATAGTAGAAATCCAAACAAAACAAAAAACTATATTACTCCTAAAAAATTGTTCCTATAACATAAATTTTTTTAAACCAATCATAATGTAGATAAATAATTTTTATAATACCTTAAATTTAAAAATATAAATCCCAACTTTACAAAATCCAAGTTTCATTTTAAAACAAAAATAATAATCACTTTTGATTGGTGCAAACTAATTGATTAAAGCGCTTTAGTGAATGAAATATTATTGCCTATGACAAGTCCTAATAATTACATGGTTCACTTCATATTGGAATGCATTTGGTACAAAAATATGAATTCTAATATTATTTATTAGAAAAAGAATATGCATGAAAAAAATTCTAAGAAAAAATATTGAAAAAGAAAGAACCAGCTTTACTTAATTTTAATTTTTCTTCTTTTTTTCTTTTTCTTTTTTCCTTAAGTTTAAAATTATTTTAGTTATCTATTTCTTGTTATAATAATTAAAAATTATTATAATTAATTTAATTTATAATTATTTGTTTTACTAAAATTTTAATTCTGATAGAATAATTATATTTTAAATTAAAATCTTTCTTTTATTACTATTTTCTTATGATAAGAATGTCATTTATTATTATCTTCTTTTATTATCTATTATATTTTTTTATTATTTATTCTAATTCTTTCACTTTTTTTTCAAGTGTTAATTATTTTATTAAGTTAAAATTGTATTTTCATTTTTTATGCAATTATAAATAATAATTAAAAGATATTTAAATTTATACATTTTGTCTTATTAAAAATTTATTATTATAGAATAATTATATTTAAATTTGTTTTGGAAAATGAGGTAAAGATTTATTAAAAAATCATCAAAATTCAAAGATCAGGCCTTAGGCTCACCAAGACAGTAGCAAAAATTAAAAGGATCCTGAAACAAACACCAGCACCACCACTACAAAGTCTAGTGACCATAGAATTAGATTCGAAAGTCAAATTTTCAATGGTAATACATTTTCAGAAAGCCCTCAAAAGGATGGCATGGCACAAAGTAGGGAGAAAGGCTAGCTACTTTGGAACAATTTCTCTTGGCTGAAGTGTAACTATTTTGTTTCGACTTCAGCTATGAATAAATGTCTAACCTGGGACAATATCTGAAAGCGTGGGTTCCACGCACCTTTCATCTGTCTTTTATGTGGTAATGGAGGGGAGAATTCTTCACACATGTTCTTCAGATGCCCTTTCTCATTGTTGCTCTAGGATTACTGGTGGGGGGTTTGGAAGCACCCTTGTTTTCATGTGGATTTTTGGAGAAGTTTGAGCATGCCTCCTATTTTGTCCTCTTTTCTCTAGACTGTCTGGCACATAGGGCCCATTTTCATAGTTTGGCAGATCTAGCTAGAGAGGAATAAGAGGATCTTTAGGGAAGTCAGACTATTAGTTTAGCAATTGTGCAATAGAGTCATTGGAATGATCCAAGAGATGGTGGAAGCTAAATGTGAGGAGTTTCCTTTGGATAGAGGAGAGGCTGATATTATTTTGTAGGCTAGGTTTGCAAGAGATGTCTCATGTCTCAGCTTGTGTTAGGAGAGGCAGATGTGCTATGAAGAAGGTTCAAAGGGTGAGAATATGGTTGCACCCTTAGGATGAATCCCTTAAGATTAACACTAATGGCTCATCTTGGGGTACTTTGGGTCCTGTTGGGATTGGGGGTGTTGGTAGCAATCATTTGGGGGATCTAGTTTTCTTCTTTTCAATGCATAAAGGGTAGTAACCTAATAAGTTTTTGGAGGGATTAGCAATTTTCTATTCCCTGGAGCATGCATATGACTTGGGGTGGCATAAGGTGGTGCAGGAGCACCCATGGCGTAACGAAAATATATGGTCAAATTCATCATTTGAAATATAATTTATATTTGAAGGTAATTTATAATGTATTTGAATCCATTTGGAATTATTTGTAAGACTTGGAAGCCTAAAAATGTAAGCAAGTCCTGATTATGTCCTAGTTGTCCATATAGGCCCTTATAGATCAAGATGGTCAAAATTGTATAAAAGGCCATGAGAAGGCTATCAAGTATGTAAAAGGTATTAAATAGATTATTTGGACATGTTTATGAGGTTTTTACAATTTGGAGAGTTATTAGCAAAAAGTGTCAAAGTTGCAAGAAAATTGCAAAAGCGCAACATTTGCAAAAATGTAAAAGTGCAAAAATTGCACATAAAGTTGTAAAATGGAAGATGAAGGGTCATAAAGGTAGTTGGATGGTTTATAACTACCAAATAGTCTATAAATATGTTTTATTTGTCTAACCAAATCATTATTGGAAGAATAGAGAAGAAAGGAGAACATTTTGGATACATTTTGGTGCATTGTACTATTGTTATTTTGGTTGGCTTTCCAATTTTTGTGTTGGTTCCAGGCCTTGTATGACCATGTATGGCCTGGAAATCTTTGTATATGTATAACAGATGGTTAGATATGTTAATTACCTTTCTTTTCCTTTTGGTTTGGAGTTATTATGTTTAGAAATGAAGAAGATATGGAAGTTTTGGTGAAAGTTGTTAATTGCAGATTTGACACTTCCTGAGAACAGTCACATTGCATCATATGGTATGAACTCATATGAAATTATTAAGAACTCTAAATAGAATTATTGGAAAGATATGTGAATCATATTTCTTTTCCTTTGGTTTGAGGCATTTTGGTTTTTATTTGTGGAAGTTATGAAGATTTTGGTGAAAACTAGTTTTAAACTGTCTTAAATGGAGTTGCTGGAAAGGGTTTGTACTTATCTTGTGATTTCACCATTGAAAAAATTAATGACTTGAATATTATGAAATTAGACTCAGAGGGATTTCATTTGAGTATGGTATTGTTTTAGTTTGGTTAAGTATTTGTTATGAAATATGATGCCCTAGCAGACAACAAGCATACATTTTCCAGATTTATGATAGTCAAAATTGGTCTTGGTGCAGAGATGATAAATTTTTATTGCACCGTTGGATCGTTCTCAATTTTGGATATGGTTTTAGAAACCTAGTTTTCTACAGCGTCACTGAAGTGATCTTCCAAATATTCTCAGGTTTTAAAGTTATTAATAACTGAGTACGGGTATATCAAACTATCATTAACCGGGACAGCATAATGCATTGTTTTGGTCTTGATTAATGTTCAAAGGGTTGTAAAATGATATGATATTAATATTGTTTTGGACTATAGAATAATGATTATGATCAGATTATGCCTCTAATACAAGTGAAGATGTTGTGTTGAGATTGAAACTCAATGTTGATTTGGGGTTCTTGAAGGGTTTTTCATGATGCTCCGCATCATAAGGTTATCTGTAAATTGGATTCATGGATTATTGTTAACTTGGTTATTGAGCATAAGGTCAGTGATATTACATGGTAGCTAGCAAGGATTGTGCACGAGGTTTTGCAAATTAATCTATGGTGGAGAAGGTGTCTTTCATCCATATTCCTCATGAATGGAATAGAGAAGCTGATTGTTTGGCTAAGTGGGCTTCAAAACATGGTGATGATTGGAAAGTTGAGGGTTCGGATCATCTTTCCCTTGTATACTGTTAGAACTTGCATAAGATCTTTGCCTAGGATATGGATAGTTATGAAGCTAGATGATAACTCGTTGGGTTTGTTATTCTCTTCTCAAGCCTTAAGGCTCTGGTTTTCATATGTAATGCTTGTTTCTGATTATTAATAAAGTTTTACCCCTTTATTAAAAAAAAACATTAACTATAATTGGTTTAAATATAGTAACTATTAATAATTATAGAAGTGAAAATAAACATTTTTTTAATAACTTAATGAAAAATATTTAAAGGTATGATTAAAAGTTATTAAATTATTTTGTATATATTAAAATGATTAAAATATTTATGATTTTGAAAATGTATTAAAAAATTGAATAATTTTTAAAAAATAAGTAAAATATAATTATGAGAATACATATAATAATTATATTTATATTTTTAATACATATATTTGTATTTAATTTAAACTAAATTATGTCCTTATAATTGGATTTATTATCTATATTTTTCAGATAAAAAAGAATTATTTAAATTTATATGTCTATTTGTAAAAAATATTTTATTTACAATATTATAAAATAATTAAGAAGGAAAAAAAAATTAAAATAGAAATTTCAGTTTTTAAAATAGTAGAAATCCAATAAAAAACTAAAAACTATATTATTCTTAAAAAATTGCTCGTATAACACCAAAAATTTTAAAACAATCATAATGTAGATAAATAATTTTTATAATATCTTAAATTTAAAAATATAAATCCCAACTTTAGAAAATCAAAGTTTCATTTTAAAACAAAAATAATAATCACTTTTGATTGGTGCAAACTAATTGATTAAAGCTCTGTGACCTCCATATGGGTGATGGCTCAGTGACCTCCCCGAGGGCTAATCGCATCTCTGATAACCTCAGATTTGTTGATCCCACCCCCTATATCAGTATCACTAGTGAATCTAGTGTGATTTTGCCTCTGAAAGTCTTCAAAGAACTTGATGTTGATGACGTTATTCAGGTCATCACTACTGATACTAGGGCTGATAGAAATTCTATCTTTTTGCCCTCTAACCTATCCCCCACACAAATGCCTTGGATGGTAGTGAATGATGCCCCGATCCAAGCTAATACCTACATGGAACCTCCTTCTGAAAATGTCTCTCAAGGAGATTATGATTCTGGTGAAGACCATGATGATCAAATTGAGGGTTGTTCCAAACCCAATAGAAGAGGACGCCCTGTGGGCTCAAAGAACAAGGCCCCTTCTGACAAGAAGAAGAAGGGCAAGGGTCTCCCTACCTGTGATAGTAGCCTTCATTCTACTAAGCGCTCGTAAATCCCCCCCCCCCCGTTTACCATGAAGTACATCTTATGGAATGTTAGAGGCTGGAAGCCCCAGACATAAAGCAAATTGTTAAACATTTCTTGGACTCTCAAAAAGACTTGGAGTTTTTGATGCTTCAAGAGCTTAAAACTATTAATTTTACCTTGGATATTAACCTTAATTTGATTTGGAAAGACTCCATCAAAATTTTCTCCAATCACCTCAAGAGTAAAGGTGGTGATGGACTGCTCATTATCCCCAAATGGTCAAACCATATTACTGACAAGGGTTGCTCCCCCTGTAATAGGGTTGTTTGGGCCTCTATCAATGTTGACAACACCCTCATTAGGGTGTTCTCTATCTATGTATCCAATGAGTATAGGGAAAGAAGTTCCCTTTGGGATTGGATTGCATCCTTACCTGATATTCCCTAGATCCTTGGAGGAGACTTTAATATGATTGAGAATTGTGATGATAAAATGGGGGGTAATGCTTTTGAATGGAAAGGCTATGAAAAATCCCATTGGGATAGAATAAAATTTAAGAAAAACCTGTTTGATCCTCTTCTTGGTAATAAGGCTGATACAAGGGGTCTCTGGAACACTTGGTGCAATTTCCAAAAAGGTTGTAATAGAATTTATTGTAGACTTGACCATTTTTATGCCAATAAAGATGTTTTTTCATTTATCCCTAGTAACCATGGCAATTTTGTTGTTGTTTGGCCTTTTACTCTCTCGTATCACCACCCTATCACTACTCACATCAAACTTGCTAACTCCTTATCTGCTAATGTGATGGGGCCTAAGAAGTTCATTCTTAACACTAATTTATTGAAAGATCTTGATGTTGTTGCTGCCATTAACCTCATCAGACTCCTAAATAAGGATAATAAGAACTTAGCCTCGCATATTGATAGGTGGAATTATAATGTTGTTTCCTAGCAAAAGCTCTTCCAAACTATTGGTCAAAAAAGGGCCAAAGACTCCAGATTTGTAGAAAAAACTCTTAATCTTAATCTACTCCACCTTGAAAATGAAATTCAGTTGACTCCTTCCTACCCTGACCTTGCCAACCAAGTGGCGAAAACTAGGGATGCCCTTAGATTACATCAACAAGTTAAGATCAAGGGGGCCGTGATTACAGCCCGTAGCCATTGGATCCAATTTGGCGATAAAGGCTCCAAGTTTTTCTTTTATCTACTTAAACATAAATAAATATAGGAAAAGAGTGATAGACTTATTGTTGATAACCAAGAAATTGTTGATTTGGACAACATTAAAGAAGCCTTTGCCCTCTTCTACCAAAACATTTTTACCTCTAAAGACTTAGAGGCTTCCAAGGTCCTCAGACTTAAATGCAAATCCATCATTCCCTATAGGATCACTAAGGGGGAATCTTGCCTCCTTAAACAAAATTTCACAATTGATGAAATTCAGATAGCCATCAACTCCCTCCACAATGACAAAGCTTTGGGGCCTGATGGGCTCCTAGTTGGGTTCTACAAAGCCAACCTTAACTAGATTTGCTTTGATCTTATTGATATATACAATGAGGCTTTGGGTAAGGGTTCCCTTGGCAATATTATCAATAGGGGAAATATTAAACTCATGCCCAAGGATGGTGGCAAGGCCCTCGTTAAGAACTAGAGACCCATTACCCTTCTCAATGTGTCTTATAAGATCTTGGCTAAAATGTTGGTCATCCAATTGGAAAAGATCCTACCCAAGTTCATCTGCCCTACCTAGATCAGCTTCATTAAAGGTAGGTATATTCTAGAAAATCTCATCACAAGTTGGGAAGCCATGGAATGGTCTAAAGTTTCTGGTCAAGACACTGCTATGTTTCTCCTTGACTTTGAGAAAGCCTATGATAGGGTTGAATGGGACTTTATTATTATGATTCTTGAAGCCTTTGGCTTTCCTAGTGAATTATGTACTTATGTCAATGTCCTCCTTCAAGATGCCTCTACTCAGATTGATGTTAAAGCCTTCCTTTCCTCTTCCATTATGCTCTCTCATTCCATTAGACAAGGCTACCCCTTGGCCCCTACTCTCTTTGTTATTGCCTCTGACACTTTATTCTACCTCCTTAGGGATAACTCCCTCTCCCCAAAGGCTAATGGGATTAGGCTCCCGATGATAATGAATTGATGAATATTTAGTTTTCTGATGACATGACTCTTTTTCTTGAGCTCACCAAGAAAAACATGGATAACCTTAGCCTTAAAATCCAATGTTTTGGGCTAATTTCTGGAGCTCAGATCTCCCAGACCAAGTCTACCTTCCTTAGCTAGATGGATCACCCCCTTGATTGGTTTGGACACCTTGGCTGCCAATGGGGTGGTCCTAAAAAAATCATTAGATACCTTGGAGTTCCCTTCTTGGTGTCCCCTTCCCTCAAAGATATGTGGCTCTAGGTTAAAGAGAAAATTGATAAGAAACTTATTAAATGGAGCAATAAATTCCTCTCCCTGGCTGGCAGGGTTCAAGTGTGCCAAAACATCCTCTCCTCCTATAATATCTACTACTCCTCTACTTGGATATTTAGCAACTATTAGATCCTTGAAATTCAAAAGGCTATTAGATGCTTCCTTTGGTCTGATGGAAAATGTAATAATAAATTACATGATGTTAACTGGAAGTGGTGCCATATTGAGAAATCTCTTGGTGGCCTTGGATTAAATGATCCGAGGATCCAAGGTATTCCCTTGCGGCTAAATGGATCTTCCATTCTCTCGAAGGTTAGGAACCTTGGAAGGTTTTAATCAGACACAATATTGAGAGGGTTGTCCCTAAGAATGCTAAGACTTGGAAGGGTTTACCTCTCACTGACATTGTGGCCTGTGGTTTTCCCATTTCTGTCCAGGGCACTTGTGTGTTCAAGTCTATTTGGAAAGCCTGGGAACATGTTAGGGGGTTTTTGGTTAGCACTAGTGTCAACAATGGTGACCTAATTCATGGTGAGAGATCATTATGGTGGAACCTCTTCCACACTGGCAAATGCTTGGCCCTTACTCAGGGATGCTTGGCTAGAGCCTGGGCTAGCAAAGGGATTAAATATCTTATTGACATTTTAGAACATGGTACTCTTATTACTTGGGAAGATCGCAGCTCAAAATTTAACCTTCCCCCCACTCAAAAAAGAACCTACAACATGATTAAGAAGACTTGTATTGATTTCGGTCTTCCTAAAGACTATGATGCTGATTCTCATAGATTTTTTGTCTTTTAAATGGGTTGATGGTACTCTTATGGCTAAAATCAAGGCTCCTAACATTTACTTTGTCTTAACTTATGAGGCTTCCATCATTAATCATGTTAACACTTTATGGTATTCTAATCTACCTATTATGCATTGGCAAAAGACCTTCATCATGCTATGGAAAAGTCTGATCGAGCCAAAAATAAGTGCTTTAAATGGCTTCTGATACTTAATAGACTTCCTCTCTGGAGGAATTATGATAATAATGATTTGTGCTCTATTTGTAAACTTCTTGAGACTGGCAAGCATATTTTCTTTGATTGCTCCATTGCTAAGGAAATCTGGTTAATGTTTGGCTTTTCTATCCTTGATCTTGTGAATATTATGGAAATTATTTCCAGACACATTAAAGGATTGAAAAAGGATGCTAATATCTTTTGGTTTATTATATCTGCCAATATTATTTGGTATATTTGGAAAATTAGGAATGCAAATAGGTTTGAAGGCCAAGAAAGGGCCTTTACAAGTCCTTTCAAAGACACATTCTTCAAAATTGCCATGTAGGTTGCCTCTACTATGAACTTTGAGAGGCACAAGTTCCTGAGGTTCCTCAAGGATGGTCATGCCACCATGTTCATCAATGTGATGAAGGATGGTTATGAGTGGAGACACAAAGAGGAAAACCTATCCTCCTTTGAGGAGGCTCTCAAGAAGCTGAACAACGAAATTAAAGATAACAGGGAGCCCTCCTACGCCCAAGTTGAGATGTTGGCATAGATTCAAAGCCAGAAGACCATTGTTTGGATGGAAGGACCCCAGGGACGGGTGGCATGGGTTGAACCCCATGACGACATCGTCCCTTGATGCTTTTGTTGACTTCTCATGATGTAGTTAGTTTGTTAGTACTCTTTTGTGTGGATTACACACCCTGTTGATTACTTGGGTTTTTTGTTGTCCTATGGTGGTGACAGTTATGTTTTGCTGAGGTTTGGCCTCCTTTTTCTAGATTCTCTTGATTTTTAATATAAAAAAAATATATATTTTATTTACAATATTATAAATAATTAAGAAGGAAAATAAAAAAAATAGAAATTTTTGTTTTTAAAATAATAGAAATCCCCAAAAAACCTTAAAAATATATTATTCCTAAAACGTTGCTCCTATAACACCAAAATTATTAAACCAATCATAATGTAGATAAATCATTTTTATAATATCTTAAATTTAAAAATATAAATCCCAACTTTACAAAATCCAAGTTTCTTTTTAAAGCAAAAATAATAATCACTTTTGATTGGTGCAAACAAATTGATTAAAGCGCTTCAATAAATGCAATATTATTGCCTATGACAAGTCCTAATAAGTGCGTGGTTCATTTCATATTGGAATGCATTTGGTACAAAATATATGAATTCTAATATTATTTATTAGAAAAAGAATATGCATAAAAAAAATTCTAAGAAAAAATATTAAAAAAGAAAGAACAAGCTTTATTTAATTTTAATTTTTCTTCTTTTTTTCTTTTTCTTTTTTCTTTTAGTTTAAAATTATTTTAGTTATTTATTTCTTATTACAATAATTAAAAATTATTATGATTAATTTAATTTATAATTATTTGTCTTACTAATATTTTAATTATGATAGAATAATTATATTTTAAATTAAAATCTTTCTTTTATTACTATTTTCTTATGATAAGAATGTCATTTATTATTATCTTCTTTTATTATATATATATATATATATTTTTATTATTTATTCTGATTCTTTCACTTTTTTTTCAAGGATTAATTATTTTATTAAGTTAAAATTGTATTTCAATTATTTGTGGTTTTTTATTGAATTACAAATAATAGTTAAATGATATTAGAATTTATACATTTTGTCTTATTAAAAATTTATTATTATAGAATAATTATATTTAAATTGTTTTTGGAAAACGAGGTAAAGATTTATTAAAAAATCATAGAAATTCAAAGATCAAGCCTTAGGCCAACTAAGACAGCAACAAAAACTAAAAGGATCCTGAAAAAAACACCAGCACCACCACTACAAAGTCTAGTGACCATAGAATTAGATTCGACAGTCAGATTTTCAATGGTAATAAGTTTTTGGAAAGCCCTCAGAAAGATGACGTGGCACAAAGTAGGGCCAAAGGCCAGCTACTTTGGAATGATTTCTCTTGGCTAAAGTGTAACTATTTTTCTTGGACTTTGGCTTTGAATAAATGTCTACCATGGGACAATATCTACAAGCGTGGGTTCCATGGGCCTTCCATTTGTGTTTTGTGTGATAATGGAGAGGAGGATTCTTCACACATGTTCTTCAGATGCGCTTTCACATTACTGCTCTACGATTACTGGTGGGGGTGTGGAAGCACCCTTATGTTCATGTGGATTCTTTGGTGGAGTTTTGGATTAGTTTGAGCATGCCTCCTATTTTGTCCTCTTTTCTCCAGACTGTCTGGCACATAGGGCCCATTTTCATAGTTTTGTAGATCTAGCTAGAGAGGAATAGGAGGATCTTTAGGGAAGTCAGACTATTAGTTAAGCAATTGTGGAATGGAATCATTGGAATGATCCAAGAGATGGTGGAAGCTAAATGTGAGGATTTTTCCTCTGGATAGAGGAGAGGTTGATATTGCTTGTAGGTTGGGTTTTCAAGATATGGCAAATGTCTTAGCTTGTGTTAGGAGAGGTAGACGTGCTACGAAGAAGGTTCAAAGGGTGAGAAGATGGTTGCACCCTCAGGATGAATACATTAAGATTAACACAGATGGCTCCTCTTAGGGTACTCTAGGTCCTATTAGGATTGGGGATGTTGGTAGGGATCATTTGGGGGATCTAGATTTCTTTTTTTCAGTGCATAAAGGGCAACAACCTAATATCTTTTTAGAGGGATTAGCAATTTTCTATTCCCTAGAGCATGCATATGAGTTGGGGTGGCATAAGGTTATCTACAAATCAGATTTGTGGATATTGTTAACCTGTTGATTGAGAAAAAGGTGAGTGAGATTAATTGGCAGCTAGCAAGGATTGTGCACCAAGTTTTGCAAATTAGTTCTATGGTGGAGAAGGTGTCTTTCATCCACATTCCTCATGAATGGAATAGAGCAGCTGATTGTGTTGGCTAAGTGGGCTTCAAAACATAGTGATGATTGCAAAGCTGAGGGTTGGGAGCATCTTTCCTCTGTATACTATCAGGACTTGCCTAAGATCTTTGCTGAGGATATGGATAGTTATAAAGCTATATGATAACTAGTTGGGTTTGTTGTTCTCTTCTTGAGCCTAGAGGCTCTAGTTTTCAAATGTAAATTTATTTTTTTTATTAATAACGATTAACACCGATGGCTCCTCTCGAGGTACTTTGGGTCCTATTAGGATTTGGGGTGTTGGTAGGGATCATCTAGGGGATCTAGATTTCTTCTTTTCAGTGCATAAAGGGCAGCAGCCTAATAATTTTTTGTAGGGATTAGCAATTTTCTATTCCCTAGAGCATGCATATGAGTTGGGGTGGCATAAGGTTATCTGCGAATTGGATTTGTGGATTATTGTTAACCTATTGACTGAGAAAAAGGTAAGTGAGATTAATTGGCAGCTAGCAAGGATTGTGCACTAGGTTTTTCAAATTAGTTCTATGGTGGAGAAGGTGTCTTTCATCCACATTCCTCATGAATGGAATAGAGTAACTGATGGTTTGGCTAAGTGGGCTTCAAAACACAGTGATGATTGGAAAGTTGAGGGTTGGGAGCATCTTTCCTCTATATATTGTTAGGACTTGCATAAGATCTTTGCTGAGGATATGGATAGTTATGAAGATGGATTATAACTAGTTGGGTTTGTTGTTCTCTTCTCAAGTCTAGAGGCTCTTGTTTTGATATGGAAGGCCAAGAGTCATAGCTTAGAATTCCACTTTAGATGTCCCTATTGAGAATTGAACTTGGGTGTCCACAATGAGAATCTAGTGTTTTAAAAAATAGAATGATTTTAAAAAAATAAGTAAAATAAAATTATGACAATACATATAATAATTATGTTAATTTTTTTAATACATATATTTGTATTTAATTTAATTTAATTTAAACTCAACCTAGTCCTTCGAATTGGCTTTATTATCTATATTTTCACATAAAAAAAAAATTATTAAAATTTATATGTCTATTTGGAAAAAATATTTTATTTACAATATTATAAATAATTAAAAAGGAAAAAAAATTAAAATAGGAATTTCTATTTTTAAAATAGTAGAAATCCAAAAAAACCTAAAAAATATATTATTTCTAAAAATTTACTCCTATAACACCAAAAATTTAAACCAATCATAATGTAAATAAATAATATTTATAATATCTTAAATATAAAAATATAAATCCCAACTTTACAAAATCCAAGTTTCTTTTTAAAGAAAAAATAATACTCACTTTTGATTGGTGCAAACTAATTGATTGAAGCGCTTTAGTGAATGCAATATTATTGCCTATGACAAGTCCAAATACATGCATGCTTTTGTTAGTTTAAAAATGAGTAGAGAAAACATATAATAATGAACAAAAAATAGTAGGAAGTATAATAGTCACAACAAAGAACTCAAGACACAAGATTAATGTGGTTCACCACTAAGTGGCCATGTCCACTAGAAATGTAGGGAGAATTCTTATTAACCAATACCCAATTACATAGTACATCATGTATGGGTTGCACACAACCATTTATATTAACATATTAAATATGAAATGAAGAGTCTTCTAGGGTGGACAAACAACCATGTGACTATTGGGCTTCATATACCCAACAACTTCAGCTCATATTGGAATGCATTTGGCACAAAAATATGAATTCTAATAATATTTATTAGAAAAAGAATATGCATAAAAAAAATTCTAAGAAAAAATATTGAAAAAGAAAGAACCAACTTTATTTAATTTTAATTTTTCTTTTTCTTTTTCACTTAAGTTTAAAATTATTTTAGTTATCTATTTCTTGTTATAATAATTAAAAAATATTATAATTAATTTAATTTATTATTATTTGTCTTCCTAAAATTTTAGTTATGATAGAATCATTATATTTTAAATTAAAATCTTTCATTTATTACTATTTTCTTATGATAAGAATGACATTTAGTATTATCTTTTTTTATTGTATATTCTATTTTTTTATTATTTATTCTAATTGTTTCACTTTTTTTTAAGGATTAATTGATTTATTAAGTTAAAATTATATTTTAATTATTTGTGTTTTTTAATGGAATTACAAATAATAATTAAAAGATATTAGAATTTATATATTTTGTCTTATTAAATTTTTTTTTTAATAGAATAATTATATTTGATTTTTTTTTAAAAAAAGGGGTAAAGATTTATTTAGAAATCACAAAAATACAAAGATCAGGCCTTAGGTGCACCAAGACAATAACAAAAACTAAAAGGATCCTAAAAAAATGACAAGCACAAGCACTAAAAAGTCTAGTCACTATAGAATTAGATCCGACCGTCAAATTTCCAATGATAATACCTTTTCAGAAAGCCCTCAAATGGATGACACGACAAAGAGTAGGGTCAAAAGCCAGCAACTTTGGAACAATTTCTCTTGGCCAAAGTCTTACTATTTTGCTTGGACTTCAACTTTCAATAAATGTCTAACCTAGGAGAATATTCACAGGAATGGGTTCCATGGGCCTTCCATCTATGTTATGTGTGGTAATGGAGAGGGGGATTTTTCACACATGTTCTTTATATTCTCTTTCTCATTGCTGCTCTAGGATTACTGGTGGGGGATGTGGAAGCACCCTTGTGTTCATGTCGATTCTTTGGTGGAGTTTTCGAGTAGTTTGAGAAGGCCTCCTATTTTGTCCTCTTTTCTCTAGACTGTCTGGCACATAGGGCCCATTTTCATATTTTGTCACATCTAGCTAGAGAGGAAGAGGAGGATCTTTAGGGAAGTCAGACTGTTAGTTCAACAAGTGTGGAATAGAATTATTTGAAAGATGTAAGAGACGGTGGAAGCTAAATGTGAGGTGAGTTTTCCTCTGGATAAAGGAGGCTGATATTGTTTGTAGGTTGGGATTGTTGGATTTTTTTCATGTCTCAGCTTGTGTCAAGAGAGGTAGACATACTAAGAAGAAGGTTCAAAGGGTGGGGAGATGGTTGCCCCCAAAGGATGAATCCATTAAGATCAACACCGATGGCTCCTCTCGGGGTACTCTAGGTCCTGTTGGGATTGAGCATGTTGGTAGGGATCCTTTGGGGGATCTGGTTTTCTTTTTTTTCAGTGCATAAAGGGCGGAAACCTAATATTTTTATGGAGGGATTAGTAATTTTCTATGCCCTAGAGCATGCATATGAGTTTGGGTGGCAAAAGGTTATCTATGAATTGGATTCATGGATTATTGTTAACCTATTGATTGAGCAGAAGGTGAGTGGGATTAATTGGTAGTTGGCAGGGATTGTGCACCAGGTTTTGCAAATTTGTTCTATGGTGGAGAAGGCATATTTCATCCATATTCCTCATGAATGGAATAGAGCATCTGATTGTTTGGCTATGTGGGCTTTGGAACATGGTTATGATTAGAAAGTTGAGGGTTGGGAGAATCTTTCAACTAATTTCTATCAGGACTTGCATAAGATCTTTGCCAAGGATATGGATAGTTATGAAGCTGGATGATAACTGGTTGGGTTTGTTGTTATCTTCTCGGGCCTTGAGGCTCTAGTTTTCTTATGTAATGCTTGTTTCTGATTATTAATAAAGTTTTTACCCCTTTATCAAAAAAATATTTACTATAATTGGCTTTAATATAATAGCTATTAATAATTATAAAATAAAAAATAAACATTTTTTTAACAAATTAATGAAAAATATTTAAATGTGTGATTAAAAGTTATCAAATTTTTTTTAATATATTTAAATATTTTTTTATTTTCAAAATGTATTTAAAAATAGAATGATTTTAAAAAAATATATAAAATATAATTATGAAAATACATATAATAATTATGTTTATTTTTTTAATACATATATTGGTATTTAATTTAATTTAATCAAGTCCTTATAATTCGATTTATTATCTATATTTTAAGATAAAAAAGAATTATTAAAATTTATGTCTGTTTAAAAAAAATATTTTATTTACAATATTATAAATAATAAAAAAGGAAACATAAAATTAAAAAAGAAATTTCAGTTATAATAATAATAATATGTCAAACAAAATGTCTCTATGAATTTTTTTGTGAAAATATCCAGACATCGAGCAATAGAAATGGTTCTTCGAGGAAACAAAATATGCATTTGCAACTCGGGGAACTATGGTCCCCTTCCTCAGACAAATTCAGAATGGCAGATGGTGCAACCTAGGAGATATCAAAGGGTAGTAAGGAAGGGTTTACCATTTTCTAGGGCTGGAAGATATGGCAAACAAAATACCCTCCACTTGGAAGACTCTTTTAGAATGACCATCTACAATAGATTCACCCATTTGCAGAATCTTGAGGGAGGTTTATTAAAATTGGTTCCCTGGGGTGCGCCAACAAAAAAAAGATCGAGAACTTGGATAGCTGGAGATCTATTGTTAATAATGATAGACCTATGTTATCTGAGGAGGGATGTAAGAAGCCCAAATCTTTGCTTCCTTCCAAATCCATGGAGGCAAAATTGAATTTGGAGACAAACCCTAAATCAAAAGAGAAAAATGTGCTGGAAATCAATGTTAGTTTGGTTGAAAGGATTCAACAAACATGCAACACATTTGGGGTTTTTTCTAGATAGTATGGACTTGGAGTCCTGACAGAGGTAATTGTGGATTAGTTCAAATATTCCTTTAACTAGATAGTGAGTATTTCTATCTCATCTGAGGGTTTTCTTTATATTGATTGTGAAAATACCAAGCATAAGAATGAATTCTTAAGAGGTAAATCTCCGATTTTCAAAAGCTTTGGTTTTAAATTTATAGATTGCCAACCTTCTTTCAATCTAAGAAAATTAAATTCATTTAAAGTAGATAGACCATTTTTTATCCCTAACTTACCAGTAGATTTAATGGATAAAGAAACTATCAAGAAAATAGGTAATCATTTAGGAAAATTCATAGAGATTAGTGACAAAGACTGGATGTATTGAGACTGTGTATTGATAGTTAATATGGCTATTAATGTTAATTTGCTCAGTCCTATTTAAATTAGAACTAGGGAGTTGACTTTCCTAATTTACCCAAAAATTTATAGAGGGATTTTAGATCTATATTTAGCAGTCAAAGTGTTCTCAGGGGTTTTACCCTCTCAAAAAAACCCTAGGGAAGATCCTAAGGTGGATATTTGTTTCAATATGAAAAAGGGAGGGTTTGTGATCAAGGATAGCTCTCCCCCAGTAGGGTAATCTGATGAGGTAGAAGAAGGGGAAATTGTATGTGATTAGAGCATGGATGAGGGGGTGAATTTCTCTCCCTTTCTATCCCCTAAGGCTATTTTCAAGGATAGGGAGGGTAGAGATATTGACACTAAGGAGGAGAAGAGATGTTGTGCCCATGAAGAGGTAGGAATGGGAAAATTTAAAAATTTATCTAATGATAGTAAGGATGAAATCAATCTTGATATTTATTTCCAGGTTGCGAGTGAGGTGTGGGATATGAATCCTATCCCTGAACAAGATGTTGGTGTGGAAGTTTGGGGTAGTTTGGAAGAAAACAGTTCCCCCTAGTCATTGGAGGCTCCTGACGGATTGGGAAAGGCTGAACAAGAGGAGGATTTGGTTTGTAAAGAAGAAGAGGTAAACTACATTATCAACTATTTATGCGATTCGGTTACCAAGGACATCTTGGAGAATTTACTAGATGAAATAGTAGATAGAGAAGAGTTAGAAATACAGAAAATGTTGTTGATGAAAGGGATTATGAATTTTATCAATCCCCCAAAGGTCATGGATACAAAGGCCCTTATAATGGATTTAAATGACAAAGAAAATGGTGAAAGTTTTTAAGCATTAGGAATTGAACAATGGGTTGGGGAGAAGGATACATAGGATTGTGCAAAACACTATAAAAAGAGAGGTAGGAAATCCCTATTGGAGTTGAGAGCTAATGATGGAATAGCTGAAGGTCAAGTTAAACTTATAGATATGTTTCATGCAAGTAAGGGGAAGGTCCTTCTAAGAGCACCATGAAAGTATTATTATGGAATTTTAGGGGTATAAATGACCCTAACAAGTAGTGGATAGTTAAATGTTGTTTGTCTACCTATAGTTCTGATTTAGTTATGTTACAAGAGACCAAACTAGAGACAAATGACTTAGCCTCTTTTGGTAGATGACTAGGCTTTAGACATATTACAAGAGTACCAACCACTGGATCCTTTGGAGGTCTAGCCATGATGTGGGATCCACATAATATTGGGTTCTCATTATTAGAAACTCATGACAATTGGATCAGTGGCAGAGTCACTAGTTTTAAACATAAACTAAATTTTCTCATAATTAATGTTTATGGATCGACACTAAATGAGGGAAAAAGAAGAGTTTGGAAGGAAATCGAGGAGTTCATAAGTAGTACCTAGGAATAGATTTGCATTATAGGAGGTGACTTCAATGCTATTATGAATCAATCTAAGAAACAAGGAGGCAAAGGCAAAACCTCTAGAGCTACTTTAGACTTTGTACATTGGATCCATCATAGTGGCTTGGTAGAGATTAACATGGTTAAGGATGCATTTACATGGAATAACAGAAGGTTAGGTTTTAGTAATATTGCAGAAAAATTAGATAGGTTCTTTGTATCAGATAGTCTCATCAAATTTCCATATACCTTAGAAGCCTCAATTTTACCCTTCTCAGGCTCAGATCATTTTTTGATTCAACTCAACATTCTTATGGATTCAAGACCAAGAAGATGTCCTTTCAAATTCAAACAAATATGGACGAGGGATGATAATATTCTTAGGATTTTAAAGGAATGATGGAAAGAGGCAGAGGTCTTTGGGTCTGGGAGCTAAAAGGTAGTCAATAATCTTAAGATAATTAATTAGAAGATCATACTGTGGAATAGGGAACACTTTGGCAATATATTTGACAAGAAGGAATAGGTGGAAGTAGAGTTAGTGGAAGTAAATGAAGTTGTCATGTTAAAAGGGATGGTTGAAGCTCTATTTCTCAAAGAAAAGAAACTCCTTGAGCAAGAAAATAATCTTGCAAAAGAGGAGGTCTTTTGGAAACAAAAATCCAGGGAAACATGGTTGGATGAGGGGGATAAGAACACTAAATTATTTCATGATAGTGTCAAACTTAAAAGAGTCATTAACACAATCTCTAAGATTAACATTAGTAATGGCTCTAAGGTGGTAGATCCCAAGGTCATCTCTAGGGAGGCAGTAGATTTTTTTTCTAATATTCTCAACATAGATTTGAGTCCTCATTGGTCAGGACAAGACAAGTTTCTAAATTATAACCAAATTAATAAGTAAGGAACAAACTCATAGTCTGACTACAAAATTTTCTTTATGAGAAGTAGAAGCAGCTCTAATGCAAATGAATCCAGATAAATCGCCCAGTTCAGATGAATTTTTGACTAGGTTTTTTTAGAAGTGCTGGCCCTTCATAGGGGAGGAGGTGACGAGTGCTCTTGAGGGCATGAGGAATTAAAGAAATATTCTCAAATAAATGAATAATACTTTATTTTCCCTCATCCTGAAGAAGAAAATCCTAAATATTTTGATGAGTTCAAACCAATTACACTGTGTAACACCATCTATAAGCATTTTTCTAAGACATTAGCTAATAAGCTTCAAAAACTCCTTCCTCTTTTGATTAGTGAGGAACAAATGGGTTGTTTCTCTAGAAGGTCTATTTATGATGGGGTTATTATAGCACATGAGGGCATTCATTCTGTCTAGAAGAATGAAACCCCTAGTATGTTCTTAAAACTAGAAATTAGAAAAGCCTACGACAAGGTAGACTGAATATTCTTGTGCAAATGCCTAAAAGCCTTTGGATTCCCCTCTTCATGGATTAAGTTGATATTTGAATGCATTTAGATACCTAAATTCTCAATGTTAGTTAATGGAACTCCAGAGAGCTTTTTTAGCTCTTCGAAGGGTCTAAGACAAGGAGATCCATTATCCCCTTTCCTTTTTATCATCATGGTGGAGACACTGGATGGTACTATGTTATATGGGCTCAATGATATAGGAGAAGTGAAAGCTTATAAGAAGATCCTAGACACTTACTCTAAGGCTTCTAGACAAGAAATTAACCCAACTAAATCTAAAGTATTATGTTTTAACACTAAGGTCTACTTACAAAAAGACATCTACAAAGTTTTGAATTTTAATATGGTTAGGCTACCCTACAAATATCTAGGTATTCCCTTAGATAAGGGAAATGGATCTTCAAAGTTGTGGGATTCAGTGATAGATAGGATTAAGAAGAAGGTAGCAACCTAGAAAGGAAAATGGCTATCCTCTACAGGAAGAGTGACCATGGTTAAATCGGTTTTGGCATCAATGCCAATCTATTAGTTATCATGTATTAACCTTCCATAGTACAAAAAGGAAGAATTGAGTAGACATCTTAGGTCTTTTTTCTGAAAGGGTGTTGAGGATAAGAAGAAGATCTTGATCATGGCTTGGGATAAGATTTGTAGGCCAAAGTCAAAAGGTGGTATGGGGTTTAAGAATATTAAGGACTCGAGTAGAGCGCTAGGGGAAAAATTAGTCTAGAGAATGTTTAGATCCCCCCACCTTAAGTGGGGTTAGATCTTATTCCGTAAATATCTTAGTGGTAGGGAACACACCAGCCTCTTTAGGGAAATCTCTCCTCCAAAAGGTTCTCACAATTGGAATTTTATGATGGATTGCAGGAAAATAATCTTAGACAAATTATCTTGGAACTTGGTCAATGGAGAGGAAGCCCTTTTTTGGATGTATTCTTGGGGAGGATTCAAGGCGCTACATAAGAGTGCTAATCTAGAGACATCTAGAGTAGTTCTAGAATCCACATGGGGTAGGCATGTCAGGGACTAGATAACACCAATTGACAAGGACCTAACTAAAGGTTTAGAATGGAAATCTCTAGATCATGTGGATATCCCAGAAATGAAAAAATAGGAGCTCCAAGACATCCTTAAGAATAGAATGGTCACCTTCAACTTGGGGTCAAATACTCTTTTTTGGGATGGATCAAAATCAAGAGACTACACCTCTAAAGATGGTTATAGTCTCCTCCTTAGTTAGCAACTCTCCTTATGCACTTATGTCCCCTCAGTCTTGTTTTGGGACAAGATGTGTTTTCCAAAGGCAAGGTTGTTCTTGTGGTTTTCTCTCCAAAATAAGATTCTTACTAGAGATAGATTTAGGAAAATGGGCTTTGAAGGACCCAATAGATGCCCTTTATGTGTATAGGCAGAAGAAGATAATGATCATATCCTCCTTAATTGCAATTATGCCTCCGAATGTTGGCTTTGGTTATGTAACAAATTAGGATGGAGCTCAGCTATTCCTAACTCCATTCTAGGTATGTTTTGGGCATGGCCCATTCTTCATCAACATTCCCTCTTTGGAGGCCTATGGAAATTGGCCCCTTCTTTGGTAATTTGTGAACTTTGTAAGGAACATAATAGGAGACTCTTTAAGGAAAAGAAAATGGAATTGATCCAACTTGTGAATAAAATTGAGGCCTCAGTAGTAGAAACTCTTAATAGTAGGACATCTTAATTTCCCAATAAAATTTCTGAGATGACATACTGGGATGAGAAAATGAGAGGTAGGTGGTTAGGTCTAAAGATCCCTACCTTTGTAGGAGTAAGAAACTCTAATAAAAAGGAGCTAAGAGAAGCTTGCAAATGGAAGGTCCCAAAAAAAGGGTGGGCTAAGCTTAACTTCGATGGAGCATCTCGTGGGAATTTGGGTTCTGTAGGGATCAGATGTTGTCTGCATGATGATACAAGTAGGGAATAGCTAAGTTGGCCAAGCCCATACATATTGAATCCAATAATAAAGTAGAGATTTTAGCTTTAGTTGAAGGCCTCCTCTTATGTCAAAACATGGGTATAAGTAAGCTTCACATAGAAGGAGATTCATCTATTATTATCAATGGACTTAGAAAAGGCTTTCTTCCTAACTAGAAGCTAAATGTGATCTTATCAAGTTCTGTAAGACTCCTCAAGGATTTCAAGAAAACAACCTTCAATCATATTTAGAGAGAAGGTAACTCTAGGGAAGATGAATTAGCCAATGCAGGTGCTGATGGGAGATTTCTAAGTTAAGACAAGGCCCTTCTTTTTTTTCCTAAGAGCCTACTATAAGGTCTACATTTCTTACGATTTTGTTCTCAAAAAGTCAGGATTTGGTATCTATTTGGCGATTCTTCCTATGAAGCAGGATACCCCCATAAGAATGAAGGTAGATATGTCAGTGTCATATGGTAAGGGCTAGGCTTCAGTTAGTAGAGAAATATTCTTTGTTGTCTACATGTCCATCCCAAATCCATCTCGGAAATCTCTGCTCTGCCTCAATTCTTGAATGAACTAGGAGAAGCTCGATATTAGAGCATGGTCCTCTTCTTTATTTTCTGTTTATGGATATTTGTCATATTTGAGATAAATACACAATGAAATAGTAGTATATGTGCATATATATATATATATATTTACACATATATAAATAATATATACAGATATGCATAAGTGATATTTTCATTAATAATGACGAAGATGTTATCAAAGTTTTATATATATAAATAGGTGTATATGTATATATATGGATATACATATCTATATATTGTGTGGGAGAAAAAGTGACACTAAGCAAACATGCCCTAATCTCACTTTCAACCACACACTTGTGGAATACGAAAGAGCCTAGAGGTATCACACAATTGGCTACTTCTTCTTGTGGAAGAGAGAGCCATGGGCTACCTATTAGGATTTCTATTCCTTTGTTGTAATTGAAAGATGAAATGATGCAAGTTCAATCCCTAGCCCCAAAGTGCAAGTATGAACTAATAACAAGATTACAGAATTGAACTTAAATGATGGAAAGCTGTAAACACAAGGACAAGACAAGAATGCAAATGCGTACCCGGTGTTAAAATATGAATGAAAATGTTCAGGACGGGCACGCGGGCGCCACTGTCCTGATTCTGTCCCTGAAACTGCTCCGGAAACTGTTGTTTTGCACTCTGAAAAGCTGTCAAAAATGCTGAAACTTGTTGTCTGCCAGAAGGACCAGGGCGCCCAGCGCCCCTATCCTAGGGACCAGGGCATCTAGCGCCCCTGTCCTGGCAGGACCAGGGCACCCCACGCCCCTGTCCTAGCTTTCTGGACTAGAATTTGGTGTGTTGTTTTGTCTCAGTCTGCTTCTTTCGGATCTGCAACTTGCGGCGTCGTCCGAGTCCTGAAACCTGCACTTATATCTGAAAAGGTGTTTGGGCGGCTATATAGGGTTTTGCCTTAGTCAAACCCCCGCTTCGGTGATTTCCACCTCCATGAATAGCCAAGTTGTATTGTAAAATGTATTGTGTGTGCAGACCTAGTGTGTGTGCAAGGTCCTAAAATGCAAGAAAGCAAACTAGAGCAACCTAGAAAGTAAACCCTAATTGCTTGTAAATGATAATGTAAATGCTCTAAATCAAGATGCAAAGTGATCTAAAGCATGAATAAAGGATATATTGAAGCTTATGCAAAGACATGAAAACAACATGAAATCATACCCAACCCTCAAGGGAGGAGTACAAGCCAATCTTCAGTCGGTAATCTCCTATTGTTCTTCAATGTCTCCCAAGCCCTAAATGAATGAAATTGATGAATGCTTGATAGAAGGATGTTGAATGTTGTTGAAGTCTTCAAAGATCTGCTCTTTCATTGCATAGAAGGTCCTTGAAAGCCCAAAAAAAATCCCATCCCTTCAAACGAAGAAAGAGAGCTCTTATATATGAAACCCTAGGTCTTAATTTCGTCTTTTGACCGACCTAGAGATTGGATATCCTGCCAATTTCTTGGGGTTAAGCTTTATTTTATGATTGGATCGCGCTCCTAAAATTTCAGGAAAAATGTCTGGGACCATGTGCACCGGGCGCCACGGTCCCGACAACTTTTCACCAAATTTTCAGGACCGTCGGATATGATGATTTTAGAGAGAATCCCGAAGTTATAGGTGATTTCGAGATGTTTTGACCCCTGAAATCAAGCCCCCAAGTTCAAAATAGGACCTAATTAGGGTTTTTGATTAAATGATGTATAGGAGGAATAAAATGAAAAGGGCACACTTTAATGAAAGGGCCCAACTTTATGATATGGGAGATGATAAAATAGAACCTTAGACCTAATTAATTTGATTAATTAAGTACTAAAGGGGAAATGCAATGCAAAATGCAAAATGCGCCAAGGCGGGTGCTAAACTAGGTGTGAAATTGTACCACCCTAGCAAGTGTGTACAATTTACGACGCTACATTTAGCTCCCACTTTAGCGGTCATATGAACACTACGTGCATATGCAAGCTAAAGTACAAAAAAGTAAACATTATTTGAAAAAGGATATATCCATAAGTCTGTTGAACGAAGCCCCCAGCGGTATCTACAGTCCACAGTTAGGAACCGCACCCTACAAAACACACGTTAGATCACAAAATCACCTAATGCTTACTAAGGAAGGTGATGAAAATTCGAGGGTAGCTATATGCCCCCCCCTGTTTCGGCTTGCTAATTTTAGTGAGTTGAAACAGGGTATCATGTTTACCACTTCGAATTGTTAAAGAATATTGATGACAAATTCTCACAAGAAGATTCGATATGAGATCAAAAACTAATGGAGAATCATTTGGTAAGAAAGAGGACTAAATCTCAATTCCAACGCAACAAAGAGTGTGAGGATTTGAGAGTTCTCTAACACAAGATGAAGGATGTAAATGGAAACAAAATGCAAAGAGAAGAAAAGAAAGGAGAAAAGCATGAATACACACATTGGTGATCCATGAGAAGAATAGTGAGAGAGAAAACATGGACTTCTCACCCCTAGATCTTTTCTAGGTGATCCATGGGAAAAGGACATGGAAAACTAGCCCCTAGAGTCTATCTAGGTGATCCATGTAAGGGAGGAGAGTGAGAAAATCTAGCCTTATGCCGCTAGTTCCACTCAACCTCATGCATGTGTGTGTAAGTGAGGTTAGAAGCATCTCATAGGAGTCTATGCCCAAGTATGCTACAACCTATATATGTATAGTACAAAAGCGTGACATCTCGCTCTAAGAGTCTGTGCTCTGGTTCCAAGAATAACCCATTGCTCAAAAAGTGTAATGTTTATGTCATAAGAAAATTAGAACAAGGATACCTACCTTCATCACAAAAGAAGATACCCAAAAATGCAACAATGTCATAGATCCAAGCAAGAGAGTTTTTCACTCTTTGAGCAAGGATAAGATAGTTGAGAAGGGATATCCTGTAGTATGTGTAAAGGAGATCCTTAGAGGAGAAGATATCTTTGTACAAAAGACACCTATGCTCGAGAGGAATTGTCTTAGACAAAGAAGAGAATAAGAATGCAATACTTCATTCTTTTGCGAGGTGAAAGTGATTCTTAATTAAGGATGACGCTCTTTTTAACCCAATTGGGAGAGTGAATTCATTATGGATGTATTTTACCAAGTGCAAAAGAGGTTGTAGTCAAGGACTTACACCCCTTGTAAGAGAGAACGCTTGAACAAACAACAACAAATGCGTACAAGGCATAACATCAAGTAATAAAGTCCACACCATCCACAAAATAGAAAAAAAGTGGATCCTTAGATAAAAATAAGGAAAGATCATTGCCTCCCAAGGATAAGGACAATGAGAAGGACTTACACAATCTTCTAGGGAGAGATTTGGACATAAGCAAAAGAAGAGATGTATGAAATCATTCTTGTCCCCATAGGAACAAGAAAATTAGGCTATTATGTTGCTTCAAAAAATATGATTGCACTTGAAATTGTACCATCATGAATGACAATGAGCCCCCAGTAAATGAGCTACCAATGTCACATAATGATGAGCAACATAATAGCCATTAATGTTATTTAAAGACATGATAGATTGAATAAGGTATTCGAATATGACATGTTAAATGCTCAACTATAAGTGAGATCAAAAACATGTATAAAGTGATAAAAATTGAAGAAGAAAAGTCACAAGAAATCTTAGAAGAGGGATGAGTGTAATTTATTAGAGCCTTATCCTTGGAGGAAAGGACTTTATGATGAATAGGAGATAAAGATTCATAAGTGGATTTAGAAATTTGAGGGGATTCATAAAGAGATTTGTTCATTGCCAAGATTTCCTTATGAGGGGAATGAGAGTTGATAGAAGTAGAAGATGATTTAGTTGAAGTGAGATCATCATCACTACTAAATATAGCATTCACATTGAGAGATGGTCTTTTAGATGCTTTAGTGCCTTTGCAGGGATTATAGACGAGTCCAAAGGCATAATTGTGAAAATTAGTCTCTAGAGGAACTTTTATCCCTTGTTCATGAGCACCACAACCATTTCCATGATACCCATGCTTAGCAAAAATGCGAAAACCACGACCATAACGATCAGCCATTTCAGGAAGAGAAGGTGGTTTTTCATAAGACAAAGAATCAAATCCTTCAGAATTCAAAGTGTGAGGAGAAGAAGTTTGAGAAGTGGCCACAAAATTATTGCTCATAGGTTCAAGTAAGACTGATTGATCTCTAGTTTCTTCCTTCTTTTTACCTTTAAGATCTCTAGGAGGAACCCTATATTCACCTACAAAGGTGGGATTAAAATCAAGGGATCCCCAATCGTCTTCTGTGAGAACCTTCTCAGGATCAAAAGCCTTTTCATGTGTAGACTCAAGTTGAGAAGGATCTTCTTCAGGAGCTTCAGACTTATCCAAAGAATTTTGACTATCAGAGGATGATGATTTGTCCATAGGTAAAGAGTCATCACTAGAAGAGGAATATTTAGAAGAACTCCCTTTGGAAGTAGATGTTTGCAAACAAGCTTGAAAATTAGTATCACCTATCAAGGTATATGTCTTATTGTTATAAATGAATTTAACTTGTCTATGCAATGTAGAGGGGACAGCTTGCATACTGTGAATCCAAGGTCTCCCTAATAACAAGTTGTATGTTAGATTTCCTGACATAACATGGATAGGAGTAGGCAAAGTAACGGGTCCCACTGTGATGGGTAAAGTGATAATACCTAATGAAGACTTAGCCACATTATCAAAGCCTCAAATGGGACGAGAGTCAGGCTCAATAAGGGATGTATCCACATTCATCTTATGCAATAGATTAATGCTACATACATTAAGGCCAGAACCGTTATCTACCAGTGTTCATCTTATAGCAGTGTCATTTATGATAACCACAATCATCAAGGGATCATATTGATGTTGAATTTCACTAGTAGGCAACTCATCTTGAGTAAACACAATTTGAGATTTAGGATTCATCACAGAGTTAACCAAAGACACTATATTACTAGATGTATTAGGTGGAGGAACATTCAAATCTTTCAAGGCATCTTGTAAAATTCCATGATGAGCGGAAGAAGTTTGGATCAAATCCCAAAGGGATATCTTGGCAGGAGTAGTTTTAAGTTGTTCTATGAGATCATATTCCTTACCAAGAACTTGTGAAATACATGGAGCTTGCAGAAGAATTGGTTGAGAAGGAGGAAGTGAAGTTGGGATAACTGGAGGAGGATTAGGTTGCCTATTGTTTCTTGTGTTATAGGTATGAGCAACCGCATGATAACTCTCTCTAGTCAGTTGTTTAGCATACTCATAAGGGCTCTTAGAGGAGTAACCTCCTTGCACAGTAATAATAGGTTTCTTAGGCGTGCAAAAAGAATCATTAGCATAACCACCTTGAACCACTAAGATAGGCTTAGTTAAAGGTTGAGAATTTTGAGAAGGACAAGCACCTTGGACAGTGAAGAGAGGTTTGTTAGGTGTCTCATTCACATGTATCAAATTGATTGAGGATGGTTTAGAGGAATGAACAAAAGTGTTGGAAGAATTATTGATAGTCTTCTCTTGCACTAAAATCTTATCACAGATTAGATAAATTTTAGGAGAGAGACAAGGGATAGGCATTGATGTTCTAGTAGGAAGAGTAATACTAGGAAAGGTCATATCGTCCTCTATCATCAAAGGATCTACATGGGGAATAAACTCTCTAGGAGAAGGATCAACATTACTCTCTAAAGTCTCACTTTTGAGAGGGAGATCTTTGAAAGAGATGTTAACCATCTTGCTTTGAACTAAGGTATCCTTATGAGTAGAACCAAGTTGAGGAGAGGGAGATGCTTTATTTTTAGAGGGAGAATAATTGAGATTCAAGGAAGGGGAGAAACTATCAAGGGAGTTTCCAATCTTGATTTCATCCCCTTTGGCTAGGGTTCTCTCATGGGGTAGAGAATAATCTACACCTTCTTCTAATGGTTCATCCCAAATAGTGAAGTTGTTGAAAGGAATGTTTGAAGTATTGTCAATTTCGGGAGAGGAGATAACATTGTTTATTAATTCCTCATCCATAGGAGGGAGAGCATCAATAGATGTGTTAAACTCATCCTCTTTCCTCAAAATATTTTCAATATGATCTTTAGGGGAGAGAGAATTAAGGAAATTGCTTTTTATTTCATCTTCTTTCTCTAAGGGATGCTTATGGGTAAGACCAACTTTAGGAGAAGGGTAAGCATTTACCATTAATTCATCATCTCTAGTGGGAATTTTGCTGGAAAAGGAAATGCCATCACTAGGAAATGTAGGGATAATGTCATCTTCTTGCACAAAAGGATCCTCATGAAGGGAGCATTTTTTAGGAGCCAGAAAGTCATCAAGGGAATCATCTAACAAAGCATGATCACATCTATTAAAAGGTTTATCTTTTGATTCAAAAGGAGATATCTCTTCATAGAGGGGATCATTGAAAACAACCATGTTACTAGATTTAGTGGAAGAGCTAATAGGAATGTACCCTTGAGAGGAATCATTCGACTTATCTTTCTCATCACAACAAAATGGCATAGTAACAATGTTTATGAGTTTTTGGTAAAATGAAGGTTTGGTATATTTAGGTTTCAAAAATTCATCTAAAGCTTCATCTAACTCATAATCATCACAAATATGAACATCTTGCAAATAAAAATCTGACATTTTGAAATTGCATGAAATTTAAACACATAATGCAAAGAAACACACTTTTTTTTTTTTCTTTTTTTTTTAATGAAAATGAAATGAAAACACACTAAATCTAGATCTAGATCTAACAGATGCAATGCAAGAGGAAGCAATGATAGATTCACGTCGGGTTCACCAAAATGTGTGGGAGAAAAAGTGACACTAAGCAAACATTCCCTAATCTCACTTTCAACCACACACTTGTGGAATACGAAAGAGCCTAGAGGTATCACACAATTGGCTACTTCTTCTTGTGGAAGAGAGAGCTATGGGCTACCTATTAGGATTTCTATTCCTTTGTTGTAGTTGAAAGATGAAATGATGCAAGTTCAATCCCTAACCCCAAAGTGCAAGTATGAACTAATAACAAGATTACAGAATTGAACTTAAATGATGGAAAGCTGTAAACACAAGGACAAGACAAGAATGCAACTGCGTACCCGGTGTTAAAATATGAATGAAAATTTTCAGGATGGGGGGCGCGGGCGCCACTGTCCTGATTTTGCCTTTGAAACTGCTCCGGAAACTGCTGTTTTGCACTCTGAAAAGCTGTCAAAAATGCTGAAACTTGTTGTCTAGCAGAAGGACCAGGGCACCCAGCGCCCTTGTCCCAGGGACCAGGGCACCCAACACCCCTATCCTGGCAGGACCAGGGCACCCCACGCCCCTGTCCTAGCTTTTTGGGCTAGAATTTGGTGTTTTGTTCTGTCTCAGTCTGCTTCTTTCGGATCTGCAACTTGCGGCGTCGTCCGAGTCCTGAAACCTGCACTTATATCTGAAAAGGTGTTTGGGCGGCTATATAGGGTTTTGCCTTAGTCAAACCCCCGCTTCGGTGATTTCCACCTCCACGAATAGCCAAGTTGTATTGTAAAATGTATTGTGTGTGCAGACCTAGTGTGTATGCAAGGTCCTAAAATGCAAGAAAGCAAACTAGAGCAACCTAGAAAGTAAACCCTAATTGCTTGTAAATGATAATGTAAATGCTCTAAATCAAGATGCAAAGTGATCTAAAGCATGACTAAAGGATATATTGAAGCTTATGCAAAGACATGAAAACAACATGAAATCATACCCAACCCTCAAGGGAGGAGTACAAGCCAATCTTCAGTCGGTAATCTCCTATTGTTCTTCAATGTCTCCCAAGCCCTAAATGAATGAAATTGATGAATGCTTGATAGAAGGATGTTGAATGTTGTTGAAGTCTTCAAAGATCTGCTCTTTCACTACATAGAAGGTCCTTGAAAGCCCAAAAAAAATCCCATCCCTTCAAATGAAGAAAGAGAGCTCTTATATATGAAACCCTAGGTCTTAATTGCGTCTTTTGGCTGACCTAGAGATTGAATATCCCGCCAATTTCTTGGGGTTAAGCTTTATTTTATGATTGGATTGCGCTCCTAAAATTTTGGGAAAATGTCCGGGACCATGTGCACCGGGCGCCACGGTCCCGACAAATTTTCACCAAATTTTCAGGGCCGTCGGATATGATGATTTTAGAGAGAATCCCAAAGTTACAGGTGATTTCGAGATGTTTTGACCCCCGAAATCAAGCCCCCAAGTTCAAAATAGGACCTAATTAGGGTTTTTGATTAAATGATGTATAGGAGGAATAAAATGAAAAGGGCACACTTTAATGAAAGGGCCCAACTTTATGATATGGGAGATGATAAAATAGAACCTTAGACCTAATTAATTTGATTAATTAAGTACTAAAGGGGAAATGCAATGCAAAATGCAAAATGCGCCAAGGCGGGTGCTAAACTAGGTGTGAAATTGTACCACCCTAGCAAGTGCGTATAATTTACGACGCTACATATATATATATATATATATATATATATATATATATATATATATATATATATATATATATATATATATATATATATATATATATATATATATATATATATATATATATATATATATATATATATATATATATATATATATATATATATATATATATATATATATATATATATATATATATATATATATATATATATATATATGAAAACTTATAGGGAGAGTTAAATGCTTATTGTGGGGGGGGAAAAGTGACACTAAGCAAACATGCCCTAATCTCACTTTCAACCACACACTTGTGGAATATGAAAGAGCCTAGAGGTATCACATAATTGGCTACTCCTTTTTGTGGAAGAGAGAGCCACGGGATACCTATTAGGATTTCTATTCCTTTGTTGTAATTGAAAGATGAAATGATGCAAGTTCAATCCCTAACCCCAAAGTGCAAGTATGAACTAATAACAAGATTACAGAATTGAACTTAAATGATGGAAAGTTGTAAACAAAAGGACAAGACAAGAATGTAAATGTGTACCTGGTGTTAAAATATGAATGAAAATGTTCAGGACGGGGGCGCGGGCACCACTGTCCTGATTCTGCCCCTGAAACTACTCCGGAAACTACTGTTTTGCAACCTGGAAAGCTGTCAAAAATGTTGAAAACTGCTGTCTATCAGGAGGACCAGGGCGCCCAGTGCCCCTGTCCTAGGGACCAGGGCGCCCAGTGCCCCTATCCTGGCAAGACCAGGGCACCCCATGCCGCTGTCCTGGTCTTTTGCTCTGAGATTTGGTGTGAAGTTCCGTCTCCGTCTGCTTCTTCCGGATCTGTAACTTGCGGCGTCATCCGAGTCCCGAAACCTGCACTTATATCTGAAAAGGTGTTTGGGTGGCTATATAGGGTTTTTCCTTAGTCAAACCCCCACTTTGGTGATTTCCACCTCCACGAATAGCCAAGTTGTATTGTAAAATGTATTGTGTGTGCAGACCTAGTGTGTGTGCAAGGTCCTTAAATGCAAGAAAGAAAACTAGAGCAACCTAGAAAGTAAACCCTAATTGCTTGTAACTAATAATGTAAATGCTCTAAATCAAGATGCAAAGTGATCTAAAGCATGGATAAATGATATATTGAAGCTTATGCAAAGACATGAAAACAACATGAAATCATACCCAACCCTCAAGGGAGGAGTACAAGCCAATCTTCAGTCGGTAATCTCCTATTGTTATTCAATGTCTCCCAAGCCCTAAATGAATGAAATTGATGAATGCTTGATGGTTGGATGTTGAATGTTATTGAAGTCTTCAAAGATCTGCTCTTTTGCTGCATAGAAGGTCCTCCAAAGCCAAAATTCAGATCCTTTCAAATGAAGAAAGAGAGCTCTTATGTATGAAACCCTAGGTCTTAATTTCAACTTTTGGCCAACCTAGAGATTGAATCTCCTGCCAATATCTTGGGGTTAAGCTTTATTTTATGATTGGATCGTGCTCCTAAAATTTCGGGAAAAATGTCCGGGACCATGTGCACTCCGGGCGCCATGGTACCAACAACTTTTCACCAAATTTTCAGGGCTGTCGGATATGATGATTTTAGAGAGAATCCCGAAGTTACAGGTGATTTCGAGATGTTTTGACCCCCGAAATCAAGCCCCCAAGTTCAAAATAGGACCTAATTAGGGTTTTTGATTAAATGATGTATTGGAGGAATAAAATGAAAAGGGCACACTTTAATGAAAGGGCCCAACTTTATGATGTAGGAGATGATAAAATAGGACCTTAGACCTAATTAATTTAATTAATTAAGTGCTAAAGGGGAAATGCAATGCAAAATACAAAATGCGCCAAGGCGGGTGCTAAACTAGGTGTGAAATTGTACCACCCTAGCAAGTGCGTACAATTTACGATGCTACATTTAGCCCCCACTTTAGCGGTCATATGAACACTACGTGCATATGCAAGCTAAAGTACAGAAATGAAACATTATTTGAAAAAGGATATATCCATAAGTCTGTCGAACGAAGCCCCCAGCGGTATCTGTAGTACACAGTTAGGAACCGTACCCTACAAAACACACGTTAGATCACAAAATCACCTAATGCTTACTAAGGAAGGTGATGAAAATTCGAGGGTAGCTATATGCCCCCCCCTGTTTCGGCTTGCTAATTTTAGTGAGTTGAAACAGGGTATCATGTTTACCACTTTGAATTGTTAAAGAAAATTGATAACAAATGCTCACAAGAAGATTTGATATGAGATCAAAAACTAATGGAGAATAATTTGGTAAGAAAGAGGACTAAATCTCAATTCCAACACAACAAAGAGTGTGAGGATTTGAGAGTTTTCTAACACAAGATAAAGGATGTAAATGGAAACAAAATGCAAAGAGAAGAAAAGAAAGGAAAAAAGCATGAATACACACATTGGTGATCCATGAGAATAGTGAGAGAGAAAACATGGACTTCTCGCCCCTAGATCTTGTCTAGGTGATCCATGGGAAAAGGGACATGGAAAACTAGCCCCTAGAGTCTGTCTAGGTGATCCATGTAAGGGACGAGAGCTAGTTCCACTCAACCTCGTGCATGTGTGTGTAAAGGAGGTTAGAAGCACCTCAAAGGAGTCTATGCCCGAGTATGCTACAACCTGTATATGTATAGTACAAAAGCGTGACATCTCGCTCTAAGAGTCTGTGCTCTGGTTCCGAGAATAATCAGCTTGCATAAAAGAAAAAATGGAGACATCTCGCTCCAAGAGTCTGTGCTCTGGTTCCGAGAATAATCCATTGCTCAAAAAGTGTAATGTTTATGTCATAAGAAAATTAGAACAAGGATACCTACCTTCATCACAAAAGAAGATACCCCAAAAATGCAACAATGTCATAGATCCAAGCAAGAGAGTTTTGCACTCTTTAAGCAAGGATAAGATAGTTGAGAAGGGTTATCTTGTAGTATGTGTAAAGGAGATCCTTAGAGGAGAAGAGATCTTTGTACAAAAGACACCTATCCCCAAGAGGAATTGTCTTAGACAAATATAACATCTTCTAGAGTAAGACAAAGAAGAGAATAAGAATGCAATACCTTCTTTCGCTAGGTGAAAGTGATTCTTAATGAAGGATGACGCTCTTTTTAACCCAATTGGGAGAGTGAATTCATTATGGATGTACCTTACCAAGTGCAAAAGAAGTTGTAGTCAAGGACTTACACCTCTTGTAAGAGAGAATCCTTGAACAAACAACAACAAATGCGTACAAGGCATAACATCAAGTAATAAAGTCCACACCATCCACAAAATAGGAAAAAGTGGATCCTTAGATAAAAATAAGGAAAGATCATTGCCTCCCAAGGATGAAGGACTTACACAATCTTCTAGGGAGAGATTTAGACATAAGAAAAATGTACTACATACTCACATGAGTTCATGCAATCGAGACATTAGTGTATGTAAAAATGCTTCCCACAAGAAGTGGGTAGGATAAGAAAGAGAATACACATCTTCTCCCATATCTAGGAAAAGAGGATTCTAAAGAAAAGATGATCAATATTTCCACACTATTACCCCAAAGGGAAATTTTAACCATAAAAAGAAGAGATGTATGAAATCACTCTTGTCCCCATAGGAACAAGAGATAACATAAAAATTAGGCTATTATGTTGCTTCAAAAATATGATTGCACTTGAAATTGTACCATCATGAATGACAATGAGCCCCCAGTAAATGAGCTACCAATGTCACATAATGATGAGCAACATAACAACCGTTAATGTTATTTAAAGACATGATAGATTGAATGAGGTATTTGAATATGACATGCTAAATGCTCAACTATAAGTGAGATCAAAAACATGTATAAAATGATAAAAATTGAAGACGAAAAGTCACAAGAAATCTTAGAAGAGGGATGAGTGTAATTTATTAGAGCCTTATCCCTAGAGGAAAGGACTTTATGATGAATAGGAGAAAAAGATTCATAAGCAGATTTAGAAATTTGAGGGGAGTTATAAAGAGATTTGTTCATCACCAAGATTTCCTTATGAGGGGAATGAGAGTTGATAGAAGTAGAAGATGATTTAGTTGAAGTGCGATCATCATCACTACTAAATATAGCATTCAAACTAAAAGATGGTCTTTTAGATGCTTTGGTGGGCTTGCAGGGATTATAGCCAAGTCCAAAGGCATAATTGTGAAAATTAGTCTCTAGAGGAACTTTTATCCCTTGTTCATGAGCGCCACAACCGTTTCCATGATACCCATGCTTAGCAAAAATGCGAAAACCATGACCATAACGATCAGCCATTTTAGGAAGAGAAGGTGGTTTTTCATAAGACAAAGAATCAAACTCTTCATAATTAGAGGTGTGAGGAGAAGAAGTTTGAGAAGCGGCCACAAAATTATTGCTCATAGGTTCAGGTAAGATTGATTGATTTTTAGTTTCTTCCTTCTTTTTAACTTTAAACTCTCTAGGAGGAACCCTGTACTCACCTACAAAGGTGGGATTAAAATCAAGAGATCCCCAATCGTCCTCTGCGAGAACCTTCTCAGGATCAAAAGCCTTTTCATGTGTATATTCAAGTCGAGAAGGATCTTCTTCAGGAGCTTCAAACTCATCCAAAGAATTTTGATTATCAGAGGGTAATGATTCATCCATAGGTATCTTGTTTAACAAGTCATTACTAGAAGAGGAAGGCTTACAAGAACTCCCATTGGAAGTAGATGTTTGCAAACAAGCTTGAAAATTAGTATCACCTATCAAGGTATATGTCTTATTGTTATAAATAAATTTAACTTGTCTATGCAACGTAGAGGGGACAGCTTGCATACCGTGAATCCAAGGTCTCCCTAATAACAAGTTGTATGTTAGATTTCCTGACATAACATGGATAGGAGTAGGCAAAGTAACGGGTCCCACTGTGATGGGTAAGGTGATAATACCTAATGAAGACTTAGCCACATTATCAAAGCCTCGAATGGGATGAGAGTTAGGCTCAATAAGGGATGTATCCACATTCATCTTATGCAATAGATTAATGCTACATACATTAAGGCCAGAACCATTATCTACCAGTGTTCATCTTATAGCAGTGTCATTTATGATAACCACAATCATCAAGGGATCATATTGATGTTGAATTTCACTAGTAGGCAACTCATCTTGAGTAAACACAATTTGAGCTTTAGGATTCATCACAGAGTTAACCAAAGACACTATATTACTAGATGTATTAGGTGGAGGAACATTCAAATCTTTCAAGGCATCTTGTAACATTCCATGATGAGCGGAAGAAGTTTGGATCAAATCCCAAAGGGATATCTTAGCAGGGGTAGTTTTAAGTTGTTCTATGAGATCATATTCCTTACCAAGAACTTGTGAAATCCGAGGAGTTTGTGGAAGAATTGGTTGAGGATTAGGAAAAGACACTGGAGTAACAAGAGGAAGATTAGGCTGCCTATTATTTCTAGTATTATAAGTATGGGCAACCGCATGATAACTCTCTCTAGTCATTTGCTTAGCATACTCATAAGGGCTCTTAGTAGAATAACCTCCTTGCATAGTAATAACAGTTTCTTAGGAGTGCAAAAAGAATCATTAGCATAACCACCTTGAACCACTAAGATAGGCTTATTTAAAGGTTGAGAATTTTGAGAAGGACAAGCACCTTGGACAGTGAAGAGAGGTTTGTTAGGTGTTTCATTCACATGTATCAAATTGATTAAGGATGGTTTAGAGGAATGAACAAAAGTATTGGAAAAATTATTGATAGTCTTCTCTTGCACTAAAATCTTATCATGGATAAAATCAATTTTAGGAGAGAGACCAGGGGTAGGCATTGATGTTCTAGTAGGAAAAGTAATACTAGGAAAGGTCATATCATCCTCTATCATCAAAGGATCTACATGGGGAATCAACTCTCTAGGAGAAGAATCAACATTACTCTCTAAAGTCTCACTTTTGAGAGGGAGATTTTTGAAAGAGATGTTAACCATCTTGTTTTGAACTAGGGTTTCCTTATGAGTAGAACCAAGTTGAGGAGAGGGAGATGCTTTATTTTTAGAGGGAGAATAATTGAGATTCAAGGAAGGGGAGAAACTATCAAGGGAGTTTCCAATCTTGATTTCATCCCCTTTGGCTAGGGGTAGAGAATAATCTATACCTTCTTCTAATGGTTCATCCCAAATAGTGAGGTTGTTGAAAGGAATGTTTGAAGTATTGTCAATTTCGGGAGAGGAGATAACATTGTTTATTAATTCCTCATCCTTAGGAGGGAGAGCATCAATAGATGTGTTAAACTCATCCTCTTTCCTCAAAATATGTTCAATATGATCTTTAGGGGAGAGAGAATTAAGGAAATTGCTTATTATTTCATCTTCTTTCTCTAAGGGATGCTTATGGGTAAGACCAACTTTAGGAGAAGGGTAAGCATTTATCATTAATTCATCATCTCTAGTGGGAATTTTGTTGGAAAAGGAAACGCCATCACTAGGAAATGTAGGGATAATGTCATCTTCTTGCAAAAAAGGATCCTCATGAAGGGAGTGTTTTTTAGGAGCCACAAGGTCATCAAGGGCATCATCCAACAAAGCATGATCATATTTATTAAAAGGTTTATCTTTTGATTCAAAAGGAGATATCTCTTCATAGAGGGGATCATTGAAAACAACCATGCTACTAGATTTAGTGGAAGAGTTGATAGGAATGTACCCTTGAGAGGAATCATTCGACTTATCTTTCTCATCACAACGAAATGGCATAGTAACAATGTTTATGAGTTTTTGGTAAAATGAAGGTTTGGTATATTTAGGTTTCAAAAATTCATCTAAAGCTTCATCTAACTCATAATCATCACAAATATGAACATCTTGCAAATAAAAATCTGACATTTTGAAATTGCATAAAATTTTAACCACACAATGCAAAGAAACACACTTTTTTTTTTTCTTTTTAATGAAAATGAAATGAAAACACACTAAATCTAGATCTAGATCTAACAAATGCAATGCAAGAGGAAGCAATGATAGATTCACGTCGGGTTCACCAAAATGTGGGGGGGAAAAAGTGACACTAAGCAAACATGCCCTAATCTCACTTTCAACCACACACTTGTGGAATACGAAAGAGCCTAGAGGTATCACACAATTGGATACTTCTTTTTGTGGAAGAGAGAGCCATGGGATACCTATTAGGATTTCTATTCCTTTGTTGTAATTGAAAGATGAAATGATGCAAGTTCAATCCCTAACCCCAAAGTGCAAGTATGAACTAATAACAAGATTACAAAATTGAACTTAAATGATGGAAAGCTGTAAACACAAGGACAAGACAAGAATGTAAATGTGTACCTGGTGTTAAAATATGAATGAAAATGTTCGGGACGGGGGCGCGGGCGGCACTGTCCTGATTCTGCCCCTAAAACTGCTCTGGAAACTACTGTTTTGCAACCTAGAAAGCTGTCAAAAATGCTGAAAACTGCTGTCTGTCAGGAGGACTAGGGCACCCAGCACCCCTGTCCTAGCAGGACCAGGGCGCCCCATGCCCCTGTCCTGGTCTTTTTCTCTGAGATTTGGTGTGAAGTTCGGTCTCCGTCTGCTTCTTCCGGATCTGTAACTTGCGGCGTCGTCCGAGTCCCGAAACCTGCACTTATACCTGGAAAGGTGTTTGGGCGGCTATATAGGGTTTTGCCTTAGTCAAACCCCCGCTTTGGTGATTTCCACCTCCACGAATAGCCAAGTTGTATTGTAAAATGTATTGTGTGTGCAGACCTAGTGTGTGTGCAAGGTCCTTAAATGCAAGAAAGCAAACTAGAGCAACCTAGAAAGTAAACCCTAATTGCTTGTAAATGATAATGTAAATGCTCTAAATCAAGATGAAAAGTGATCTAAAGCATGGATAAATGATATATTGAAGCTTATGCAAAGACATGAAAACAACATGAAATCATACCCAACCCTCAAGGAAGGAGTACAAGCCAATCTTCAGTCGGTAATCTCCTATTGTTCTTCAATGTCTCCCAAGCCCTAAATGAATGAAATTGATGAATGCTTGATGGTTGGATGTTGAATGTTATTGAAGTCTTCAAAGATCTGCTCTTTCACTGCATAGAAGGTCCTCCAAAGCCAAAATTTGGATCCTTTCAAATGAAGAAAGAGAGCTCTTATGTATGAAACCCTAGGTCTTAATTTCAACTTTTGGCTGACCTAGAGATTGAATCTCCCACCAATATCTTGGGGTTAAGCTTTATTTTATGATTGGATCGCGCTCCTACAATTTCGGGAAAAATGTCCGGGACCATGTGCACTCCGGGCGCCATGGTCCTGACAACTTTTCACCAAATTTTTAGGGCCATCGGATATGATGATTTTAGAGAGAATCCCGAAGTTACAGGTGATTTCGAGATGTTTTGACCCCTGAAATCAAGCCCCCAAGTTCAAAATAGGACCTAATTAGGGTTTTTGATTAAATGATGTATTGGAGGAATAAAATGAAAAGGGCACACTTTAATGAAAGGGCCCAACTTTATGACGTAGGAGATGATAAAATAGGACCTTAGACCTAATTAATTTAATTAATTAAGTGCTAAAGGGGAAATGCAATGCAAAATACAAAATGCGCCAAGGCGGGTGCTAAACTAGGTGTGAAATTGTACCACCCTAGCAAGTGTGTACAATTTACGACGCTACACTTATATACATATTTATAATGTCATCGACTTGTCAGCACATTTTCTCAAACACAGTCTTTATTCTACTTAAATTAAATCCTCTTTTTTGGTGGCATACTTAGATTTGATGATGAGACCTTCCTTGCCACATGTGCCAGCTATAACTAAGTAGCTCGCTCAAATAACAACAATAGTATTAATAACCTTGATCTTAAAGATCATATATCTCCATTGTCCCTGCATCGTGACCCTTGATTCTTGCTCCTCTAACACTCTTAAGCAATCAAATCAGTCCTTTACCGAGATAGATGAGTTGTATTTTATGGTACCTTTCAAAACTCAATTAATATAAGTAATGGCTCTATTTGTAAAGCAGTTGGTTATCTGAGAGAGTTAAGATCATTATGGATACTCTACTAAGGCTTGTAGGGCTTAAGCACCAAATGGCTTTACAGGGGACATCAAGGAAGATAGACTGAAAGGCATTCTGGTTTTCCCAAATTTATTAGATATTTGGGTGGTCAAGAAAATTCTTTGGGAGGAGTGTATTAAGAATGAGGATTGCACTAGGACCAATTCTAATATAGTAGCAATGTTCTTAGCTGTGGCCTTGCACTATGGAGGGACAAGGAGGTGGTGATGAAATTAATCAGAAGCATCTTTAAGAAAGAACTACTGGGTGAACTGGAGAGGGTGGTCTTCAACGTAGATGAGGAGTTAACTATCCCTAAGGCCCATATCTATGATAGACTCATATTGAAAAACAACCCGGTGCCCAGATTTCCAATCTTGGAAATTGAAGATGAGTCTGCCTTTGTGGCCTACAATCTAATAAGGAAGAGAAAATTTTACTTTCTTATGTGGATTTTACATGTCAAAAAATCATCGTGTAATAGGTGGCTAGCCAACTATCTCAATGTAGAACACATTGAAGTTGTTCCTAATGACATGGAGATCCCTTCAACCCTGCCTCTAGCACAGCTAATCTCCCTGCAAGCTCAGCGATGGCGGAAAGAAAGGCGTGGTCAAGAAGGTTCTGAGAAGAATAGTTGTTGTGTTTCTTACTGGTTTATTTTATTATTACTTGTGTTTCTGAATGGTTTACCATGATACTTAAAACTATTTAAACTTTAATTTCAGACATAAGTTTCATAGACATTTGGATGATTAGGTTAATATTTTATCTAGCTTAGTTATGTTATGTTTGTCTCTAGCTCGGTGGCTTTCTTTATTTCACTGTCTGCTCTGAAATGATTACATCTTAAGAAATTTTGGATGATTTTATAGGTCTTGCTTGTGGGTAAAGTAGATAATTTTGTGAAAACAAAGCTGCCTACAATAATTTTCAATTTTTGGCTTTTTGTGGTGAGCCATAGCTCTTTCCTTTTATAACATATATAAATTTATATACATATACATATATACATATATATATATATATATATACATATATACATACATACATATATATATATATTTACATATATATAGATATATATGTATATATATACATACACATATATATGTATATATACATATATACATATATGTATATATGTATATATGCATATATACAGATAAATATATACAAAGGCATAGATGATATATACAAATGTATTTAAATGTATAGGAAGAGGTAGGCGGGGTTGGCCGCTACTATTATAAAGTCTCTGAGATTCGTTTCAGAAGCCTGGGATTGAAACTCATTTTAAAATAAATAGCAGATATATCTCACAATGAGTGTCTGGTTAATTTTGAATATCAATCTACATAATTACCTTTTCTTCTTTTGGTTATACTTGATTTTGGTATAAAGGTGGATAGTTGTTTTAAAATCTTTCTTGGTGACTCAAATATGCTGGTACGAAGGAAAAGGAATTTGTTTGCGAAAATAAAATATGATTGAAACTTGTTGTGGGGAGTGATATGATTTTAAGCTCTTTTAGGACTAAAGATTCCTTTCCTCTTAGATCCATGCTCTGTTTTATATTAAAACTGATAGCCTGAAGCTTATAGGTTGTGTTAAGGATCTGGGTAAGGCTACTTCCCACAATGATATTGTAACCTAGGTAATCTTTCATCTTTTAGTCAACATCAAAAGGACTTTTGTGCTATCTGAATATAAAAGATACCATAGTTGTAGTAGCAATTTTGGAAAATTTTAGGCAAACTAGGTTATCTAAAAGTTGTATGTTTATGGATAACAATTTGTGAAGTGGTTTGTTGTAGGACAATGTTGAGATTTTCTTGTAGGTATCAGAGATAGCAGATAGTCTAGGTGTCAAAATAGCTGAGCATAAGCATCAATGAAAGAGATGATAGAATGTTGATAAAAGTAGTCCTTCGAGGGAGGACCATTGCTACAAAACATGACAAGGGAGAGTAAATCATCTAGGCCTATAGGTGTATGCTTAGTTCAGGAAGATAGATTCAAATGGTCACGATGTAATCACAAATATTGTTAAGATATCATGATGTAATCATAAATGGTCTTTTTCTAATTGGACTTAATGTCCTCGAAGGTCGGAGGTTTTCTCATCTCTGCTCTTTCCTACCGACGCCCGCACTGAGTGGACAATGTAATGTAATGTAGTTTTATTTATAATCTAATAAAATATTATGGCTTCGGCATTTTACGGATAAAAAAAATAGAAATTTGAGTTTTTAAAATAGATTTAAAAAAATTTAAACTCAATCAAGTCCTTATAATTGGCTTTATTATCTATATTTTCAGATAAAGAAGAATTATTAAAATTTATATGTCTATTTAGAAAAAGTATTTTATTTACAATATTATAAATAATAAAAAAACAAAAAAACAAATTAAAATAGAAATTTCAGCTTTTAAAATAGAAAGAAATCCAACAAAACCTAAAAAATATATTATTCCTAAACATTTGCACCTATAACACCAAAATTTCTAAACCATTCATAATGTAGATAAATAATTTTTATAATATCTTAAATTTAAAAATATAAATCCCAACTTTACAAAATCCAAGTTTCTTTTTAAAGCAAAAATAATAAACACTTTTGATTGGTGCAAATTAATTGATTAAAGTGCTCCAGTGACTGCAATAGTATTGTCGATGGAAAGTACTAATAAGTACGTGGTTCACATCATATGGGAATGCATCCAACATAAAAATATGAATTCTAATATTATTTATTAGAAAAAAAATCTGCATAAAAAAATTCTTAGAAAAAATATTGAAAAAGAAAGAACCAGTTTTATTTAATTTTAATTTTTCTTCATTTTTTTTTTTCCTTTTTTCCTTAAGTTTAAAATTATTTTAATTATTTATTTCTTGTTATAATAATAGAAAATTATTATAATTAATTTAATTTATAATTATTTGTCTTAATAAAGTTTAAATATGATCGAATAATTATATTTTAAATTACAATCTTTCTTTTATTACAATTTTCTTATGATAAGAATGTCGTTTAGTATAATCTTCTTTTCTTATATATTCTATTTCTTTCTTATTTATTCTAATTCTTTCACTTTTTTTTCAATTATTAATTGTTTTATTATGTTAAAATTATATTTTAATTATTTGTGTTTTTTTATGGAGTTACAAATAATAATTAAAAGATATTAGAATTTATACATTTTGTCTTATTAAAAATTAATTATTATAGAATAATTATATTTGAATTTGTTTTGGAAAAACTGGTAAACATTTATTCAAAAATCATATAAATACAAAGATCACGCCTTAGGCCCACCAAGACAATGTTACTATTTACTAAGTTGTCATTAGTTTTATGTCCAAAGCCATTTTATATACTCTAGTCAGTTATTATTACCGAAATATTCAGTCGGTAAGCATAGAGCAGTCGATTATAGAAGATACAAGTCACAGAGTCTAGTATACACTAAGTAGTCTACTGAGTAACACTCTATGTCTACCGAGCAACAAAGATTGTATACCAAGTTCATACACACCGAGTGAAACATGTTACCAGATTCATTGAACATAGACACATATGGGAAATGTGTTACAAGATCGAGGAACAAGAAATCGTTATCACATTGGAAATTGCACTTTAATATTTTGTATGATTTTGAAGACATTTGTCCAATGAAATAATTTGTATGGTTATTCATTTGATGAATCATGTTTGTAAGATCAAAGCATGAATAGATCACTATCATAAGAGATCTATTTATACAGCATGAATTGAGAATCTAAATGTGTATGAAGCAAGACATGTGTGATAGATAAGCTGAAAGGCAAAATCATGAGAAAGCACAATGTGTTATGACTATTATGATTGACAGAGATATTCAGAGGTCACCGAGAAGGATTTTAGAGAACAGTCAAGGAACAAAGTAAACATAAGCGTTTACCGAGTTGATTTATCAATTACTGAGGTATGCTATAAGCAAGGTAATTTCATTTTGGGCACATAGAATCTGCTATAACATTTCAGATGTGAAGTTGCAGATATTTTTTAAGAATTTGATTGTAATATTTTGAGTTGTAAGAGAAACCTTTGATAGGGTAAAAGACTCTAATAAAGTCTATAAATTGTAAAGCCTTTAACTAGGTGCAACATGTAGTATAAGTGTTGTAAAATCCTTTAGCAAGGTAGATCTAAAGATCTTGATACTCCTAATAGGGTAAGCGATCAGAAATAGCTAAACATGTAGCTCTAATTGAGCAATCTTTACTATTGCAGTAGTGAAGTTGTGGGTGCCATCCCCACCACAATTTTTCTCTCTAACAAAGAGTTTCTGCATAACCAAAATATATGTGTTATGGAGTGAATCATGTTTGATTGTTAATTATTTATTTTAGCATTATATTATGTTACAACAGTTTTCAGTTTATGCTTAACAGTAAAGTTATTGTTGAAGAAAGGATTTGAAGTACTGATTCACCCCTCCCCTCTTAGTACATTATCTTTTCATATTGGGCCTAACAATTGGTATCAAAGCTTGAATCTTGGAAAAGGGTTTAACTACCTAAAGAGAAAGATCTTATCAATGGAAGGCTAGAAACAATCTAGGAGAATTGTGAATCTTCAAAATGAATTGGATCATGCTAATCAAGTGATTGTAGACATGCAGAAACAAATGCAAAGATCAGTGAAAGTTAGAAGAAGATTGTCTGATGATTTGCAGGACTCACAAGAGCTGGTGGAACAAATTGAGACATCATCTGAGAATAGTATATCTGAAGAGACTAAAGAAATGATTGGAGCATTGAAAGAAAAGAATAAAGCACTGACTGAATAGCTAAAAGCAATCAAGAGAGAACATGAGCAGTTCAGCACATAGATGACTGAAAATCTTGATGCATTAAGGATAGCCAAGGATAACATAAGAGATATAGAAAGAGAAAAACAACAACTTGGAGTATTAGTGTCTAAAAAGAATGATGAAATCACAAGGATGACTAGAATTCAACAAAATCTATCAGATCAATTGGGTTATGCACATCATGAAGCAAATCTGAAAGATGGTGAGAATCAAGCATTGAAACTTGAAGTATCAAGGCTGATCGATGAATTTGAAATAGAGAAGAAATCCAAAGAAACACTGAAGAAGAGTTATGAAGCATCAAAGATGTTGGATGAGCAACTTAATACAAAAAGACCCAATAAAGTTGCAAGACTTGATTACAAAGGAAAAGACTCTATCGAGAAGGGAATCCACACTACCGAGAGAGGAGAATCATCAAAGCAAGATGAAAACAAGAAGAACATCAAAGGAAAGAAGCCTATTTGCAACTACTATGGAAAACAAGGACATACTGCTAACATGTGCCAAATCAGAAAAGGTAAGCAACCGAATGTCACTAGGTCCAATGGTTATTGTTACAATTGCAATAAATATGATCACATATCTAACCAATGTAGGATAAAGTCTGCTAGCAATTATAAGAAGGCAAAATTCAAAGGGTTTTGTAAAAACTACAATAGATATGGACAGAGTATCGAGAAGTGTTAGTTTAAGAAGAAGAACTATATGTGGTCTGCTCACCAAGCAAATACTAGAGGCTACCAAACTCACATAGATCTTAACCGATAGTATACTACAGTACCATGGGATTATAATACAAGGATATGGTGTGAATGTTGTGGAAGATATGGACATATAATTGCCAACTGCATGATAAGATTTGAAATGAACAACCAGAGATCATGGAGAAATCCTGGAATGGCATGCTTTAATTGTCACAAAGTTGGACACTTGGCTAGAGATTGCAGAGATCAACCCAAAGGAGATACTAAGGAAATAAGAAGCAAATTATAGATGATTTGGAAAAAGAAGGAAAATGTGTCAACTAATGAAGAAAGCACCTTACCTACCGAGTTAGGTGCATCTATGCCAAATTAATCGGTAAAGGTATGAAGGGACTGCATTCTCTCAAGGTTAAATCTTAATAGTTCCTATTTTATCATGTACTTAATTCAAAAGTCTGCATAGCTAAGATGCATTAGCAAGTTTGAAATTTTATCAAGTCTTTTGGAGCACCTGTCAAGTCAGTAAATGCAAGAAGTTTGGCTACTTGGTAAAAGCATAAAAAGGAAGGTAAAATTGGTTTAGTGGAACCGAGTGCATTTAATGTTTTCTGACCTAACTGCATGGAGCCCGATGAGGTAAAATGTGTACTTAAAGCTTTTACGTGGTCATTTTACACTTACCAAGTTTTCAGAAAGCAGAGAAAAGCGATTCAAAGGCAATCAAATCTCTTTTGAAGTGAAATTGAAGGTATTTATATCAATCACAATGCATTGTCAAGCAAGTTAACTGATCATATCAGTTGTGAATATCTATTTTATATTTACTAAGTGGGAATCATCTACTGGTTAAAATTTTTTCAAACCTTAAGGCTCTTTTGTTAGTGATTATCCATAGTTTGTAATGGCTCCTAAGATTCCTAAACCCGTTGTTGTTGAGAACATTGAGAAGCCCTCACTGAAATACTCACTACCTCCCAAAGTAGAATTTGAACCGGATGATAAAACTGCATTTTGACTCATTTTGGATAGGGTTTTATTAGTTGAGGATGTTAGATTCTTCACTAAGTGTCGTGTTGAGGAACTAGGTCATGTTGAGATCAAGGACATGTATGATGAACTATGTACTAATGGAAAACTAGATAGCAAGTTGGAACATATTAAAATCAAGGGATTGACCGAAGCCCTAACCTACCCGCTAGTCTTGAAACCCCAATGGGTTAAATTTGTTTTGAGCAGAGTTCATGATGACTTTATGTGGTTAGAGGAGCAACCCTTCAATATCACCAAGGAAATCATCCACTTGATCACCGGTTACCCTATTTTGATCATGCCCGAGCACAGAAAATGATTTCACAGAAGGAATTGATCATTTTAACCGGAGTTAAATCTGATTGCAGAGGTTTGAAACTGAACAATGTCATAGATGAAGAGCTGAAGTTTGCAATTAGAGTCATAAGTTATTGTTTCTTTCAATCAGCAAGGGAAAATAGTGTACCTTGTGTTGCTGTTGATTTAGCATATAAAATTGTGAAGAAGGGTATGAAGATTGATCTATGCGAGGTGTTGTTGAAAAATCTGTTTGAAAATCTCAACACCATAAGGAAGCCAAAGAAGAACAACTCGGCAAACACACTGAAGTTTGGATCACTTTTGGTATGCATGTTTTTCTATTTTGAGAAATTCTTTCCATCAGTTGGTAATGTAGTTTGGGAGCTACACTGACCAATCACCCATCAAATCAAAAACTTCATCAAACAGCTAGGTGATAACTTCAATGAGATTATGGATGATTATTTTAGCAAATTTTAGGAAAAGATGCATAACAGGCATAGGATTCCACCTCAGTTAGTGGAAAAATATAAGGAGGATACATGTTTTGAAGTGGACACTGACTACTACTATGTCAATGCGGTAGAACCAAGAACTCAATCTTTGCCGCCTATGGGTTATGAAATTGATTTTGACATTACACAATAGTAGATAGATGCCTTTCTTGCACTACCAAGGCATGATACCAAGATCAGATATGGTACATATGAAGAAGTTAAGGAAAAAGTCAAGATGAGCATTGTAGTACCAAAGGCTAAAAGGAAAGCAACAAAAATGATTAAAGCATTAACAGAGAAATTTGGAGAAGGTTCTTCCTCTACTCTTGTCAAGAGCATTCAAGTCATCACTGAGGAGGAATCTGAAGCCCAAGAAGCAGCTATTACATTGAGCACTGAGTTGCCAAAAGGGAAAATTTTGAAAAGGAAGAAATAGGATACATCACAGGTATCACCGACTCCTTTAGTAAAGCGCCCATACACTAGATAATCTGTAGTGTCACCAAGCAAGAAACAAAAAAATGTTGTCATTCCAAAGGTAACAAACAATTATAAGAAATCTACTAAGAGACTCATTTTGAATAAAGAGTCGAGTGACACAGAATTTGAGGACAAAAACAAATTTCAGATTGTCAAGAGTACAAAGGCAAATGTACAGTGTTGATAATTTTTGTGCAAATCTAGAGCAAGATGGTGGATTTGGAGCATTTAGATATGTAAAATATGACTCCAAATCTGATGCAAAAAAGAGACAAATAGAAGAAGCTGTAATCTACACTCTTTTGAAATTCTGATTGGTCCCATTGGAAGTAACTGATTCTCTTCCAAAAGAATTGTATTTACATATTGATAATAGGTGGAAATATTCCATGGAGTCGGAAAAAAAGATAAGAGAAAGAATTCTGGCACATCTCTTTCCAGACATGTCGGTAGATTTGATAAGTGAACATCTAAAAAACTGCCAGACAAACTTCCTAGTCAAACAAAGAGCCTTGAAACTGATGAATGGCCTTTATATTGAAGTAGAGAATGAAACAAAAGAAAAATGGCAAGAAATATTTTGAATCAAGAGTACTATTAAGCAAGGTGAAGTTGGAATAGTGGATATCACCGAGCAAGACCCCGCTGAAACTATACAACCTGATGAGGATGTCATGGATACCAAGGTTTAGGAATAGGAACTGATAGAAGGGAATGCTTATGCCAAACTGGTATCAAGTGAGTCATTTTTGGAACAAGTCAAATCCTATCCTCGAGTAAGTCAACATGTTTCAACCGAGACAACTCAGGATACTAAACAAGGAAAAGAGGGTCAATAGTCTACCAAAGGAGAAGCTACTTCTTAGACCATTGGGGAATAGACTTTTCAAGTCCCAACAAGCACTAAAATTGTTGCCACCGAGACCCCAAGCAAGGAATCACCGTAGGCTACATCCGAGGCTAAAGAAACTGACAAAAGTGTTGCCTCTACCGAGTAACCTACCAATGGTAAACAAGCCTCCCAAGCCATTGTATTAGTTCAACCGGTGAAAGCATCCTCCTCTAAAGAAAAGAAAATGAAAAATCATAGTTTCAAGTTAGATTTGTCAAAATTGATTGTGCTGCCAAATGTAGACATATCCAAATTAAAAGGGCAAGCACTTGTTGAATTCAATGAACTATGCAAAGCCAAAGTAGAACGAGAGAAACAAATGGCTATACAAAAGAAAAATAGAGTACTTCAGAAGGTCAAAGAACTATTAATAGATATGCTACCTGAAGCTATAGTGACAATAGATGCAGCCATCCATATTCAACTGGATGAACTCCTCACTAAAATAGAAGCATCCGGAGTAGACGCATCTGCATACCTGAGCAAATTGAAGGACAAAGAGCTCACTGCCAAAATGATTGAAGAGGTACAGAAAGCCATTTCTATCAGTAACATTAAGCTAACCGGACTCATTGCTGAGTTGTCCCCTTAACTCAAACATATTCTTTATTTATTTCAAAAGCTTTGTACATTTTCTTTATTCATTAAAGATTTCAAGAATAAAACATAAGTGATTGAGAAAGAGATCACTGATCTCTCCAATAAATTGATCACTAAGCAAAATTCTATTCAGAATTTCTATACCAAATTACAAATGCTCATGGCTCAACAATTGGAACTTTGGAATGAAGAGCACAAAATAAGGATGGACATTATGACTCTTCAAACATTATTCATTCCACATCTGTCATCCATCCAAGAGCAGATTAACTGAGAAACCTCTTTATCCACTCAACAAGAGGGAAGCACTTTAGATGGTCTGATTTCACTGTTAGTTGATATTACAACTCAGAATTCACTCATGGATAGTGTCAAGGATGCACTCTCTGCCACTCTCACCAATGCAAGAACTAAGTATAAATCCATTTTTGACTAGTTGCCTCCACCGAATGGTAACTAGTTTTGATGTTTGTCAAAAAGGGGGAGTATAGTGTATACAAGAGGTGTATACCAAGCAGATCAACATATTCGAGTATACAGATAATTTTGATAGGGGGAGCAGTGATCACCAAACAGTGAACCGAGCAGTGAATAGAGAATATTGATCATAGCGCATTCATAAGTTATGTACAGTATATTGATAAGGGGAGTATAAATGAGTATATTTTTTTTTGACAATTGTATATACTATCAGTTTAGTCAACTTTGTAAGTATATAGACTTTTGAGTTATGACTTTGAAAGAAGTTTTGTCAAACATTTCAAAATAATGTCAAAAGGGGAGATTGTTACTATTTACTAAGTTGTCATTAGTTTTATGTCCTAAGTCATTCTATATACTGTAGTCGGTTATTACTACCGAAATATTTAGTCGGTAAGCACAGAGCAGTTAGTTATAGAAGATACAAGTCACAAAGTTTAGTATACACTGAGCAGTCTACTGAGTAACACTCCATGTCTACCAAGCAACAAAGATGGTATACCAAATTTATACACACTGAGTGAAACATGTTACCAGATTCATTGAACATAGACACATATGGGAAACATGTTACGAGATCAAGGACCAAGAAACCGTTATCACATTGGAAATTGCACTTTAAGATTTTGTATGATTTTGAAGACATCTATCCAATGGAATAATTTGTATGGTTATTCATTTGATGAATCATGTTTGTAAGATTGAAGCATGAACATATCACCGTCATAAGAGATCTATTTATACAACATGAATTGAGAATCTAAATGTGTGTATGAAGCAAGACATGTGTGATAGATAAGCTGAAAGGCAAAATCATGAGAAAGCACAATGTGTTATGACTATTATAATTGACACAAATATTCAGAGGTCACCGAGAAGGATTTTAGAGAATAGTCAAGGAACAGAGTAAACAAAAGGGTTTACCAAGTTGATTTATCAATTATTGAGGTATCCTATAAGCAAGGTAATTTCATTTTGGGCACATAGAATCTGCTATAACATTTCAAATGTGAAGTTGTAGATATTTTGTAAGAATTTGATTGTAATATTTTGAGTTGTAAGAGAAACCTTTAATAGGATAAAAGACTCTAAAAAATTCAATAAATTGTAAAGCCTTTAACCTGGTGCAACATGTAGTATAAGTTTTGTAAAATCCTTTAGCAAGGTAGATCTAAAGATATTGATACTCCTAACAGGGTAAACTATCAGAAATAGCTAAACATATCGCTCTAATTGAGCAATCTTTATTATTGCAGTAGTGAAGTTGTTGGTGCCATCCCCATCGCATTTTTTCTCTCTAACAAAGAGTTTCTCTGTAACCAAAATATATGTGTTATGGAGTGAATCATGTATGATTGTTATTTATTTGATTTAGCATTATATTATGTTACAACAGTTTTCAGTTTATGTTTAATAGTAAAGTTATTGTTAAAGAAAGGATTTGAAGTACTGATTCACCCCTCCCCTCTTAGTACATTAGCTTTCCATATTGGGCCTAACAGACAACAACAAAAACTAAAAGTATCCTGAAAAAAAAAGAAGCACCACCACTGTAAAGTCTAGTGACCATATAATTAGATTTGATTGTCAGATTTCCAATGGTAATACATTTTTAGAAATTCCACAAAAGGATGATGTGCCATAAAGTAGGGCCAAGGGCCAGCTACTTTGGGATAATTTCTCTTGGCCGAAGTGTAACTATTTTTCTTTGACTTTGACTTTGAATAAATGTTTAACCTAGGACAATATTCACAAGCATGGGTTCCATGGGCCTTCCATATGTGTTTTATGTGGTAATGGAGTAGAGGATTCTTCACACATGTTCTTTAGATGCCCTTTCTCATTGTTGCTCTGGGATTACTAGTTGGGGGTGTGAAAGAACCTTTTTTTCAAATGGATTCTTTGGTGGAGTTTTGCAGTAGTTTGAGAAGGCCTCCTATTTTGTCCTCTTTTCTTCAGATTGTCTAGCACATAGGGCCCATTTCATACTTTGGCAGATTTGGCTAGACAAGAATAGGAGGATCTTTACACAAGTCAGACTATTAGTTTAGTAAGTGTGGAATAGAATCATTGGAATGATCTAGGAGATAGTGGAAGCTAAATGTGAGGTGAGTTTTCCTCTTGATAGAGGAGAGGATAATATTGTTTGTAGGTTAGGTTTGCAGGAGATGTCTCTTATCTCACCTTCTGTCAAGAGAGGTAGACATCCTAAGAATAAGGTTCAAAGGGTGGGAATATGGTTGCCCCCTCAGGATGAATCCATTAAGATTAACACTGATGGCTCCTCTTGGGGTACTCTAGGTCCTATAGGTATTGGGGATATTAGTAGGGATCATTTGGGGGATGTGGTTTTTTTCTTTTTAGTGCATAAAGGGTGGCAACCTAATAATTTTACGAAGGGATTAGCAATTTTCTATACCCTGGAGCATGCATATGAGTTGGTGTGGCAAAAGCTTTCCTGGGAATTGGATTTGTGAATTATAGTTAACATGTTGATTGAGAAAAAGGTGAGTGGGATTAATTTGCAGCTGGTAGGGATTGTGCACCAGGTTTTGTAAATTAGTTCTATGGTGGAGAAGGTGTCCTTAATCCACATTCCTCATGAATGGAATAGAGTTGCTAATTGTTTGGCTAAGTGGGCTTCAAAACATGGTGATGATTGGAAAGTTGAGGGTTGGGAGCATCTATCCCCAGATTACTATCAGGACTTGCATAGGATCTTTGTTGAGGATATGGATAGTTATGAAGCTAGATGATAACTAGTTGGGTTTGTTGTTCTCTTTTCCAGCCTAGAAGCTTTGGTTTTCTTATGTAATGCTTGTTTTTTGTTATTATTAAATATTTTACCCCTTTCTTCAAAAAAATATTAACTATAATTTGTTTTAATATAATAACTATTAATAATTATAGAAGCAAAAATAAACATTTTTTTAATAAATTAATGATTAATATTTAAATGTATGATTAAAAGTTATTAAATTATTTTTTATATATTAAAAAGATTAAAATATTTTTAATTTTCAAAATTTATTAAAAAATACAATGATTGATATATATATATATATATATATATATATATATATATATATATATATATATATATAATTATGTGAATACATATAATAATTACGTTTATTTTTTTAATACATATATTTCTATTTAATTTAAGTTAAACTCAATCAAGTCCTTATAATTGGCTTTATTATCTATTTTTTAAAATAAAAAATAATTTTTAAAATTTATATGTCTATTTAGAAAAAATATGTTATTTACAATATTATAAATAATAAAAAATGAAAAAAAAAGAAAATAGAAATTTTAGTTTTTAAAATAGAAAGAAATCCAAAAAAAAACCTAAAAAATATATTATTCCTAAAAAGTTTCTCCTATATCACCAAAAATTTTAAACCAATCATAATGTAGAAATTTTTTTTTTATAATATATTGAATTTTAAAAATATAAATCCTAGCATTACAAAATCCAAGTTTCTTTTTAAAGCAAAAATAATAATCACTTTTGATTGTTTTAAACTAATTGATTAAAGCACTTCAGTGAATGCAATAGTATTACATATGACATATCCTAATAATTACATGGTTCACTTAATATTGGAATGCATTCCACATAAAAATATGAATTTGAATATTATTTATTAGAAAAAGAGTATGTATAAAAAAAATTCTAAGAAGAAATATTGAAAAAGAAAGTACTAGCTTTATTTAATTTTAATGTTTCTTCTTCCTTTCTTTTTCTGTTTTCCTTAAGTTTAAAATTATTTTAATTATTTATTTTTTGTTATAATAATTAAAATTTATTATTTGTCTTAATAAAAGTATTTGTCTTATTAAAATATATAATAATTATTTTAATTATTTATCTTAATAAAATTTTAATTATGATAGAATAATTATATTTTAAATTAAAATCTTTCTTTTATTACTATTTTCTTATGTTAAGAATGTTGTTTATTATTTTCTTATTTAATTATATATTTTATTTTTTTATTATTTATTCTGATTCTTTCACTTCTTTTTCAAGGATTAGTTGTTGTATTAAGTTAAAATTGTATTTCAATTATTTGTGTTTTTTAATTGAATTACAAATAATAATTAAAAGATATTAGAATTTATACATTTTGTCTTATTAAAAATTTATTATTATAGAATAATATATTTGAATTTTTTTTAGAAAAAGGGGTAAAGATTTATTTAGAAATCACTAAAATACAAAGATCAGGCCTTAGGCAAACCAAGACAACAACAAAAACTATAAGGATCTTGAAAAAACCACCAACACCAACACTACAAAGTCTAGTGACCATAGAATTATATCTGATCGTCGAATATCAAATGGTAATACCTTTTCAGAAATCCCTCAAAAGGATGACGTAGCACATTGTAGGGCCAAAGGCTAGCTACCTTGGAATAATTTCTCTTGGTTGAAGTGTAACTATTTTGCTTGGTTTTTGACTTTGAATAAATGTCTAACCTGGGACAATATTCACAAGTGTGGGTTCCATGGGCCTTCCATTTGTGTTTTGTGTAGTAATGGAGATGATGATTCTTCACACATGTTCTTCAGACGCCCTTTCTCATTGCTGCTCTTGGATTACTTGTGGGTTTGTGGAAGCACCCTTGTGTTCATGTGCATTCTTTGGTGGAGTTTTGGAGTAGTTTGAGCAGGCCTCCTATTTTGTGCTCTTTTCTCCAGACTGTCTGGCACATAGGGCCCATTTTCATAGTTTGGCAGATCCAACTAGAAAGAAATAGAAGGATCTTTAGGGAAATTAAACTATTAGTTCAACAATTGTGGAATAGAGTCATTGGAATGATCTAGGAGATGGTGGAAGCTAAATGTGAGGTGACTTTTCCTCTAGATAGAGGAGAGGTTGATATTGTTTGTAGTTTGGGTCCATAGGAGATGTCTCATGTCTCAGCTTGTGTGAGGACATGTAGATGTGCTAAGAAGAAGGTTGAAAGGATTGGAAGATGGTTGCCCCCTCAAGATGAATCCATTAAGACTAAAACTGATGGCTCCTCTTGGGGTACTCTGGGTCATTTTGGGATTGGGGGTGTTGGTAGGGATCATTTGGGGGATAGGGTTTTCTTCTTTTTTGGGCATAAAGGATGACAACCTAATAATTTTATGGAGGGATTAGCAATTTCTATGCCCTGGACCATTCATATGAGTTAGGGTGGCATAACATTATCTGTGAATCAAATTTGTGGATTATTGTTAACCTATTGATTAAGTAGAAGGTGAGTGGGATTAATTGGCAGCTAGCAGGGATTGTGCACCAAGTTTGCAAATTAAATCTATGGCAGAGAAGGTGTCTTTCATCCACATTCCTCATGAATGGAATAGAGAAACTAATTATTTGGCTAAGTGGTCTTCAGAATATGGTGATGATTGGAAAGTTGAGGGTTGGGAGCATCTCTCCCCAGATTACTGTCAGGACTTGCATAAGATCTTTGGTAAGGATATGGATAGTTATGAAGCTGGATGATAACTGGTTGGGTTTGTTGTTCTCTTCTCGAGCCTTGAGTCTCTAGTTTTCTTATGTAATGCTTGTTTCTAATTATTAATAAATTTTTTACCTCTTTCTTCAAAAAAATATTATTATAATTGGTTTTAATATAATAACTATTAATAATTATAAAAGCAAAAATAAACATTTTTTAATAACTTAATGAAAAAAATTTAAATATATGATTAAAAGTTATTAAATTATTTCTCGTATATTAAAATGATTAAAATATTTATGATTTTCAACATTTATTAAAAAAAAGAATGATTTTATAAAAATAAATAAAATATAATTATGAGAATACTTATAATAATTATCTTTATTTTTTCATACATATATTTGTATTTAATTTAATTTAATTTAAACTAAATCAAGTTCTTATAATTGGCTTTATTATATCTATTTTTAGATAAAAAATAATTATTAAAATTTATGTTTATTTACATTTTTTTTAATAAGTAAATAGCATAGGTGCAACACCCTTGTATTAAACAAGAAGGAGAATACAAGGCCCGATTCAATAAGAGTGGTAGGGGGAAAATATCAGGAAGAAACCCCCTACCATAGCTCTAATCCATGGAAAAGAGAAATCAACACAGGACTAGATGAGGACAACAAGATACCGATTTAGAAAATATATTTTTTTTAAATATTATAAATAATAAAAAGGGAAAAAAATCTAAAATAGAAATTTTAGTTTTTAAAATAGAAAGAAATCCAAAACAAAACCTAAAAAATATATTATTCCTAAAAATTCTCTCCTATAACACCAAAAATTTTAAAACAATCATAATGTAGATAAATAAATTTTATAATATCTTAAAGTTAAAAATATAAATCCCAACTTTACAAAATCCAAGTTTCTTTTTAAAGCAAAAATAATAATCACTTTTGATTAGTGTAAACTAATTGATTAAAGTGCTTCAGTGAATGCAATAGTATTAGCTATGGGAAGTCCTAATAAGTACATGGTTCACTTCATATTGAAATGCATTCCGCATAAAAATATGCATTCTAAAATTATTTATTAGAAAAGAATATGCAAAATACAATTCTAAGAAAAAATATTGAAAAAGAAAAACCCAACTTTATTTAATTTTAATTTTTCTTCTTTTTTTCTTTTTCTTTTTTCCTTAAGTTAAAAATTATTTTAGTTATTTATTTCTTGTTATAATAATTCAAAATCATTATAATTAATTTAATTTATAATTATTTGTCTCACTAATATATTACTTATTATAGAATAATTATATTTTAATTTAAAATATTTTTTTTATTACTATTTTCTTATGTTAAGAATCTCGTTTATTATTATCTTCTTTTATTATATATTCTATTTTTTTATTATTTATTTTAATTTTTTCACTTTTTTTTCAATGATTAATTATTTTGTTAAGTTAAAATTATATTTTAATTATTAATTTTTTTCTATGCGATTCAATTATACATTTTGTCTTATTAAAAAATTATTATGATAGAATTATTATATTTGAATTATTTTTGGAAAAAGCGGTAAACATTTTTTTAGAAATCATAGAAATACAAAGATCAGGCCTTAAGTCCACCAAGACATTAACAAAAACTAAAAGGATCCTTAAAAAACCACTAGCACCACCACTAGAGAGTCTAGTGACCATAGAATTAGATTCAACCATCGGATTTCCAATGGTAATATGTTTTTAGAAAGCCCTCAAAGAATGACATGGCACAAAGTAGAGCCAAAGGCCAGCTATTATGGAATAATTTTTCTTGGCCGAAGTGTAACTATTTTGCTTGGACTTCGACTTTGAATGAATGTCTAACCTAGGACAATATTCACAATCATGGTTTCCATGGGCCTTCCATCTATTTTTTATGTAGTAATGGAGAGGAGGATTCTTCACACATGTTCTTTAGATGCCCTTTCTCCTTGTTGTTCTGCGATTATTTGTGGGGAGTGTGGAAGCACCCTTGTGTTCATGTGGATTCTTTGGTGAAGTTTTGGAGTAGTTTGAGTAGGCCTCCTATTTTGTCCTCTTTTCACTAGACTATATGGTACATAGGGCCCATTTTCATACTTTGGTACATCTGGTTAGAAATGAATTGGAGGATCTTTAGGGAAGTCAGATTGTTAGCTCAACAATTGTGGAGAATCCTTGGAATAATCTAGGAGATGGTGGAAGCTAAATGTGAGGTAATTTTTCTTTTGGATAGAGGAGAGGGTGATATTGTTTGTAGGTTGGGTTTTCAAGAGATGTCTCATGTCTTAGCTTGTGTCAAGAAAGGTAGACGTGCTAAGAAGAAGGTTCAAAAGGTGGGAAGATGGTTGCCCCCTTAAGATGAATCCATTAAGATTAACACTGATGGCTTCTCTTGAGGTACTTTGGGTCCTATTGGGATTGAGGGTGTTGGTAGGGATCATTTGGGGGATGTGGTTTTCTTCTTCTTAGTGCATAAAAGGTAGCAACCTAATAATTTTATGGAGGCATTAGCAATTTTCTATGCCTTGGAGCATGCATATTAGCTGGGGTGGTATAACTTTATCTGTGAATTAGATTTAAAGATTATTCTTAATGTGTTGATTGAGTAGAAGGAGAATGAGATTAATTGGTAGCTGGTAGGGATTATGCACAAGGTTTTTCAAATTAGTTCTATGGTGGAGAAGGTGTCTTTCATCCACATTCCTCGTGAATGTAATAGAGTAGATGATTGTTTGGCTAAGTAGACTTTGAAAGATGATGATGATTGGAAATTTGATGATTGGGAGCATCTTTCCCCTATATACTGTCAGGACTTGCATAAGATCTTTGTTGTGGACATGGATAGTTATGAACCTGGATGATAACTGGTTGGGTAGAATATTCTCTTCTCTAGCCTTGAGGCTCTGGTTTTCTTGTGTAATGCTTGTTTCTGATTACTAATAAAGTTTTTGCCCCTTTATTCAAAAAATATGAACTATAATTGATTTCAATATAAGAACTATTAATAATTTTAGAAGCAAAACTAAACATTTTTTTAATAACTTAATGAAAAATATTTAAATGTATGATTAAAAGTTATTAAATTATTTTTTATATATTAAAATGATTAAAATATTTATGATTTTCAAAATGTATTAAAAAATAGAATAATTTTGAAAAAATAAAAAAAAATATAATTACTTGAATACATATAATAATTATGTTTATTTTTTAATACATATATTTGTATTTAATTTAATTTAAAATCAATCAAGTCATTATAATTGCCTTTATTATCTATATTTTCAGATAAAAAAGAATTATTAAAATTTATATGTCTATTTGGAAATAATTTTTTTTTAAAATATTATAGATAATTAAAAAAGGAAAAAAAATTAAAATTGAAATTTTAGTTTTTAAAATAAGAAGAAATCCAAAAAAAACCTAAAAAATATATTATTCCTAAAAATTTTCTTCTATAACACAATTTTTTTTAAACGAATCATAATGTAGATAAATAATTTTTATAATATCTTAAATTTAAAAATTTAAATCGAAGTTTCTTTTTAAAGAAAAAATAATAATCTCTTTTGATTGGTACAAACTAATTGATTAAAGTGCTTCAACGAATGTAATAGTATTGCCTATGACAAGTCCTAATAAGTACATGGTTCACTTCATATTGGAATGCATTTGAAGAAAAATATGAATTCTAATATTATTTATTAGAAAACGAATAAGCATAAAAAAATTCAAAGAAAAAATATTGAAAATGAAAGAACCAACTTTATTTAAGTTTAATTTTTCTTCTTTTTTTCTTTTTCTTTTTTCCTTAAGTTTAATATTATTTAAATAATTTTTTTCTTGTTAGAATAATTAAAAATTATTGTAATTTATTTATTTTATAATTATTTATCTTATTAAAATTTTAATTATGATAGAATAATTATATTTTAAATTAAAATCTTTCACTTATTACTATTTTCTCATGATAAGAATGTCATTTATTATTTTCTTTTATTAAATATTCTATTTTTTTTTATTTATTCCAATTCTTTCACTTTTTTTTCAAGGATTGATTGTTTTATTAAGTTAAAATTTTATTTTAATTATTTGTGATTTTTTATGGAATTACAAATAATAATTAAAAGATATTAGAATTTATATATTTTGTCTTATTAAAAATTTATTATTATAGAATAATTATATTTAAATTTTTTTTGGAAAAATGGGTAAAGATTTATTCAAAAATCACCAAAATACAAAGATCGGGCCTTAGGCCCACCAAGATAGCAACAAAAACTAAAGGGATCTTGAAAAAACCACCAACACCACCACTATAATGTGAACTGACCATAGAATTAGATCCTACCATCGGATTTCCAATGGTAATACCTTTTTAAAAATCCCTCAAAAGGATGATGTGACACAAAGTAGGGCCAAAGGCTAGCTACTTTGGAATAATTTCTCTTGGCTAAAGTGTAACTATTTTACTTGGACTTTGGCTTTAAATAAATGTCTAACATGGGATAATATTGACAAGCATTGGTTCCACAGATCTTCCATCTCTGTTTTGTGTGGTAATGGAGAGGAGGATTCTTCACACATGTTCTTGAGATGCCCTTTCTCATTTCTACTCTAGGATTTCTAGTGGGGGGTGTGGAAGCACCATTATGTTCACATGGATTCACTAGTGGAGTTTTGAAGTAGTTTGAGCAAGCTTCATATTCTTTCCTCTTTTCCTAATTTCACATTTCTTTTCCTTCTAGTGGGATGTTCTTCGTTGGTGCTTGGTGAGAGAGCTAGGCGATGGAAAATTGTTCTATGTGGTTGAGGTTGGATTTTTTGTGCAGGGTGCACCACTCCAAATGCATAGGGGGCATATGTCTAGGAAATAGATGTCTTTGAGTGGCCTTACAATTGAGGTGGCCGTGAGCATGATGCATTTCACACAGATTTGCCATTTGCAAGTTGGTTCGACTTTGAGACCAAGGATAAAGGGCTCTGTATGGGATGTTCTTCCCAAGTGCCTATGAACTAAAGCTCCCTTTCATCTCTCTCTAGCCTGCATTCATGTTTTCCTCACTCAGGGTCTTGAGGAGCACACTTCTCGGTTCCTGCATCTCCATCCTTAGTCGACATCGGGATGCGGGGGGGTTTTTGTTCGATCGCAAGGATGGGTCACATGCTTTCTAATTTTGGTTTTCCATTAGGGTAGGCCTACCTCACGGTCTTTGATAGAGGTCCGTGATAGCTTGCTCATGGCCACAAGCTACCTAGTCGATCCTACCAGTAGTCATATGCTTGTCTCAAAGATTAAGCCATGCATGTCTAGGTATGAACTATTTTAGACTATGAAACTGCGGATGGCTCATTAAATTAGTTATAGTTTCTTTGATGGTACTTTCCTACTTAGATAACTATAGTAATTCTAGAGCTAATAATAAATGACATTCTTATCATAGGAAAATAATAATATATTTGAATTATTTTTGGAAAAAGGGGTAAATATTTTTTTAGAAATCATAGATATACAAAGATTAGGCCTTAGGTCCACCAAGATAGTAACAAAAACTAAAAGGATCCTTACAAATCCACTAGCACCACCACTACAAAGTCCAGTGACCATAGAATTCGATTCAACCATCAAATTTCCAATGGTAGTACATTTTTAGAAAGCCCTCAAAGGATGACATGGCACAAAGTAGTGCTGAAGGCCAGCTACTATGGAACAATTTTTCTTGGCCGAACTGTAACTATTTTTCTTTGACTTCGACTTTGAATGAATGTCTAACCTAGGACAATATTCACAAGTGTTGTTTCCATGGGCCTTCCATCTATGTTTTGTGTGGTAATGAAGAGGAGGATTCTTCAGACATTCTCTTTAGATGCCCTTTCTCATTTCTTCTCTTGGATTACTGGTGGGGGGTGTGGAAGAACCCTTGTGTTCACGTGGATTCTTTGGTGATGTTTTGGAGTCATTTGAGTAGGCCTCCTATTTTGTCCTCTTTTCGCCAGAATATATGGCACATGGAGCCCATTTTCATACTTTGGCAAATCTGGCTAGAGAGGAATAGGAAGATCTTTAGGGAAGTCAGACTGTGAGCTCAACAATTATGGAATAGAATCATTGGAATAATCTAGGATATCATGGAAGCTAAATGTGAGGTGAGTTTTCTTCTATATAGAGGAGAGGCTAATATTGTTTGTAGGATGGGTTTGCAGGAGATGTCTCATGTCTCAGCTTGTGTCAAGAAAGGTAGACATGCTAAGAAGAAGGTTCAAAGGGTGGGAAGATGGTTGCCCCCTTAGGATGAATCCATTAAGATTAACACCGATGGCTCCTCTCGGGGTACTTTGGGTCCTGTTGGAGTTGGGGTGTTGGTAGGGATCATTTGCAGGATGTGGTTTTCTTCTTCTCAGTGCATAAATGGTAGTAGCCTAATATTTCTATGCAGGGATTAGCAATTTTGTATGTCCTTGAGCATGCATATGAGTTGAGGTGGCATAAGTTTATCTATGAATTAGATTTGTAGATTATTCTTCACCCGTTGATTGAGCAGGTCAGTGGGATTAATTGGTAGTTGGTAGGGATTGTGCATAAGGTTTTGCAAATTAGTTCTACGGTGGAGAAGGTGTCTTTCATCCATATTCCTCATTAATGGAATAGAGAAACTAATTGTTTGGCTAAGTAGGCTTTGGAAAATGGTGATGATTGGAAAGTTGATGGTTGAGAGCATCTTTCCCTTGTATACTGTCAGGACTTGCATAAGATCTTTATTGAGGATATGGATAGTTATGGAGTTGGATGATAACTGGTTGGGCAAGTTGTTCTCTTGTCGAGCCTTGAGGCTCTAGTTTTCTTGTGTAATGCTTGTTTCTGATTATTAATAAGTTTTTACCCCTTTATTCAAAAAAATATCAACTATAATTGGTTTTAATATAATAACTATTGATAATTATAGAAGAAAAAATAAACATTTTGTTAATAACTTAATGAATAATATTTAAATGTATGTTTAAAAGTTATTAAATTATTTTAAATACATTAAAATTATTAAAATATTTATGATTTTCAAAATGTATGAAATAAATAGAATGATTTAAAATAAATAAATAAAATATAATTATGAGGATACATATAATAATTATGTTTATTTTTTTAATACATATATTTGTATTTAATTTTATTTAAACTCAATCAAGTCCTTATAATTGGCTTTATTATCTATATTTTTAGATAAAAAAGAATTATTAAAATTAATATGAGTGCAATAGTATTGCCTATTGCAAGTTCTAATAAGTACATGGTTCACTTCATATTGGCATGCATTCAGCACAAAAATATGAATTCTAATATTATTTATTAGAAAAAGAATATGCATAAAAAAATTCTAAGAAAAAATATTGAAAAAGAAAGAACTAGCTTTATTTAATTTTAATTTTAATTTTTTTCTTTTTCTTTTTTCCTTAAGTTTAAAATTGTTTTAGTTATTTATTTCTTGTTATAATAATTAAAAATTATTATAATTAATTTAATTTCTAATTATTCGTTTTACTAAAATTCTAATTATGATAGAATAATTATATTTTAAAGTAAAATCTTTCTTTTTTTTACTATTTTCTTATGGTAAGAGTGTCATTTATTATTATCTTCTTTTATTATATATTATATTTTTTTATTATTTATTCTAATTCTTTCACTTTTTTTTAAAGGATTAATTGTTTTATTAAGTTAAAGTTGTATTTTCATTATTTATGTTTCTTTATGGAATTACAAATAATAATGAAAGATATTAGAATTTATACATTTTGTATTATTAAAAATTTATTACTATAAAATAATTATATTTAATTTTTTTTGGAAAAATGGGTAAACATTTATTCAAAAATCATAGAAATATAAAGATCGGGCCTTAGGCCCACCAAGACAAGAACAAAAACTAAAAGGATTCTGAAAAAACCACCAGCACAACCACTACAAAATCCACTGACAATATAATTAGATCTGACCATTTAATTTTCAATGGTAATACCTTTTTGGAAAGCCCTCAAAAGTAGGGCCAAAGGCCACTTACTTTGGAACAATTTCTCTTGGCTAAAGTGTAACTATTTTGCTTGGACTTTGGCTTTGAATAAATGTCTAACGTGGGACACTAATCACAAGCATGGGTTCCACGGGCCTTCCATCTGTGTTTTGTGTGGTAATGGAGAGGAGGATTCATCACACATGTTCTTTAGATGCCCTTTATCATTGCTGCTCTAGGATTACTAGTCGGGGGTGTAGAAGCACCCTTCTATTCACGTGGATTCTTTCAAGGAGTTTTGGGGTAGTTTTAGTAGGCCTCCTATTTTTTCCTCTTTTCTCTAGACTGTCTCGCACATAGGGCCCATTTTCATACTTTGGCAGATCTGGCTAGAGAGGAATGGGAGGATCTTTAGGGAAGTCAGAATGTTAGTTCAACAATTGTTGAATAAAATCATTGGAATGATCCAGAAGATGATGGAAGCTAAATGTGAGGTGATTTTTCCTCTGGATAGAGGAGAGACTGATATTATTTGTAGGTTGGGTTTGCAGGAGATGTCTCATGTCTCAGCTTGTGTTAGGAGAGGTAGACATGCCAATAATAAGGTTCAAAGGGTGAGAAGATAGTTACCCCTCAGGATGAATCCATTAAGATTAACACTGATGCCTCCTCTAGGGGTGCTCTGGGTCCTGTTGGGATTGGGGGTGTTGGTAGGGATCATTTGGTTGATGTTCTTTTCTTCTTTTCAGTGCATAAAGGGAAACAGGCTAATAATTTTATGGAGGGATTAGCAAATTTTCTGTGGCATGGAACATGTTTTTGAGTTGGGGTGGCATTAAGTTATCTATGAATCGGATTCATGGATTATGGTTAACCTATTGATTGAGAAGAAGGTGACTAGGATTAATTGGTAACTAGCAGGGATTATGCACTAGGTTCTGCAAATTAGTTCTATAGTGGAGAAGGTGTCTTTTATCCATATTCCTCATGAATGGAATAGACCAGTTGATTGTTTAGCTAAGTGGGCTTTGGAACATGGTGATTATTGGAAAGTTCAGGGTTGGGAGCATCCTTTCCCTTTATACTATCACGACTTGCATAAGATCTTTGTTGAGGATATGGAGAGTTAAGAAGTTGGATGATAACAAGTTCAGTTTATTATTCTCTTCTTGAGCCTTGAGGCTCTAGTTTTCTTATGTAATGCTTATTTCTGATTATTAATAAAGTTTGTAACCCTTTATTCAAAAAAATATTAACTATAATTAGTTTTAATATAATAACTATTAATAATGATAGAAGCAAAAATAAATAATTTTTTAATAATTTAATGAAAAATATTTAAATGTATGATTAAAAGTTATTAAATTATTTTGAATATATTAAAATGATTAAAATATTTATGATTTTCAAAATGTATTAAAAAATAGAATTATTTTAAAACAATAAATAAAATATAATTATGAGAATACATATAATACTTATATTTATTTTTTTAATACATATATTTGTATTTAATTTAATTTAATTTGAACTCAATCAATTCCTTACAATTGGCTTTATTATCTATATTTTCAAATAAAAAATAATTATTAAAATTTATATGACTATTTGGTGAAATTTTTTATTTATTTTTTTGATTGGTAAAAGGCTGAAGGCGAGAATTTAATTAATCATTAATAAAATTTACTCTTTGGTAAAAATATTTTATTTATAATATTATAAATAATCAAAAAGGAAAAAAAACATAAAATAGAAATTTCATTTTTAAATATAGTAGAAATCAAAAAAAAAACGTTAAAAATATATTATTGCTAAAATTTGGTCTTATATTATTGCTAAAATTTGGTCTTGTGTCGAAATGTGAAATTCCTCTCCAAGGACGTATGATACGGAATTGGTAGAGTGTGTGCGAGGAAGTTGATATAGGGAACCGTGAGGATAGGGGGTATGTGAGGCTGTGACGCAGCTAGTACCCACTACCTACCTATGTGTGGTGACTATCTCTTGGAGGCTAACCACCTTGTTCAACAAGGGATATTCACAAAGGGTCTTGTATGGAAGGTAGCACCGCTATGGTGTGCCTAGCACCATCAAGCCTTTGAGTGAGATATTGGATTTTTATGATCATATTGTTGTTATGAGATCAGGCATAGAGATGCTGATCGTGCATGTTATCTTTGACCGAGCATTAGACATGCTCACATGTGGCCTTTTCTGTTATGCATTCCAGTTATGTGGATGGTTATTATTTGTATCATGGAGTAAATTGTGTTAGCTTGTCACTATGTTATGGGGCATAGTCATTGGAAAGGTTTTCTTATGCCTGGCAAGTGTAAACAATTGAGTTATTTATGTTGCTCTTATTTCATGGAAGTTAATTTGGTTGTAGAAATTGATATTTTGAGCTAGTCCTATGTTATTAAGTTTATGTTAAAGATGGATTGGTAAAGGAAATGGATCATTATGGCATGTTTTCTTGTCATTTTTGGTCGATGATTATGGTAATTGTTGTTTACCTCTTTGTAATGTTTTAATTGGTGTAATGAATGGAAGAAAATTCCTGTTTTCTCTGCTATGATTGTGGATAATTCCTAGAATATTTTAAGGAATGTATGGTTTTAAATGTATCTTGCCAATGGATAATGGCGTTTGTAAAGGATTTTGCAATTATATTTCATTTATTTATGGAAAGATTTCTATGTGCAATTTGATCTTTGTTGAATGAGTTTCAGGGCTGATGCGTATGACATGTTCTCCATCTAGCCTTACGACTTCCAGGAGTAAGTCGGAACCTAGGGGGGGAGAATGTAATACCCCTACCGTAATCGATCTCTAACCTTGGTTTAATCTTGATTAGTTATCTTAATATAATGATTATTGTCAGATGTTTGATTTAACGCATAGCTATTGATGTGGTTTTCACTCTAGTTGTATGCAAGTTGTTTAGTGTTCCTATTTCGTGATATTAACATCGAGCTAACGCTTTCATTAAATTTTATATATGTATGCATGTATGATCTTTGGTTGCACGAGATTTCAGGTACGAGGTCGCATGAGTGCGAGGTTCATCTTCACCTGGATGTGCAGGTTTGAATGTACCTCTGTTAATCCTTAGAGTTGGATTAGGTGGTCGTAAGACCCTAGTTGACCTTTGTCGTGCTCAAGTGAGCATCGCCAGTCCTCGTCGGTAGTCCCTTTTTTTGTTTGGGTTGCGAGTCGTCTGTTTGGTTGACCTTCTCAGTTTGCGTGCCTGGTGTGTTTGGTTAAATTGATTAATTAGTCCTAAGTGATTATTTTGATTATTTATGTGTTTGTGCTTTGAAGATTAATGGACTAAATTAATCTGGTTTCCGTTATGCGACTTTCGTTGTTATTGGATTGCTTGTTTTGAATCGGGAGTAAATTTGATTTAAATGATTGATTTGGAATATTTAATGCATTTAATATATGCTATTGAAAAAGAAAGTTTGGTATTTAATCGCAATAGACGTAATTGCATTCTGTTGGATTCTGATATTTGAAAGGTTAAATTTGATTAAAAGAGAAATTGATTTTGAATTAAAAAGCAATTTAAATTATTGTAATAGCTAGAAAAGTATTAATTTGAGTATTATTTTGAAATAAAATTTTTAATTCCAAATAGAAATTTTGGGGTCAACTCTTTCATATAACCCAAATTTGGGGAAAGATGGAAGGATGGACATTTTTTGGAGGATTTTTGGTTGAGAAAGATTTTGGAGATGGAATTGGAGGATTTTGGATGGAGAAGAAAGGATTTGGGAGCTGGAGATTTGGACTCTTCGACAGATCTTGCCAGGAATGCGAGATCAGGTAAGCTCTGTTTAACCATTTGATTTCAAAATAAAATAGTTCCTTGTTTGGCCATTTTGAATTTGGCTGGAGATTTATCTGAGGTTTTGTTATTGCTCAATGATGTGTGGGTGGTTTGGAATCCCATTGTGCTTGGGGAAGAATGAAAATTATCAATGAAATGGATACCATAACATAGTTCTTTATTTTATCTGAACTCTTCTTAAATCGAAAACTTCAGCAAACCCTTTTTGGGCGTTTTTGTTTTGGGAGTTCGAACTGTGTTTTGAAGAAAATAAAGAAAATTTATTATTTCATTTTCGAGCTGTCTTTTAAGAAAAATTTATTTATGTTGCAAACCGAATCTGGGCGTTTTTATTGTTTTCGGACGGGGCATTTTTATTTGTTTAAACTGTGGGTCGGGGTTTGGGAGAGCGGGGAGCGGAGCTCCACCCGCTCCCCTCCCCTTCCCCCGCACGTCCCCCGCTTGCTCCCCGCACGCCCTCCCTTTTGCTCGCAAACCGCGTGGCCTGCGGCTCACGGCGGTGGCCGCAGGGTGCCGCGGCACCTACGGGCACCGAGCGCCACCGCCCCTCTCCCTCGGCTAGGGTTAGGGCACGGCCGCCGCATTGTCATTGTTTTGAATGCGTTTTTTAAAAAAAAAAAAGCAAAGAACATAGTTTTGTTAAATGCGTTTTGTTTAAACGTAGATTATTAAATCATTTTTTTTAATGTATTGTTTTTTTTAGTATTTTAAAAAAAAAAAAATGCATATGATAATATATCATTTTAATGAGGGTATTTTTTTAATGTTAAGTTTAATTAGTTTTTTTTTAATCTGGATTAAGGCGGCATATAGTGGTAAATGTTAATTAGATGTGGATTAATCTTATAATGGGTTTATAAGTGAATTAATTATTCAATCCCATTTCTCGACCTATGCCCTCTTCCTAATTAAGTTCTGAAACTGTTGATTTTCGCAATTGAATATTGTTGATTATATTCTGACTGATCTTGGACTAATAAACCTAGATCTTACCTTCTAGCTAGTTAGAGCATTTCGCTGATTAAGGTAGTATTGTTTAAAAACAAAATAATGAAGAATAGTATGTTATTGGAAATGATTATCTCCTTTTAGAGCCTCTTTTTATAATTATATCTCGTGATTTGTATTATGCATCTGGGTTCGAAAATGCGAAACCATAGAGGTTTGTTTTGAACCAGCATGTTAATGACGTTTTGATTGGAGATTAAATATCTTGTTTATTTGATTAATGGTTGTCTGAGATTTATTAATATGAATTGGTTAAAAACTCATTATGGCTTAATTTTCCTGTTCGATGCCTTGAACCTTAGGAGTTAGAAAACCAAGAGCAACCTATCCCTTGATGAGGTAGATAACTGTAATTTGATTTGGATCTTGTAGAAAACTTGATTGATTTTAATGTTTAAATCAATTGGAAGAAATATTGTCTTTTCTGATTATTGCTTTGCGAGTTTTATTGTTGTATTCGCTTTTAATTATGAAATGGCAAGAGTGCTTGTTTGTTAGGTCCCTATCGTATGAAATGATTTGGGGTGCCTGTTTCAGTCCTCAATTCCGAGTTGACTGTTGTATTGTGATGTTGTCATAGTTGGTCATATCCTCTATGTGTGAGTCGAATGATGATTCATGGTTGACCTTAGTTTGTCAGGTCTCTAGTTAGAGTACCTTTAGTAAGTGTTGACCTTTGAGTCGTGTTTGACCAGATGATTGTTTCTCTTCTTGAACTCCGTTCGTCTGACCATGTGTATTCATTGGTTTGAGTTTGTCTGAGTTAGTCTAGTGTCGTATGGGAAAGTGGCTGCTGGATAACCCATCAAAAGTGAGTCTAATAAGTGATAACCTAAGTAGATTAGAAAATAATCTCTAAATAAGATTATGTGCCTCACACATGGGACGGGTGCTAGCATAGACTCGACATGCTGTGAGAAGGCCTGAAATGGCAAACCATCTTCCTTGTCTTCACGAGAGGATGTGTGGGTCCAAATGAGGCTTGGATGGGCCAGAAGCTCGGATTAGGTTGCCAGGGTGACTCAGTGTATGGGGTCGGGACCTATGAAGACTTGCCATGGTATCCATACCAGGTTGTGTGATGACACTTGTCCCTACGTTCGCTAGTGTGTTGTCGTTTTGTCCTGTTAGGAGTACCTTTGTGAGTCGTCCTTTGTCTCTGCCCTTGTGAGTGTCGGTTTCATGTTAGACCTTGGGTGGTGATGGCTCAGTTTTATGGATGCTCTCTTGGACTCTTGTATTAGCTTTGATTATGTTCAGCTGGATCCTGTTCTTTCTAAGGATCGTTTATGTATTAATGGACCGATGTGGTCGTTTGTATATTGTATAAGTATCGCCTTGATGGCTGGATTGTAATGGTGTAACCTCTTGTATTCTTAACCTTTATTAATTATCAGAGGGGTCTTGCAGTTGCGCAGACCCGGAGATGTAGCCCTTTAGGGGTGAACTCCGAGATCATTATGGTGTTATGTGATGTATTCTCTTATGTTTCCTTTATTCAGCTTTATCATGTATGATTAACTTATGTTAGAATGGTTAAGTGGATAATTGGAATTAACCATAAATGCTTATACTCAGTTCTTTCTTGAATGCCATGTTGATCGAATGCATAAGTAGTTTAGATGAGATTTATCGTAGATGCATGTGTGATCGTCCTTTAGAATGCTATAAGTTGGAATACGAAAGAATGTAACTTAGAGTAATGAATTATACTCAGTTGTTGTTAAGGAATTTAAATATGCTTGGAAAGATCTCTTATGTTATGATGAAATCCTAGTGTATTAGAATGTTAGATGTATGGTTTGTAATTTTAAATGAAAAGATTGAATGAAGATTATGAATGGATCTTAATGGATGAATCATTGCTTGTGAATTATATTTCCATCCTTTGAAAGAAATTATCCTGATTAAGAATTATCTCATTGTTGAATTTTCAGCTTATTGGATTAATTGTGGGAGTTAAATGAATTGTGAAATTTAAGTAATCTCGTTGGGAAACTCTTTAGGTGTTAGTTGTTGTCTTCCGCTATGTAATCTGAATCTTTGATATCTTGTTGGATCTTATGTGTTGTAACTTTAAAAAAAAAATTTGCACTCTATTCTTGTTATTGTGGCTTATCCCTTCGGGGTTTCCTGGCGGGGCATTACATTTGGTATCAGAGCCCATGTTGCAAACATTGGGACCTCTGGTGTCGCGTGCGCCCTCTATTTGTGTGAGGTGTATCGACCTTATGTGTATGCTTGTCCTCCTTTTGCATGTGATTGATTGAGCAGACCTTGTTGGGTGTGTAACGTATGTGTTCACACCTTGTTTTCGCCTTCTTGATGTTGGCGTTTGAATGCTTATTTTGAAGAAAATTAAATGATCATCACCATTCCTCTCTTCTTTCTGGAAATTAAAACGATTAGGATATGTGTAATTATCTTTGATTCGAGTTTTTTGATTGCAAGAGAGAAAGGGTTGTGACTTCTTGAACCCTTGAGTGAGTTTTATGACGTTTATATTTTAGATTATTAAAAGGGCTATGGGTTTAAAAATTTATTTTCGGTTATTGGGAGGAAACTGTATGTGTATGTTTAAAGAATTCTCCATGTGTATCTTGTAGGAGTAGCATGATTAAATTCTACCTTAGTAAGGTGCATTTTTATGCGAATAGATGAATTATGTGAAACTGCTTGATTGGTAGAAGAAGTGTTAAAAGGAGCATGTTATTGTAGCTTTGAGAAAGTATTAATGTGCTTCTGAAAGATTGTCTTTTGTGTTTCATTAAACCAGTTTGATCGAAGATTTGTTTTAGCAAATGCTCCATTGAACTCGCTTTTGGGTATATGTAATTACCTTGATGTGTTAGAAAGTGCGAATGGAAAGCTTGTTTGAGGTGCATGCATTAATATGTTTTAATTGGGTAATAGCTCTTTGCTTATCTTTGATCGTAATGTGATCTTTTCTAGTAGGTTGCGAATTATGACATGTGCCTATATTGTATTATTATTAAGTTAGTGTTCTTAAGAGGTCTTGCATTATCGAAAAGATTGCCTCTCTTGATCTTTGTTTTGTTTGGAAAACTAGAACCTCCTGTTGCAACTATAATTATTGGAAATGTTTTGTGAGATTGATTGTCATCCCTCTAAATCGGTAGCGAAATGGAAACCGTGTAATTTAAATGATAGGCTTATAGTGAGAAAATATATTATGCAGCGTGATCTTGTTTGATCTTGCGTGTTTTGTAGGAAATGGTTTGGTTATCAAACTCTCTTTCCCTTCTCTTTGCCTAATCATAAGGTTTTTAGAAATGGTATTTAAGAATGCATTGATGTAAATAGAATGTTTATAAAACATGTGAAATGGTATGTTCATTTTTGGCTTCATAGTGATAGATGAAAGTCTTAAGCTCTAGAAATGAATTTGCTTAGCTAGTAATTTAATTATGAATGTTTAGTGAGATTCGAGAAAGATATAGGAATGATGTTATTTCCTTATGTAATTGTGAATTGTTAATAATTTCAGTACTTGAACCTAGAGTAAACTTGATTCAGTCATTTATGTAGAAAGCATAATTAAAATCTTCCTTGAATAGATGTTAGCGTAGTGAAAAGTACTCCCTGTAAATGTGATTAAACCAGTACTGGTGTACTTGTGTGTATTGTAAGAAACCAGTGCTTATTATATGTGCCCATGGATTGGTGAAGTAATCAACCATGGAGGATATGTTGTTTATGAGTATGGGAAACCATACTGCTTATGTGCTGTTGCTTATTTGTTTCCCTGCTGAGTACCAAACCTCGGGTTGTGGGTAACTCAATATGTTAAGGGGTAGTATTCAAAGCGACCGTTCCTTGAATAGTATGGATTGGCATACGAGTAATGTCGGCGCGAAGCGACTTTAGCTTCTCTACTTCGAGGAATGATATAGTTGTACTACTAAACTGTATCAAGGTGTACTCAATACTTTCCCTTTGATGAACCTATTTATAGGTTTATGTGTGCCAGCCTATTCCTCTTCCTTATTTGAGCAGTTTGGATGGTGATTCTTGTGGATAGTGATGGTGTGATTTGGAGGATCCTTTGCCTTGTCTTCATGAAAGGTAGGTTTATTCACATGTGCTGCTAGTTAGTATGTGATGGTGGGCATGTGGGTGGACCATAGTCATGTATACCTCTGACTTACGGCGAGTATCCTTCTAGATACGTCTCTATGCGGGATGTGGCTTGCGCGTGCCTTTTTCCGTGAGGTGCACTACCATGCGGGATACGTCCATTGTGTGTTTTCTCCACTTGGCGTATTGCCATGCCACGTGATGACGTGATGCGAGGTGATGTCGAGGTGCACACTGCCATGCCATGTGGATGTGTGACTTGGCCACACCACATGATGAGCTACTAGGATAGCTAGACGATTGTTCCTTCCTTCCTCATTGGTGGCTAGCTATTAGTCACGCAGTGATGTTATGTGCAGTTGTGCTATTATTTATTTATTTCTTTGTGGGCCAGCAATTTATTCTACATTGACTTTGAAGGTTTGGCCACGATCTTGTGATCTTTTGCACTTTGATTTGGTGTTGAAATTCTGGATTATTTTCTTACCTTATTGTTGGAATTGATGATTTATTATCTTTATTCATCTGTACTTTGGTGGCTAAACTGGTTTATCATTATTGTTTTCGGATGCTGGTCTTGTGTCGAAATGTGAAATTCCTCTCCAAGGACGTATGATACGGAATTGGTAGAGTGTGTGCGAGGAAGTTGATATAGGGAACCGTGAGGATAGGGGGTATGTGAGGCTGTGACGCAGCTAGTACCCACTACCTACCTATGTGTGGTGACTATCTCTTGGAGGCTAACCACCTTGTTCAACAAGGGATATTCACAAAGGGTCTTGTATGGAACGTAGCACCGCTATGGTGTGCCTAGCACCATCAAGCCTTTGAGTGAGATATTGGATTTTTATGATCATATTGTTGTTATGAGATCAGGCATAGAGATGTTGATCGTGCATGTTATCTTTGACCGAGCATTAGACATGCTCACATGTGGCCTTTTCTGTTATGCATTCCAGTTATGTGGATGGTTATTATTTGTATCATGGAGTAAATTGTGTTAGCTTGTCACTATGTTATGGGGCATAGTCATTGGAAAGGTTTTCTTATGCCTGGCAAGTGTAAACAATTGAGTTATTTATGTTGCTCTTATTTCATGGAAGTTAATTTGGTTGTAGAAATTGATATTTTGAGCTAGTCCTATGTTATTAAGTTTATGTTAAAGATGGATTGGTAAAGGAAATGGATCATTATGGCATGTTTTCTTGTCATTTTTGGTCGATGATTATGGTAATTGTTGTTTACCTCTTTGTAATGTTTTAATTGGTGTAATGAATGGAAGAAAATTCCTGTTTTCTCTGCTATGATTGTGGATAATTCCTAGAATATTTTAAGGAATGTATGGTTTTAAATGTATCTTGCCAATGGATAATGGCGTTTGTAAAGGATTTTGCAATTATATTTCATTTATTTATGGAAAGATTTCTATGTGCAATTTGATCTTTGTTGAATGAGTTTCAGGGCTGATGCGTACGACATGTTCTCCATCTAGCCTTACGACTTCCAGGAATAAGTCAGAACCTAGGGGGGGAGAATGTAATACCCCTACCGTAATCGATCTCTAACCTTGGTTTAATCTTGATTAGTTATCTTAATATAATGATTATTGTCAGATGTTTGATTTAACGCATAGCTATTGATGTGGTTTTCACTCTAGTTGTATGCAAGTTGTTTAGTGTTCCTATTTCGTGATATTAACATCGAGCTAACACTTTCATTAAATTTTATATATGTATGCATGTATGATCTTTGGTTGCACGAGATTTCAGGTACGAGGTCGCATGAGTGCGAGGTACGTCTTCACCTGGATGTGCAGGTTTGAATGTACCTCTGTTAATCCTTAGTGTTGGATTAGGTGGTCATAAGACCCTAGTTCGACCTTTGTCGTGCTCAAGTGAGCATCGCCAGTCGTCGTCGGTAGTCCCTATTTTTGTTTGGGTTGCGAGTCGTCTGTTTGGTTGACCTTCTCGGTTTGCATGCCTGGTGTGTTTGGTTAAATTGATTAATTAGTCCTAAGTGATTATTTTGATTATTTATGCGTTTGTGCTTTGAAGATTAATGGACTAAATTAATCTGGTTTCCGTTATGCGACTTTCGTTGTTATTGGATTGCTTGTTTTGAATCGGGAGTAAATTCGATTTAAATGATTGATTTGGAATATTTAATGCATTTTATATATGCTATTGAAAAAGAAAGTTTGGTATTTAATTGCAATAGATGTAATTGCATTCTGTTGGATTCTGATATTTGAAAGGTTAAATTTGATTAAAAGAGAAATCGATTTTGAATTAAAAAGCAATTTAAATTATTGTAATAGCTAGAAAAGTATTAATTTGAGTATTATTTTGAAATAAAATTTTTAATTCCAAATAGAAATTTTGGGGTCAACTCTTTCATATAACCCAAATTTGGGGAAAGATGGAAGGATGGACATTTTTTGGAGGATTTTTGGTTGAGAAAGATTTTGGAGATGGAATTGGAGGATTTTGGATGGAGAAGAAAGGATTTGGGAGCTGGAGATTTGGACTCTTCGACTGATCTTGCCAGGAATGCGAGATCAGGTAAGCTCTGTTTAACCATTTGATTTCAAAATAAAATAGTTCCTTGTTTGGCCATTTTGAATTTGGCTGGAGATTTATCTGAGGTTTTGTTATTGCTCAATGATGTGTGGGTGGTTTGGAATCCCATTGTGCTTGGGGAAGAATGAAAATTATCAATGAAATGGATACCATAACATAGTTCTTTATTTTATCTGAACTCTTCTTAAATCGAAAACTTTAGCAAACCCTTTTTGGGCGTTTTTGTTTTGGGAGTTCGGACTGTGTTTCGAAGAAAATAAAGAAAATTTATTATTTCATTTTCGAACTGTGTTTTAAGAAAAATTTATTTATGTTGCAAACCGAATCTGGGCGTTTTTATTGTTTTCGGACGGGGCGTTTTTATTTGTTTAAACTGTGGGTCGGGGTTTGGGAGAGGGGGAGTGGAGCTCCACCCGCTCCCCTCCCCTTCCCCCGCGCGTCCCCCACTTGCTCCCCGCACGCCCTCCCTTTTGCTCGCAAACCGTGTGGCCTGTGGCTCACGGCGGTGGCCACAGGGGCCGCGGTGGCCGCAGGGTGCCGCGGCACCTGCGGGCACCGCCGCGAGCGCCGCCACCCCTCTCCCTCGGCTAGGGTTAGGGCACGGCCGCCGCGTTGTCATTGTTTTGAACGCATTTTTTTTTAAAAAAAAAAGCAAAGAACATAGTTTTGTTAAATGCGTTTTGTTTAAACGTAGATTATTAAATCATTTTTTTTAATGTATTGTTTTTTTTAGTATTTAAAAAAAAAAAATGCATATGATAATATATCATTTTAATGAGGGTATTTTTTTAATGTTAAGTTTAATTAGTTTTTTTTTAATCTAGATTAAGGTGGCATATAGTGGTAAATGTTAATTAGATGTGGATTAATCTTATAATGGGTTTATAAGTGAATTAATTATTCAATCCCATTTCTCGACCTATGCCCTCTTCCTAATTAAGTTCTGAAACTATTGATTTTCGCAATTGAATATTGTTGATTATATTCTGACTGATCTTGGACTAATAAACCTAGATCTTACCTTCTAGCTGGTTAGAGCATTTCGTTGATTAAGGTAGTATTGTTTAAAAACAAAATAATGAAGAATAGTATGTTATTGGAAATGATTATCTCCTTTTAGAGCCTCTTTTTATAATTATATCTCGTGATTCGTATTATGCATCTGGGTTCGAAAATGCGAAACCATAGAGGTTTGTTTTGAACCAGCATGTTAATGACGTTTTGATTGGAGATTAAATATCTTGTTTATTTGATTAATGGTTGTCTGAGATTTATTAATATGAATTGGTTAAAAACTCATTATGGCTTAACTTGCCTGTTCGATGCCTTGAACCTTAGGAGTTAGAAAACCAAGAGCAACCTATCCCTTGATGAGGTAGATAACTGTAATTTGATTTGGATCTTGTAGAAAACTTGATCGATTTTAATGTTTAAATCAATTGGAAGAAATATTGTCTTTTCTGATTATTGCTTTGCAAGTTTTATTGTTGTATTCGCTTTTAATTATGAAATGGCAAGAGTGCTTGTTTGTTAGGTCCCTATCGTATGAAATGATTTGGGGTGCCTGTTTCAGTCCTTGATTCCAAGTTGACTGTTGTATTGTGATGATGTCATAGTTGGTCATATCCTCTATGTGTGAGTCGAATGATGATTCATGGTTGACCTTAGTTTGTCAGGTCTCTAGTTAGAGTACCGTTAGTAAGTGTTCATCTTTGAGTCGTGTTTGACTAGATGATTGTTTCTCTTCTTGAACTCCGTTCGTCTGACCATGTGTATTCCTTGGTTTGAGTTCGTCTGAGTTAGTCTAGTGTCGTATGGGAAAGTGGCTTTCGATTGGGGGCCGCGCCCAAAGTGGCTGCTGGATAACCCATCGAAAGTGAGTCTAATAAGTGATAACCTAAGTAGATTAGAAAATAATCTCTAAATAAGATAATGTGCCTCACACATGGGATGGGTGCTAGCATAGACTTGACATGCTGTGAGAAGGCCTGAAATGGCAAACCATCTTCCTTGTCTTCACGAGAGGATGTGTGGGTCCACATGAGGCTTGAATGGGCCGGAAGCTCGGATTAGGTTGCCAGGGTGACTCAGTGTATGGGGCCGGGACCTATGAAGACTTGCCATGGTATCCATACCAGGTTGTGTGATGACACTTGTCCCTACGTTCGCTAGTGTGTTGTCGTTTTGTCCTGTTAGGAGTACCTTTGTGAGTCATCCTTTGTCTCTGCCCTTGTGAGTGTCAGTTTCATGTTAGACCTTGGGTGGTGATGGCTCAGTTTTATGGATGCTCTCTTGGACTCTTGTATTAGCTTTGATTATGTTCAGCTGGATCCTGTTCTTTCTAAGGATCATTTATGTATTAATGGATCGATGTGGTCGTTTGTATATTGTATAAGTATCGCCTTGATGGCTGGATTGTAATGGTGTAACCTCTTGTATTCTTAACCTTTATTAATTATCAGAGGGGTCTTGCAGTTGCGCAGACCCGGAGATGTAGCCCTTTAGGGGTGAACTCCGAGATCATTATGGTGTTATGTGATGTATTCTCTTATGTTTCCTTTATTCAGCTTTATCATGTATGATTAACTTATGTTAGAATGGTTAAGTGGATAATTGGAATTAACCATAAATGCTTATACTCAGTTCTTTCTTGAATGCCATGTTGATCGAATGCATAAGTAGTTTAGATGAGATTTATCGTAGATGGATGTGTGATCGTCCTTTAGAATGCTATAAGTTGGAATACGAAAGAATGTAACTTAGAGTAATGAATTATAATCAGTTGTTGTTAAGGAATTTAAATATGCTTGGAAAGATCTCTTATGTTATGATGAAATCCTAGTGTATTAGAATGTTAGATGTATGGTTTTTAATTTTAAATGAAAAGATTGAATGAAGATTATGAATGGATCTTAATGGATGAATCATTTCTTGTGAATTATATTTCCATCCTTTGAAAGAAATTATCCTGATTAAGAATTATCTCATTGTTAGATTTTCAGCTTATTGGATTAATTGTGGGAGGTAAATGAATTGTGAAATTTAAGTAATCTCGTTGGGAAACTCTTTAGGTGTTAGTTGTTGTCTTCCGCTATGTAATCTGAATCTTTGATATCTTGTTGTATCTTATGTGTTGTAACTTTAAAAAAAAAAATTACACTCTATTCTTGTTATTGTGGCTTATCCCTTCGGGGTTGCCTGGCGGGGAATTACATGGTTCACTTCATATTGGAATGTGTTCGACACAAAAATATGAATCCTAATATTATTTATTAGAAAAAGAATATGCAAAAAAAAATTCTAGGAAAAAATATTGAAAAAGAAAGAACCAGCTTTATTTAATTTTAATTTTTCTTTTTTTTTCTTTTTCTTTTTTTCTTAAGTTTAAAATTATTTTTTATTTATTTCTTGTTATAATAATTAAAAATTATTATAATTAATTTAATTTATAATTATTTGTTTTACAAAAATTTTAATTATGATAGAATAATTATATTTTAAACTACAATCTTTCTTTTATTACTATTTTCTTATGATAAGAATGTCGTTTATTATTTTCTTTTATTATATATTATATTTTTTTATTATTTATTCTCATTCTTAATTATTTTATTAAGTTAAAATTGTATTTTAATTATTTGTGTTTTTTTATGGAATTACAAATAATAATTAAAAGATATTAGAATTTATACATTTTGGCTAATTAAAAATTATTACATATATTTCTATTAAATTTAATTTAATTTAAACTCAATCAAGTCCTTATATTTGGCTTTATTTTCTATATTTTCAAATAAGAAAGAATTATTAAAATTTATGTCTATTTGAAAAAAATATTTTATTTACAATATTATAAATAATTAAAAAAGAAAAACAAATTAAAATAGAAATTTTAGTTTTTAATATAGTAGAAATCCAAAAAAACCTAAAAAATATATTATTCCTAAAAATTTGCTCCTATAACACCAATTTTTTTAAACCAATCATAATGTAGATTAATAATTTTTATAATATCTTAAATTTATAAATATAAATCCCAACTTTAAATAATCCAAGTTTCTTTTTAAAGCAAAAATAATAATCACTTTTGATTGGTGCAAGCAAACTAATTGATTAAAGCATTTCAGTGAATGCAATATTATTGCCTATGAAAAGTCCTAATAAGTAAGTCATTCACTTCATATTATAATGCATTCGACTCAAAAATATGAATTCTAATAATATTTATTAGAAAAAGAATATTCATAAAAAATTGTAAGAAAAAATATTGAAAAATAAAGAACTAGCTTTATTTAATTTTAATTTTTCTTCTTTCTTTCTTTTTCTTTTTCTTTTTTCCTTAACTTTAAAATTATTTTAGTTATTTATTTCTTATTATTATAATTTAAAATTATTATAATTAATTTAGTTTTTAATTATTTATTTTACTAATATTTTAATTATGATAGAATGATTATATTTTAAATTAAAATCTTTTTTTTATTACTATTTTCTTATTATAAGAATGTAATTTATTATTTTCATTTATTATATATATTATTTTTATTATTTATTCTAAATATTTCACTTTTTTTTCAAGGATTAATTGTTTTATTAAGATAAAATTGTATTTTAATTATTTGTGTTTTTTGGGGGGATTACAAAGAATAATTAAAAGATATTAGAATTTATACATTTTGTCTTATTAAAAATTTATTTTTATAGAATAATTATATTTAATTTTTTCTAGAAAAAGGGGTAAAGATTAATTCAAAAATCATAAAAATAAAAAGATCAAGCCTTAGGCCCACCAAGACAACAACAAAAACTAAAAGGATCCTGAAAAAACCACTAGCACCACCACTACAAAGTCCAATGACCATAGAATTAGTTCTCACCATTGGATTTTCAATGGTAATACCTTCTCAAAAAGCCCTCAAAAGGATGACGTGGCACAAAGTAGGGCCAAAGGCCAGCTACTTTGGAACAATTTTTCTTGGCCAAAGTGTGACTATTTTGCTTGGACTTGGGCTTTGAATAAATCTTTAACCTTGGACAATATTCACAAGCATGGGTTTTACATGCCTTCCATCTATGTTTTGTGTGGTAATGGAGAGGAGGATTCTTCACACATGTTCTTTAGATGCCCTTTCTCATTACTACTTTGGGCTTACTGGTTAGGGGTGTGGAAGCACCCTTGTGTTCATGTGGATTCTTTGGTGTAGTTTTGGAGTAGTTTGAACAGGCCTCCTATTTTGTCATCTTTCCTTTAGACTGTCTGGCATATAGGGTCCATTTTCATACTTTGGCAGATCTGACTAGAGAGGAATAGGAGGTTATTTAGGGAAGTCAGACTGTTAATTCAACAATTGTGGAATAGAATCGTTGGAATGATCCAGGAGATGGTGGAAGCTAAATGTGAGGTGAGTTTTCCTCTGGATAGAGGAGAGGCTTATATTGTTTGTAGGCTGGGTTTAGAGGAGATGTCTCATGTCTCAACTTGTGTTATTAGAGGTAAACATGCTAAGAAGAAGGTTCAAAGGGTGAGAAGATGGTTACCCCCTGTTGGACCCTTAAAACTTAATTTTTTTAAGGTTCCAGATTCATACCAGGAAGCAAATCTCTCTTTGCAATTATTTAGATCAAGTATCTATTCCACTTCGAGTTCCCTACAACTTACATTTCCAGGTATGTATATGGTTGCAAATATAGAATCAAGCCAGGTACGCCTTTTTGAACCATAACTTCTTCTCATCTGAACTCTGTTATGTAAAATTAATTATTCCTCTGTATTTTATGTATATATGAGGACCTATGTTTCAAATTTCAAATTCATACAATATGGTTTGATATGTTTTAGAAGGCTAATCTAAATACAATTTCTTCAAATTTGTAATATACAATTTCAAAATTTTGTGAAAATGATTATAGTAGAATACTAATAAATTTCCTTTTGTAGGAGTATCACGCTAAATGTTAATTAGGAAATTTTTAATTTTGAATATTATATTTTTCCTCTAATTAATATTATAGTATTTAAATTATTTGGGTTACATGAAATTATATGATGCTTTTAAAAATAACACAATTTTTAAGCTTGTATAATGTGCAGGGTTATTACAAAAAGAAATAAAAGATTTAAAAAGTTTTGAAAAGGATCAGTGAGTTTGTTTCAAATGATTAAAGTACCAATATTTGATTGGTAGAATATATACTTTTGAATCATTTCAGTAAAAGATTTAAATATATAGTATAAAAGCATCTTTTGGAGTATACTTTCAAATCTTTTAAACAAAAGATTTAAAGTATTATAAGGGAGGTAAAAAGTTTTTATCTTACAAGGTGAAATATTAAATCTTTTAAAAAAAAGTGATTGAGATGCATTGGAGCCCAATGAGTAAAAGACATCAGACATTGGCATAAGCTTTTAGATGGGTAAGTTCCAACGAAGGAAGATTTTCTTGCTAACCAGTTACCGTTAGTTTGGTGTTATCCACCATTGGATTTCAAACAACTTTGTCCCTCCTCTATTCTTATAGTTTGATATATCAGTTTTATTTCAAGGTGATAATTTAAATAAACAAAGTATAACCGAAATGATGGTGAAGTAATTAAAAAGGGAAGTAAGTAAATTTTGTTGCTGTTCAAAAGACGAATCACGTTTTTAATTGTACAGCAGAGTTTTGAAGCTGTTTTGGGGCTCTAAATGATTGTTTGTGGTCGTAAAAAGGCTTCCAAACCTTGGCCCATGGTTAAAAGATAATTTTTCTATAGATTTACATGTTTTTGAGCTGCCGGCAAGCCCAAAAATGTCCAAAATTTTTCAAAAACGGCCAGCAGAAAATATTTGAAGTGGTTGAGTGGTCATTGGAAGTTTATGTGCATTGGCAAAAAACTAAATGGTGGAAACTTGGATAGCTGATATTTTTGATAAAAATTCTACTATTAGAGTGGATCCATGGTGTTTATTAGTAGATACCAGACTTAGATGGGAGAAGGCATTTATGAAAAATGACTGTGCAGTGAGAGCTATGTTGTTGGCTTTTGTTTCTTCAGTACACAACCAATGTTGCTATACTCAAACTGTCCCAACCCTAATCCCATCGGGCATCGGGGTAACATAAAAATATCATCGGCATAACTAAAAATATGCATCGGGGTAACATAAAAATATCATCGGGGTAACTAAAAATATGCCTCGGGGTAACTAAAAATATGCATCGGGGTAACTAAAAATATGCCTCCCCAATAGTGCAAGTTATTCGGATGAGCTTGAGGTAAGATTTTTTTAATTTTCCAAAGTGAGTAAATATTTTTATTTTCTTTTTGAAAATTTTTGCAATATTCAGAATAGTATTTTCACTTTCGAAAATCATAGTAACTATTTGCAATAAATGATATTAAGGAGATGTTTTCTAATTCTTGGAAATCCTTACTGAAATGATTTTATTAATTATTTCCTTATGTAGTTTGCTATTTATTTTGATAAGAATAATTTTGTTGCGGTATATATACAAAGGTGAAATCATATTTCTATTAGGACAAAATTATTTTGGTTTAATATGTACATAGGCATTATATATTATTAAAGATCTATTTTTAATGTATCCCTAATGTAAATTTTTTCATTTTAAACTAACTTTGTCATTTTTTGTGCAGCATATTTTATTCTTTAGCTTACACGGACATAGGAAGTATCCTTAACTTAAAATTTTAATTTAATATTTTAATATTGCAATTCATCATTTGCGAAAGTTTTGGTAAATAAAGAGTTATTTATAACATTTGACATTATAGTCTTTTGATATTATCCTTTTTTGAGAAATTATAAAGGGATATATTTTATCATAAGGAAAATTACATTTTGCAAGTTCTCTTACCATGAATAATGTTTTTAACTCATGATGACCTAATATATTTGAACATTACATTATTATTATTTGCTTGTAAATATTTTCACCCTAAGTGAATAAATGATACGTGTATATATTAGGGTTGATTTTATGCAGAATCAAAGTATAAATTTTTGCAAAAGTATTTTCCAGAAGGGTTAAATATTTGGATCAAAGTGAATTATGATCAAATTTTCATGTATCTAAAAAGTTATAATTTTAATGTAAAACTTAATCAAAGGTAAGTCATGATCCATTTTTTATCTAAAGAACTTCATTGGTTTAATTTATATGCAGGGACTTTTATCAATGTTTGCAAATGAGGAGCTTAAGCAAGAGCGGAAGTGGAGTTTTATCAAAGTGAAAGATTATAAAGAATATCATTAAAACTTTATTCAGTGTGCATTTTAGGGATTCAAATGTAATTATCTTGTAAACCAAAGGGTGTGTCCTTTGGAAAAACAATTGTCTGTAACTCCCTCATGTATGCGAAAGGGTGTGTCCTTTCACATATGTCTTTTGGATCAGGTATTTATAGGGAGTCTTTTTCAGTTAAAAGAAAGAGAACAATTCACAAAGGGTCATGCTACTGGCTAGCTAAAGGCAATATGTACTAGAAAGGTCTATATGAAAAGGAAGCATTCATTTTGAGCAATCACTATGTAATGGAGTATCTGTAAGTGTAGCTATTGTATGCATTCACTCTCTACAAATTAATATACAAGATTCGTTGTTTCAATTCCAGAATTCGTGTATACTCTTGTGTTGATGAATTTCATTTTGTTCTCTTGATAAATCTGATAAAGGGTTTAATACAGTGTGCCACCACAAGTTGTTATAATTGAATATAGGATTTGCTTCTTCATGTTCTTATAGCACTTAATGGAACCTCTGTAATGATAGTCTTGTGTTACAAGTTGTCTGAAAATTGTCTCAATAGTTTAATCGAATTATTTGTCCACAAAGTATCATGTATATTCCTGGATAGAGGCACTAGTCTGTCATTTATTTCTGAGATTTTGATTTGTATGCATAAGGTCCTCACAGAGAAACATTCTTCTGAGTCTTATATGATCTAATTTGTACATATTACTTTTAAGTTCTGAAGGCATTTATTTTCAAAATTAAAATCACAATCGTTTCTTTCTTAAAAATATTCAGCAATCAAGTATTCTAAAGCACACAATAAAGCAAATTTGTATAACATTCTCTTGCTAGTTTTGTAAAATTGCTAAGTTATCTTCCACTATAAATAATCTCTTTTTTGCTTGAGAGGAAGGTGTACCCACCTAGGTTCAGTAGAGCCTGAAGTGCAGAGGGATTTGGTCTTCGACCATCCCTGTTCGTTGGCCAAGGCTGATTGGATGTCCTAAGGAGTTGGCAAGTTTTTTGGGTTTTCCAATCTGCAGTTTTGGGCACCAACAGATTGGCAACTCTGATGGGGACTTGTTCAATAGAAGTTTTCAGAATCTCTAGTAAAAGGATTCAGACCCTGCTGGAAGGAGAAACCCAGAGGATCAATAAGAAGAAATCATATTCCTCTTAGGAGGTGGCGACTCTACCAATATAACTTTTAGAAAGTATCCTAAGACCTGGATAAATGAACAGAAGGAGGTCTTTGAATCATAGGAAGGAAGCCTTTGCACAGTTGAGTCCCAAGAAGAAGTATTATAAGAAAAAGGATCCCATACCAGAAATGGCTCATGGTACTTATAAATAATTTCCTGGGAGAGAAGAATGTTCCACATCAACATATATGCCCTATAATGATGTGCATGAAAATCCTTTCTTCAATAAAAATTGAAAAGATAAAAATCCTTAGTATGAGGAACATCTAACTGAAAAAGAAAAGAAGAATAAGCAATGGGATGCAATAATCCTCCAAATGGCTGACTTGGGTGGAGATGAAGCTGAAATGGCAAGGGAAATGAAAAGACAACCGGATGAGATACTTAAGAGGTTGGGGGTGAAAAGGGAACATCTGTATTGCACTGATACAAGTTCAAGTGAGCCAACCAAAAGTGGTACGAGCAAAACATCAACCCCAAAGTATAGCCCACTGCACATGAGAAATTTTGAGAAGAATCCAACCAATGAAGAAGGACCATGGAGGAACAATGGTAGGTGGAGAAATGTGCATAGTGAGTATTATCAAAATGATGTGAGTAATAATGAAAATAATAGAAATCATCATGATAATAATAATACAAATATCTGGGATGTAAATAATCGATCTGACAATAATGGCTATGACTAGGGAGGTAATAATAGAGGTTACAATGCAAACTATGGTGGTAATTATAATAATGGAAATGGGAATGGTAACAACAATTGGAATAATGGAAATAACAACAATAGTAATAATAGTAATGGCAGTGGTTATAATGGTAACAACAATTACAATGGTGGTGGAAATAATGGCAATCATGGAAATAATGGTGGTAATCATAATGGAAGAAACATAAATAATCAAAATAATAACAGTCATCATAGGCCACCCATGACCATTGAGAGATATAGGCAGTTAGATTTCATTGGCATAGTCGGTCATCCAAACCACATAACAAATGACTTGAGAAATGCTATTCCTAAATTCATGGGGAATGGAATAGATACTACTGAACAACATGTTATGAATGTTAAAAATACCATTGAAGAGTTCAAAATTCCACATGAGGATGTCTTCATGAAGTTGTTTGTTCAATCTCTGATGCAAGATGTCGGGGAATGGTATCGAAGTCTACCTAATAGGAGCATCAGTAGTTGGTAGGAATTTGTTACTTTATTTTTGGAGGAGTTTGGTGATCATAATGATCCCTCATTTGCTTCTCATGAATTGACCAATATCAAGAAAAATCAAAATGAATCCGTATTTGAATTCAATAAGAGGTTTAATAAGGTTCTGAATAAAATTCCTTGAGATATTAGACCTGTTGATTCTTTCTTGATTAACTTTTATATAAGTGCATTTGACAGCAAAACACACTATGAGATTTTATCTCATAAACCTGCCACACTGCACTAAGCCTATAAAGCAGCCAGTACAATAGAAAATAATAGAAAGGCTACTGGAAGAGTGGGAAAAAGGGAAGACCCTAATTTGTACAATCCACAGGCCCTTAAAAGGGATGATTTTGGTCAAATCATGGACATGCTCAAAGGTTTGAAAGACAAACAAAATCAGAATGAGAAGTCTCAGTCATATAGAAACAGTAGGCCTACAAATTTTAATAGGCCCAGACTCCATGACATGCCATACAACACATCTTGGAAGGATGGTAAGCCGGTTAAGCCAAGCATAAATAAAGAAACTCCCGATCCACTAAAAATGGCAAATAATCTTGTTGAGGATTTCCCATGGTGTAATGTATGTAATCTTCCCCATTCTGAAGAAAAGTGCATGATTGCATTGAGTTTGAATGAAAATCAGCCTAAGGAAGATGAATGTCAACCCATTGTCAATGTCTTATCATCTGAACCTATGTGGGGTAAAGATGAAGATTCCTCAGAAGGAGAGTATTATTTAGATATGCATAGGATGAGGTACAATCAATAATATAGTGTTCAACAAGTCTTCATAGATGATGAGGATTATAGTGTAGCATTGAGGAAGTTGTTCCAAAGGAAAGAAACAGATACACTCTTAAGGAACCTATTAGAAGAGGAAAAGAGGACCTTCACAGTTGTTGTTGTAGCTCAGGCTAAAAGTAACTACCAGTTGAGAAACAAAATAGTGAATGATGATCAAGGAAAGCCTGCAAGTATCTTTGGTAAAGTGCAGAAGCCAGAAGTGAACAAGGAGGTTGAAAGCAAAAAGGCAAAGGATACTAGGGATGAACCAGCAAAGCAGATTGATGCACAAAAATTGGTCAAACTTGCTGATAGAAAGAAAATCAGTAAATCCTCAACTTGTGGAACCTTCATGTCACAAGCTTTGTCACAGGTAAAAATTTCTATGCCTCTATTAGAAGTGATGAAGTATCCTGAACACAAAGGGAAGACCTTGAAAATTATATCCAGTGCTAGTGATAACAGTAAGGATGTTTCTAAAACTAAAAATGATCCTCCAGTGGTATATTTAGGAACATCTATTACTAAGAATCTGAATCAGGTAGATCCTTTTTATCTGACATTATTGATAAATAACAAAATGGTGAAGAACTATATGATAGACTCAGGGGCTATGGTGAACATTATGCCAGAGGATGTCATGACAGAACTTGGCATGCAGGTTGACACTCCATATGGGAAGTGTTATGCCATGGACAATAGATCAGTACTTGTGGTGGGAAAAATGAAAGACATGGAGTTCAGGTTTCCAGCTTGCCCTGATACCACATACAAAATAGACATCACAGTGGTCCAAGTCCCAGCAAATTATGGAATGTTGTTGTCCTGTCAATGGTCCAATTTGGTTGGGGGACATGTTTAGCTAGATCCATCTTATGCCACTATACCTATAGAAGGAGCAGAGGTGAGAATCAATCGGGAGCCTAGATCACCATACCTTATTGAAGAAGTTGATCCAGAGGAGATGACATGTTTCTGCCATATAGACATGGACAACTTCTAGGTAAGTATATCTAAACCTTGTAATGTTTCAATTTTAGAAAAAGAAGTTAAAAGGGATAAAGATCTCTTGTGGAAAATGCATTTTGATGGTACATGCAGTAAGGAAGGAAATGGAGCGGGTGTAGTTTTCATTTCACCTAATGGAAAAACATTTAAATATTCTTTTCTGCTTGCATTTGAATGTACAAACAATGTTACTGAATATGAAGCTTTATTATTAGGCCTTTAAATTGCAAAAAAGCATGGTATAAAATTATGGTGATTCAAAACTTGTAGTTTAGCAAGTAAGAGGAAAATTTATTGCTAAAAATGAAAAATTAAGAAATTATAGAAATGAAGTGTGGGATTCAATTGAATTTCTTAATGCTTTATCTATTAATTGGACAGAAAGGTCTAACAATAGTATTGCAGATTTTATGGCTAACTTAGCTATTAAGCATAATGATATTCCTTTTGATGACATTACTCAAGTTGAGATCAAGACTAGGCCTACAATTCCTGATAATGTGAAGAGCTGGCAGGTTTTCAATGATGACAAGGACATCTTGAATTTCTTGTTCTATGAAGGAAGCTATGAGGACCAGAAAATTGATTGGAATGGGCTTGTTGAAGAGGAAAATGGAAAGAAAACTGTACTAGGGTAGGAAATCTTGCAACTCAAGACTAACAAAATTCCAAAAGGGTTGGTTGAGTTGGAGAGGATGTTTGATGATAAGGACATGGCTAATTTTAGACCAAGTTTAGGAGCATGTGAAGGCATTGAGAAGATAAATTTGGGAAGTGAAAGCAACCCAAGGGAAGTCTTTATTGGTAAAAATCTTACCCTTAAGATTAGGACTGCATTAGCGTAGTACCCTTACTCATTTGAACTGATATTTTGTTCTTGTTATTCTCAATGGCTACATTATCATTTGTTATTTAGAATTATATAACATTGTTCCATGTTTTATCTGATTATGAGACATATGATTTATTTGCAGTATTTATGTACTTATGTTTTATGGCATTATATGGTTCATTGCTATGTACTAACACTTTACTTCATCTATGCACTGTGTGTTGTGTATCTACGAGTGTATGGGATACATGGGGATGATTTTCCTTCACTCATCTCAGTGAGACAGGGAATGTCGTGAATCTCCTTCATTGGTGTGTATGTTGAAATTTCTATATATGTATATATGCATGTGTGGTCGGTGATGCAGGATGTTGTAGGTACAAGTACCGGGTAGGTACAGGGTATCATCTCCACCTAGCTACACAAGTCTGAGCGTGCCTTATATTTTCCAATGGAAGTGAAGGAGATAGTAGTTGACCCTATTTTTAGTCAGTTACACTCGGGTGAGTGCCTTTAGTTAGTCGTTCTATCATTTGGTTTGGTCTTCATATTTTATTGTTTGATCTTTATAAATGTCGCATGATGCTTGCTCAGTTTGCATATCCAGTGTTCCCAATTTTTGTATGTCATTGGTTATTGTTACATTTATTACGTCTATAAGAGTAAAGAGTAGTTTTGGTAATTGGAGGAAAAAGAATCAAGTGATCTAGTGACTTAATATTGTTTATAAAGGATGAGTTAATATCCTGGTATGAGTTGATATGAATTTTATCAACTTGTTAGCTCGATAGTTGCAATTCAATCGTTTGAGTATATGTAAGGACATAATATACTCGGAAGGCAATAGTCACTTATATGTAGTTATTTGAAATAATGCTTAAGTGAATGAACTATCATTAGACAATATCATCAATTCAAACTATTATGTTTTTGTAAATGCATGTATATAATTAAAAATTATAAATATATCATATTTAATAAACTTTTCGAACGTGCAATATATATAATTCAATTGTTTGAATATATATATGAAAAGCCACTCATTATAAATATTGGAAACCAAAATATACATTTACAAATATAATTTGCTAAGAAGGATTAATATTTAAATATTTATATTAATTAAAGTCATTAATTAATTATTAAAAATATAATAATGAAATTAAAATAAAACAAGTTTTAAAAAGGTAATGGCGGGTTTTAAGTTTAAGTAAACTAATAATTATGGTGGTCGATAGTAATATCAACCACCCCCCCTTAATAAAGGGAGGGGTCGGTATTACTACTGACCACCCTCCTCCCTTTCATCATACACATCTCCTCCCATTTTAAATAAAGGCTTCTCCATGTGTAGCCGACAACGACTACCCTCCTCCCTTTTTATGAAACATACTCCACGTTGCAAGCTAAAACTTTCATGGTTAATGTTGTCCCAATCACCACCTAGTAGATCCAATACAGTAGTGGGCAAGTTTAAAGGTAAGTTGTTTGAATTAAGGTAGGCATAGTTTAGGAGAAGTAGACTCCACCGACTACCCTCCTCCTTCATAAGCCACGTACTCCCTCTTCCACCATTAACACTGTAGCTAGCGAGCAATAAGAGGTTTTCTCCCATTATCACTACAGTCAGTGGGTAATGAATGACACCTCTCGCAATTCAAAGCGATAAACAAACACTTCTCCATGTCTGAACTTTTCCATGAACTGCAACTCATTTCATTCAACTACAGATTGGTCGAGTTAGGAGGAGAATAGACTGGCATGTAAGGAGAAGACTGGAACATAAACCATAGTCAACTCAAGACCTGGCAGATTAAACACCCAATTCATTGTTTACAAACACATAAGTGTTTGAAGTAATGAACCAATCTCTCCACCCAGCCGATGATTGTTATATCCACCATCAAGGAGCGCAAAGAACTGTAGTTAACTGGAGATGGACTCCTTATGTGGAGGAACAAGAAGAGTTGGAGGTAAAAGACTCTTAGTTAATAACTATTACTAAGCCCTGGATTGAGGAGGAGTGATGAGTAGTTTTTAGTATAAATAGGGGTGTGAGTAGAGAGGAAAGCGAGAGAAGTCATTTTGTGGTATCCAAGGAAGGACGGTGGATTGTAGAAAGAAGAATAGAGTTAGAGAGGACAGTGTTTTTATAGTATCAAGAGAGTGGTTTAGAGAGGATAGTGTTTGATAGTATCAAGAGAGTTGTTTTTTTTTTTTTTTTGATAGGGTTGGAAAGTATTGGTGAAAAGGATCGCAAGCAAGGTGCAATTATCGGCGAGAGGGCGTTAAGGTCTTGCATATTGATCAACACTTCAAATAGGTCAGGAATTTCTTAGTTTACGATCATTAATATTTACAATCTCTATTATATGTCATGTTATTGTCTTACTTATGAAATAGTTATGGTTATGTTTTATTTATCATTAGGGATTGTTAAATAAAATCATATAATAGAAGTTGTGAATACGTTATGACTATAGAAGTGGAATAGTGTTTAAGTTCAAATTTCACACTTGTTATTATATGGAAGAAATGTATGGTTGCGTTCAAAACCTACTTATTAAGATTTATTAAGATTTATTAGATGTTGCTCTAGGAGAGTTAGGGAAGTAATAGTTTACTATTGATACGTTACAGAGATGGTGCGAGTCAAACAGATAGGTCGCAAATCCGTAGCAGGTTATGCTCAGTACTTAAAAGTCAAGAAAGATTCTTTGACACCTATCAAACCTGATGTGGAGGAAAACCCAGCTCCTAAAGAGAGAAAAGAGATAGATAAAGGTCCTACTCAGAGTCCAACTAAAAAAGTTACTATTGGAAAAGGGAAAGAACCCAAGCTAGAGTGCTCGCCAGAAAACCGATAGTTATAAGTTCTGACTCATCGGAGGGGTATACCCCCTTAAGTGATAATGAGTCTGTGGGGTACTTTCCCCTGAGTGAAAGCAAATCTAAAGGATATACTCCTTTAGATCATGTAGAGTCTGATGAGTGCACTTCTCTATATTTTCTGGAAGAATGATGTAACACTCTAGTGTAAAATAAATAAATAAATAAATAAAAATAAAGACATTATTCTACGTAGAAATGTATTATGTCTTATTATAAGACTTCCTTGATGAAATAAATATATCTATTTTAATCTTCATCTATTGTATAAATGGAAATTATTAAGGTGGTGTACCTATAGTAGTTAACAAGAGTAATTGAACTCTTAAACTTGTCAATAAGAGTAAAATTTTGTGTTATACCGACCATATTGTTCTTCGTGTCTTGACAACGTATATTCATATTGCATGTTAATTTTGTGATAGGTGTTGGTACGTAAGATTACCTTGTTTTATATGGTGGTCGCAACTAAGTACATTAAGTCATGTTGTCAGTATGTCTTGTGTACTGTGTCTTGGCCAGTTATTTAGATGTATAACCTTAAGGAAATGAGCCACTGTGAGTTGTTTGTAATGGTCAACCTTAGGTTAGTAATTATGTATCTTTCATTCGAGGTAGGTCAAGATTGGGAATGGCTGTTTGAGTCGCCATAGAGTTCTGTAGATAGAACTAACCCATAGTGTCCTAAGAGAGAGAGTGGCTTTCGAGTGGGGGCCGTGCCCAAAGTGGTGATAGGATAACCCGTTGGAAGTTGGTTAAGAAAGTGAAAATCTAATAAATGACTAGGGAAGGGTAGAATAAAAGTTAAATAAGACAATGTGCCTTGCACATAGGTGAGTGCTAGTACAGGACTCATAATGTAGTGAGAAGGCCTGGAATGGCAAACATACCACCTTGTCTTCGTGAGAGGATTGGTAAGGTCCGCATGAGTCTTAGTTGGAATCGGAGGTTCAGGAGAGGTTTAAATTCATGCACTTAAATTTAAAAAAAAATAAAATTATTTCACCCTTAGTTGCATAGATTATGATGTTTTTCCTTCAGGGTTCCTGACGGGGCATTACATTTGGTATCAGAGCCCAAGTTTCAACACTAGGTACTCTGGGTTTGTAGTGTGCCAATTCAACTTGATTTTATTTAGGTCTTAACATTTGTGTTTTTCCTTGTTTATCCTTGTCATAAATCTGAATCTTTTCTCTTTTGTAGTACTCGGTCATGGCTAGGAGAGCTAGGGGAGGTGGCCGTATGGGTGGTCGCAATAGAGGCAGAGGTAGAGGAAGAGGTGGAGGATGAGGCTGTGGTTCTGATCATCATAGTCCTTCACCACCACCTACTCATGTTAGTGCTGAGCTAGAACAGTCTGTTCATCAGGACTTACCTCATGTAGAAGAACAGGTTCCCAAAAGGGAACAACTGAGACAAATGTTTCAGGAGGTTCTTGCTAGGTTAGGCCCTAGGCCTGAGGTTGTTCAACCAATGCCATAAGAGAGAGAGAGGGAAAGATCACCCAGAAGGAGAGGGATTGCAAACAATGAAGATCCAGTTTCTTTGGGTTACATAAAAGACTTGATGAGGTCCAATCCTCCTTTCTTTAATGGTATGGGTACCGGTCTAGAGGCAGAGACTTTGCTTATCGGTCTCGATAGTTGTTTTTCTATGTTCCCATATAGTAGCAACACCAAGGCAGGATGTGCTATTATGTGTCTCGAAAACTTCGTGTCAATCTAGTGGAGACTAGAGGAGGAAATGATCGGTGTGTGCATTAACACTGTGACATGGGAGCTATTTCTGGAGAGATTCAGGGCACAGTTTCTCTCGCCCCAGTGGAAACAGACTCGGGCAGATGAGTTCCATGCACTGCGATAGTATGGTATGATGGTAGACCAGTATGAGCATAGATTCTATGAGCTCAAGCAGTATGCTGGAATTGGTAATAATGAGGCTATGCTTGTACAACATTTCTTGAGGGGCTTGAATGATCACATTAGTGGAGGTGTTAGGGTGTTTGAGCCAACTTCAGTGGAGACAGCTGTGGCAAAGGCCTGATTGGTAGAGCTAAACCTTAGCCATGCTCTTGGTGGGAAAACAGGTGTGCAGATAGGGAGTGCTCCTTCTAGTGGAAATAGAGCTCGTGGTAATCAGATTCAGTCAGCTGCACCATTTAGAACTCCTCAGGCACCTACTAAGGGTGGACCATAGCAGCAGCAACCATCAAAACCAAAATTGTTCTAGAGCCAGAAGGGTGGCAATGCTCAATTTAAGAAAAATAGAAATTGGTAGAGGGGCAGACAGGGCCCTATAGGAGAATCCTCGCAAAGTGCATCTCATGCTCCTAGCCAGGGAAATTATTAGAAATCAAGTGGTCCGACAAGTAATAGAGGAGCTTGCTTCTCTTGTGGGCAGTATGGTCACAGAGCTGTGTAGTGTCCTCAGTGTTTCCACAACATAGGTAGTCAACAACCAGTACTGTCAGAGCCTACAGTGGGAGATGCAAGCAGATCTCACAGAGTGTTCGTAGCAGTGGATAACCGCCAACCTGATCATCAAGGTACAGTTATAGAAGCAGCAGGTATGTTGCATGGTATCCCTATCTTTGTACTTTTTGATTTCGGAGCTTTAGATTCTTTCATTTCTTCGTCTATTGTGGAGTGGTGTGGACTCACATCTGCTAAGGAGATGAATAGGTGGCAAGTAGAGTTGGCTACAGGTGTCCATGTTTCTAGAGATGCCTTTATTCCCAGTTGTGAGTTGAATCTAGGAACCATAGTTACTTCAATTGACCTTCGAGTCATTCCTTTGGGTTCTTATGGAGTTGTGTTGGGAATGGATTGGCTATCTTCTCATAATGCTCACGTAGATTGTCGCAAGAAGACAGTGGAGTGTTTAGATGACCTTGGCAAGGAAGTGAAAATTGTTGGAGTTCAGAGACCAATATCCTTACGTATGATCTCTGCTATGCAACTTAAGCGGTGCATGCGTAGAGGGTGTCAGCTTTTTGCAGTTACTCTTGAGGACATGGATGAGTTAAAGAGTCAAGAAATCGCTCTTGATAGTCACCCTATTCTTCAAGAGTATGCTGATGTATTCCCATTAGATATTCCTGGTATGCCTCCAAAGAGAGACATAGATTTTCACATTGATTTGGTTCCTGGTGCAGAACCTATTTCGAGAGCTCCATATCAGATGACCACTCAGGAGTTGAGTGAATTGAAGTTACAAATAGAAGAATTGTTAGCCAAGGGATTTATTTGACCTAGTGTTTCTCCTTGGGGTGCGCCTATTATCTTTGTTAAGAAGAAGGATGGTTCTCTTTAGTTATGCATTGATTACCGACAGCTAAATAAGGTAACCATCCAGAATCAATATCCTTTGCCTCGTATTGATGATCTTTTTGATCAAGTAAAGGGAGCCAAGATATTCTCTAAGATTGACCTGAAATCTAGATATCACCAGTTGCATATCCAGGATGCAGATATTCATAAGACAGCGTTTCGCACTCGTTATGGTCACTATGAGTTCACAGTAGTACCATTTGGGTTGACGAATGTGCCTTCAGTTTTCATGAGCCTCATGAATGGGGTTTTTCGTACCTACCTTGATCATTTTGTCCTTGTGTTCTTAGATGACATATTAATTTATTCTAGAACTATGGAAGAACATGAAGGTCACTTATGACAGGTAATGCAGTGCTTGAGGGAAAACCAACTTTATGCTAATTTGGCAAAGTGTGATTTTTTTCAATCAGAGGTAAACTATCTTGGTCATATAGTTTCAAGGGAAGGTGTATCCATGGATCCTTCAAAGATCCAAGCCATTGTTGATTGGCCAGTGCCAACCAGCGTTTCTGAAGTTCAGAGTTTTATGGGTTTGGCCAGATACTACCGTCGATTTGTTCAAGGTTTTTCCCGGATAGGTCACCCAATCACTTCTCTATAGCGGAAAGGGAGGAAGTTTGTTTGGTCAGAACAATGTGAGTCAACTTTTCGTACCTTGAAGGAACTCCTTGTCAATGCTCTGATTTTGGCAGCTCCTGATCCATCTAGAGATTTTATAGTATGCACAGATGCCTCTTTGGAAGGTATAGGTGTAGTGCTTATGCAAGATGGATGAGTGGTTGCTTATGAGTCTCGCAAACTCAAGAACCATGAGTTGAACTATCCAGTTCATGATTTGGAGTTGGCAACTGTAGTTCATGCTTTGGTTAGATGGCGTCATTTTCTGTTAGGGCGTCGTTTTTAATTGCATAGTGATCATCATAGTCTATAGTATGTTTTCACACAACCAAATTTGAATGCTCGACAATGGAGATGGATGGAATTTCTCTGTGAGTATGATTTTAATGTTCGATACATTCAGTGGAAAGAGAACGTGGTGGCAGATGCTTTGAGTCATAGGCAGCATGAAGTTTTAGTATTGTCCCTTGGAGTTGACTTGAGAGAGAGGATTCTCAGAGTTCTCCCTCAGGATACTTGGTATCAAAATGTTAGAACCACGATAGAGTCCGGAAGGCCTTTAGAGGGAAGATATTCTGGATATAATCTTGAGGCAGATGGACTTCTTCGTCACCATGGGTAGATCTATGTACCTTCTTTAGAGGGTCTTCGCGTCTTGATCATGACTGAGGGCCATTGTGCACCTTATTCAACACATCCAGGTGTCAAGAAGATGCACGCAGATCTCAGACAAATTTATCATTGGGAAGGTATGAAACGTGACATTGCTGATTTCATGTCAAAGTGTTTAGAATGTCAATGGGTGAAGGCAGAGCATCAACACCTGACAGGGCTTCTTCAACCTAATTTGATACCGAATTGGAAATGGGATATCATTTCCATGGATTTCATTGTTGGGTTGCCTATCTCTTCACGTCAGCATGATGCCATCATGGTCATAGTTGATAGGTTGACTAAGATTGCCCATTTTGTTCCTATTCGAGCTTCCTATACAGCAGCGGTGGTGGCACGAGTCTTCTTGGAAGAAGTAGTGAAACTGCATTGGGTTCCGAGGCAGATCATCTCTGATAGAGATCATGTCTTTACTTCAGCTTTGTGGACCTCACTTTAGCATGCTTTGGGAACTCAGTTGAACTTTAGTTCAGCCTATCACCTAGAGACAGACGGTCAGACAGAGAGAGTGAATCTGGTTTTGGAGGACATGCTTCGCATGTATGTTATGGACCAGCAGTCGCATTGGGAGGATTATATCTACCTTTTAGAGTTTGTGTATAACAATGGATATCATAGCTCCATAGGTATGTCCCCCTTTCAGGCATTATATGGTCCTCCTTGCTGTACTCCTTTGAGTTGGGAACGGTTAGAGGATAGGGTGCTTAAAGGTCCAGATATTCTTTGGGAGATGGAGCAACAGGTGGGGCAAATTCAAGAGCATTTGGTAGCTGCACAGGATAGGCAGAAGAAGTATGTAGATGCTCATAGGATAGATCGTCAATTTTTTGTTGGTGACCATGTGTTTCTGAGAGTGCGTCCATGGAAGAGTCCGATCTGTTATGGGAAGGGTTCTAAGCTGGAGCCTCGGTTTGTAGGCCCTTTTGAGATTCTTGAGAGGATAGGTCCTGTTGCTTACCGCCTTGCCTTGCCATCGAGTCTATCCTGCATCCACGATGTCTTTCATGTTTCAGTTCTTCGACCTTATCATCTTGATGTGACACATGTTCTTGATTGGAACTCTTTGCAGGTCGATGACGGGCAGCTTTCCATGGAACCCATGCACATTCTTCAGTGTCAGGATTTGATCCTCAGGGGTCGCACCATCAACCAGGTAAGGGTCCTATGGGACCCAAATGATGAGACCTCGGCAACTTGGGAGGATGCAGTGAAGATGAGAGAGTTATATTGATATTTGTTTTTAGGCTTCTAGGAGTAAGCCTAGTCTTGGGGGGGAGAATGTAGTACCCTTACTCGTTTGAACTGATATTTTGTTCTTGTTATTCTCACTGGCTACATTATCATTTGTTATTTAGAATTATATAACATTGTTCCATGTTTTATCTGATTATGAGACATATGATTGATTTGCAGTATTTATGTACTTACGTTTTATGGCATTATATGGTTCATTGCTATGTACTGACGCTTTACTTCTTCTATGTGTTAAATTTTGTAAGAAGCAAGAATCGAGCCAGGATCTGATGTCGGTCATAGATCACATGCAACTCCAAGCAATGGATGATCGAAGATCAAAATAGCTGAATGAAGATAAATCTGATATGAGAGAAAAATAGAGATAAAGAAGAGAATTTAGAGAAGACTCTCACCGAGCTATCACTTAACTAGTGAAGGTGAGAGTATATTGCTTATTATATAGAAAAATAATAGCATATACAACGAAGAGGTGCATTAACTCCCACCTCCATAAAAAGTTTGAGGTTTTACCTACTACCCCATAAAAGGTGGGAGGTTTTTACCTACTTGGTAAATGTCAAAACATGTGGAATAACCTCCTTAAATGAAAACAAAAAAGGAGTTATAAGAGGTGGCACATAAGGCCAAAAGAGGGTGAGAAACCCAACTACCCCATAACCCACTTAGGAAATGACAAAATAGTGGCTATGAGAGGTGGCACAACAAGCCAAAAGAGGGTGTGTAACTCAACTACCCATGTGAGGTGGAGAGTTACACATGTAGCTAATGTATTCCATTACGTGTCCTCATATTAACCACACCTAATAACCTAAGCAAGCTTAATAATATATGTGTAGGAAAAATAAATACCCCCTAACATAAGGAAAATAAAAAAACCTACACTAACACCCCCCCTTAAGTGTAGCTTAGGTGGGTGAAAAGATGGGTCCCGGCAAATGAGGCCATGTTAGGTACCCATGTACATAAATATCCCCCCCAAAAGAAGAAGTCCCCCCATAAGAGGATTAGACCCCCCTAAATAGAGAGAGAAGGAATGAAGGACTAGGAAGCCCCTCCTGAAGTAGACACCTTTTGCATCCCAAGCAAAGATCGCAAATGAAGGAACTTGCTTTCAATGAAAGGTTTGGTGAAGATGTTTGCAGTTTGCTCTGATGTAGAACAATACTTAAGATCAATGATGCCTTCCTGAGTGAGCTCCCGAATATAGTGCATATGTATCTCAATGTGTTTCATCCTCTGATGATGAACTAGATTTCTTGAGATCTGTATAGCACTCTGATTATCACAAAAGATGATGGTAGGCTTTCTAACTGGAATACCAAACTCAGTAAGAATATTTTGAAGCCAAATAGCCTTAGTGGTGGCATTGACTGCCCCTCAATACTTGGCCTTTGTTGATGAAACAGCAATTGCAGACTGCTTCTTGCTCGACCAACAAACTGGACCAGAACCAAGTGACAAGCAATACCCAGAAGTAGACTTGCGATCCTAAGAATCACCTGCCCAATTTGAATCCGTATATCCTACCAAGTCAATATCCACACCTGCTACATACTAAATTCCATAATTGTGAGTACCCTGAATGTAGTGGAGGATCTGCTTGGCTGCTTTCCAATGCAACTCATGTGGCTCCTGCATGAATCTAGAGACCATGCCCAAAGCATAAGAAATGTCAGGTCTCGTATGAGTCAGATAAATGAGGCTTCCAACAAGCTGTCGATATAAAGTGCCATCAACCAAGGGTGAAGAGAACTTAGCCTCAAGTTTGACTCCTGACAAAAATGGAGTAGGTGCAGGCTTACAATCAGCCATGTGAAATCTAGAGAGAATATCAAGTGCATACTTGGGTTGTCCAAGGAAGATTCCTAAAGATGATTGAGTGATCTCAATTCCCAAGAAGTAATGCAGAAGACCCAAGTCTAACATCAAAAATCTATCATGTAGAGCAATTTTCACTGCTTTGATGGTGGATGAGTGACTCCCTGTGAGTAACAAGTCATCAACATAGAGAACCAGAAATGTGAGAGTTTCATCCTGTTGCAGAATGTAAACATTCAGATCAGAATGGCATTGAGTGAAACCAACTGTCAAAAGAAATGAGTCCATCTTGGCATACCAAGCTCGAGGAGCCTGTTTGAGGCCATAGAGAGACTTTCGAAGTCGACACACAAGTGAAGGATCCTAAACAAACCCCTGTGGTTGCTCCATGTAGATTTCCTCCTGAAGGTCACCATGAAGAAATGCACTCTTCACATCCATCTGATGAACTTCCTAACGATGGGCTATAGCTATAGCAAGAACAAGTCAGATGGAATTCATCTTAGCAACTAGAGCAAAAGTCTCAGAGTAATCAACCCCTAGAACTTGGGAAAAACCTTTTGCTACCAAGCGAGCCTTATACTTATCAACCGTCCTATCCACTGCAAATTTTGTTCGATAGATCCACTTGCATCAAACAAGTTTCCTTCCCTTAGGAAGAGGAACTAAATCCCATGTGTGATTCCTTTCCAAGGAATTGAACTCTTCTTGCATTGCAGCATCCCACTTAGGAACACCTGAAGCTTCTCGAAAGGACTATGGATCAGAAGCTGAAGCAACGAAGAGATATGGAGCTTGCTGAAATTGTGACCTTGTTCTTCTAGTATCTAATGGATCACCAAGCCAATCTCCTACTGACTCAAAAGTTTGTTGAGCCCAAAGAGACACTGAGGCTAGAGAGTCTGGGGGAGAATCATTAGCCTCTGAATGATGACTATGAGAGGAATGTGAATCCTCATCATCACTGTCACCATCTGAAGTAGAGGAAGAAGACTCCTCATCAAGATTAGGAGGATTAAGATCCTCTGAAGAACTGTCATCATAATGCAATTTCTCCAATGTGATAGTGGATGGAGAGGTGGTATGAGAAGAACTAGAAGAACTCTCCTCAAAACAAACACTCCTCTCAATGAACAACTCATGAGTAGTGGGATGGAGAAGCCTATACCCTTTGACATCATCTGGATATCCAACAAATATGCAAGGCTTACTCTATGGATCCATAGCCTTGCGTTTTTCAGCTGGAATGTGGGCCCATGCAAGAGAACCAAACACTCTAAAGTGTTTAACTGTGGGTTTTCGACCAGTCCAAGCTTGAAAGGGAGTTACCACCTTCATAGCTTTATGAGGAACTCGGTTCTGGATGTAACACACACAGTTGATGGCCTCTGCCCAATACTGAGGTGCCAAAGACTTGGAGTGAATCATACAATTAGCCATCTCCTTCAAGGACCTATTCTTTCATTCTGCTACACCATTTTGTTGAGGACTGTATGGAACTGTGTGCTGCATGTTGATACCTTCTGAAGCACAAAACTGTTCAAAATGATTATTAACATATTCACCCCCATTATCTGTACGTAGAATCTTGATGAACTTCCCAGATTGTTTCTCTACAAAGGCTTTGAAATCTATTAAATTTTCAAAGACTTTAGACTTTTGTTTGAGAAAGTAAACCCATGTATATCTGGAAAATTCATCAATAAATGTCAAGACATATCTAGCCTTGCTGAAGGATGGTTGTGGATATGGTCCTGGCAAGTCACTATGTACCAACTCCAATAGTTGTGTAGCTCTCCAAGCTTCACCTTTATCATACTTCTCCTTTGGATTCTTACCAAGAATGCACCCCTGGCAAACTCCATCAGAAAATCGAATAGAAGGCAACCCTGAAACCATTTCTTGTTGACTGAGTTGTTGCGAGTAATGGTAGTTCAAGTGGCCAAACTGTTGATGCCACAAACAACTCACCTCATCTGCATGAGTGAGTAAAACTGTCAAAGGAGAGTTAGGAACAAAGTGAGAAAACTGATATAATCTAGAATGATGATCTGCTTTTCCCACAGCAATAGTAGACCCATTATGCATTTTGCTAATTACCACTGCATCTGGTGTGAACTCAACTTGCTTTCCAGAACCAATGTGAGTGATCTGATGAACAGATAGGAGATTAGTTGATAAAGATGGAACACAAAGGACATCTTGAAATGTTCCTTCACACACATCAACAAACCCTCTCCCATGCACTTCAATAGGAGTGTCATCACCCATTACGATGGAAGGCATAGAACATGGCTCTAAAGATGTGAAATCATCTTTTGAAGAAGGCATGTGGTGTGAAGCACCTAAGTCAATTATCCAAGAATTTGGTTGTGAAGCAATAGCAACTAGGGCCTTACCCTTTTCTTTCCCCTTACTCTTATCTATGTCCTTAGAAGATCCTTCTGATGAACTCTATTTGACTAAATCAGGAACCTTGATATTATTCTTTTCAAGAAGATTTGAAAGGTGATCAATTTGTTTCTTTAAACACTTATGTTCATCATGACCAGGCCTCTTACAATAAGAACACTTGACCTTCTCCTTCTTAGGTTGTTCACCTTTTGATGAGGAGGTCTCATTGTCTTCTTTTGAAGTAGCAGATTTCTGATCTTTCTTCTTCTCTCCTTGGTTCTTTTGTTTCTTATCTTGCTTACTAGACCCTTTCTGTTCTTTTGTGCCTTGATTTACAACTAAGACATGTGACTTAGAGGGCTTTATTGTACCCATTTGAACCAATTTGTCCTACTCCCTAGTGAGTTCTGCAGTAAAATCATCTAAAGAAGGCATTTTGAATGTGGTACCTAGGGCACATTTGGTAGTATAGAATGTAGAAACAAACACTGAATAGTTAGGACCAAGCTTAGAAAGAATACTCAAGATCAGTTGCTTATCATCTTTCTTAGTTCCACATTGTTCCAACTGCAATCTTATAGACTTAAGTTTAGTGAAGAAGTCTTGTATAGTATCAAAATTGGTTGGATTCAACCCTATGAGTTCATTCTCCAATTGATGACCTCTTAGTTCATCCTGCTTACCAAAGAGGTTTCCCAAAGTAGTCCATACTACATTTGGTGTAGTAGCAGATTCAATGTGAAAAAGAAGGTCAGGAGAGACTGACATGCACAATGTACCAAAAGCTTCATCACATTTATTAAACCATTTAATCTTTTCTGCAGCATCTTGAGGTTCAGTTTCAAGTCCCATAGTAACACGATGATATCCATGTCTTTTCAGATATATTATCATCTTAGATTTCCATTCAAAGTAATTATATGGTGTTAAAAGTGGAACTGTAGATGCATCCATGATAGAAGAAAAGAAGATTGCAAAGAGTCAAGAAGAGTGCAAGAAAGAAGACACAAGAGACACCCCCCCTTTTCACTAGTCTTTGAAATCACCCCCCCCAAATATTACAAGGTTGGCACTTTATAATTAGTGCATTTACAAGGCTTTTATCAGATTACATTGCTTTCTAAGGCTTTAATGGACAAAATAGAAAGTTTAAATACATATAAATTTAACACAAAATCTAAAAAAATTAGCCTTATAGCTGCTCAATGTATCTTAATACCTTTCTAACAACTATTCATTTTTGTAAAACAGAGTTGTGAAAAGAAAGATATGATCTATAGAAGGGAAAAAAAACATGCAGCTGATTCAACCTGCAATATCTAACAAAGAAGGGTAGAATATTTCAATAAGACCTACAATTATGAAGAGTGCTCATTTCTAGCTTTCCATCAAGTACTCATTTGCAAAAAACTGACACCCGAGGCAAAAGTAATGCAACGTTTAAGAAAGGTTGCTGAATTTCCCTGATAGAAAAATGGCTTAAGCCTTGTTGAAACTTGATTTCTGCAAAAAAAAACAATTTTCTAGAAAAACCCTCTAAAATCCAGAAGTTTTTCGATGCTGGGAACAAAACCCAGAAATCTTTTTTTCTGAAAATGAACGGAGGTTAGAACACTAGGGCCGAAATAAAAACAGCTCTAGTAAAATATTTCACTCTGTTTTTTTTTACTGTGTTCTCCAAACTCTGAATTTGGTGAAATAAAAGTCACTTATGATTTTCACAAGCCTTCTGGACACTCTGGAAATGCTAAAGAAGCCTCCAATATTACCAAAAATGTTGCAATCACCCAGATCTCAAAGAACACATATATAAAACTAGATTTAACTAGAAGCTTATTTTCCTTTAAACTGTTTTGATTCTCCAGATCACACAAAAATGCAGGAGAAGAGCATACTTGGTTTTTAAGAAAAATATTAGCTATCTAACAATCTCAAATCTCTCAAATAAATCAGAAAAGCAATGAGCTATACCAAACAACATGGCTCTGATACCATGTTAAATTCTGTGAGAAGCAAGAATCGAGCCAGGATCTGATGTCGGTCATAGATCACATGCAACTCCAAGCAACGGATGATCGAAGATCAAAATAGCTGAATGAAGATAAATTTGATATGAGAATAAAATAGAGATAAAGAAGAGAATTTAGAGAAGACTCTCACCGAGCTATCACTTAACTAGTGAAGGTGAGAGTATATTGCTTATTATATAGAAAAATAATAGCATATACAACGAAGAGGTGCATTAACTCCCACCTCCATAAAAAGTGGGAGGTTTTACCTACTACCCAATAAAAGGTGGGAGGTTTTTACCTACTTGGTAAATGTCAAAACATGTGGCATAACCTCCTTACATGAAAACAAAAAAGGAGTTATAAGAGGTGGCACATAAGGCCAAAAGAGGGTGAGAAACCCAACTACCCCATAACCCACTTAGGAAATGACAAAATAGTGGTTATGAGAGGTGGCACAACAAGCCAAAAGAGGGTGTGTAACTCAACTACCCATGTGAGGTGGAGAGTTACACATGTAGCTAATGTATTCCACCACGTGTCCTCATATTAACCATACCTAATAAACTAAGCAAGCTTAATAATATATGTGTAGGAAAAATAAATACCCCCTAACATAAGGAGAACAAAAATACCTACACTAACACTATGCACTGTGTGTTGTGTATCTGCGAGTGTATGGGATGCATGGGGACAATTTTCCTTCACTCATCTCACTGAGACAGGGAACGTCGCGAATCTCCTTCATTGGTGTGTATGTTGAAATTTCTATATATGTATATATGCATGTGTTGTCGGTGATGCAGGATGTTGCAGGTACAAGTACTGGGTAGGTATGGGGTATCATCTCCACCTGGCTACATAGGTCTAAGCATGCCTTATATTTTTCGATGGAAGTGAAGGAGATAGTAGTTGACCCTATTTTTAGTCAGTTACACTCAGGTGAGTGCCTTCAGTTAGTCATTCTGTCATTTGGTTTGGTCTTCATATTTTATTGTTTGATCTTTATAAAGGTCGCATGATGCTTGCTCAGTTTGCGTGTCCAGTGTTCCCAATTTTTGTATGTCATTGGTTATTGTTACGTTTATTACGTCTATAAGAGTAAAGAGTAGTTTTGGTAATTGGAGGAAAAAGAATCAAGTGATCTAGTGACTTAATATTGTTTATAAAGGATGAGTTAATATCTTGGTATGAGTTGATATGAATTTTATCAACTTGTTAGCTCGATAGTTGCAATTCGATCATTTGAATATATTTAAGGACATAATATACTCGGAAGGCAATAGTCACTTATATGTAGTTATTTGAAAGAATGCTTAAGTGAATGAACTATCATTAGACAATATCATCAATTCAAACTATTATGTTTTTGTATATGCATGTATATAAGTAGAATTATAAATATATCATATTTAATAAACTTTTCGAACGTGTAATATATATAATTCAATTGTTTGAATATATATATGAAAAGCAACTCAATATAAATATTGGAAACCAAAATATACATTTACAAATATAATTTTCTAAGAAGGATTAATATTTATATATTTATATTAATTAAAGTCATTAATTAATTCTTAAAAATATAGTAATGAAATTAAAATAAAATAAATTTTAAAAAGGTAATGGCGGGTTTTAAGTTTAAGTAAACTAATAATTATGGTGGTCGATAGTAATATCGACCACCCCCCCTTAATAAAGGGAGGGGTCGGTATTACTACTGACCACCCTCCTCCCTTTCATTATACACATCTCCTCCCATTTTAAATAAAGGCTTCTCCATGTGCAGCGGACAATGACTACCCTCCTCCCTTTTTATGAAACATACTCCACGTTGGAAGCTGAAACTTTCATGGTTAATGTTGTCCCAATCACCACGTAGCAGATCTAATACAGTAGTGGGCAAGTTTAAAGGTAAGTTGTTTGAATTAAGGTAGGCGTAGTTTAGGAGAAGTAGACTCCACCGACTACCCTCCTCCTTCATAAGCCACGTACTCCCTCTTCCACCATTAACACTACAGCCAGCGAGCAATAAGAGGTTTTCTCCCATTATCGCTGCACTCATCAGGTAATGAATGACACCTCTCGCAGTTCAAAGTGATAAACAAACACTTCTCCATGTCCGAACTCTTCCACGAGCTGCAACTCATTTCATTCAACTACAGATTGGCCGATTTAGGAGGAGAATAGATTGGCACATAAGGAGAAGACTGGAACATAAACCGTAGTCGACTCAAGACCTGGCAGATTAAACACCCAATTCGCTGTTTGCAAACACATAAGTGTTTGAAGTAATGAACCAATCTCTCCTCCAAGCTGATGATTGTTATATCCACGATCAAGGAGCACAAAGAACTGTAGTTAACTAGAGATGGACTCCTTACGTGGAGGAACAAGAAGAGTTGGAGGTAAAAGACTCTTAGTTAATAACTATTACTAAGCCCCAGATTTAGGAGGAGCAATGAGTAATTTTTAGTATAAATAGGGGTGTGAATAGAGAGGAAAGGGGGAGAAGTCATTTTGTGGCATCCAAGGAAGGATGGTGGATTGTAGAAAGAAGAATAGAGTTAGAGAGGATAGTGTTTTTATAGTATCAAGAGAGTGGTTTAGAGAGGATAGTGTTTGATAGTATCAAGAGAGTTGTTTTTTTTTTGTTTTTTTTATAGGGTTGGAAAGTATTGGTGAAAAGGATCGCAAGCAAGGTGTAGTTATCAGCGGAGGGCATTAAGTTCTTGCATATTGATCAACACTTCAAATAGGTCAGGAATTTCTTAGTTTACGATCATTAATATTTACAATCTCTATTATATGTCATGTTATTGTCTTACTTATGAAATAGTTATGGTTATGTTTTATTTATTGTTAGGGATTGTTAAATAAAATCATATAATAGAAGTTGTGAATACGTTATGACTATAGAAGTGGAATAGTATTTAAGTTCAAATTTCACACTTGTTATTAGATGGAAGAAATGTATGGTTGCGTTCAAAACCAACTTATTAAGATTTATTAAGATTTATTAGACATTGCTCTAGGAGAGTCAGGGAAGTAATAGTTTACTATTGATACGTTACAAAGATGGTGGGAGTCAAACAGACAGCTTGCAAATCCGTAGCAGGTTATGCTCACTACTTAAATGTCAAGAAAGATTCTTTGACACCTATCAAGCCTGATGTGGAGGACAACCCAGCTCCTGAAGAGAACCCAGCTCCTGAAGAGAGCAAAGAGATAGATAAAGGTCCTACTCAGAGTCCAACTAAAGAAGTTACTGTTGGAAAAGGGAAAGAACCCAAGCTAGAGTGCTCGCCAAAAAAGCCGATAGTTATCAGGTTTGACTCATCGGAGGGGTATACCCCCTTAAGTCATAATGAGTCTATGGGGTACTTTCCCCTGAGTGAAAGCAAATATGAAAGATATACTCCTTTAGATCATGTAGAGTCTGACGAGTGCAGTTCTCCGTATTTTCTGGAAGAATGATGTAACACTCTAGTGTAAAAAAAATAAATAAATAAATAAAAATAAAGACATTATTCTACGTAGAAATGTATTATGTCTTATTATAAGACTTCCTTGATGAAATAAATATATCTATTTTAATCTTCATCTATTGTATAAATGGAAATTATTAAGGTGGCATACCTATAGTAGTTAACAAGAGTAATTGAACTCTTAAACTTGTCAATAAGAGTAAAATTTTGTGTTATACCGACCATATTGTTCTTCATGTCTTGGCAACGTATATTCGTATTGCATGTTAATTTTGTGATAGGTGTTGGTACGTAAGATTACCTTGTTTTATATGGTGGTCGCAACTAAGTACATTAAGTCATGTTGTTAGTATGTCTTGTGTACTGTGTCTTGGCAAGTTATTTAGATGTATAACCTTAAGGAAATGAGCCACTGTGAGTTGTTCGTAATGGTCAACCTTAGGTCAGTAATTATGTATCTTTCATTCGAGGTACGTCAAGATTGGGAATGGCTATCTATGTTGCCATAGAGTTATGTAGATAGAACTAACCCGTAGTGTCCTAAGAGAGAAAGTGGCTTTCGAACGGGGACCGTGCCCAAAGTGGTGACAGGATAACCCGTTGGAAGTTGGTTAAGAAAGTGAAAATCTAATAAATGACTAGGGAAGGGTAGAATAAAAGTTAAATAAAACAATGTGCCTCGCACATAGGTGAGTGCTAGTACAGGACTCATAATGTAGCGAGAAGGCCTAGAATGGCAAACATACCACCTTGTCTTCGTGAGAGGATTGGTAAGGTCCGCATGAGTCTTAGTTGGAATCGAAGGTTCGGGAGAGGTTACCAAGATAACCCAGGATGGGGGCTGGGACCTATGGAGGTTGTACCATGGTATCCACTGTAAGACATGCGATGACACTTTCTCCTTAGATTCACTAGTGTTTTGTGAGTTGGGTCACATGATTGTAAGTGGATTCTTGTAGTCCTTTCGTTCTTATTTCATTTTGCTTGCTTGAGGGTTATCTACTATCTCCAGCACGGTGGGGTGGTTCCCTTTTGGAATCACATGGTCGGGTGGTAGTGTCACTTCCCATCAGATGTTCTGGTACATATCTTCAGGTGAGTAAGGACTTCGCTGATGTTCTTGGATCATGATTCATGTACCGACTCTTGTTCCTATCCATTATTTAGTTGAAGACTAGAGGTTTTGAAAAGAAACTTTATGTAACTTTCATTTTGTAACATTTTAGCTCATGATGTAATTTCCTTTTTGAAAACATGTATTTTCGAATATTGAAAGCAAAGAAATATTGTAAAGTATGCTACTTCAATGACTTAATTTTGTTGTATATATAATATATGATTGCTTGAAGTATTTTAGATTCTTTCATTGTGGAAATTTTATCTTCAATATTTAATTTATGAAGTAAAATTCATTGGTAACCCTTAGGAAACTCAAGTGTTAGACTTCCACTATGTTATTAGGTGTGCTAAGGTTTAAATTCATGCACTTAATTTAAAAAAAAAAAAACTTATTTCACCCTTAGTTGCATAGATTATGATGTTTTTCCTTTGGGGTTCTTGATGGGGCATTACAATTAGTAAATTTGTTAAGAAAGTATAGACATGTTTTTGCATAGTCCTATGATGATTTGAAGGCATACAGAGAAGATCTATTCTAGCATGAGATACCATTGAAACCAGATGCAAAACATTTTAGGCAGAAGTAGAGACCTATAAATCCCACTTTGGCTCCAAAGATGAAGGAAGAATTGATGAAGATGCCAAATGAAAGTATTATTGAACCAATAAGACACTCAACATGGGTGTCAAATCTGGTACCAGTTAGGAAGAAAAATGGAGATATTAGATTGTGTGTGGATTTTAGGAATCTAAATGTATCTTCATTAAAAGATAATTATGCCTTGCCTAATATGGAAGCTTTGTTGCAAAAAGTTACTGGTAATGAATTATTGTCCATGATGGATGGGTTTTTTGGTTACAATCAGGTCAAAGTTAAAGAATCTGAAAAACATAAAACTGCTTTTACTACCCCATGGGGTACATATGTATATGCAAGAATGCCTTTTAAACTAACAAATGCAAGAGCCACTTTCCAGAGGCCCATGGATGTTGCCTTTGAAGGAATTATTGATCTCATCTTAGCAATATATCAAGATGACATGACTGCATACTCGAAGAAAGCAAATGATCACTGCAACGACTTGGAGAAGATATTCATAAGAGCATTGGAGTATGGTATTTCTCTCAATCCTAAAAAATGTTATTTTTGTGTTACTGAAGGGAAGCTATTAGGTCATATCATATCTAAGGATGGTGTAAGGATTGATCCTGAGAGGGTAGCAGCTATAGATAAAATACAGATTCCAAAGATGGTCAAAGCTATTCAATCATTTTTTGGTTAGATTAATTTTGTGAGAAGGTTTGTATCGAATTTTGCTGAAATTGTTAAACCCATAGCCAAAATGATGAAGAAGGAGGCTGAGGTAAAATGGACAAATGAGGCGCTTGAGGATTTTGTGAGCATCAAAAGAGAAATTAAGGAGGCCCCAGTCCTTAAGTCACTTGACTTTTCCAAGCCATTCCAGGTATTCTCATTTGTATCTTACCATACTATTGTTGTTGTTATGTTGCAGAAAAATGAAGAAGGTCAAGAATAGCCAATAGCATTTTTCAGTAAGTCTTTGCAAGCTTCAGAATTGAATTATGACATTAATGAAAAATAGGCTTATGCTCTAGTTAAAGCAATAAAATCTTTTAGACCTTATTTGGTATGTAATGCCCCGCCAGGAACCCTAAAGGATAGCAACACAACAAGGCAACTAAAAGGCGCAATAATTTTTTTTTAAAGATTAAAGGAAATAATCATAACTTTGCTCAATAATTAACATAAGTGGAAGACTAACATTACATCCTAAAGGGTTACCAATGAAGATTACTTCTAAATAAAACCACATCACAATATTAATCCAATCATTCATTTAAATTAAGGAAAGCCAATAACGATTAAATAATTCATATTCATAAATTGATCTCCAAAAGTTAGGCTTAAAGAATTACAACATACATACTTCCAAAGATTCATTTATACATAATAGGAAAGATAATTGAAACAATATATATCCCATGAACTTAAATTACAATATTCCATAAATTACATGGCTTCCATAGAACAATAAAATACAAAGGTTACAAGTTGCTGATACAATGACCACACGGGCCCCAAGGTACAAAATCAAGAACATAAGTGCTACACGAAGCAAGAACCAAGATGCACCGGCGAAGCCAATCCTCGCGTGAAGGTAGGAACAAGATATCCGATGGGAAGTGGCACTACCACCCGACCATGTGATCCCATAATGGAACCACCCCACCGTGCTAGGAGATAGCAGAAGACCCTCAAGCAAGCAAGAAAAGTACAACAGTACACATGACTCCGCAGTACACAAGTGACTCGACTCACAAAACACTAGCGACCCTAGAGAGAGAGTGTCATCACATGGCTTAACATGGTTACCCTAGGTAGGTCTCCATAGGTCCCGGCCCCCATCATGGGTTATCCTGGTAACCTCTCCCGAACCCCCGGCTCCATCTAAGCATCATGCGGACCCTACCATCCTTTCGTGAAGACAAGGTGGTAGCTTTGCCATTCCAGGCCTTCCCAAACACCTTGAGCCTATACAAGCACTCAACCGTGTACGGGGTGCATTATCTTAATTAAATTAATAACTACCCACCCCCTAATCATATTATTATGTTATCACTTAATAGTTGACCTTCGAGGGGTTATCTTGCCATCCACTTTGGGTGCGGCCCCCGCCCGAAAGCCACTCTCTCTACTAGGTCACTAACTGGATAAGACTATCTATGAGAACTCTATGGTGGACTAACAACCATAAATTATCCAGACATAACACAGGTGGAGGACTCACAGTCACAAACCCAGAGTTGACCATTAGGGACATAACACATAATAGCTCACTTCCTCAAGGTTTGAACATCGACACCTGACCAAGGGTAAACATCGACAACATAATGACAATTTTAAACATAATGCGACGACATTAAAACAACTAGTCTGCAATTATTAAAAACACCAGATCCTACACAAGCAATCTTTCTTTAAGCAGTCAACATTTAAATCAATTTAAACAAATGTATATATCGGCTAATATAAAATAATTCCAAATAACAACTATTTGTCGAATACAATCATCATACGATTATTTTTCAATACCTGGATAACAACACTAATATCAAATTTAACCTAAACTTTCCTTAATTCCAACATTATTACTAACCTCTAAATCATTTTATTTAATTTTCACAATACCAAGCAAATAATCCTCATCACTAAATCGAAAAATTACTAATTAATCTTAACATCATTATAAACTACAATTAACACATTATTATTATTTAATATTAAATAATAACATATTGTTATTATTGTATAAATAACAATATATTATCACTTAATATTAAACACGCAAATAACACTATTGAATTCATTTAAAACACTTAACAAAATTATAATATTATTTCCTTGTTTTAAAAATAAAAATAAATATTAAAAAAACAATTTTTAAACCCCAACGTGGGGCCCCCAAACACCCACGGCAGCTTGCTGCTGTTCCCAGACTGGGGAATGCAGCGCTTGCTGCATCCTCAGTCATGGGGAAAGCAGTGAGGCTGCAAGGAGAGTCGGGTGCGTGGCTGGGTCGAGCCCAGCTCCCCGCCACCGCCCCCAATGAATTTGCTTTCAAATTTAATTAATTTTTTTGTGTAAATAAACAATTTAAAACTCGTTTTTAAATAAAAATGACTGAGACCATAAAAAACTAAAAACTAAAAACAGAGATAGAGGTGAAAACCTCTGTTAACACAAAGTAAAAATTAATTTCCCAGCCCTATCATTTTTATCAAACATACAAACAAAAAGATAAATGTAGAAGTCACTGGTAATGCCAAATTTTACCAGCAACCAAACAAAATCTTCTGAGACAAAACAGGGGCAATAAAATTTCATTCAAATCAGCCCAGTTCACTCTAAAATTCAAATTAAATGGGAATAGAATTAATCTCTAACCTCCAATTGAATTTCTTGGCTCCCAACAAGCATGAACAAGAGAAAAATTAACTCATAACCACCATTTTAAACTGGAAATTACCAAGGAGAGGTATTTTATGAATGCTTGGCAAAATTTTGCCAGCATAACACTACTAAAACCCAACAAAATTTCCAATTACAAACAGCATAATAAACCAAGAAATTTCTTGCACAAGCAAAGATGAAACAACATAAATTAAGTTAAGAAACTACATGGAGAAAGTTTGAGTTTGGAATTTTGATAACAAATTGATAGAATCCTTCTTCCACAAACCCATGACAAACAAACACTCAACACCCAAAATTCACAATTCAAGCTTTTAAACAAATAACAGAAAATGGGAAGAAAGCAAGGATTTTTTTGTTGAAATAAACAAGGATTCAACCAACCTCTATGATTTCCAAGCAGGAATGGTATGCTTCAGCAGGAATCCCAAATAGTTCAAACCCAAATCCACCCTTCAAGCAATTTTTCCAGAATTTCTTTCTCCTCCTCCAAAATAAGCATAACCCCCAAAATCTCCTCCAAGGTAATTTTGTAAGACAATCTCTTTAACCTAATTTTCTAGGTTGCAATATTTCTATTTAAAAAAAACATTAAAATCCCACAATTGACTTTCTTTTCTTTTCTTTTTCTTTTTCATATTCCTCAAAACAAATAAATGAAAATTCCCTCTTTTTTGAAAATTACATTTTTCATAAATAGCAATTAAATCAACTTTTCTACTAAATAGGAAAACAATGAGTTAGCTTTATTTGCATATATTAAAAGCAATTAACTAATTTATTTTACTTCTTCCGTTGGATCTAAACACGATTACTTTGCCAAAATAAGCAACTAAAAGTTAAAATCTAATAAACTAATCAATTAAGCTTGATTCAAGACATAAGGCATAATAAGGAATAAATCGCTCAAGCCAACAAATAATGACAACTTAAACTTTAAATAAATAACCGAACCACTATGGCATGCAAATCGAGGAAAGCAAAAAGACTTGAAATTCGAACAAAAGGGATGAACGACTGACTGACGGCACTCACAAAATAAGGACTGAGGTAAGGACTAGGGTCAAAAGCTATCTCCTCCACTCCCATCAGACATATAAGGCACGCTCAGACCTGTGAAGCCAGGTGGAGACGATACCCCGTACCACCCAGTACTTGTACCTGCAATATCCTGCATCATCGAAGCACACATACATGCATATAAATATAGAATACACGACACACACACCGATGAAGGAGAATCGCGACGTTCCCTGTCTCATCGAAACGAGTGAAGGAAAATCGTCCCCTTGCATCCAATACAATAGCAAACACGCAACATATATATGACACATCGCCTAGATAAAGTAAGATGTCAGTACGAGCAATAATCCATGAAATACTAGAAATCACTAATACGGAAATACTGAAAATAACAAATGCATCCAATATCCAGATAAACATGAAATAATATCAAATACATCTGCAAAAATGACGAGCAATAAAGTGTCACTGAATAGTAAACTGCAACACAAAATCAGTCTAATAAGTCCGATCGAGAAGGGGTACTACATGGTAGGAGCCACTGTTGTTGCATACGTGCCTAACGCTGCTATTAAGGATATTTTTAGATAGACAGAAACAACAGGACGAAGATGCAGATGGATTAATCAAATCGAAGAATTCAACATAGATATCCAAATTACCAAACTGGTAAGAGGGCAAGGTCTGGCTCAACTTATGGTAGAATCTAACTTGGAGGCAGTTTAGATAAATCAGGTAGAAATGGAAGATGTAGAGATGAGTATCCAAAAATGCCCTTGGTATACTGACATTGTGTATTATTTAAAATATTTAAAATGTCCAGATAGTTTTAATGATAATCAGAAAAGAACTGTGAAGTTACAGTCATCTAGATATGTGCTTATCAAAGGATACTTGTATTGGAGGAACAGAGATGGTGTTTTGTTGTTTTGTCTGGATGTTGTGCAGGCACCAATGGTATTGAAAGATTTACATGATGGAGTCTGTGGAGGACACTTCTTAGCAAAAACAATAGCCCAAAAGATTTTGAATGCAGGGTATTACTGGCCAAGCATCTTCAAGGATTGTCACGCATATGTCAGAAAATGTGAGGCTTGTCAGAAGTTCTCAGACAAACTCAAGTACAATGGGGCCATTCCTCTCAGACCTGTGAATGCAGAAGAGCCTTTCCAAATGTGGGGCATTGATTTTATTGGAGAAATAGCTAACAAGTCTAGTGGTGGACATAGGTGGATTCTTGTTGCAACAGATTACTTTACTAAGTGGGTGGAGGCGATTCCCACAAGGTAGGCTAATAGCAAGGTTGTCTCAAAGTTTCTTCTAGAAAACATCTTGGCCAGGTTTGGAGTTCCTTGTAAGATCATTGTGGATAACGGTATGTGCTTTAGATCAAAAGAATTTGTGAATTTCTACGAATCTTATGGGATTAGTCTGTCATACTCATCACCCTATCATCCCCAAGGAAATGGACAAGCAGAGTCTATAAATAAAAATCTACTAAAGATCATTAAAAGAATGCTAGGGGAAAATAAAAGAGCTTGGGATTCCAAATTAAGTCTGGCTATGTGGGCTGATAGAATTACAATTAAAAAATCCATTGGTTTTGCTCCTTATGAATTGGTGTATGGTAAAGAAGTCAGGTTACCATTGAATAACTTACTGCCAGTGTACAAATTTGTTTCAAAGAATGATCCAAAGGAGGTGAATTTCATGAATGATCGATTTATGTAGCTAGCTGAGTTGGATGAATGTAGAAGAGAAGCTCTAGAAAGGAATTTGTAGAGATAGCAGAAAGTTAAAAATCTTCATGACAAAAAATCTAGTGATTGGTCATTTAAGGAAGGAGAGTGGGTGCTGAAGTGGAATGCTAAGGATCAAGATAAAGGAAAGCATGGAAAATTTGATGCCTTATGGCTGGGACCCTATATTATTTCTAATAACAATGGAGAAAATTATTACTTTTTGTAGGACACGGATGGGCGAGTTGAGGAGTTCCTGGTTCATGCTCAATATCTGAAGCATTTCTTCTATGCATAAACAGGGAGTATCATTTGTATCATATTTCTGGGAAGTATGAATAATTATATTTCTAGAGTGAATCATCTTTTAATTCTCTTTGAAGAATATGATGATAACTCTCAAGAAAAATTTAATGAAGGAAAAGAAACAATATATCAAGCAGTGAGAGAGGTAAAGCAAATATTATTTTTAGAAGGTGCATATTACTGCATGACCAAAATCAGGTATTTGAGAGAGGAAAGGGAATATCGTCATTTTTTTTTAGGGGCCTCGAGCCACCCAATTTTATTCAGAGGAACCTACAAAAGGGGTGCTATTTAATGGTCTGCTTTTCGAAAGATAACTAAGATCTCACTATGCTCATAGGGAGCATACATCCCCAAAAAGAGCCACTGTTGGACCCTTAAAAATTAAATTTTTTAAGGTTCTAGATTCATACCAGGAAGCAAATCTCTCTTTGCAATTATTTAGATCTAGTATCTATTCCACTCTGAGTTCCCTGCAACTTACTTTTCCAAGTATGTATATGGTTGCAAATACAGAATCAAGCTAGGTATGCCTTTTTGAACCATAACTTCTTCTCATCTGAACTCTGTTATGTAAAATTAATTATTCCTCTGTATTTTATGTATATATGAGGACCTACGCTGAATGTTAATTAGGAAGTTTTTAATTTTGAATATTATATTTTTCCTCTAATTAATATTATAGTATTTAAATTATTTGGGTTACATGAAATTATATGATGCTTTTAAAAATAACACAATTTTTAAGCTTGTATAATGTGCACGGTTATTACAAAAAGAAATAAAAGATTTAAAAAGTTTTAAAAAGGATCAATGAGTTTGTTTGAAATGATTAAAGTACCAATATTTGATTGGTAGAATATATATTTTTGAATCATTTCAGTAAATGATTTAAATATATAGTATAAAAGCATCTTTTGGAGTATACATTCAAATCTTATAAACAAAAGATTTAAAGTATTATAAGGGAGGTAAAAAGTTTTTATCTTACAAGGTGAAATATTAAATCTTTTTTTTAAAAAGTGATTGAGATACATTGGAGCCCAATGAGTAAAAGACATCAGACATTGGCATACGCTTTTGGATGGGTAAGTTCCAACGAAGGAAGATTTTCTTGCTGACCAGTTACCATTAGTTTGGTGTTATCCAGCATTGGATTTCGAACAACTTTGTCCCTCCTCTATTCTTACAGTTTGATATATTGGTTTTATTTCATGGTGATAATTTAAATAAACAAAGTATAACCGAAATGATGGTGAAGTAATTAGAAAGGGAAGTAAGTAAATTTTGTTGCTGTTCAAAAGACGAATCACGTTTTTAATTGTACAGCAGAGTTTTGAAGCTGTTTTGGGGCTCTAAATGATTGTTTGTGGTGGTAAGAAGGCTTCCAGACCTTGTCCCATGGTTAAAAGATAATTTTGCTATAAATTTACATGTTTTTGAGACGCCGGCAAGGCCAAAAACGTCCAAAACTTTTCAAAAACGGCTAGCAAAAAATATTTGAAGTGGTTGAGTGGTCATTGGAAATTTATGTGCATTGGCAAAAAACTAAATGGTGGAAACTTGGATAGCTGATATTTTTGATTAAAATTCTACCATTAGAGTCGATCCATGGTGTTTATTAGTAGATACCAGACTTAGATGGGAGAAGGCATTTATGAAAAATGACCGTGCAGTGAGAGGTATGTTGATGACTTTGGTTTCTTCACATGTTTAGTTAGATTGATAGCCCAGGTTCATTTTTGGCCCTTTTATTACCTCTGTCCTTTGAAAGGCGGGGATAAAAATCAAACAAAGACGAGGCTGCGAATGAAAATGGCAACTGTAGCTCTTGTATTGGTGTTAAGCGACAATGGGTAGAGGCGGTCAATGTGGAATCGTGCTTAAGCTCTTTAGTGTCCCGGGCATAGTCAATATACTAGAGTCGATCCATGGTGTTTATTAGTAGATACCAGACTTAGATGGGAGAAGGCATTTATGAAAAATGACCGTGCAGTGAGAGGTATGTTGATGACTTTGGTTTCTTCAGTACACAGCCAATGTTGTTGTACTTAAACTGTCCCAACCCTAATCCCATCGGGCATCGAGGTAACATAAAAATATCATCGGGGTAACTAAAAATATGCCTCCCTGATAGTGCAAGTTATCCCAATGAGCTTGAGGTAATATTTTTTTAATTTTCCAAAGTGAGTAAATATTTTTATTTACTTTTTGAAAATTTTTGCAATATTCAGAATAGTATTTTCACTTTTGAAAATCATAGTAAGTATTTGCAATAAATGATATTAAGGAGATGTTTTCTAATTCTTGGAAATCCTTACTGAAATGATTTTATTAATTATTTCCTTATGTAGTTTGCTATTTATTTTCATAAGAATAATTTTGCTCCGGTATATATACAAAGGTGAAATCATATTGAAAATTTTTGCAATATTCAGAATAGTATTTTCACTTTTGAAAATCATAGTAAGTATTTGCAATAAATGATATTAAGGAGATGTTTTCTAATTCTTGGAAATCCTTACTGAAATGATTTTATTAATTATTTCCTTATGTAGTTTGCTATTTATTTTCATAAGAATAATTTTGCTCCGGTATATATACAAAGGTGAAATCATATTTCTGTTAGGGAAAAAATTATTTTTGTTTAATATGTACATAGGGATTATATATTATTAAAGATCTATTTTTAATGTATCCCTAATGTAAATATTTTCATTTTAAACTAACTTTGTCATTTTTGTGCAGGATATTTTATACACGGACATAGGAAGTATCCTTTACTTAAAATTTTAATTTAATATTTTAGTATTGAAATTCATCATTTGCAAAAGCACTTTGGTAAATAAAGACTTATTTATAACATTTGACATGATAGTCTTTTGATATTATCCTTTTTTGAGAAATTATAAAGGGATATATTTTATCATAAGGAAAATTACATTTTGCAAGTTCTCTTATCATGAATAATATTTTTAACTCATGATGACCTAATATATTTTAACATTACGTTATTATTATTTGCTTGTAAATATTTTCACCCTAAGTGAATAAATGATTCATGTATATATTAGGGTTGATTTTATGTGGAATCAAAGTATGAATTTTGCAAAAGTATTTTCCAAAAGGGTTAAGTATCTGAAAAGTTATAATTTTAATGCAAAACTTAGTCAAAGGTAAGTCATGATCTATTTTTTATCTAAGGAACTTGATTGGTCTAATTTATATGCAGTGACTTTTATCAATGTTTGCAAATGAGGAGCTTAGCCAAGAGCGGAAGTGGAGTTTTATCAAAGTGAAAGATTATAAAGAATATCATTAAAACTTTATTTAGTGTGCATTTTAGGGATTCAAATGTAATTATCTTGTAAACCAAAGGGTGTGTCCTTTGGAAAAACAACTGTCTGTAACTCCCTCTTGTATGCGAAAGGGTGTGTCCTTTCACATATGTCTTTTGGATCAGGTATTTATAGGGAGTCTTTTTCAATTAAAAAAAAGAGAACAATTCATTAAGGGTCATGCTGCCGGCTAGGGCTAAAGGCAATATGTACTAGAAAGGTCTATAAGAAGAGGAAGCATTCATTTTGAGCAATCACTGTGTAATGGAGTATCTATAAGTGTAGCTATTGTATGCATTCACTCTCTAGAAATTAATTTACAACATTCGCTTTTTCAATTCCAGAATTCGTGTATACTCTTGTGTTGATGAATTTCATTTTGTCCTCTTGATAAATCTGATAAAGGGTTTAATACAGTGTGCCACCACAAGTTGTTATAATTGAATATAGGATTTGCTTCTTCATGTTCTTATAGCACTTAATGGAACCTCTATATTGATAGTCTTGTGTTACAAGTTGTCTGAAAATTGTCTCAAGAGTTTAATCTAATTATTTGTCCATAAAGTATCGTGTATATTCCTAGATAGAGGCACTCGTCTGTCATTTATTTCTGAGATTTTGATTTGTATGCATAAGGTCCTCACAGAGAAACATTCTTCTGAGTCTTATATGATCTAATTTGTACATATTACTTTTAAGTTCTGAAGGTGTTTATTTTCAAAATTAAAATCACAATCTTTTCTTTCTTAAAAATATTCAGCAATCAAGTATTCTAAAGCACACAATAAAGCAAATTTGCATAACATTCTCTTGCCAGTTTTGTGAAATTGCTAAGTTATCTTCCACTATAAATAATCTCTTTTGTGCTTGAGAGGAAGGTGTACCCGGCTAGGTTCAGTGGAGCCTAAAGTGCAGAGGGATTTGGTCTTCGACCATCCCTGTTCGTTGGCCAAGGCTGATTGGATTTCCTAAGGAGTTGGCAAGTTTTTTGGGTTTTCCAATCTGCAATTTTGGGGACCAACACCCCCATAGGATGAATCCATTAATTTTAACACCGATGGCTCCTCTTAGGGTACTCTGGGTCCTATTGGGATTGGGGGTGTTGGTAGGGATCATTTGGTGGATGTGATTTTATTCTTTTTCAGTGCATGAAGGGCAGCAAGCTAATAATTTTAGGGAGGGACTAGCAATTTTCTATGCTCTGGAGCATGGATATGAGTTGTGGTGGCATAAGGTTATCTATGAATTGGATTCACGGATTATTGTTAACTTGTTGATTGAGCAAGAGGTGAGTGGGATTAATTGGCAGCTAGCAAGGATTGTGTACTAGGTTTTGCAAATTAGTTCTATGGTGGAGAAGGTGTATTTCATCCACATTCCTCATGAATGGAATAGAGAAGCTGATTGTTTGGCTAAGTGGGCTTCAGAATATGAGGATGATTGGAAAGTTGAGGGTTGGGAGCATCTTTCCCCTTTATACTATCAAGACTTGCATAAGATCTTTGTTGAGGATATGGATAGTTATGAAGTTGGATGATAACTAGTTGGGTTTGTTGTTCTCTTCTCAAGCCTTGAGGCTCTGGTTTTCTTATGTAATACTTGTTTTTTATTATTAATAAAGGTTTTGCCCCTTTATTGAAAAAAATATTAATTATAATTGGTTTTAATATAATAACTATTAATAATTATAGAAGCAAAAATAAACATGCTACTATGTTCATCTATGAGATGAAAGATGGCTGAGTGGTGATGGAACACGGAGAACCTATCTTCCTTCGAAGAGGCCCTCAAGATGTTGACTGTTGAGATCAAGGATAAGATGTAGCCTTCTTTTGACTAGGTGGAGATGCTTGCTTAGTTTCAGAACTGTAAGAACATTTTGTGGATGGAAGGCTTGTGTGGGTGGATGACATGGGTTGGAGCTCATGATGATATCCTGCACTGGTGTGGTCTCTTTTGGCTCCTTTTTTCTTTTACAGTTATTGTCAGATGTTGCTATGGACATACTATATTCTATAGCTATACATGATCAATTACCCTCACTTTCTTTTATATGTTGTCCTAAGTTGGTGACAACACTTTTGTTCTGAGGCCTGGCCTCCTTGTACTCTTTGTTTACTGTCGATTTCTAATAAAAAAATAAAATAAACAATTTTTTAATAACAATAGAAAATATTTAAATGTATGATTAAAAGTTAGTAATTTATTTTGTATATATTAAAATCATTAAATTATTTATGATTTTCAAAATGTATTAAAAAATAGAATGATTGAAAAAAAAAAAGTAAAATATAATTATGACAATACATATAATAATTATGTTTAGTTTTTTAATACATATATTTGTATTTAATTTAGTTTAATCTAAACTTAATGAAGTCCTTATAATTGGATTTATTATCTATATTTTCAAATAAAAAAGAATTACTAAAATTTAGGTCTATTTGGAAAAAAAAATTATTTACAATATTGTAAATAATTAAAAAGGAAACAAAATATTAAAATAGAAATTTCAGTTTTTAAAATAGTAGAAATCCAAATAAAACCTAAAAAATATATTATTCCTAAACTTTGCTCCTATAACACCAAAATTTTTAAATCAATCATAATGTAGATAAATAATTTTTTTAATATCTTAAATTAAAAAATATAAATCCCACCTTTACAAAATCCATGTTTCTTTTTAAAGCAATAATAATAATCACTTTTGATTGGTGCAAACTAATTGATTAAAGTGCTTCAATGAATGCAATATTATTGCCTATGAAAATTCCTAATGAGTACGTGGTTCACTTCATATTGGAATGCATTCGACACAAAAACATGAATTCTAATATTATCTATTAGAAAAAGAATATGCATAAAAAAAATTCTAAGAAAAAATATTGAAAAAGAAAGAACCAGCATTAATTAATTTTAATTTTTCTTCGAGGGGAACACCATCAACATATACACTGACACCACAAACATATGCACAATTCGTAAGAATCTCCAGAAGGTTTCGGGCCAGAAAGAGGAGGCAGAGATATTAGCGTGCGAAATATAACGAAAGATGTGTAGATTAAAATCGGTAGTTTGGTGTTGAAAGGACCTACGAAAGTAAACCCCTATTTTTGTATGTGGAGAAAGCTATAGCCATCTGAACAAACCCTAGTGATCTCAGGGAACGACAGAAATTTTATAAAATATGACTTGATTCAAAGATGGGGTCTGCAAATTCGGCAATTGCGAATCTGACATCTACAAACCTCGGGGCCTGCGAGCGCTAAGTCTGGTTGTCTGCAAGCTGATCGAGGCAACTGTGGTGACGTGGACACCATGGCATCTTTGTGGAGGGTTTAATTCTCCTCCACCCAATTTGAAACTCCTCTCCACTTCTATTTCCTTCCATTCTTTTCTTTCCTTTTGTTTTCATATTTAATTCTGCACTTCATTTAATTCGCAACTCCCCCCACCTACCTGGTCACTCGTGCAGATTAATCTTTGGCAACCTATGGAGTAAGAATCAGATGGCAGTGCCATTAACGGCCCTAAATCCATAGACCAATCTAAATCTCTACCAAAGAGATCTTTCATCGAGACTATCTCCCCGCCTGCAAATGGAGTCAACCCTAATGCGCGATTTTCTAAGGCTCCTGGCAAAGAAAGATCCGGTGAAGCAGGTAAGTGCCCTAGCACTATCTCGAGCTCCTTCTACATTTTGCCCAATTTGGAAATGTTGAATGAAATTGCCTTGAAAAAGACTAGGTTAAGTAATACAGCCATTTTCTTTTCATGTGTTGATGTCGAGAAATGCCCATCTAGGAAATTTTTAGACAACTGGTTTCATAACCTCTG